>NC_042522.1:17402921-18002921 GCF_900963305.1 Echeneis naucrates
TTAATGTGCTTGTATGCATACGCACGCCTAAGTGAGTTTACATATGACTGATGATGAACACAATCTGCATTTCCACCGCAGCATCCTTTCAAATTAATATTCCAGAAGACAAATTCGATTTTCTCTTCTTCTGCCAGAATCATCGCAGGAAAGGAACATTAAAATATGGAGAAAGGCTTTAAGAGGAATCAAAAGATGTTTTAGGCTTTAAGGTTCACCCGAAAGGTAATGCAGATTATTACTCCAAGCACTGGAAAATAAGAGTTTAATTACACTTCATAAGCATGTGGTATAAAGTCCCTTTTAGACATGCATAATTCATATTCAGTCCAGAAGTTAGGGAAATAAACGATTCTGTCTCAGTGTCATTGCTGCCAGACAGCACCCATCTGTGCTTCCATGGGTAACATTACATTAGTGAGTGGTGTGGTAGTATAGGCTGGCACGTCTGTATTTGTGCAAGGGGGAGAGAGAAGGAGCAAGAGGGAACGTGCTGCCAGTGAGCATCCACAGCTCGAGTATATTTTTACAGGCTTCCCTTAATGGCAAAGATCGTCTGGATGCTTCTGGGTGTAAGACGTGTCATTAAAAGTTTCACAGGCACACTGCATAGCTGTCAGAGCCCATGCCAATTAGTGCCACTTTAGGTGTCAGTCTGGTAGAGAGGAGAGACGAAAGGCGAGGCGGCGGAGGGGAGAACCAGGAGAACCCTGCTGACTGAGCCTTGCTGCTCAGCTGAGCATCCCACAAAGCGTCGGTTCGCCTCGGTACAAATGAAGGAAGCCTTTGTCTCATCCTCATGACAAATTTCGTTCCATTCAAGTCACATGCACTTTATCTGTACATCTGAGGGAAGCCAACAACATTGCGTCGACGCCGAACAAATCCTCTCCTCTCCAGCTTTCGGCTGAATTTTCTCCCAGGCAAGTATTCGGTTTAATTGAAATGGGGCAAGAAGGCGTAACAACAACATCCAAAATTCAAGGAGGATACATACAAACACACACACACATCTGCCGTCCGTTTGATCTATTGGCCCATATTAGCTCTGACATCCTTTTCCAATGTTCTCGCATCAAAAGCACCCCGTGGACTGTTTGACCTCCTGTGCTGATGAGCAGAGTTTTGATGAGCCAGAGATTTTTATTTTCCATGCACTGTTGTTGTGCGCTAATCGCGAGCACGTGGGTGACTTCAAACCCATTTCTACAGGAGGTTATTGGTGGTAATGTGCTATAAAAGGAGGCAGAACGCCAATAAAAGGGGAGGGGAGGAGTAAACAATGTGGGTTTTAAAATATTCAGAAAAACACTCTAGCAGGAATGTTTTATCACACCTGGGGGACCCGAACTGTGTTATGGTGGGAAACAAATTCAAACAAACTTTCTTTGTTTACAATGAAAACTCCACATGGTACAATTAAGATTGTCTTGATTTGATAAAAGGGACTGAAGAGTGCCAAACAGGGTTATATTGGTATTTAAAGCAAGAGTAACAACTTATATTTACTGTGGACTTTGCGCTATATGCTGTCTATAAAATCAGATATCAAACCAATCATACAAAAGTCAAAACAAATCAGCCGTCTACTCAGAACGCTACAAATATTAAAGGCAAATATTAAGGCAACATAAATGATCTCGTTCTAAACAAATATCACCGCTCTATTCCCAGACACCGGGCGTGCAGGGGAGTAAGCTGTCCGCTCAGAAAATAGTACGAGAAAGGAACGAGAAGGCGGCTGTGGCATTAACCTACTTAGAATTTCACTGCTCAAAGGCTGCTAGCAAAAGACAAAAAGTTAAGCCCCATTTTGAATTCATTCTCTGTGACTCCATCATTGTTTCCAAATGGCTCGTCCAGGCTATCCCCTGGGTGTCCAAACAAAAAACAGGGCCAGCGTTTCCAAGTAGGTCAGTTTTCGGGGTATATTAACTTGCAAACAGCAAAAGAAACGTGTTTAGAAATTAAAACATTGTGTGAAAGTAGCTTTAGCAAGAGACGCAGCACTGACACATTCCTCATTAATGCAATGCCATCAACTCATGACAAGCTCACTAAGCCACTCGGACGTCCTGCTGCTTGTAAAGAAAGTATAGCATTGTTTCAAACGTCTGCACATAAAGAGTTAGTTCTTCTACACTTCTGCACAACGCGGTAAAATACCACAGAGTGATGCATTATGGGATTGTCCGTAGCTTTAACTTTTCATTCCTAGACCAGGGTGAGTTTTCACGTCAGTCTGTGTTGTTTCAGAGTGGACAAAGGAATAAAACAAATAAATAAATAAAACCCTGTCAACAGTAAAGATTCAGGGCTGTCACAGAAAAATGAAAATGCTAAATGTCAGAGAACAGGAGAGTTTGAGTGTGTGACTGACAGGCATTGTGCACAAATCTGGCTCTGTATTACTGCGTTTCATATTTCACTCATACCAAAGAAAAAGGCGGTCAGGATTTTTCCGTGGATCGTATGGTATCCAAGAAAAACTTTCCGTTGATGGGACGGAGGTAAAAGTGTCTAATTGATATATTAGAGGTGTTATTAAGGAAAAGGGGATTGTCTTGTTTTAAATTCAGCCTAAGTCGTTTGTTTGGATACTTGCTAAATAAGGACCTTTCCCATTAGCATCACTGTTCTTTGCGTTTCGTGCTAATTTTAGTACACTAACATGCTAATTTTGGTTGGCTCTTTGGAACTGCTTTTACTATCAAAATGTTAGCATTCAGATTGGCGACGTTAGCATTTAGGGTGAAGCACTGCTGGCCTTCATACTAGCATGGCTGCAATATCTATCAATACCTATTAATAATTGATAATTCACAATATTCAGACCAAAAAAAGTTACGATACAACTGTGTGCATGTTTGTTTTTGTATACATTGATAGCACGAAGTAGAAAGTTAAGTTTCCGAGAAATGTTTCACTAAAAGTCACTGTGTGGTGCTATCGCACAGCGGTAACAACTACACACATGCAAGTTTGAATGGAGATGGAGCTGATGAAAAGCTTCCAAAACCAAAACACCAGCAGAACCAACTGAGCATTGTCTTGGTTCCAATTATGCAGACCCTTTAAGAGATGCCACACAGACTTGTCCACAGCCTGTGTTGGTTAATTTGTAAAATACAGAAACTGCTAGTGGTCTCATTTATAATTACACTTCTTCCAGCTGTCATCCTCCCTCATAAAAGTTGAGCAAAATAATAAAAAAAATAAAATAAAAAATAAAAACACGGTGGCCTTCTGTTGCTTGTGCAGTTTTGAAGTTCTTCTCTTCAACCATTTGTCTCATTTGTACCTCTCAAACATTCTCATTTATAATGTGGGCCTTCATTAAATTTTTTGACTTCACAGGATGGTCGGACACATTTACTGACAAAATATAAATTGGTGTCAAACCTAACAAATGAGCTCCTTTGGTGTTTGGAGGAAGGCTGTACTGATGGCAGCGTCCATCATGCTAACACTTCAGTCCGGGCATAAAACATCTTAGAGACAATATTGACTTTTTTGAAAACGAATCCTCCTGATTTCGAAGCAGCCATGAGTCCCACTGTCGGAGCACATTTTCTGTAAATCCATTCATGTGTGACTTTTCCTCCCTTTGTTATGAATATAAATAAACTAACTAATGACTGCTGTTAGATTTGCTGTAAAAATCTGCATCCTCCTCAGGATACAATGAATGTCATTGTAAACATCTCGACATTAGCATTTAACTCAAGGTTACCTCTCCAAAATGCTGCACAACCTCACAGAGCTGCTTACACGTCTTCAGCGACTGAGGATTATCTTATTTTTTCACAGAAAAAAAGAAAAGAAATCTGCGGAATTAAAAGCGCGGCCACTCGTTGTTTTCTATTTTCAGCTGGACAACAGAACTGCAGCCATTCTAATGTAGCAAAAAAACAAATGGACCTCTTTAACAGCGTTTCATTCCCAGAGAGTCTAACGCGCCAGGAAGAATTGACTTCAAATATTAATAAACATGAGGACCTGCGGTTAATGGAGTGTCTTTTACAGTTTGTTTGAAGTGTGTGTGATTTGTGTGGGTTTGTATACATTTGAACATCTATCTGCTGAGGCTACGTCTCAAGCTAAATCCCACAAATCACAGCCTTGTGATGAATAATAAATCTCTGTAGCTGTTATTATTAGATGTTTTTTGGTTGTTGTTTTTTTTTCTAATTTAACAAAAAATCCCTTTATGTCAGTACAGTCAGCACACAAACCCAATCCTCCCAGTTTGCTCAGCAAACATTCTATTTAATTTGCTGTTTTAGACTCGGAGGAGGGAATGAGGAAAGAAGCATTCAGCGAAGCGCGAATAGCAGCGTTTTTTCATGCAGTGCCAGAGAGAAAGCTTCATCTAAAATTGGTTTTGTGCATATAATGATCATGGGTTTCTTGATATGACACTGATTAGTTTGGTATCTGAATGTTGTTTGCCTTCTTAGTCATCTTGCAGTTAGACTCGACTGGTGTGTTCATCAAAAAGAACATCAGCTAGCATCTTCCTCCAGCTGGTATCTGCAGAGATAAATTGATTGCTGCTCTCTCAACTTTTCTCAGAGTGGCACAAACGGCCAGACGCTGAGAGTTTCCTCTTGACCTTTCAAACTTTGTGCATTCGTGCTAGCATTAAACTGGATCCTACTCAGCGATCACCTCTGAGACCCACAGATGGGAAGTCGTCCACGGTGTCCACTGGTCACAGTGCGCTAAGGTTACTGGGACAATTCTGGACCTCTATTTAAAAACGATATGAATTATACATAATCGCCAGTTCATTACCATAAACACTGCAGAAAGTAATTATCTCCAGGCTGCTCAAGATGGAATTTAGTTATTTAAAATGTTCTTCTGTCAATTGCCTTGTTCATTATTTGTCAATGTGAATATTACCAGAGTGTAACATGAAATGGAAATTGACAACATCCTTCATCCGCCCGTAATGAAGAAACTTCTTACATCTGTCTTCATAATTCTGATTTCAGGCTGTGATGTATGTGTACACGGTGAATGCATTGTAAGGATCTAGCTCCTAGAGGGGCAGGACTATAGTCACTCTACATAAAACGTGTTTTAACCAGTGTTTGCTTAAAACTGATTTTCTGAGCGTGACTGTTTACACCAACATTAATTTTATTTTTTCTCATTGAAATAAGATGTTGCAGCACCTAATTTGGATTTCAAGGCAAGAATGTGTTAGATATGCACAAACGACCATGATGATGGATTTTGCAATAGCATTGAAGTTCAGCATTTTATGTGGGCTACATGAATCACTCTGTTTATAAGAAAATCTGAGGTTAACCTCGAATAGATAAAGAAGTCACAGAGTCACACAGTTTAGGGGAAATACTCCTATTTGGCTTCTTATTAAGCAGCGAAAAATAAGGATGAGAATATTGATGCTACTCTCTAACAGGTAGTACAGTGTAGAGATGTGCAAGCAGGAGTAAATAGGACATTCCCGTGGATGTGGCTCATGGAGGACTTACAGTAGCATTAAAAATGCATAAATAAAAACAAAAGGACGTAAACAAATGCAAAGAAGTAGGACACTCCAAAGTTTTCTCCTGAGTCCATACTGACGAGCCAACAACATTTAAAGTGCCAAAAAAACAAAACAATTCCCATTAAATGAGTGTGAGTCCCAACGCAGGGATTATTAAATAGCATCATCCCTGTAGATTTTTCTTAAAAATAGCAGATATGGAGACGTGCTTGTCGCCTTCGCTTGCGCCACCTATTGTCTGCCAAACAAAACGATTCTGTTTACTTTGCTGTGACAGAGTGAAATATGCAGCAGGCGGAGGGATTAAGATGATCCCCGTCAACAAGAAAATGTAATGATCCAGGCGTGGAAATCAAACACAGAGCAGAAATCCCCGTTTTTTCTCCCTCCGGCAACTCACACACACACACACACACACACATATATGTATATATACACCACAAATAAATGTCTTATTGCTTACAACTATTATGGACCAAAAAGCACCTGAAGCTAAATTTGCCAAACAGTGAGAGCAGCAGAGGCCGGTCAAAGGAGGCCATTTTGCTGCTGCCTGCTAACCGTCTTTGCCCTCTCAGCTCATCCTCCCCCAGACACAGTATCCTTAATAACCTCTTAGACGCTATGTAACAGCACCTCCCATGAGAAATGGCTGCCTGCTCAGCTCACGTGTGTGTGTGTGTGTGTGTGTTGGGATGGGGGGGTATCTTTGGAGCAGAGATGCATTTATCAGCACAGAAAAGAACGCTTTTCTTTTTCCCCACATGGAATTTGAAATTGTATTCGGTTTATCTGCAGAATTAATTTCACGCTTTGCATCCATCCACCTATCTGTCTGTTGGTCTGTCTGTGCACCTCAATCATCCAATTCAAGGTAAGAATAGTCGCGCTGATTAAATGCTAGGTATTGTAAACTAATCCCAGTTTTGGATACTCGTTGATCATAATGACAAAGGGAGCTGCAGCTACTTCACCACCACTTCAGATAAGAAGAGCTTCACACCCCCTGCAACCTCTCAATAATGGAGCAGGGCCCCTTAAGTGATCTTTAATGGAAGCTCTTAGGGGAGGAAGCACTCATTCATGTTCCATATTTCATCCTGCAATACCTTCGCTGCTCCAAATGGGTCAAAGAAAATGCCATCGCACACAGGCTTTTGACTCTCCAGGGAACTGCCATGGCCAGAGGGGATGAGGTTTCCGGTAATCCAGATTATATTGGGATTTTTTTTTTTCTCCCGTTTTTCCTAATCTGTATTAATCCAAAACAAGCAGTGCGTGGCGTAAGAACAAGACAGGGCATATGTGATAGTGTTGACAAATATGCCAAGACGGGCTGAGGAAAATGAGAATAGTTTGACATTTGGAAATATGTTTCAATCGCACCTCATGTTCATTCATGGGCAGTTGCTCAGCCAACTGGAATCCATTCACCCGGGTGACTCAAAAAGCTCTATGCAATTTGCGTATTATGCAAATGCTTCTCGTTGCAACCTCAACCGCAATTTCTGAAATTAATCACCACTGTTAGGGTTTAGTTAAAAGGAACTCATTGAGAATTACGACATGCTAAAATGAAGGATTGGAGCGAGGTGGGGGCCGGGGGTTCGGAGCTCCGCTAATTAGCCACCTGCAAACAAGCACACTGATCATCCTGCTATCACGTGCCGTTGTGACTTGTTTTCTCCATTAACCAGCTAGTAGAACACAGCTCAAGCCTAATGCCTGATAATAGACAAAACCGCAGCGGCTGTTCGGCCAACACGGATGCTGTCGCCAATGTCACCAGAATACAAAATATCAGAAAGGGAGACAGAAAGTACATCAAATATTGATGCGCTTTACAACAACATCTGCTGTGCGCCGTTTATGAAATATTCAGGGATACACACAGAGAGAGGGAGATGTGCTGTGGTTTGTCACGGTCTGGGAGCTCTATATTTTACAGTATATGTGCTGAGCTGTGGAACAGAGCTTGAACACAGATCTACCAAAGTCTGAGGTGGGAAGACGAGCCTGGAGGGGGAGGGAGAAGAAAGGGATGGAAAATCCTCTTATGGCACACCGAAGGGCCGGCGTAAGGGGAGAGAGCCCGCGGAAACATTAACAGTTAACTCTCAGAGGTAATTTGGGCCAAGAGTTTTGGCATTTTATCGGCCCTTTTATGTAGACTAATGACAGCAGCGTAACAGTGAGGCCAGTCTGCTGGAGGAGAAAAGGCTGTTGTGTTAAAGTCTGCCAATCTCTGCCTCACCTCAGCTGGTAAATGAGGGAGAAAGAAGAGGATCATGGGAAAGCATTATTTTCTTCCAGGAAAACATCCCACCCCCAACAACAATATCTCCATCTATCCATCTATTGTGCCCTCGCTCTCTCTCCATAAACGCCCCATTCTCTGTCTCTGCTCTCCTCCTTACACCAGCTTATTCAAAGCCCAGGCAGCACCTCATAACTGCAATCAGCCGGGTTTAACAGAACTCCCTGAGCTTGTCGACACATCCCAAGTTCAAAGAAGACAAAGGAAAGATCGGCTGTGGGAGGAGCCCTAACCCCCCCAAACCAGCTTCTATTTCCCTTGATGAGGCAGTATATTCTTATTCTCCTCCTCTTTCCTCTTGTTTTTTTTTTTTTTTTTTTTTAACACCTCCCTCACCCCCGGCAGTGATTCTCCTTCCTTCTCCTCACCAACCAGCTGATCCCTCTCGTTTTCTCTCCCTCCAATCCCTACTTGCCATCGTTGCCGGCCTACTGTAGAGCTTTAATGAGTACACTGGCAAAGCCTGTAAATTATTCAATAACTGGGAGAAGAATCTGACCCCCCCCCCTTATTCCAAAAATAGACTTTATCGTATTGGGAGTGAATCATTGTCAGCTAGAAATTGAAATGCTCATTCTTACATCCTGAGAGATACAATCAAAACGACAGCAAAGTCTGAGACACTGGGAGAGTTACTTTTGTGCTTCTGGTCATCACTATAAAATATATAAATGTTGTGACTGTGAAAATGAGCTGTAGGATGAGAAATGGAAACTCACAAAGCAATATCACATATTTATTTTACACTTAAGGCAACTACTCCATCCTCCAACATATTCAGAATTCATGTGACTTTTAAAAACTAGTATATCACTATAATACATATCCTTCACTTTTAGTGTGGCTAAAAGACAAGGCAAACAGGGAGACTGAAAAAAAAAATCTGCTCAGTTGCATTATGGGAAATGTAGGAAAACACTGATGCTCTGCACTACTTTGACCAGACCTCTTGCAGCTGCTCCAGCTTTGGGAAATGGGAAATACTAAATAACTGCAGACCTTCAAAAAACACAAGCCTCAGCATGCACATGCATTCAGAGTAGATTGTTGGTCACAGATATACAGAAACATATGTTAAGAAGAAGGAAATAATACCCTCACCACAATCAGGATACATCAGTTTTATTTAAAAATGTTTCTTTGGAGTGTTGACCAGGTGAGATGTTGTGTTGCAATACGCAATTATTTACAAGTTCTGTTATAATCTTTGTAATCTAAGATGGACGAAAGATATTTACTGGAAGAAAATTACCCTGAGAGGGAGGGTAGGCGATACCTGAGCCCTTCGTTTTGTCGCGGATAAAAGCCTTACTGCTGGAAAAGTTGTGGTCCAAGCAAGCTGGTCTAAAAATGGATCACGTAAGATAACGTATAAATGGCTTTTATGCGCTCTACAGTTTATAGGTTCTATTTATAAAGCTGTCTAAAAGGTAAATCACATTAGAATCATAAGTATAAGTCAATTAGGCCCATAGTATTAAACTTATGGCATTGATTTATGCTTCACTGCACGGGTGAATAACGCTCTGCCTCAGTTTAAAAACTTGGCTAAATGCTGCAGAGGGCTTTTGTGTGTGAACGTAACAGTACTATGTTTCCACCTCACCTTGCGTATTTTCACAATCTGGATGTCTGTTGTGTTTGTTCGTGCCAATTCCCGTCGCACATTTTTGGTCTTTTTATCGTTTATTTATCTCAACTTGCTGAAAATAGATACTGAAATTAATAATTTCTTTGCACAAAGAAAGACTCTACCCCCTAACCCCATCTGCAGCAGCTGACCTACATCGCTTCAGACCTCATCTGTGTGGCACAAGCACACCGGCCAAGGTCAGGATTCACATGCGTCGGCACTTTGGCTGCAGATAACTGGCCTCTCTGGAAGATTCCTTTCTCATTTAGATTTGAAGTCACATAACAAAGGGCTCAATTTCCAGACCTCCTGGCAGCTCACTTCTCTCCATTTCCACGTATACTGTATATACCTGCTCCTGCAACGCTATTATCCTTTTGTTTGCCTGCAGTGTTAATGGGGAAAAAAAAGATGGCTCGTATTTCACAGAAGTTAGTTCACTAGATGATGCAACCACATAGAGCTCAGTGTTAAACAAGTCCACATGCTGCACGTTATTAGTATTATTTAACGATTCTAAAGGATATTTATTTGAATTTAGTCTAGCTTTATATTGGTTGGGTGCACTTCGATGAGGTAGTTTCCTCCTCAGTGATTTAGTTATATGTGGATATCAGTCCTGGTTGATGAAGCAGCGCTTATTGTTTCATTGCTTTCTTTGAAGAACAGATTATTTGTTTGAAATATTATATTGGCAACTATTGCACCTATTTTCTGTCTAGACATACAAGGAGGAAATCACTGACCTTTTCACACCATGCCAGCAGAAACGTGATTTCCTTCACATGGCACAAGTCATTTTCCACGCCACGTTAGGCCACAGTCACATGAGTGGTTAGTTTGTCGAGGAGTATGAAGACTGAGGTCGCTGAGGCTTCACTTCCTTCAATTTCTCACTGCAGAATTACTTTTTTCCACATTTCCCACAGGTGCATCAACAGGGGAGGTGAATCGGGAGGTTGCACAAGCCACCTAAAATACAGGACCGCTGCTGACCTGCTTCCTGTCACGTCTTCACAATAAAAGCTTTTTGAATGGCTATAATGTCGAGAGCAGGAAATGTTTGCATTAGTGGCAATTTAATAAGGCGCTGCATTGGCTGAACAGCTTACAGTGTGCCTGACATCACTGAGATGCAATTACAAAGAGTAATACCAGATTACAGTCATGCATTGTTTCCTGAGTCTCCTCTGTGTGTGTTTGCGAAGGCAATTTGAATCCAGGATGTGAGCTAATGGCAGAAAACTATTATAAAGAAAGCTAATTGCTGACTGTAAATACTTCTTATGTTTATTGCAGACACAACGCTGACTCTATGTAGTATTAAAAATTAGAGGAACATGTTTTATGAACAGGACTCTAACTTTAAGCTGAATTGTCTTTCAGTAGAAACCTGGTGGGCAGTTATGTGCAGTTATGTGAAATAAATCATCTCACTGTTATGAAAAAAAAAAAAAAACTGCTTCCCTGAAAGCAGGCCACTAAAGACCACCGAAGGAATTGACATTTGAATGGGCTCAGCATTATCATCACAAGCATTCACCAGGCATAGTACGCACACACAACTCCCTCAGAACCAAACACTCCATCATATTAGGTGTCAGAAGAGGGATCAAGAGATGATGAAACAGCTTCATGTGCTGTTTAAGACACCATGCTTTTGATCACCCCCCCCCCAACACACACACACACACACACACACACACACACACACACCTTTCCCGCCTCTTTCTCCCCTGCTGCTTCTCTTTTATTTTCTAGCTGGAGTGGGGAGTAAATGTACCTCCCTGAAAATGAAACAGAACAAACAAATGAGATTGGGTGTGTGAGACTGACCTTACTATGTAATCCCCCCATGAAATATGACTTCTGATGCAGATGCGGTGTTAAAGAAGAACGGTCTGCCTCCTGGTGAGTATGGCCTGTTTTGTTGCAGGAGCAGGAAGAATGAAAATCATAATTTATGATTTTGGGATGAAATGCATGATCTGATTAATTAGTGGATATGGTGAGAACTCGGGGGGGGGGGGGGGGGGGGGGGGGGGGATGAGCTGGGAACTGAGGAGTAGTGGGATGGAGCCAGAACATGATAACAAAGAAGATAGATGACGGTGGATGTGTGCTGAAGGCGAAGGAGTATTAATATCCTGTTTTTTTTTTTCTTCACTTTGCATGAGCATTTGCACACTCACAGCTCACACGAAGGACTACATCATGCATGCTGCGCATCAATTCATGCCCGAGAAACCTCAAATAAGCAAATCTAATTTTTTCCATGTTCCCACTGTCAGCCCCTGATATTGTTTTTGTTATTTCATGCCTTTTACTTCTTTGTCAAAGCCTGCAGCTGACAGTGCCCATAATGCAACTCATCTGCTGACAGTTTGGTTCATAATTTTGTTTTAGTATAATAATCGTGCCCATCTTTTTTTTTTTTTTTCCTGCCTTATGTGACACCGGTCGAGGCGTTTTCGACTTTATACATTGGCCTCTTCCAAGAAACAAACTGTAAAGTTCCCTTATTCTATAAAGAGACCATCTCAAAGTATTCAGAAACTGTACTTTAGAACTATCTGTCAGGACTTTTGTAAAATTGTGATGTCGCAAGGAAGTATTCACTGTCCCCAAGCCAACGCTAACATGAAACCTGTTATATTTTCAGAAAACAAACTGAGGGAGTGACACTGAGATGGTTTTTGGTTCTTAAAACCACAAATGCATCTCATGGATATCAACACTCCAAATAAAGCACAGGAAAAACATTTTTTAAGTGTGGGAAAATCAACCCAGCATCCAAAACATAAACAAAAAACTTCACATTCTGAGAGCTGAAAAACGATCGCATCCTGAGCTACAGTGCCGTAGACCACAAAAACCTCGATGTTGAATAGATTCACACACAGCCGACTGGATACTGAATCACCTGAGAAGAACCAGAAGGCAGATCATGGCCGTTTGGCTTGTTTCACATCAGGTATTGTTAGGCAGGTGCTGTTCATGGTTAAGGTTCATATTTAGGATTCAGGAGGTCACACGTGTGTCTAGTTTCTAGTTCCTGCAGAAGTTTCTCCAAAGACAGGTGTTGAATTTTTTAAATGTTATCTTTCATTCATGCTGGCACCACCAATAAAATTTCCTTCACACCACTGGGTAGCAAGGTAGCTCATAACTCAACAAACAACACAAAATTTGCGAGAAAAACACAAAACTATGAGCAGGTGAGAAAAGATACTTTGTGATTTAGTCAAAATAAGCTCCTGAAGGCTTTGTGAACTTCTGACAATATTTTATGCCCAACACATGGATGGCTTCATCAAAGCGGCACAGTCATTCGTGAATATCTCACTAATATATCCAGGGAACGAATCTATTCAACAATTATTTGTGCCTTGTTGCGACAACACAATTTGATCAGCGTCACTTTCCCCACATTAACAAGTTTGCCTCCCTTTTTATTAATATCAACGTGGATCCACAAACCTTCTTCTTCTTCAAGCACAGATGAGACAGATAATCAGAACAAGCAGCCACTTTCTCTGTGTAAAGAGACGGTGATATCTCAGAAAACACAAATTGCCTCGCCATTACTCTCTGTTTGTCAGCTACTTTGTCTATTTGCCATTATGGTGTTCCAGGTTGCCCTGATGCTACAGATGACAGTGATATTGCACAGAAACTACCCAGGCTTGGGTTTGGCTTATAGAGGATTTGACTAGAACAGCTTTTTCTCAGTAGGTAGAGATAGTCGGAAAACAGAAAATATGATCTCGTATTTCCAGCCACTGGTCTCCAAAATTCAAACAATCCTTCCCCTCATATCACACAAGAAATCTCAATCCTAGCAACAAATGGGCAATTTAGATTATCCCACAGCTCTTTGATATGAATTTGCATATGAAGGCAGAGCTGGTGTCTATTAATGGGAAGATGAAATGAAGATTGCAGGATTTCGTTGTTGCTGATAAAGGTGGATGAAATAAGCAAAAAGTGGAAGTTATAATTGTTCTACTTTGCATAATTCTGATTGGTGAAAAAAAAAAAAACAACGCTCTCTTCCTGCTTTGTTTGTCTTGGTACAAGTATAACACAAACATATCTGTGCCTTTGTGTTTTAGCAGGGCAGGTATGTCGGATGTGATCCAAATCAACTTGAAACCTAATTCGATTAGAATCACTGGCAGCCTTTTGCATCTGTTTTTTTTTTTTTTTTTTTCCCGAGGATTCTCCAAGTATATTGCCTTTGGTTTAAAGTCTGATCTAGATGAGGCTGGCGCTGCCAATTTCCTGTCTGGGGTTGTTGGAGGTTTCAGCAGCTCCGATCTGTTGCACACGAATGTGCTTCTCTTGTTGAGATAAAACTAGTTTCTGGCCCCAGAAGAGCGAATGTAGATCGCCAATTACAGGTGCTGGGATGAGAGCGCAGAGGTAATACCGATATGCCGAGTTCTACTTATGGAATGGTGCTCATGAAAAGCAAAAAAAAAAACAAAAAAACTATTTCTCTTTTAGATTTGGCATTTGTGGAAGGTGGGAACTAATCAAAAAGCAACTAAATGTTAGTTATAGTGCGACCCATCAGCTTGTTTTCTCAGTGAGCCCCCCCCCCCCCCCCTTCGAGGGTTGTCTCAGTTCTTCACACATCAGTCTGCAGCTCTCCACAGTTTGCTGCTGCTTCACTTTGTCTGCCAATGTGGTTGAGCTTGATACTGCGAGCAGGCCTGCCAGATTTCCAAGAAAATAAAAACTAATCTGCAGAATCATTGCACATCTTTTTCTTTTTTTTTCTTTTTTTTTATGAGGCGTCACCTTATAGTAATATTAGAAATATACTTTTCCACTCAGAATTACAGAGAGCAGCAGTTGAAACGTATCTGCCCGTTGTCGGCCTCGGGTGTTTGTCAGGGGATTTTGGCACTGAATGCTTTGGATCAGTAACCTTGGTAGTTTTAAAAGAAAAGAAGAATCTCAAAGACGCCAGGACAGAAGGGTTTTAACCTTGAGTTTGTAAATGAGACATTTTAAGAGATTCCTAGGGCCACCCCAGCTAATTAAACGCAACCTACCACCGCGTTGCCATCATTTTCCTCCATCTACAAAGAGGTCGGCAGCAGTGGCAGCTCTCAGCCCAGGGAGCAGTGGGGGGTATCCCTTCACTTGCCTTAATTAAAGGACAAAAGTGCAGCGGCTGGAACAGGAAATTTAAAGGCAACGTATACCCCCCCCCTTTTTTTTTTTTTCTAAAATCGGGAATAAAAAGATTTTTTTTCTTTTGTTTTTTTAATTGGTAGCCCATTGTGATGTTTTCTGTTTGCATAGTTGGTGGCATCTGCATCTCTTCTTCCCATAGAGAATATAAACAATCAGATGGTGAGGGACCTAGAAATCCTCCCCGCATAATCTAAAGCCAAGAACCACACACCCAAATCATTTCAAACCAAAGGGACATTTGGGATTATCTAAACACAAAGGAGTGTTTTTCTTTTCCTGTCTTGCAGCCATATTCGCTTTATATGTGCCAGCCGCTGAGGGGATATTTGCCAGATCAGCCTTCACGGGCCAATGGAAGCACAACTCTCCAGTTTTGGGGCAAGACATGAACCTCCCCCCCCGTGTTTTCTGGGAGTTCTGCCTTACGAAAGAGATGTCCCAGCAGGGCACAGAGGGTGACATTCCTGCTTCCTCAGAGACACTAAAAACATCCTCTGTGTTTTACAGTTGGCTGTTTTTGCAATAAAATCTTAATTTCATGTTTATTTCCCAGTTTTAGAGCTGATCAGCCCTCCCACCTGTTTTTATCTTCAGCTTTAGGATCGTGTGCACAAAAAAAAACCTCACAGGAGTGATGGAGTCGAGATTAATTTACAGGTTGTTCTTGTAAAAGTAGCGTGATCTTCCATTTGGTGGCTTTCATCAATATCACCACTGGATGGCTCGGAAATGACTATTAAACTGTTTTCAGTCGCTCTGGAAATTAATTACAGGCTAAACCCTGTCCCTCCAGGACAGCACCTGGCAAGCAACCGAAGACCAGATCGCAGGAGCTGCTGCTCAGAAAAACAAAAGGGAGAGCGGCTCTGACGCATGCGGCAGGGAGCCCACAATTTTTTTTTTTTTTTTTTTAATGCAGAAAATTCTGAAACCTTCAATTTTCAGCTGAATGAAAAAATCTTACATGAAGCAAATATCAGTGTTAGCTAGCATTTGTGTTGGCAATAAGGTGATTTTGTCATCACAGAATTTATGCACATTGCAATTTTTCTTCCTTTGGTTTTGTTTTCAATCTCATGTGAGTTCCGCTCCAAAACGGCAGTCATTGAGAAAAGTCAAAGAAGGATATTTTAAATGAAAACTAATAAGAAATCTTTCACAGAGGCAGTTTTTTTTTCTATGATTGGAGGGGTGTTAATAACCAAAAGCCATATGATAGAAAATATTGATGTATTTTGATTGGCTTGTTATTCCTAAATGGGTTTGCAGTAGGCAAATAATAAAATTATATATATATATTCTATTTCCTCTTTCCTAACTATTTCCTGTGGCAGTGTCAGCTTCTTTCAGTTTGCCAACACTTAAAACCTGTGAGCAGATCTATCTTCCTGTCAGTCAAAATGCAGTTTAACGTTGAATCCCTGCTTGTTGCAGCATCCCTCACAAGTAAAAAAAAAAAATACTGCAGCGGCGGTGCGGTGGGGGCTGCAGTCTTTATGTGTATTTCCGGGTGACAGATCTCAGTTTCCTTCTCTTCATTAATGAGCCAGAAACACATATTTTCCATAACGTAAATCAAATCTTATCCTGTTTAGCACAGGGTGAAATGGGAGCCTTTGCTATGCATACTGACTTGATGAGCTCTCACAAAAGTCTCAGTGCACTTTCCTGTAGCTGGCAGAGCGCTCCCCTTCAGCCCTGGGGCTAATGAAGCCTTTGCTTGCCTCCCCACATTTTGCACATCTTTCAATTTGGGAGGCTGATCATTCCAACCGGTCTCATATCTCTGGCCAGCACTAATTCTCTTTTTTTCTTATTTGTATGCATCTGTACCCGCTCCTGCATGATCTTCTATCCGCTGCTTTTTTTTTTTTTCCCCTGAACTAACAGAGCCATAACAAATTTAAATGGCACCTTGTAAAACACCTTGTTCAACAAAGTATGAAGCGCAATGAAATCTTGAGGTGCCCACAACGGCAGAAGTAACGGAGGACACATTATTTACCCAAAAGGGGAACGATTTGGCATCCTTTAGTATCTCGTTTAGAGTCTTCTCCTTGCTTTAATTACAGCCTCTGTGGAACTGCATGTTTACAGCACAAAGCAAATTGGTCAAATGATGCAAATAAACATTAATAACACACGCTGTGTTAGTAGACATGTTTTTCGGTTGAGACAATTAGAATGACATTGTGAAGTTTATCGAATTTCTACTAAAGCCAGTGGAATGAATCATCACAGCAGACACGTTCAGGCTCATTCTGCATTGCAGCCATGCGCTGAATTCAAGAAACTGGCAGAAATTACACTTGATGTTATATATTCTGAAGTAAAGCACTGACAGCGCTGTCACACGCAAAAGAACTGAGAGTGTGATAAATTTTATGTAACATTTTCTTCCCATGGGTTTGTCATTGTATTTTAAAGCCAGTGGAGGCAGTTTAGGCCGGACCGGATGAGTTTGAAGTCCAACTTTAGCTTGTTTTCACCCGTTTTGCGCAGCTCATATGTGGTTGACAGTGAAAAGAATGGAAACAACTGACCCTTGATTTGAGACAGATGTGGACAAAAGCAGCTTCCTCGTGTCGAACTGGGGGCCATCGATGTTGCCTAATGAAACGACAGCTGTTTGGTTTGCTAACTAATCAGGCTAAAATGACTTCCATGAATTTGTTAAAAATTCTGCTTGTTGGATGAGATTAAATTTATTATTTGGCACATTTGTGCTGGAACAACTAGAGTGTACTTAATGTTATCCTTAATTTTAATAACCCATGAAACAAACTGTTAAATTAGTTAATTAAATGCGGCTTGGAATTCAAAATGACAGTTTTTTAACAGAAGTGCTTTGGACTTGGAAAGGTTAGGAAAAAAAATGCCATCTTCTGTAAACATCACAGCTTCGTGTACATTCCTTCTACATGTGAAGAAATGGCAAGCTGCGTGGCGATGACTGGAACGAACAAACTGTCACCTTCAAAAACCGAGAGCCTTTTTAAAAATGTGTCTATCTCTTGGTAATTTTCTATCGGAGCTAACACACATTCCTCCAACTGTTGTTCCATCGGGGCCTGTCATGACAAGTGTAATGACAACACGTTGTGCCTTTTAGAATTCTTCAGACAACTGAAAGCTTGACGACAAGAACTTTATGGGCCAGATAACGAGGAGGTGCAGTTTGCCAAAGAGTTTCTGAGTTTGATACAGACTTGTAAATGAAAAGGATGGCTGACATGGGAGAGTTTTGGGAGGCTCATGGCAAGACAGTAAAGAAAGCAATTCTGGATCAAATGCAAGGGGCTAAATGCAAAGTCAAGGCAAGCCAGTGAGGAGTTATAGACCTATTCTCACAGACGCAGTGGCTGCATAAAAGTCAGATCAGATCGGGGCTGATGTAAATATAAAATGAAATTCACCTGCTTCAACTGGGAGTCAGTAGTAGCAGTATTATTGTGTAATTTCTGAAGCTGTAAAATGGATAAAAAAAGGGGACAGGAGAATAAAAAGATAACATTTGTCGCTGGACCTTTGTAAGTTCTGCGTTTTCCTAAAAAAGGTGTCCTTTAGATTATATCATTTAAGTGCTTTTACAGTATATTTTATTTATTAGAATACTCTAATAAGCTATTCAGTTATATAAATCACAAAGGCAAGTGTCCTTGAAAGGTCAACAGGCCAGCCTATTAGCTGCTTGGGAATTGTACTGCAGAATTTGAATGAGGGATACCACGGCTTGCCTGTCGCAGAGGCCACGGAGGAGCGGTGGGAGCAGTGATGGAGGTCAGAGCGGAGCACGGGGATGTAGATGGAAAAAAGGACGATGAAAGAGAAAGATACAGCAGCTGCGTAGAGGTGATATGTGTGGGAAAAGTGGGTAACGAGAGAACAGGTGAGAGGGAGACGGCGGAAAATGTGAGAGCTGGCGTGTGGGACGAATGGAGAGGGTGCGAGAGAGAGAGAGAGCGCCATCCTGGAGTAAAACGGTTGGCGCTGTGCTCTCCTGTTGTATGCACCAGATGGTGTTCATTGATTATTCATTGCATGCGATGGATGTCACTGTCGCCGCACACAGCTCTGCTCCATTGTGCTCTCTGCCTCAGTGCACCTGGGGGCAGGGATGGGGGTTGGGGGAGCTGCACAGGGGCTGCAGCAGGCGGTGTGTACATGTGGTGGGACGGGGTTTTTAGACCAAATTGCAGTGTCTCTGAACGTAACATAGATACGTAGAAAAATGAATGTAGATGCCCCAGTTTATGCATGCACAGATGTATGTACACGGATCAGCAGGATTTGGAGCGGAATGTGATTGTGATTGGTTTGGGATTAGTCGTTGGTCAATGCCGATTGGTGTTCGGATCGGCGCATTAACCTGCGCTGCTCTGTGTATCTGATTTCAGTTCGACTCACTGTGCATTATGGGTCATAATGTTTCAGAATGAAGGACTGATGTTGGATTGCATTTCTAGCTGACACCAAATATGAAGACAAAATGATACGCAACCGCAGACACCGAAGAGTTCAATCTCTGACTCTCGGTCGACCCCCATCTCTCACAGATGTCAGCTGAGCCCTATCTATCTTTCTGTGATGGAATTCACGATTGCATTGTCACTCCCAATTTGCATTCTTGATGACTGAGGCGGGAAGAGATCAAATGTGGCGGGCGGGGGGGGCGACAGAGACGAGCAGCAGCATTACAGCGCTCTGAGAAAGAGTGGCTTCAGATCTTTGTGCGTGCCGTGTAACCTTTGGAGCGCAGGTCAGAAGCTGTACATGTGATTGAGGTGGAGAGGTGGAGTGCATAATAACGTGTTGATGGCGCACAGTGGGGGCAAATTGCCTGGAGGTATCGATCCGGTTACATCTAATGCTGTTATCGCTGCTTCAGGTGTCAGGTGAGTAGTCAGGATACGCTGCCAGAACTCCTGAAGAACAGCAGCTGTGTGAAATGGACAGACACAGCACTGAATTAGTTTCCAAATTGAAGATATTTGACAATAGCAAGGCATGCTACGTGAGGAGGCCCTCGCGGTATTAAAGTAATTGTGATATTGACATCTTTTGCTGCTGCCAGATAGCCACAAATCAAGGAAGACACAAAACAGCTCCACCGCCATAATGAGCCTCTCTACAGGTGAGGAGTCTGTGCGGCTCCATTTGAAGCCCGCTATCAGAGGCAGGCGATGCCTCCGAAGCAAGCGAAGGAAGGCAGACTTTTCTTTGTTGCTGCCACTCTTTGCTTGGAATCACCCATATCATTTTTGATTGTCACCCTTTGGTTTCACCCCAGGTGAACAGCAGATTTTGAATAATTCATTGTTGCGTCACAGTCTGTCCCGAAATCATCGAAATGACGGATTAGAAACTGAATCAGAACACATATGACACAACAATCGCACGCCACTCTAGTGGATCATACCTCACCACTGACTTATCTGAAGATCTGAATATTGCATCCCAGTCATTGCTTATCTGATGTTGATAAAAACAATTAAGTGCATGCATTAAAATGAAAAGAAAAAAAAAAAAAAAACCCAAACCCAAACCCCAAATTAATTATTAAGTCGAATAGAACTTTATACTACTTCAAGAATCAATTTGTGCAACCGTACGCTAAAAATGATCAGGCACAAACAACGATATCTGCGGAGGTCACATATTATTGAAAATCAGTGCAGCGAACATGTGACCAGCTAACAGGCTGGAGCTTGTTGCTCTTTGCTTCCCTGTGATGGTTGGCCAATGTCCCTGATGAGAATACTGGCACAGCTCAGACACGACCACGAGTGTGAAATCTCCCGTGTGCACAGATGGCATGCATTTTGTCACCACAGCTTGTTAGTAATACAAACCCACACACAAATACACATGCATGTGCAAGTACACATGAACAAGCACCCACCCAGGCACACACACACGAGGCCCGACCCCCTTTGGCAGGAGACCACCCATATTGTCTGAGCGAGATGCAACCATCATTGCTACATATGGCCACTTAAGTGTGAAACCAACTGTCCTATACGGTTGGTGAAGCACAGTCATGGTTAGTTACACACCAGCCCACGAGCATAAAACAACAAATATGAACACATCTCGGATCCTCAGTGAGCAGTCAGCAGTTTAAAGGTTCAAAGAAGTTCTGCAAAGTTGGAGGTGCAGTGTGGAGAATATTCACATTGAATTTATCTGCAGACAAACATTCACATCATCATAGTGAACTTGTCTCCCCATAAACAGCCTCTGGCAGTTATAACATGATGAGCATTTTTTTTTAAAGCTGTTAAATCCAGTATGTTATGAACTCACCGGTGTGGTAACGTCTTTCAGGTGCTGCTCCATGACGGCATCATACTGCAGACAAGGTTTATGGATTAACATGGAAAAATTTGGCCACAGAACTGCCAGACGGTTCCCTCGGGGGTCGGTGGAGACCAAAACAGAGCAAAAACTTGGATTAAGTTCATCATTTGAATTTTGGTGATAGCAAAACAAGCCAGCCCCTGCTACCGTTTACTACCTTTTCCTTCATCCTCCCTCCCTTTGGCACCTGTAAGAATGTAATCCATGCAGGATTTATGCCCTCCTTCACCTCCCGAAAAAAAGTGTTTAGAAAGAAACGGGATTTAAATCCTATAAAGTACGGAAATTTGTTTTGGCTTGAGCGGCAAACGCGTTGGCGTGTGTGTACACATGCACCCTTGTGAGAACAGTGAATTAAAGAGGATGCTAATTAAGGAGACATTTTGTTACAGAACAGGTGTTTGAATTGCTGACAAGGACACAACTGTAAATTGAAACTAGTGCATTGAGATTTGCAAAGGGGGGCATGTGAGTTCTTTTTATTATCTTTTTTTTTTATTGTGCCATAATTAAAATGAATTGTCTTTATCGCTGTTGTTTTTCTCTCTCAGTCCAATTTTTTATTGTTCTATTGATTTATTATTGGCTGTTATTCCAACACACAATGGACCTGTAACAGCTTTATCTCGGAGACGGCTCCCAGCCACAATGAAAATCTTAAGATGGAGACTATTTCTTTTTTTCGGTCCCTTGCCACCGTGATGAATTTGAATGAAAAATTTTTTTCAACGGAACAGTAGCAAAAAAGAGATTGCATCTGAGAAGCGGTCGGTACGTTTCATCTCGCATTAAATTTAAAAAGGTTCACAGTAATTGCTTGAGTGCAGAGCAGGTCCGAGGTCTTGGAAATGTTATTACTGCTGGGCTTCTTTTGACAGTTAGGGATTGATCAGGTTTTCATAACTTGAATGAAACTCAAACTATATGGCGAGCTGCAGAATTTTGCGGAGACACAGTGCGGAGACAGTGAATGCACAACTGTTCTTAAATAGTACTAACAAATTAAATAAAATCACACTGCTTATTCAGATTATTGGGATAGTTTAGTAATATTGCAGTAGGATCAGCGAAATCAGCACAATGGAAAGGAAACATCAAGATAAACACTTGCCTCCTTTGTCCAAACGCAGGCTGCGCAATGCATCCCTGGTCAGGATTTTATTGTCGGGATGATAATGTGTTTGCGTGTGCCTGAATGTGCACGCACACTCAGAGTAACAAGTAGCAAAATGTGGTCGATTAGTTTAATCACAGACAGATTTGGCAGGAAAGAGCCTGTACTTTCAGGGAGCTGTCTGAGTAGCAACAACGATTACACTGATGAAACGAATCCCACATTGAGAGACACACACACAATCTGCATAAACAATATCCAAAGCAGGCTCTCCAAAAGGGGCCTCAGTATCTCACCTTGTTTTTCAGTAAACTATGGAAGCATGTTTACAATTTTAAGCAACACAAGCTCACTCTGTAACTAAATGAAATACACAGACACATACAACCTTCCCCAATCCCAAATCATTTTTGTCATTGGTCAAAATGAGTGACATTGTTGAGATTGCTAACATTAAATATACAGACTTTTCTGGGTGATAGATCAGCTATGAAATCAAGGTGTTTACATTTTAGACAGTTAAACGTTAAATGTGTATTCGCTATTTTGAGCACCTGTTTGTTATTTATTTAGTGACAATTCTTGCTTCCTGAGGAGCTTCTGTTTTCTCGGACTAATGGAGGTTTATTTGCAAACTTATGTCGGCGTTTGACACAAAAATTAACACTGATGTGAGTTTCTGATTCTAAGATTTCAGGTTTACTCATCCTTTGTATCCGTACATCATAATCACCGCAATATTCCTTCAGATTTGTTTAACTTAACTTTAACTAGACGCGCCCTATAATAAGGTCAAGCAAGTGTCTTTTTTTATTGTTGTCCCCCAGCCATGTTATACAAAATTTTACATAAATTTGCAAAAAGCAGCAGCACAAGTGAATCACTTTACGTCGAATATCAGTTAACTTTAATGGTGCGACTGACAGCTCGACTTTTCAGTTACGTAACTCAACCCTCAAATCTACAAAAGCATTCATAGGGGAGCTGAGAGAGTAATCTGACAAGCTCAGAGCGTAAGATGTAAAGGAATATTATGCAATGGGCACTAGAAGGAGTCTCCAATTGTGACAAACTGTTAAAGCATTTTGGAGAGCAACGGAAAGTCACTGCAGTGCAACACAACTTTCACAGGTCTGTTGTTTGCACGTACACACTGGCTCTCTATCAGTGATAAGTGGATTTGTCCTTGGGGGGATGATGCACCTTACAGCTGACTGAAGCAAGGTCAAACTGCTCACTGCATCCGTCCTTTACTTCCAGAAGTGCTGCTGCAGTGGTCGTGGCATTTAGACGGCAAGGTACATGGAAGATAGTCTGCTGCACCTCTTAAGATCTGGAATAAACAAAGCACTGATGCAGAAATGAAAAGAGAGAGCTGACATGCTAAATGATGAAATGAAATGCAACTGTCAGGTTCACAAGCCAATGCATTCACACTGATGCCAGGGTGGGAGGGGGGCTAAGAATGGAGGGGGCACTGGTATGCCTCACCATGAGCCAATTACAGTTTAAAGATGTAAATATATTCAGCTTCTGACTGACAGCTCATCGTGTCAGATGCTGCAGATCTTCCATAGAACACATTTCTATCTATCTCTCTCTTTGTCTCTGATGTCTGTCTGTCCGTCTCCTAAATCCGATCTCTAACTCTCTCTGGGGTGCAAAGCAGCTTGTGTTGTCCAAGTGCTCGGCGTGAAAATAGAAGCAATCATTTATTCATTGATTGAAACATCAGAAGACTAAGATGCAGTGGGAGCAACAAAGAGCAGGAAAGATAAGACTAGCTGAAGGATGAAGAAGATAGAGAAGGGCGGCGGCGGCGATGGCGGTGGTGTTGGTGGTCGGAGTAAGTGGAAGAGAGCGGAGATGAAAGACAACTGTTGAGTGAACAAAAAGTGGGCAGATTGGCTTTGGTGAGAAATACGTCACAACATGCAAATAAAAAGAAATGTCAATTGAAAAGAATCCACTGTAGACTATTCCTGTTGATGACAACGTACACTTTTCAGCAACCGATCTTCAAGTTCTCAGTATCAAGCGACTTTTCAGATTATTGTGAGAAATAAACGCCGCCGTATCGCCTAAACTCGCTCACACTGTGTCAGCCACTGGCAGTTTCAAACAAACAGACATTACAGATTTTTTTTAAAATGCTACGCTAACCAGTTTGATACAATAGAGAAGACCAGTAATCAGGTCTGACAGAGATTCAGACCTTTTTAACACAACATGAATAATAGCAGAGTGCTTTAGTTTTCAAATATGTCTCTTCTGGACAGGAGCTTTAAAGCTAGCTGATAGTTTGCTAATGGGCGTAGCGGTTTTTGTGGTATTTCTTCACTCAAAAGATACACAACCTCATTTTAAGCCTCTAAAAGCTTCATCTCTCCCCACAACTCGACAAAAGACCAGAGTGGCCACAGGATGAAGAGCATTTAGCTGCGATGTTAAAAGCGTTGTCCGTATCAGCAAGTGTGCCGACGCGTGGCAGCTCGCGGCTTTGGGAGGCAACAAATTGTGTGTCAGATTTCTCTGTTTTATTGACACGAATCATTAACTATCTCATCTCAGATACAACACATGTCCAGCAAAGCGCAAAAAGAGTGGAAAGCTTTTGTCCTCGGCGAGGGGTATACATTTAGACAGCATTATCCTTCACTAGCAGTGGGGGGGTGGGGGGGGTACATGACATGAGACAGATAATCCTCAAAACAAACAAACAAACAAAAAAAAACAAGGGCAAGAAGTCTCCTCACTACAGGCGCGCCGTATGAACCGAAGATAGGAGGGCCGGGATCCCAGGATACAAGACTTGATTCTGTTTGTTCTGTTTGTTTTTTCTTTTTTCTTTTTTTTCCAGAGAGATGCGAGTTAGATGTGAGAGATAGATTCCTCCCACGTAGTCCAAATAAACAAATACAGAGAGGCCAAAGTGGTGCCAACAGTTACTGTGTTACAAGAACATTTGAGAAATGAAATGATTACTCCAAAAAAAAAAAAAAAGGAAATAAACAAAGCAGGAACCAAAAAAGATAGAAAAGCACGGGGGGGGGGGGGGATGGAGAAAAAAATGAAATATCTTTGTAAACACCTCAAATCCCCAAGGTGTTGTACCTTGTTCCCCCTCTCACCCTAACCTTCCTTCGTTTTTCTTTTTTTTTTTTTTTATAGTGTCATACAGCAAAAGACATTCATAAGAGCATACCGGAGTGATAGAAAACACTCATGCAAAAGAAAGTCTTCTTCACACATAGTCACTAACACAGGAAAATCTTCTCAAAAAAAAAAACAGCGCTGCCAACAGTCAGTGCCTTCAGGTCTTTTAGTGGATGTTGTTATTGTTGTTTTGCTGCTTCTCTACAGACTTTAGATTTGCTACTGTACTCGATAAAAACAATATGACAGACCGCACCCGTCAGGTTCGCAAGTCTTCCGACTAGATTGACCTCCCACTTCTCTGCCTTGTCCACGGGACCTCGAAGGGGCCGGGGGGGTCCGACAGTTTATTACCAACAGTCTTTGTCTCGGGGCCCCCCCTTCCCCTCCCTCCCAAAATTCACCTGGGAGGATTTCTGCAGACGAACTAGAGCCACAAGACTGAGCTCATGGTGATATTCCATTATATATATATGTATTTTTATATTTATATATATATATATAAGGCGTGATCTTTTTTTGGCATCTGTTCTTATTCTTTTACATCTGATATTCTGATATATAGTCTACTTTTACAATCTTTTTCTATGCGGCAAACAAAGAGTTTCATTCCAAAATAAAATACCTCTAACTAAAGGATGACAGCTATCAAAATAAAATCTACTTTAACTTTTAATTCAATTTTGAATTTATTAAGTTTTCTTTTTTTATTTTTTATTTACAAGTTGGTCTGGATTTGATTGTGATTTTGTGACATGGTTGGTCCTTTGACAAATATATCACATTTTGGAATGAAACCCTTCACTTTTCAATTTCTTTTTTTTTTTTTTTTTCAGTGTTGTGTATATGCACATTCAATCTTTGCATTCACTGCTGATTCAGTTTCTCAGTAAAAGTTATTTGATTTGATTATAAATCGAATGGTCTCGCCATTGAGTCTTTTTCTTTCACGGATATATTTTTGTATACGAGGCGATCTCTACACAGACAATATGTATTTTTGTATCTAATCCGTTTTCTGTGGTTACAGTTCTTCGGAGCGGATAACGTGGAACAAAGTGACGTTGTAGAGGACCTGATGGCCATTGTTCCAAGCATACAGGGCACGGTCACGAGGGTTGTAGTCCAGCATGGAGATATGCGAATACTTATTTTGGAAGGCAATGTCAATGTACTCGTAGGTGGAGGAATTGGTGGAGTAGGCGTAGTAGACCTTGGTGCCTCCAGAATAGCCGTTGGTGACGTAGAGCGTGCCACAGATCATAAAGGACTCGCCCGCACTCCTTTTGGGGTGGTTGGTGGTCCAGCTCTTGATGATCTGCAGCGTGTTGGGGTTGAGCTTGCTGATGACGATGTTGCCGGCATTCTGGTTGGTGGCGTAGACGGCCCACAAGCCTCCCTCGTCCGCCATTAGGTCAATGTCAGAGTGGCCGCCCCAGGCATAGTGATACGCATTATTGAAGCCAGCGTAGTCGAGTTGCCGGGACTTGCTGATGGAGGAGGTACGGAAGTCGAACTTGATGATGACGTGGCTCTGGAATTTGTTGAAGTATATGGATCCGTTGTAGACCACCTGACCCGTTCCCGACCACGGGTGGGGCAGGCGGTGGGAGGTGAAGTTGTCCGACGTCATGAAGTCCTGCATCGACTTGTACTCCCGCACGAAACGATTGTTGTGGTAACCATCCATGTACCAGACCTAAACACGACGACAAGAGGAAGAAAGAAAGGAGTGTCAGGAAACTACAGAGCGGCGCCTCAGCTTGATACCCCATCATCATCATCCGTCAGCGAGCCTTAGCGAATATCAAAATCTTGCTGCCGATCACTAACGGAATAAATCAAATCACAACGTCAACAAGCATCCCAATTAAGTTAGTGCTGAGACTTCCTCGAGGAGCAGTCAGGGCTGAGAGCTGGCAGCCTCTGCATACAAACAGTGAAGATGACAGCCGCAGGGTGGCATGAGCCGGTCCCCGCGGGGATAATGCCCATCATTCCAGATAAAAGGTCTGCCTCGGCTGCTTCGACCCAGCTTCCTGTTGACCCCCGTGGTGGCAGGCATAGAGCTCTCATCCAACACTTCCTCTGTCTCAGTGGGGCTGAGAAACCTGAAGCCCTTCCCCTACCTGCCTCCACGTGCTCCTTAGATTGATTTCACATCAAGGAAGTGGGTTTCCACAGGCCGAGGAAAAAAAGAAACTGAGGGGAGGAAACCGGGAGATGAAAAGGAGTAAAGCAGAAATGTCTGCTCAAGTCAATTAGACTCACCTTCCTTTTTTGTTTTTGATAATGCAGCACATCTTTTATCTGCTCTCTTCAAAATGTATTAGTTTCTACAAAAAATATATTTCATATTGGGTTTACTGTATGCGATACTGTTCTTCCTTACGTCTGTGAATTTTTTAACATAAACCTTTAAAACAGCCTGCGTTGTCATGGCAATTAGACAAGATGCAATTTTACGGCGTGCTGCCAGTTCCTCAAATTTTTTTCATCTTTTAAATCCTTTTTCCTCCCATGTGACATTGAGAGTTCTGTCTCTTATAAAAGTGTCTCATAAAGCGGGTGGACGAAGAATATGTTCATGCTTGGCAGACAAATAAACTTTCTTTATTGCCTCCCTCCCTTCCCCCTTTTCTTCCAACCTTCCTTCCTCTTTCCCTCCCTTGTCCGTTGGGCAGCTTACCATTGAAAAGCTATAGATTTGCATTTGCTTTGAATGTGTTTTCTGTGATGAAAGTACTTGATTTATTGAGTGGCAATGGGGAAAAAAATCCGCCAATAAGAGAAAAGCAACTGTTGGAGGTGACCTTGATCAAAGGTGAAGGTCGTCATAACTTTCCAGCCACACAAAGAATTTATGGCGAGCATCATTGGGGGCATCGGTATTCAACATTCACAGCCTAATGAAATATATTCTCACGTGATGCATGAATTGCGGTAACATTTCCTTCACCACCATAACCATTCTAACTGTAACGTAACAAACACACACAGACACACATACACAGTGCTAAGGTGAAGAAATGCATTCACTCATACGCAATGACAAGAAACCAAATGAGAAAAAAAAAAAGCAAGGAGGAAGGCAGTACTCCAAATGCACACCATTTAATTGCTGCCTGTTTGGATTTTTTGTTTTGTTTTTTTTTTCTTACAAAAAGGAAGTTTGATAAAAGCAGGCAGAAGTCATCAAATTGCTCCATCTAATCAAATATTTAAAAGCCTCTCAGATCACCTTCAACGGGGTGAATGGGTACCTTTATGGGAACGCTTTGACATTTTGGGAAATTTGCCTATTAGCTTTGTTCGTAAGGGAATCGATATCACTCTCATCTCTGTCCATCAGAAGAGCTGCAGCCTGCAGCCAGTTAGAAACAGGAGGGGGAGCACAGCTAGCTGGTCTGCCTCTGCCCCACAATGTCAAAGCCCACATCAAAGCTCATTCGTTGTGGTTTTATGGATGTTAATGGAGCATTTTATTTCCTGAGCTGGAGCAGTGACTTCCTGGAGTTTTGTCACCACTGAGGTTAAAGGAAACCTCCATTTATGGTTCGGTTTTTGCCCAGATTAAACAAGCGAGATGTAACATGCTATTAAGAGGCACTTTTTGGAAGCTACAGCAGGGTTGAAATGGGAGGTAAATGGTTTTTGCTGCAGCGTCACATTTTTCTCATTTATTCAAGTCAGTTTATTCCCCAAAATGTCAACTATTGCGACAGAACAACATGACTTTTTCATTTTACAAAAGAAAATCAAATGTTAAAGGCACACACAGGAAACACTGCCCCAAATTAAATAAGAGTCAAATCATTTAAATCTGAATTTCAGATCAAAAAGCAAATGAAGAGTAAAAATCTGAGCAAATATTCATACAGACAGTCAATACTCAGCCACACAAGGAAATGAATTCCACTTCCCATTAGAGGTGAGTGCCATCCACACAGTGTGGCTAATGTGTGCGTCAGTACGTACCCGTGTGTCTCCTTCAGGCGCCAGAGGGTCAGTCATCCAGGAACCAAACCTGGACCCGGATGTCTTGATGGTGATGGGATCACTGATGCCTGTCAGTTTCCCGCACGCTGCAAAGAAAGAAGCGAAATGGGAACATTCGAAGCGGTGCCCACCACAGCGTTAGGACTGATTCACCATCTATTACAGGCGGCTTCATTTTCATTTACGATTTTTAATCCAAATGAGCTCGCCTGAAGGATCGGGGAGTGGATGTCCAGCTTGCTGCCAAGCCTTCTGCCTTTGTATTTGTATTCGTTTGTGCGTGCTACTGCGTGTAGCTTGTAATCTGTTGTGGTGTTAATCAGCGTTGAGGTGGATTTGACAAAACTAACACTGAGCTCTGCGTCCCCTCGAGACGGAGAGCTGGTCACAGGAAAGCCCCCCCTTTCTCTAATGAGCACACACAGAAACAAGACTTTTTGTACCAAGTAACACCACTTGTGAACGCTGCAGCACGGTCCAGTCGTTTGGACGCGGGCCAGTTTTCAGAGGATATTTCTACACGACAAAGGTCAATTGGCTGATTCTGACGAGCTAATTTTTTCTCAATGAATGTAATGAATCGTTTTGAAATGTTAATTGCAAGAGTGAGACCGTGACGATGGCTCATTTTAGGTTTTCATTAGCATCTTTCTGCATGCATTAACCCCCCCTGTCCCCCTCCATCGCAACGCTCCTTTACCCTCTTCATTTATCTGCTCCATCATCTCTCTTGTTCTTCATTGTCATTTTAGTTTACAGTCATAAAATAACAGATTGGGCTTTTGGTTTCCTCCACTCTGTTTCCTGTCTCACTCTATCTTCATCTGTCTCATAAAACATCCTGGCCTCCCACCTTCCACCAAAAGTCATGCCTTCTTTTGTCTGTTCTGTCTCTGTGTGCGACTTATGTCGTGCCTGTGAGTACGTGTGGGCATCACACCTCAGCGGCAGCTGAGACACAAACACATGGCCACATGAGCAGCATCTACTATTTCTAGTGGAGGTTGAGTCCCTTACATAACCCCCGAAGGGATTAGAGGCCTCCGTAATACGTAGCCCATTGATTTATTTATTTCTTTTCTCTAATCACGCCTCTATCTTTAGATGACTACGACAACCTCAGGCTGCCAGGGGACCTTCTGGTGGATCTGCAGTCTGGAGAGCCACACACAGGGTCTAATCTCCTTTTGGCCTGAATTTGCACGGCCTGGTGCAGAGGACAGAAGAATTGGAAAACCTAATGGGCGCTGGAGTGGATATTACAAAAACACATCAACTTCTAATAAAAAATGTGAGGATTTGGATAGAGAATAAACATTCAGTTGCTGGGAAAGAGAAATGTTTGTCTTTAAAGGATAACTTTGATGTAATTCAATGTGGGTTTTATTTTTGTAGTTCTTTGCTTGGACTTTTAAAGGGTACTGATAACACTTGCTGATCAAAGTAAGTTCTGGAAAGGCTGCAACAACACTGATTGATCCCCAAAAGTCATAATTCTTCGCTTTATTTTATCAAGAATCTTTTTATATTCCTTTTCTGAGGCTTCACAACCTTGTTAGGTTTTCATCTGTTTGTTAATGAACCCACGGTGACTCCATATTCCCAGATGTTAGCATTTAACTTGAATACATGGCTATGGCTGTTATTTCATGGCATATAGTTCAGCCAATAATAAAACAGTCATTCCTTAAAAATAAAAGGAGGGAGTAGGCGAGCTCCTTTGCAGAGAGAGACCTATCGATTCCAAGCCATGTGAACACAGCTCACTATATTACCTCGCAGGTGGTGTTATTCTCCACAGAGGAAATAAAAGGTGAGAACAATGGCAGGAGAGCGGGTAGCAGAGGGCTTTATGTGCAGTTATGACCTTCTTGCTCCATTCATCAGCATTTTGTTGTGAAGGGGCCAAGATTTGCCTAAAGCTCTCTGTGCCTCCACATTGCTGGAGCATGACACAAGGTGATTTATTTATTTGATTATTGCCCAGCAAGCTGGCATGTCCTCTTGATCGATGGCCATTGTGTCGCAGCAGCCGCCGGCTGTTAGTCTCCTCAGCACGAAACAGCTTGAAGGACAGCTCTGCTGGGACCCTGGTTACTCCTTCGCTTTCACTTCATCACTCTTCCTCTCTCCTTCTTCTTCTTCCTCTTGCCACCTTGTCTCAACTTCTCTCCTGTTGCTCTATCTATTATTCAGCACTTAAATTTCCTCATCCCCTCTCTATTTTTCTCTTATTTTTCTCCTGTTGTTGTTCTGCTGATGCTAATATGATGACTGACCTTCGCAAGTTTAATCTCAATAACGGGGGGGGGGGTGCTGGAGAGTGTTTGCTCGCACTATGCATGAATGCCTCCGCAGTCGTCTGAAGATGAAAGGAATAGACACCCTCTGTTCTGACTTAGCTGGTCCCTTAGTGGGTGACCTCGCCTTTATCTTGTCTGATCTCTCTCTCTCACACACAGACACACACGCTGTAGAAACTCCTGCAGTTTCCTGCTTGAAAATCTTAGACTTATCTGACCATATGTGAAGAAAGGCATGCGCATTGAACTTGGAGCCAAGATGTTGACCAGACTCATGAGAGGTGGCCAGAGAAAATAATGGTGTATGGTTAGACAAAGCAAAGGAATATTCTTACTTGGTAGCTAAGATGAACCTCCTGCTTTTTTTACTCCCGCTCTTCAATTTAAATGCAATCACTGATGTGTTCAAAACCAAAGAACAGCAGGGATTGTAGCCAAAAACATTTCCCAATTTCTTCCTGTCAGGTCGCACAGTGAATAATTTCGAACAGGGACAGAATATACCTGTGATTTGTGGCGTGCAAGTGTCTGTGCTTTTGTGATATATCTTAGTCACCGTAGTGTGGGTGTGCATCCATTAGCGCTGTGGGCCCATGACAGAAGTGTGAAGTTACTGAGGCAGAGGCTAAAAGCAAAACTGGGAAGGAATGGAAACGTGCAGGCCGAGTAAGTCGGGCTCTTCCTGAGATTTTGTGGGTCACTATCTTAGACTCACACAAAATTCTCTCTTTAAAAAAAAAAAAAAGTTTACTTGAATCAAACTAATAAAAGAAAAGAATAAATGTAGATGTTTTGCAACTTTACAATCGTTATGCTATTTTTTTAATTAATTCTAAAAATTTTGAAGGAATTAGGTTGACATTTATTAAAACATTATTATGCAAATGATGTGAGCACATCCTCAAATATGAGGCACTAGAGCCAAGGAAAGGTTTGGCCTTCTGATTAGAACCATACTGTCTATTGTATTTGGATTGGTGGACAGTGTCAACAACTGTCCAGCTTCAGCTCTAGGTTTTCGTTTCTTTTCAGGCAGAAGGTGCAGAAGATATAGAAGTTGTCTCCAGCTCTGAGACTCATTGATGGAGTTCATCAGTTTACCAACGGAAATCAGCAGCAAATCTGGTAAATGGCAGATCGCTGCAGCCGCACGTGATGTTTCTGTATCATGTGAATATGCCTCAGGTTCTCTTTCTGGCCCGACAGTCATACTGGATGTCAGTGGGAGTGTTTGTGCATGCGTGTGACAGTGTGTGCCAACAACTTTCTGTGCCTACCTAATTTTTGCATGCATGCTCGGAGTCTCTCCTCAAGATTTGACACTCTGTTGTGGAGCTCCTCGTAGTCATAGGCCCCCATCTCCTCCTGAAGTTCGCTTAGAACTGACGTCAGATTCTGGACCTCCTCCTTAAACTGCAATACCAATTTGGCATCGGCTTTGTACTCCTCCAACACTGGTATCAACGGTCTAAGCTCCTCCATTTTCGCTTTTATGGCCTGAAAGGATTAGAATAAGCTCGGTTGAGTGTCATGCGTGACAAAAGGAGTCCTGCTGTCCATAAAAGAAAAAGAGGAGAAATAAAAAATAAAAAAAAATAAAAAAAATAAAACACCTGTCTGACCTGGCTACTCTGACTCTATCCTGCCTCTTCACTGACATGAAAACCCCCTGTTTGTGTCCATGTTCAGTGTTTGTGTGTGTGAACAGCTGTGTTCTGTCTGTGCAGGTGTGTGTCTCTGAGCAAACAAACCCAGAAAATATTCTCCGCCCGCTGGACGAGCAGAGCAGGTGGCTCCGTCCTGGCAGTGACCAGCCGTTTAAAAAGCAAGCCCTCGGTACACCGACAACAATTGGGAAAGCTCTTTATTGGTCATCATCGTTTAAAATGCAACATCGTATTAAGGGTTACATGCTTTTACATGTCACACACAACAAAGTGTCTCGAATTTTACGTCTATAGTTTTACGTATAGATTTGTTGAGTAACCAAATATGCATAGACAAAAGCCAAGGAAAATAAAATGAATAACAGCAATTGATAATAATAATAATAATAATAATAATAATAATAATATAAGAAGAATGATGATAAGAATGATATTAATAATAGTAATAGTAATAATAATAATAATAATAATAAATGTATTTACTGTTTAAAAAAGCTTTTAGATGGAAAACTTTAACAGCAGTAACATGCAGGAAGAGATCAGTGGTGGGTTGGTTTGGGAGAGGGGTGGGGTTTCTTAGTCTTAATGGTGCTAAAGATAAATTAACTGTTTGACGCCCAAATGCTCTCAGTACTGTGGCCCAGTTCAGGGGAATCTGGAATTGACCTGCCTCTTCTTCCCTGTGGCTCTCTTTACATGTCTTAAAGTTAGCCCTGCAAGCAAGAAAACGACAAACTGTTGACAGGGGCTGGAGCTTGCTAACCTATCTAACAGACACACAAACAAACGCACGCACACTTAGTTTATATGCACTTGACACAAGTCACAGAATATTGCAAGCATGCACACGGACTCGTGAAAGCTTTTTTTTTTCTTTTTTAGCATGCAACAATGACAGCGGCACACAAACGTTATGGTGCAGGTTAAATGATGCAGACACAGAAGATGATTGTAGCTCCGAGTGCGAAGAGGGATGAATACAATGGATTTGTGTAAGTAACTAAACCGCAGTGGACTGCAGCTCTTCAAATAAAATCCACAATCTCATCCATTTTTCTTTGAGAAAATTTAAATCAGAGTAATGACAGCTCCACTTTGGGGAAACCTTACAAAAGAGGTTTAAAGGGAAACTTCTTTAGAAGTGGTTAAGCGTTGAATGTGTAGTCGTTTTGACAATATTCCTTATTTCCATCTGCTCAGTTATGGGAATTGTCTGCACGTTTACTGTTTGAATCTTATCAAAAGGTAGCTTTTAAATGTTCTGACACTACTGAGCATAGGTAACTGATTGAGGTAAGAATGCACGTGCCCAAAATAAATGGTGGAAAGACTTAGAAAAGTGCTTTATTTTGTTTGGACAGTAAACTTCTACGAGATAAGTAGCTCTTGTATTAATCTGCCCAATTAAGAAATTGTGATGGAAACTGAAAACAAAAAACAAAACTTATGCTCACTCAAGGTGGATTATTTCCCAAAAGAGAAACTTCTCCCGGATTAAGGTCACATGACATCCAAAAACCTCGCAGAACTCCCTGATGCGTGGCTGCTAGCAGGTAGTAGTGCAGCAGGTGACCTTGGCGCATTCAACTACCGAACGAATGGCTGCTGCCGCAATCGCCATCCCAGCAATTGGCAAATGAGTTGCCATGTTAAACCACGAGAAGCGGAAACCCAGCTCTATTAGCACAACATCTTTCAATGGAAGCAAATTTATAAATATAATTTGTTGACTTTGATGAAAAAACTAATTACCAGTATTTTGCACAAAACTGCATCAGAAATGCAACAACTGCCAACTCGTCACCATCCCATGGCCACTTCTTTTAAAAGGTCTGATTAAATCTTTAATTCCATTTACAGGTTCCATCACATGGTTTTAAAAATTGAGTTAGTGTGAAATGATAACATGAATTTGTGCTGTAGCTCCAATGATTTAGCCTGTTTAACTTATGCACTGTGGATTTCCTGTTATGCAGTGTGGAGGGGAGTAGCAGCCATCTCCACGGTGAGAACACAAACACGAAATGGGTAAGGGTAAGTGAATAATGGGCTTACAGAGCAGCTATGAATATTTGGACGGGATGGCGGCCGGATCAATGGCTTGAAATGTGGCTCCATACCTTGTATTGCTTGGCGATGTTCTGCTTGTGGTTCTCCTCCACCTGCCTGAACTTGGTTTCTAGACCACGGAGCTGAACCTCCATCTTTTCCACATACTGCAGGTCCCTCTGGGTCCGCTGGTCCAGCACCTGGATGGACTGGGTCATGTTCTGGACCTGGAAAGCCACATTCGGTCAGATAATTATGCAAATCCACCCCCCCTTCCCCTCAAGTTGATGCCAGAGCAATGAGGAATAGATGCAGAGAAAATTCAACAGGCTCTCCATATGTTGCTTTGGCTTGGCATCCTTCTTTAAGTGATTCACAAACTGACATTGGGCCAACTAGTCCGGGGACTCAGACACTTGGTGTAAGTGTGGAATGCATATTGTTAAGAGATTTGGTTCCACAAACCCTAAACTTGGCTTGTCCTCTGTTTATTCATGAGAATTATTGCTGTCTGTATTTTTGCATCATTTCTGGGTCAATCTCCGTCTTCAAATTAAAAGGCCTTTGTCAAATATGTGCTCAGATATTCCTTTCATGTGAATGGGGTAGTCCCAGCTCCCAGTCCCTGGGTGTTGAGCTGGGTTGCATCATTAGACGTGATGCTTTGGATCTGTGCAGCACAATAGAAAGTCATGGAGTGAAGCGTATAGCTGCCTCCCATGATGCCTCTTGGGTTTCCAGGGAGCTCATTAGAGCATGATTCCCATTTTTGTCCAACAGGCAGAGGTGACTGGAAGACAAACACCAGTAAGCATGGAAGTCTCTGCTTTAGTGTATGAGGTGGATAAAAGGAGCGAGGACGGCCACTCTGGGCGCCGTACGACTGATTCCAGGGGTCACGAGTTGCTGAGGAGTTAAGCGGTAATTACCTTCTCTAACAGCTGCCTCAGTTGTTTGGTGCGAGCATCCCGTGAACACATGGACTGCTGGGGCGCCACCACAGTGCAGACACACCTTCCCTCGCTATCCTGGGCTGAACTGTACACCTGCCACGATTCCTCTGGGTTTGCTGGCAACACCTGAGGACAGAGAAGTGGACAGACGGGGGAAATAAAAAAAAAAAAAAAAAAAAAAAAAAAGGGGACAGTTGAATGGTGGAGCAAATACGGTGCATCTGCCAATGCAGAGAAATGAAAAAAAAAAAAAAAAAACAAACAAACACCAAAGCTTTTTCACATTGAGTGTCCAGCGTGGCGATCCCACACACCGCCAGGCTCCACCATCATACTGCGCACACAAAAGGGACGATACTGCCGATCAGATGCACAGATACTCCTACAATTCAACGGGCTGGGTGTGTGAGAAAGCTCTTGAGAGTGAAGCTTGAAGAGTCTGATGTCAAGAAGAGAGGATTTTTTTTTTCTTTACCTCCGAGACACGCCTCCAAAAGAGTAACCTGCTGATTGGATAAGACTACATGGCTTTTGACTAAGACATTCATCAGGGCATCAGCAATAAAATGATCAAGCACAGACCTGCTGATTTATTCAATTAGAGGGGGGGGGGGGGGGGGGGAGAGAGAGAAAGGGGGGGCAGCTTGACTTCACACAATCCAAAAGGAGGAGTCACAGAAAGCCGCCTCCTGGCTGTTTCCTACCAAAGGATGTTAGTGACAAGACAAAGAAGAGCATCCATCAGGCAGCAGAGTGCATCTGGTCAGTGTGAGACTGATCACTGACCCCCCAAAAAAAAAAAAAAAAAAAAAGACATTTAAAAAAAAAATATATATAAAGCTCAACTCTCAAAGCAACAATAAATCCAGAGATGCCAGTTCACTGCAACTTCTTCTAACAGGCTACTACCCATTTATTTATTTGCTCGCCTTCAACATCCATTGTTCTGAATGTCAGAGCTTGACAGAGCCAGAGATCCGCCAGGAGTCTGTCAGAAACAAAGAGACGCTTCACTTCGACTCTGTGACAGACGCTCTCTCTTTCATACAGGACTGAGGACTCCCGCTGCTTCGTGTGGATAAAAATAACTCACATTTCTCACACCAATCCCCATTTTTGTTTTTTTTTTTTAATCCAACAGCTGGATCTCTTATTTATAAGTGCCAGAAATATAACTTTCCACTTAGCGCGGGCTGCAGACGGAGCCAGCAGCCCAGTGGCAGCTGGAGCCACATCAGACACAAGAGGAACATTTCTATGATTCCTCTCCAAGTCTTTTTTTTTTTTTATATTTTTTATTATTTTTTATTTATTTATCACTTTTCTTTGCGCCTCTGCGCAACCAAAGCGCATCACGTTGACAGGATTTCTCCTCTTAAGTGTGAATCAAATAATCCTATTGCTGCCTATTTCTGGCTTGTACTTAATTAGGTTGCAACAGTCAGCATGAAAAAAAAAAAAAAAAAAAAAACGGGGGGGAGGGGGGCATAACAAAAAAAAAAAAAAAAGAAAAAGAAAAAGAAAAAGAAAAACGTCAACCAGCCGCAGGAAATTAGCGAAAGTTGCGCACTTACTCCAGTGCTCCGGTCTGGATATCCTCCCTGCGCCGCCGTCAGCTTGGTGGTGTTGAGCCCCACCAGAGAGGGGAGGGTCTGCGACATCCAGTTGGTGATCATCGCCATGGTGCTGAGCACGACGCCGATCTTCAGCAAAGGCACCGACATCTTTGCGCTCTGCTCGCTCGGACTTTATTCAAGCCGTCTTCATTCTACGGACTCCGGCGCGAAGCGAGGGAGGCGAGTCTCGGTGCCCAGAGCGGCGACGGCGGCGGCGGCGGCGGCGGCTGGCTGTCTCACCCGGGACTCCGGCTCGGACGCTCTTTTTTTGGACATCTCCGGTGAACGAGTCGGACGCGGTGAAGACGACCGTGGGGAGGTAGGAATAATAATAATTAAAAAAAATAAATAAATAAAAGAAATTGTAAGTGCAGGAGAGAGGACCTTCCTGTCGCTGAAGGTGGAAGCTTTCAGACGCGTCCTCCGGACGGCTCCTCTGCCCCGCGTTGTCCCGCACACACTGCCGCCTCTCCGGCGCACCGTTACTATTTCGTTCACGCCCGACGGTCCGCCTCCCGCCTCGGTGCGCTCTGTGATTAAGTGCCACTGACTGCACGCGCAGGCTGCTCCAAATGGATGAGAGGAGGAGAAGGAGGAGGTACCACGGATCTATCTATATCGCCAGACGCAGTGATGTCAGCCAGGTTGGGGTCCGTTCATGGTGATATCTGGAACTGCGCCTGTGTCGCCCCGTAGCCGCCCGACACCGAGTGTCCCCTGAGGGAATGACAATGAGCCCGAGGTCGGCCGACAGTCATGCTGAGTTATTATTTATCGTGGCAGTGGCAGTTCTTTCTCCAGAGGTTCAAGAAGGAGAAGAAGGAGGAGAAGGAGAAGCTGCAAACCTCCTCGGATCGCTCATGGTAACACTGGCCTTTCATTTAGACTTAAATCGAGTCTGCATGTCAAAACACACGAAACCCTTGTGCAAAATGTCGCAATGCCATGGCACCAGGCCGTTTGGACCGTTTGATGGTTTGTTGATGGGATGCTGGAGGAGCTCAGTTCAAACCGAGAACCAGCGTTTTAATTCGTGACACTCTGGCGCCATCTTGTAGCTGATTTTGGCGTTGCTGGGGAAAAAATAATAATAATAAAAAAAAAAAAAAAAAAAAAACAGAGGGAGGGCTTTCACGGTGAAAGGAAGGAGGCAGATAACACACTGGATACAACTTTCAAAATAAAACAGAAACTGCTCGTCGATTTTGATTGACATTTCATGTGTTTGCAGGGACTTCGCTAGTTATGGGGCCTCAAATCGATGCAGGTGAATTAATTAAATCGGTGCATCTTTATGTTTCACTCTGGCACTGCTAGGAGAGCTTATTTAACTGGAAAAATAGACAAAAGTTCAGCAATAATTCATTTGTCCAGAGCCTAAGTGCCCATCGGCCTGTGGGCTAAACTGCTGCACTGCATCATACATGAAGCCCCCAGAATAGCAAGAGTGGCCCCGGCCCCACAGTTATTTCTGTCAGCTCCATAATGCATTTTTCTGGTTACCTCAAAAGTAGAGGGAAAGTTAGGGCACACTGCAGCTCCACATTTCTCTGTTTAAAAAAAAAAAAAAAAAAAAAAAAAAAGCACAACTCCCTCCTTTTCCTTATTTCCTTCCCATCTCTTTTATCTCATCGACTTTTTTACGGCCTTTGAGGCGAAAGCTCACCGTGTGATGCTTCCAGAGGTTACTGTGGAGGAATTAGCAGGGGTCAAGCTAATGGCTGCAATCTGCTCGGCTCTGCTCTGCTCTATGGTCTTCTGTAATGCGGAACAGCACAGCAGCCTGTGGTGACATATAGCTTTCCTAATGGATACGACTGTTTCTCTAAGCTTTACGACGCCAAGCCCATTCACTTCCAGCATGAGTGTAAGGAAAACCTCAGAAGTTCAGGCCCCACTTCTTCATATACAAGGCGCTCAGTATTTAAGGCAGCAGCACCAGGAGGGACGCCACAGGTGAGCTCGTAAAGAACTGACTGACTCGGTGAACAAATCAATTAGTCGCTCAGTCACCAGCTGATGAGCCAGTCTATTTATCAGGGAGATTAATAGAGTGGTTTGGATGTTGAAACAATGCCCTCATTAGAATGACACTATGATTGCATGAGGATGAAGGAAGTGGGGATTTCTAATTGTCTACAAGAGTTCAAATGTGTACATGTAATTAAAAAAAAAAAAAACACCTGCACAGCAATCAGTTAGACCAATGTAATACTACACAAACAGAGCGGCGTTGATTAGATTAAATGCTCATCTTTTGAGAACGTGGCTTGCAGTGGCTGTGCTGTATAAGTTTGGATTTAATGTTATTTTCACTGGGCAACATGAGCCCCAAATTACGACTTATAAGTGCAGACAGACATCTTTAAAACAAGAAAAATCCAACAAATGAGTGACTAAAGAGTCATAAAAGTTGTGTTTCAGGCTGGGCTGATACACAGTTATGCAGTTTAGCAAACAGGTGTTTAGATGGTCTACAAATACAGTAGGCTCGTGCTCAAAGTAGTGGGAGAGGGGGGGAGAGGAAAAAAAAAAAAAAACTTTTCCTGCCTGCAAGTGCTCTACAAAAGGCATATCTCCACCTACTCCACTTCTGCTCACTTTCTCTCTCCCCCTATTGCCTCAACACTCAACCAACCATACTGAATAATAAATAGCTTCAACCAGCTGCCAATCACACCACGCATATTGCAATTCAGCTCAACTCTATCTCAGTTTCACACATAAAACCAGACTGACTCTTAGTTTCATGCATTAAAAACTCCTTCACTGTTTCCAAATGTTCCCTTTCTGCACTCACTTATAATTTAATTTTGAGGAGCAAAGATGTGGACGTCTGGGGAAAAGTAGATTTAGTTGTTTCATTTGAATTCATTAATTTTAAATGTAAAAAGTAGAAAAGTCTACATATTGATTTAATAAGAAAATGATACGCTTTACGGTGCATGCACAGAAATCTAAATCCCTGACATGAGCAGATGTTATAATATCTCTTTACTTGACAGTCGTTTGTAGGATTAGCTATGGTATGTAGGTTGCATGGTGTCAAAGGGGCGGCTATAGCAGTGCCATCTGTTTTGTCAGGTGTCGGAGAGACGTTTTAGGATGTGGGCCTGCAGCCATGGGGGAGCCACTAGGGTGAGGAACAGATGCCGCTCTGGCTGCTTACTATTCTTCCCTGTGTGAACACCAGGCAGTCGCCAAATCCTCCGGCCAAGGGGACAGAGGTGAACAGATCTGGGCAGAATTGAAGAGGAGAGACTGCTGCTAATCAGGCGTCTTCCTCCACCCTTGGCCAGATGTTAAGACAAGAGCTGCAGCTGCTCTATGCTGTTTCAATCTTGAGACTAGTGAGGCGAGGTGTTTAATGTGGTCATTAAGAGAGCGTTATTGTACAGAATCAAAGGTTGGGACCACACCGCTGGGTTGGCGTTCTCCTAATGAGTAATCTGGCAATAATATAAAAAAAAAAAAAAAAAAATAGCACTTTCTCTCTCAGCGTACACCTCTCACTTTTTTTATTTCTGCCTCAGTGAAGGGATGCTGAGCGGCCTGGCCGTCCTACAGTGAAATGTGTTGCAGGTTTCTCAAGCAGAGGCAATATAAATAGAGCTTGTCAGTGCATCTTGTGTTTCTGTTCTCCGGGAAGAGAGTAGACAGGCAAGCTATGGACTAGTATCGACTTACCTTCAGGCTGATCACACACACGCTCTCAGGCCATCAGACTGTCACTGAAACATGGGCCCCGGCTCGCACCATGCAGGACACTGAGCGAGTGGCATGAAGTCCACAGTGTAACACACTCCGCTCTCCCCCTCCCCTCTGACGGATGGCTTCCATCAATCAGTGCAAATAGCCACATTGTTCAAGTGTGTCAGCATTTTTTTGTGCACTCTGCTGCTTGTGCTGCAAGTCAAGTTCACGTCGCAGGCTACACATTTGATGGTTCGGTGCAGGGGAGATAAAACAACAGCAGTTCTAACTGTGTGTAGGCTTACAGCTTTGATCAATTTACAAATCAAATTCCACATGAATGTCAACGCCAAGCTGTTGCTCCATGAATAAAAAATGTGCCGCTCACAGCGAAACAGACGTTTCTCATAAATTTGGGGGAAAATCAATTGCTGGCATTTTCCTGTGGAGGCCATATTATATCAATATTGTTCCAACATTAGCTATCAGGGCCAGCAGAGTTTGCTGCAACCTGCCTCCACCACACATTTTATTGAGTTTGTCACTTGCAGAGTATATCACGGATACACCGGGAGTGGAGATTACTTTATTGATAGTACCTCAGTGGCACATTTGATTTTTTTTTTGTCTCTCCAATTACCAACCACAAATGGATTCACGCGGCATTGAAGCCTATGAAAAATGACTCTGTGCTCAGCAAAGGGCAATTAAATCATCAAATTCTTCAGCCCATTGGTGGCAAGTCCCTGCAATAAATTATTCTAATCCTTTACACCCCTCCCCATCCATAAAAACAACAACTTAATGCAACACTACCTATTGCATGGACTGCTCCAAATGGCTTTTTACATGGCAGGAAGTAATTCCCACTGAGGAATCTCTGAGATGCATTTTACTGAGCAGTTATGTTTACTGCTGAGCTTTGTGGCTTTACCTTGCTGGACTAAATGTTCTCTTCCCCTCTCACGGGCAACAGTAAGTCACAGTGTGGTCACTGAGCATGCTCAAAAAAAAAAAAAAAAATAAAAACACACCTTCTCTGAGACACTGCGTTTGATCGCTGAGCCCTGAGGAGCAGCGGCCCCAACACTGTGCCACAACACAATGGCCTCTGAGAAAGCAACACACAACATATTTCATTATGCAGATAATGATTCTGACCATTTACCCACAAGAAGGGGGGGGGGGGGGGGGTTGTGATGGATCTTGCAGCATCCTCTCTCTCTCTCTCTCCCTCCCTCTCCCCCACCACCTCCCCCATATATCTAACCGGTGTGACAGCCCCGGTGGTGGAGAGACTGAGTGGGGCTCTTGAGGATCTATCCGCGCCCGTCAAGCACAATGTATTCACATCATGTAATCCGACCCGTTAATCTGTTTAAACAGGGAGGGCTAATTCACCGGGGCTCTTTATACGAGGTAACCCGGTAATCTCTAAACGGATCTGGAAGCCAATTATTTGCGCGTTCTGGCTTCAAAACCACGCGCGCGCGCGCACACACAACGGGTTGAAAATGGCGTTGAAAAGGTTGAAAAAAATGTCATAAAAACCTACTTGGGTGAGTTCTGTGCCCATGAAGATGAGGAGAATCAGAGTCAGGAGCTTGCTCGCAGGCTGCATCTCTTGCCTCCGGTGTGTGTGGACCAGCAGGTCTCACATGCAGATCGAGTCCCTTCGCGTCCCCACCGCACAGCAGTCAGTCCTCCTCCTCCTCCTCCTCCTCCTCGCTCCGGGCTCTCTCTTCTCTCGCCTTCAAAGTCTGCTCCTCGCTCCTTCCTCTTCTTTATTTTATTTTATTTTTTATTTTTTTTAATACGACGATCGTGTGTTGTTATCCTGTCCCCTCAGCAGCTCCGTTACACAAAGCGACGGATCTGCTTCACGGAATCGTCTCCGTGCATATTCATCTCATATCTGGAGCCGATCTTCCGCCCCTCGGTTTCCCCCCCACCACCACCACCACCACCACCCGGTCTTCTCTCTCTCTCTCTCTCTCTCTCTCTCTCCTCTTCTTCTTCTTAATCGCTGTGTCGTACCGGGATGGACATCGGACTGAAGATGAGCAGACAGTGCCGGTTATAAAGCTTCTCTCCTGATAAAAGTTTCGCTCCCCGCCTGAAGCCGCCGCGAAGCTCTCCGTGAGGGGGGTGAAAAAAAAAATGAGGCGGACGGCGCTGTCCGTGGTGCTGAGAGCGGAAGTTACATCGACGAGAGAGGGAGATTTAAATTGGCAGAAGTTCAGGAGGGGGGATATGTCACAAAAGGAAGAAGAAGAGAAAAACAACAACAACAACAAAAAACAAAAACAAAAACGTAGCTAAGTCAGCTTCAATCTATTCTTTCGATGGAGGCGAACAGTTTAAGTTCTGGCTGCATTAAATTTGAGGATAAAGCAGTTTGGCATACTGCAAATTTTATATCACAGTTTTAATGCCTTAGACTTTAAATTAACACTTTCAGTCCAGCTAACGGTATTAACATCATGACAGTGTTGCCCAGGAAACACCTATAATGTGAAATATTAACACTCTAAATTAATGATAACACTAAACAAAGTGCTAAAAGTTCACTCCTTTGAGACACTCATGGAGTAACCAGTCAGCACGGCACCAATGTAAAGTTAACATCTAATTTTATTTAATAATTAAAAAAAAATACACTAAGGTTTGACTAATATAGTGTACATTACGCTCTATAATTAATACTATTACAGGTAAAATTTAACACCTATTAATATCACCATTACCCAACCCATGTGCATTAATCACTTCAGAAAGTACTGCAGTGAGACATTTTTCTAACTTTCATGTGCAAGTGTTAAAATCAGATGCAATATAATACAACCTGAAGCTGAAATGAGCGTGACTGTAGATGTAAAGCCAAAAATGTGCATGATTTAAATTGCAATTAAAATAACTCGTCAATTTTCTTGACAGTCTGATAACAAAACAAATCCCCACCACTGTGGATGATTTAAGAAAACAGAGAAATAAGAAAACATTTCAAACTGTTTAGTTCAACAGGGCATATCTTATATATTCCTTTTATCCTTCTTTTTTTTTTTAGCCTTGAATGCCATACCTTTGTAACCTGTCAGACAGACGCACTGAAAAACGCAGAATAATCTGGAAGTGTACCGAGAAGGTTCCAGTCTTAAATTTCACGAGTGCCGGTAGACCTGAATTTAAAGAAAAACCTGGAAACTGAGGAAACTGTACATTTTTTTACATTGTTAAACTGCACAACTCCTTCACAGCTGAAAAACTTTATAAATACCCAACAGCCAACATCTCTCACCGGCAGGATGACAATTTTTCGAAGGGGACTCGTCATATCAGCCGGACGGAGAAGCGTCGTGCACCAAACGCAAACATGTTGAAATGTAAACGTGTCGAACATTGAGGGATACACACCAGTCTGCGTTTTTTAATGCGCCATCAGAAAGAAAATGGCGACTCCTTACTTTCCGGTACCTGTCTGGCCGTGGAAGACCCGGATGTAAGGAAGTTGCGTTCTCGGCCTTGGATACCGTAAAGACTGAAGTATAACGCCAACATTAACCTTAGAAATGCGCAATGAAACACCAAAACTTCCAAAGTGTCCCAAGTAGCTACATTTTATTTATGAGCATGAGTCACAAATAAAAGCGCCATCTATCAAAGACAATAGAGAGAGTGGCGTGTTTAAAAAAATGTTCCAGCCAAGGATTAGCTGATTAAAGGAAACAACAACACTAGATCAATACAGGTGATTTGTTGACCATTTTGCCCATTTACGCTACTTCTGCAACCTTCATTGTCATCTGTTTGTGAGCTGGCTTTTGAAGACTCAAGTTTGCGACTCTGCGGTCACCATCTTTTGAGGAAAAAGTGCCGCTAAGGCGGAGTGAGGGCTGGAATCTGAGCTGCTCTGAATCGATTGTCAGGATTCACCTCCTCTTCTCTAAGTGCAGCCGTAATTTAAACAATGACATCATGTTCTCTTAAAAAAGGCTTGCAACTACAAACTGAGACCATTAGTTATTAGGGGAATGTTTGCTGAGGTATATATCAGGTGAGAACTAAAGCCAATTTCTCAATGACATTTTTTATTCAATGGAATTAGAACCTTTTGCACTGGCTTCTCCTTTCAGCCCAGGAGTCCATATCCATGTTTTCTATGTTGCTAACGTTCAAAAAGGACTGAGACTTCAGACTCCAGTAAAGCTGCATGTGCAGGGATTTGAGTTTAAATTTTTGCTTCTGCTGGTGATGTAACTGGTGTGTGGTAGCAGTATGCTTTATGCCCAGAGCTACAGTATTTGCTACTTTAATACTCAGGCTCTCTGTGTGGCCAGGACTGTACTTATCTCATCGTGAATGTCAAAAATAGATTCTTAATTCAGTTTCCATGAAATGAAGCCGTTGCCTCTGCCTTCCTGTAATGGTCTGGACATCACCACACACCAACAGCTCCCTTTTAGTGGCCTAAAGTTGCATAAATCAAGTCTGTAATGGAACTGGGATAAGATCACATCTGTATTTTTTTTTTTTTATGTGGTCCTTCTGTTGTCTGTGGGCAGATTAAGGCAGTTTGTCCATGTACCTTAGGGAAGTAAGCCAATATACGGTCAGAGGGAAAAAAATGACTGATCAGATTTTTATTGTACGAGCAGGATTTGAAAATTTCAAGATAATGAGAATGGCAACGCCAGCCTCCTCTGCAGCTCCCATGATGCTTTCCATCACAGTCACAAATTTTAGGCATGTGCACATGCGCGTAAACTGCATGTGTTTTAGCATGCTACTGGCAGCCTGAGCGACTGGGTTTCAGTTCACTCAATGAGGATTTGATTACGAGGGCAGGGAAATGAGATCTGTGAGTAATGAAGGTGGAATGCTGCAGACATTAACAGCAGCATTTGCTTGTCGGCAGTAACGTCTCCCTGATTGGTGGTACACAACTGACTCATTGGACAGCAGGGGGACACATCTTACTGACACCTTGGCCAATATTAAAGTTTGTCTGCAAGGCCCGAAGCCACAAAGCGGAGCAGACTCATTAATCACTGCCAATGTCATGTTAGCTATTAAAAGAGATATTTGTAAGTGTTTCTTTCAGTACATTGCCAGTTTTCTCATTCACACCCTGTCTAGAAGACGTGCAAGTTCAGCATCAAACTTAATGCCTTTACTTAATAAGGGTGAACAGCGTAAAGCCCATCTTTCCTTTGCCTGAAGGTAGCATCCTACCCAGCTAACCCCAGCCCATATCAGCCCACCACTTTCTGATGGCGATACATTGTAATCTTTAATTGGTCCTGAAAACTCAGCACTGATCAGATAGAATATTATAAAGACAGCTCTTACTAAGCCACACTGGGATCCAACTGCAGCAAGAATTGTGTGAGGATTTTGAATTTGCCACTGACCTGCAGCAGGTGCTCACTGAGGGGTTCTGAACGTGCTGGGTCCCTCCAGGGAGGGGAACCGGGCAGGTCAGGAGCAGGCACGGAGCAGAGAACAGGTGAGCTCAGGATCAGAAGGCTGCTCAGTTTTCCAGGTCAGAGGCCGGCACAGTCAGTAACGAGGGAATCAGCCTTGAAAGTCTCACACGAGGGCGAAGAACAATCTGGCAAAGAGTGAGTGAGTGAGCAGAAGAAGCTTATATACTGAGCTGGTGATCAGGACCAGCTGTGAGAATCCAACCAGGACTGTGACAAATTCAGTGGATTAATTAAGAGAAAACATTCAAAAAGCCCCTTTAAGAGGCAGTGTAGATGCATGTTTATATATATATATTATGGGGCTTGTGTGTGAAAGAAGACACCCAGCTTCCTCTAATTAGTGGATTCCAGTATATTTTTATCTTTGCAAAAGGAGAAGGTGAAGACGTTATAATGTGTCTCCTCACAGTCTAGTCTACTCATGCAAGTATTAATAGGATCACGGTGAGGGCAGTGGTGAAGAAGTGATGAATGTAAAAACTTTCAAAACATTCGTAAAGTCAACACGGGGAACAGGAAATGATGGAGCACCACTGTGATTTAGAGTTGGAGGAAAACGCTGGTCAAACAGTGCATAACCGGGCCCTGATTTTGATTTAATGTGGCTGCTCTTCTGTGGATTTTTCTCCTCACGATTCATTTCCTGTCCATTGAGCTCAAAATGCAAATTCTTGGATTGCCTTGTTTGCATGCAGATGTATGGAAAATATCTTCCTCACACGCACATGGGAGGGTATAGTCACTCTGAGTAAAATGCACATTACATTACCTCTCCAAGAAGTTGCATTGACTTTGCGAGACGATTGAGGGTGATTGCTCGTCTCCCTCACCCCCTGACTCTTACCTTTCTCACCCTTCACTTCTCATTGTACTTGCAGCATTAAATAAAAGGCGAGGATTTTGGCATGTTATCCAAGTTCCACAGGAAAAAACTGATTAACCTTCCGAAATTTTTTTCCTCATTTGAGAAAGGCCTAGTTCTTTCATCAGCTGAGTTCTTTTCTTCTCCCTCAAATTTAGATTTTTGCGAGCAGAGTACATGTGTGCATGCAAAAGAGAGTGGGAGCGGGAGACGGAGAGAAACCAAGCAAAAGAGCTCCAGTTTAAATTTAGGTCTTAATAGAATTTGTGTCTTTCCTCTCAGGCATGCAGCCATTACTTCCCCCTTTCATCACTTTCTCTCCGTGAGCTCTCTGCAGACCTGATGCTACAGATAGCTATTAAAGATATATTCCACGTTCCTGTTATGTCTCAGTAATGCTCCGTTCATTTAGAGTGATGCAGACCCGGTCTGGACAGGTCCAGGACCTTGATCCATTCTCTGCTCACAGGGAGAGCTTCTTAAAAGGGTTAGGGCTGTGTTTTAATATCCTCCAGAGTGTTGATCTCGAGTCAGTTCTTTAATGCATTGGATAATCACTCAATCAGTATTCCGCCTTCAGACCTTGGGAGGGGGAAAGGAAAAAGTGTTCTTTGGAGAATAAGAAAGAAAGAAGAACAGGATGGAGGAGGAGAAGGAAGAGGAAATAGAGAAGAGGGAAAGAGAGCATGAGTGACATCAAGCACTGTTTGGACTTGAATGCTGAATCTGGATTTCTGTAAAATAAAAATAAAAAGTTGGGTTTTTGTTCTGATGAATAATTTTTCATTCATTTGTCTCCATCTGAGTGGATAGTTTAGTGTCAGCTGCCAGATGTTAACCACAGTTTTAGGCCTGCCGCGATACAGCCAGCCATCCGATCCAGTGACTGCTCTACATGATTGTATACCAGCTAAAGGATATTAGACTGTGTTTACAGTCTTGTGTGCAACCAACGAGCGAAAAGTTTCCCATATGCTGCTCCCCTACTGCAGGATGGAAATGTGACTGCCGCTCGAGCAATTCAAGAGCGGCTCCGTCGATGTCGAGATGAAGTCAAACACATTATATGGCCTCTTCAATTGCCACATCCAAAAATCATTAAAGCTTTATGGGAAGTTCAGAATTACAGGGTACGAATTAGATTATTAACATCCAACCTCCCAGACTTGACCTTGTTCATTACGGAATTGGATGGATGGACTAGTAATATCTCACTCGGCACAGCGGTGAACTTTAAATAGTTTTAGACATTTCCACAAATGGCCATTCGTTAAACCCCTTCCCCGTCCCAGATATTGCTAAGCAACCAGAAGGCAGTTTGGCTCAGGCAGTCTGTTGAGCGTCAGATCTCTCTTCATGCTGACTGTTACCTTGGACATGTTACCTTGTTACCTTGGAAGTACTGTTACAGCCTTGAATCGTTTACGCAGCCTTAAAGGCAATTTTTTTCTTCGGGGGCGGGGACAAATCAGACAAGGTTTTTCAACCTTGTAGATAATTCAATCATAATTATCTGGCTGGCAGTTTTATCTGGTAAAAGTGGGTTAGGGTTAGAAAGGAGAGGCACGCTTTGTGTGAAATCAAGGATGCACTGATTCAAGAATAATTTCAAGGGGAAAAAGCTTTGCATTTATACAAAGCTTCATGTGTGGCAGGACTAACGGTCAATTTTCTGTCCCCCTGCTGTTGAATCTTTTGCACGTATCCAGGTATGTAGGAAGGTGACAAACATTTGCTACATGCCTCCTCCTCTGGAGGTGGTGTTGGCTGCTGTAAGCGCTCTTTAAATGACAGTTTGTTACAGTAAAAGCAACCACGTCTATACGCCCTGGGGTGCGGGGGGCTGCAGGCCAGCCCTCAGGCCCCGCATTGCATTCACCGACCAAACACTCTGATTTAACTAATGCAGACATTTACAGCAAAAAAAGAGGCTCTTTTATTTCGGACTCTCTTTAGGACAGTTTGATGATAACATCTTTACAGCTGAATGACTCCATTTGTTTAGCAGGTTTCAGTGAGTCTTGTTGATCTATTTGTTGTCCATTCAGTTAGTTGTTGCCCAGTGTATTTCTCCTTTCATATGTTATGTATCCTTTCCATTCATTTCTTTATTCCCTACACCCAATATTTTGGCTGAAACATCCTCATCCTCGGTCAGACGGTGCAATTGTTCTCCATGTTTCTCTGCCTCCGAATGGGCTGCAGTGCTGTTAGTGTGTGTTGTTGCTCGGGGGGCTTATGTTAGCTATTATGCTTGTGTGCAAGTATGTGAGCAGTAATGCATGTGTGCGTTTGCGTGTGTGTGCGTGTGAGAGAATGACATCCCCGGCGGACCCCTCTGCGACAGACATCTATGCATCATGATGCATCAGATATATACAAAATTGATGACCAGAGGTTATGTAGGTCAGGCCGGGATGATGCTTCAGACATGCACAGAGGGACGTTGACCGACAATGGAAGGCTGGGAGAGGCTAAACAGACTGAGGCCATCATGGATAAACAGAGAAGGGGGAAAAAAACAGTCAGGAAAAGGGCAGCAGGACACGGACTGATGGACGAGCAAACAACACAATGCAGAGAACACAGTCAGGGAGAGCGATTGGGGGAGCTCAGCCATACTTGATGTTAGTATTTCTGTCATACGGTACCATCCTTTGTTTGCTCATCACACCCAGCTACTCTGTGTGGTTCTTGTATTCATGTCAGAGATAATTACAGGAGGATGCCATCAGTTGCCAGATCAGTAGTTAGAGGACGGAGCTGCTGCATCCCAGCAATGTGCTTTCCACCCTACTAGGTTGCCAGATCTGTGAATGTCTTAATTACGCTGTGTGAGCTCGCAGCAACGCCTCACCTTCTGCGTGTCCTCAAATTGCAGCGTCGCTAGGCTACGCATATCTTCAGCGTTTGCCTTGAAGGTCAACACAGCCTGCTTCAGCATTTAAATGCTTGTTACTGTTATGTGGAATACAGTTAAAGAATCATTTGATGGTGTCACTTTTGACTGTATGTTTTACGATTTCTGTAAATACTCTTACTACTTAATGTGATGGGTCAGGCTAAGTATTTGTACAGAGACAATGGACCAATATTTACGTAGCTGTGAAAATGTTTCATGTAGTAACAATTTTCAGTTTCCATCAGGACTACGGAGTGGTTGGACATTTTTCACACTAGCATTTTGGTTTGGGAGTGAATAATAAGAGAGCCGTTTTTACCAAAGCCTCAATCTCACTGCTCCTGAAAGTGTTTCCCCATTTTATTTTATTTTATTTATTTATTTTTTTCAATAAAAACGCTTGAATAGCCCCTCCGCTGGATCCCTGACCAACACCAAGCTGCAGAGAGGACGTGAGGACATCCTCTTTGTGGAACTTGGTGTGAAACTGAAACTGCAGAAACTGACTGAATTACAAAGAGGATAGTGGTCTGTGCTGCCACATCTCATGAGAGTGTGGAGCTTTCTGCTTCACTATCCAACTCAGAATGCAGTTTTCTTTTTTTCTTTTTTTTTTTAGAACAATTGGTCCAGCGATTAGTAATTACAATGGTGCCTATGGGCTGAACGAATCGCTAATTGATTCATTGATTCACTTTACCAGTTGGAGTAAATAAACTCAAAATCCTGCTGTTTGTATCCTAAAGGGGAGGAAAACATGAGAAATGTTGTACTTTGCCTGTTTTTACTCGATACATGACAAGGTGCCAGCTAAGCGTTGATTCAAGACCGCTCCTGCCATATTTCCTCAACAGTATCAGAAATGTGTTTTATCTTTTCTGGACCTTCCCGGTAACACAAGATTTAATCTCAGTCAATTATACCTCAGCAGTTATCATTGTCTAGAAACTGGATTTGGTATCCTGACACTGTGCTGATGTTCCATACATAAATTGTTGAGTTGTACATTACGAGAAAAATTGGTTGAGCAGCGCACGCACACAAGAAAACGAACAGCAAGATGAGTAGACAAGAAATGTGACTTAGCATTCAAAGTTGGTCCTGAGAAACTTTGCCAAGCTGCTCGCGAGTGATTTATGAGGACAAATGCATGCGATTTGTTCTTGAGAGCATAAAAGTGCCCGCTCGGTTTCATAGTGATTTGAGTGCGATTCAGGGTTCCTACATGGACATTATGCACAACCATTGTCGGGTTCAGTTAAATGCTATTTCAAAAACCATCAAAGGAAGCACTCGGATTACAGTCATGCATTTGTGACATCACAGTGCGAGTGTTACAACTTCAAAGTGGCGACTGCAAGATCCACTGGCTTTAACGCCAGGGTGCCAAAGAACCCAAAAGAAAAGGGGGAAAAAAAAAAAACGTTTGTGTTGAAATAAAGACGAGCTCATAAATCGGACGGCATTGAATAGCCGCAGTGTGTTGTATGAGGATAATCTCTCTGACATCCAGCAGAGTTCTGGCTTTTATGTGCTCGCTCTTGTTCCTATTTGTGGGGTGTTATTTGACGGATGATGTCATCTGTACCTGTAGGGGGCGGACACCTGTGCCGTCCGGATGCACCTCTGAATATAACGTGCAGTTCTCGTAGAGGTACCTTGTCAGAGAGACATTCATAGTTTTTGAAGTCATTTGTGCTGTTTGAATGGATTGAAGTGTATTAAAAAAGTGCTCCTAATAGTTTGTCCACCTCTCCTGACATTTAATTATTCGTTTATCTTCTACCTCTTAGCTGTTTCTGGGTCACGGGGGGTGCTGGAGCCAATTCCAGCTCGCATTGGCTGAAGGCGGGGTCACTCTGGACAGATCTCCAGTCCATCACAGGGCCAACACACAGAGACAGACAGAGACCAAAAACCACTCACATTCACAGTTTAGAGTCACCATTTAACCCACCAGGAAACACACACAAACACCGGAAGAACCTGGAGACTCCACACAGAAAGGCCCCAGACCGGGAACTGAGCCCGTGACCTTCTTAATGTGGGGCAACAGTGCTAACCACTGTGGCACCGTGCCCTCTCCTGCCAGTGCATCTTTAATCAAGATTAGACGCTGTGCCAAAACTGTAGTATTCTCTTTCTTTTACATCTGTCTCTTGCTCTCGTTCTCTGTGTGTGACATAGTTTTCATCTTTTTGTGCTGTATCTGGAGGCTGCCAAGGCAGGGGAATTCATCATCCTAATACACCGTGTATAAGCACTTGTTAAAAACCCCACACACTGCATTTTTTCGATATTCATTATGGTTGTAATATTATTGCTTTGGGCGCCTATGGAGACATTTGCAGTCGGTCAAAGAGCATCATTGAAAAGCATGAAATCAAGCGGTATCTTGTGGAAAAAAAGGTTGGGCTATTCAGGAAGACTGTTTTGGCTGGAGGAGACACACACACACACACACCAGGTTCAAATATATGATCTTATTTGCACAAGTTTGCATGCATTTCAGATGAATGTGTAGTACATTACAACTAAAACAATATGCAGTAAAATGACTCAAGCTACTATTGGCAAAATGATGCATGCAAATCCAATACACACAAAGGGATGTGGGTACGCACTTCCAGACACACAATCCCACTGCAAACAAATAACTTGTTTTTGCTGCCATATATTTAGCGACACGTATATATTTAAATGTTCATATATTCATGTTCATATATCCATGTGGACCACATTCTTCATTTTATTCCACGTTATATACACATTCATCAAGTTGCAAAGCACATCATAACACACAAGTGGATTATGGCTGCACACAAAGTTACACAGCCAGCAGATTGCATATCTAAATGTAATTTCCTTTGATTTGAATTGATCATCTTTGTGCCTGTGTTAGCTTTGTCAGTGCAACCCCCCCACCCCCAGGCAACGCAATCGCTCTGGTTTCATGTGAGTGCTATTTAAAAAAATAAATAAATAAAAATCATCCAGGCGGACAAACCACCTTCACTCCCGAAACGAAGTGTATTTTTGTTTCGAGATGCGTTAAAGGTTTTATCATGAGTCAGATGTGCAGAGATAGGTTCCATCCTTTCATTTGTTTTTACATTTTCACGTGTCACGGGGGGGCTGGAGCCAATCTCCTCTAACACAGGGTGACAGACGAGGCATCATTGAGCTAGATATTGTATTTTCCTGCATATTGTATTGTTAATGTGTATTGGTTTGTCACAACATATATTCAATAATGCTGATGATAGGGTGTGCTATATTTACTGCACCGTCAGTGTGATTATTAATTCATTACACTGACTGATCTATATAATAATTATTTTCAGGACAGTATGCAAGAGAGCGTGAATTATGAATTACGTGCGCTTGTCAACTAATGTTTTGCTGAATGCCCTCAGCTGGCACACCATTATTTTTCAATGACAGTGGTGTAATCACAGAGTCACCACAGAGTCAGCGGGCGAATGATGGAAAGTGACATTCTGAGTTTGTGGCACAGTAATGAATTCCGAGTTTAACGCAAACTGTGATTTGTGGGTTTCTCAAAAGAAATACCTGCAAGTGCTGTCTTTCAATAGGTCGCCCCAGACAAAGCGCCTCACGTTTTCATTGCGGTTCATCCCGACCTGAGGCTTTAATTAGATCTGTGATCCTTCAGGCCCGACCTGCGAGTATGTTGTGATGCTAATCAAGCAAAATGTCAACACGCAGCTTCGATTTCAAATAGACAGACGAGCTGCCTTGTTCCCCATTTATGAACGCCTCATTTAGGCTCGTACCTGCACTGAGGGAATGCTCCATTTAGTCGGTCCATCATTGCAGTGCAACAGATTAATGTTGATCATCTGTCCAAAGACTCATGATCATTTTGAGGGTAAAAATCAATGGGAGCTCAGTCTCCCAGGTCTCCCCCTTTTAGTATGGCCATTGATTTCTTCCCCTCTGGGGGCTCGGTATTTAGAGGCAGCCGCATGAACCAATTACACCTGTGTAGCAGCAGGCATCCATCTTGCAACTGGGCATGCACAGAGGTGCACTGACCCCTGTCCTTCTCTCAAACGTCCACACAAACAATGTGATTGAGCGATGGAGACAGTTCAGTTGGGACACAATCAGTCCTACCCACCGAAGACAGACTACATGTGCACACATGTTAGCTAGCAAACGAGCCGCTGTTCGACATTTAAAATATTTCTGCAAGAGTATGAATTAGTGTTGAGCAAACAGTCACAAGAGGAGCGCCTTATTTGCACAAAGAAAATGTGATATTTTGACCAATTTGTCATCCTCCTACATTTCACCCCTAATGTCCTCTGCACATCGGCACACAGACTTGCTGTAATTAACTAAATCATTTGATTGCATACTGTTTCCTCAGCCAGCGTGAATTGTAAAAGCTTTGCAAATAAATAAATGCAGGGATCTCGATTCAGCAAAAACGCAGCACGCCAGCAGATATATTCTGATTTAGCTTGAGGCGTTATGAGTACTCTATCAAGTCATTCCCTTTGTATTATTTCAGGAGGCTGCACAGTGAACAGAGTAAATCAACACAACCCTGTAGAGCTGCCTTCTGACATGACATTTTTTTCAGTTTACAAGAGGAATTTGAGGGTTTCTTCGTCATATCAACGCCATCTGTGAACACAGCTCTCGCCTGAGTTAGATTTGTGTTGACAGATTCACACCCTGTAAGAGCTGATGTGCAGCTGCAATGGAACAGGTCGATGTCTCAAATATCTGTTGCATCATCAGCTGGACGCTGAGTAAACAAGCCCCATTTTATTTTGCCAAAAAAAAAACAAAAAAAAAAAACACGCTATTCTCTTTTGCATGTGATTGTGTATTTAATGTGTGCAAAACGATTTTGATTTGCAGCCTTGAGGTGCAACTCTAACCAACTCCAAACACATATAATATTAAACTGCACCAACACTTCCCTGAATGAATCTGACACCAGACGCTCAGCCTCCTCAGTTTCTTCGAGCTGGCAGGGAGGGAGGAAAGGAGGAAGGAAGGAAGGGGGGTAAAATTGTCAGTGTGATGATGAGCAGGCCGGGCACTGTCGACTGCTCTTTTTGAAATAGAATTTCTAATGTAATCTGAACAAGCATCCACAGGCTACAACGGGATTCCTTTCTGTGTTTGATTTAGTTGCAATGGTATGAGGAAAGATAGCGGTTGCAAATTAATTTTCGCCCCAATAGAGCAGAGGTTCCGTCCAAACACAAGCTTTCCCCTCCCCATTTATTCCAGACATAGCCAGGCTGACGCTATGAATGAGTAATTTTCTTCACATTGAGCATTGACAGCGCTTATGAATCTGTAGACAGTGAGAGCTCCTTTTTTTTTTTGTTTTTTTTTGATGAGACAAAAAAAAAAGCACGCTTTTTGATTCAGACTCTGCAGAAAAGAGAAGATGCAACAACTTCAACAACAATCAAAATAACTTCTATTTTCTTCCGCAGGTCCGATTTCATTATTTGAAATAATCCTTCACAATTCGTGCATTCATGGCTTTATACAGCTTATTGGACAGAATTATCATTTGAAAAAAAAAAAAAAAACTAGTAGAACTTTTAAAGTAATGAAACTGTGATTTCAAACAGATAGAGAAAAGAAAAGCAGGCTCCTCATTACCAGTAATGACGGGACAATTTCAAGCTTGTTAGCATCTGAGAACTCTCTCAGTCTCTGGCTGAATAATTTTAACAAGATTGTTACACATATTATAAAAATATATTCTAAAACCAAGTGGCAACATACTGTGATGACACATCGCTTTGTGAGCTTCTCGTTTGACTCTCATTGCCAACTTAATTTGAGGAGAAGGTGGAGCTGTGAGTGGAATGAGGGGAAGAACTGTTCTGCTCTGGACTCTGGAAGTTACGACATCAGAATAAATGATTTTTGTCTCATTCATCATACACACTTTCATTAATTATTTTATGGTTTGGTTTTTTTTTTTGTAATGAATAGGCACAAAAATATGAACATCTGCAAAGTGCTTTTTCATGACAGTCCTAATGCTTGAGGGAGGAGTCTATTACGTGTAAATATGTAATTTATAACCACAAAACATGCATTTCTTTCGACACGCCTCCCATTCCTCCAGTTTTTGCTCCTTTACTTTCTCCAGCACACACACACACACACACACACACACACACACATATACCAACATCTAGAAGACGCTGCTGCTTTTTATAAACCAGGTAATGGGATATTTGGTGAGAGGAGGAGAGAGAAGACGGAGGTTTGCCAGCAGGGGGACTGGATCGCCTCTTCTCTGCCTCAGGGTTGCTTGAGATTTGTTCTCAGCTGTAGATGATGCAGCTCTGTAGTCTGGGAAGCTTGGTGTTCCCCCCCGACAGGAAGATGTGTTGTCCCCATTAGGCAGTATTGCCTGCTAATACGGCGCTCAGCTTGCTGATAGGGGCACGTTGTGTTCCACAGGCAAAGAGTTCACACAGAACGCTGCCTGGGATTGAAGACATTCAAGTTCCTGCTTTTCTGTCCAGTGGCTGCACATTATTAACCCCCCCAACCTCCGATGTAATGTTGTGTTTCAGTAGCGGTCTGACATCACCACCCTCTGAGTCCGTCTGGCTCGCTCACTGACTCCATCAACAGCAAAAAATAATAAAGAAAGGGTGAGTTGTTTTAGTCTGGGGGTTTGGGTAAGGTTCCAGCCAGTATATGGGAAAAGACAGTGATGATACAAAAATACCAATTCAGGTTTATTGAATACAGCTTTGAGAAAACCTCGCGGCCTGCAGTACTTTGCCTTTTGACACCGCTGATCCGTTTCCTGTTACTGTCCACAAGATATAAAGAGTAGCTAAAGCAAGCCAATTAGAGATCGCACCTTTCAGAGTGCACGAAAACTTTTATAAGTCTTGACTCTCGGTGTTGACCAGGGTTTGAGAAGGACTGGCTCAGGAGTAAATATGCTGCAGTTTGTCTCGTGGCAAGGCAGGAAATGTACTCAGAGAGGGATGCTGAAGTAACACCTCAAACAGCCTTCACTCGGCCGTCCACCATACCCAGTTTATTCTCTGGACTCAGCAAAGCATCTTCACAACATCAGCAGCTTGGGCAAGTTAACTTCTGAAACTGACAGAGAAGCTTTCTTCTCAGTTTTCATTAATTTATTTATTTATTGAGCTGTAGCTGCCACGTTTTTCCAGGTCGCAGGAATGGAGTTCACTGTATCTCAGCTGTTTTCTGTTTACCTCGAATCTCCCAAAATTTGTCCATTCACTTCATGAGGAAAACCGCAATCTAATTAGTGAGAAAAAAAAAAAGAAAGAGAAAAGAAAAACTGAAACTTTTTTTTTTTTCCTGAGTTGCCTTTTCATTTTTTCCTCCTTATAAATCTATATGGAGCTGAATTATTAAACTCCTATTAGTATCTCAGTATCGATGTCTGGGAATTATACCTAATGGCATAAGTGACCAGCACATACAGCAGTAGCAGAAAATCAGAGTGAGTGTGGGAATAGAAAATGTGTGAGAAAATTGATGGTTGCTGTGAAAAAATAATAAAAAATAAATAAAAACAGATAGGGAAAGTAAACAAAGAGTTGGACAAAAGCAAAGAATGTGCAGCAGAAGAGGGGATTTAAATTCTGCAGAGCAATAAATGTTTGCTGAGAGACAAAATAAGAGTTAGAGAAAGAGTGGAGAAAGGATGGGGAGGACTGCAGAGAGATAATGAGGGAGGGGGATGACTGGAGTAGATGCCCCCCCCAACGACTCTCAAGTACACAAACACACACAGATGATGCCACCTTCCAGACAAAGTTGACAGAAATGGTGATGACATCCAAAGAGAACTCATAACAACTCATAACAATAAAATCTAAAAATAAGCTTCTCTGTGTCAAGTTAAAGAACAACAACAACGACAATAATAGTAATAATAATAATAATCATTCCCATATTCACTCGTGCATTGACTTCAATCAGTGTTATATTCCGTTGTTTTATCATCCTACAGAGGAGCGAAACTGAGCTCCCATCAGTCTGGACATCGTGTAAAATATGTCGTCTTCCATCTTAAGGTGCGATAACATTGTCAAGCAGGAAGCCTTTTTAAAGTTGGTGTTGTGTGGAAGGAAGCTCAGAGATTCACCATTTCAAATTCAGGAACAATGCTGTCAATTAGTTTTCACTTCGGCCAACTGTGGTCGTAATTAATGTCACACAGACTGGTCGCACTATTGCTGAGATTTTCTCTTTTTTTAAACTTATACTTCTGTTCGACTTGTTCTCCCCTTAGCTGTGATATCCAGGATTTTTTTCACCTGCTGTTCATTAACGTTGTTGGCTTGTCATTTGGCGCTACTGCCGCAGTTACATGTTGTGGCTGAAAAGCTGCGAAGGATATATAAACTAAAACAATAAGCTAAAACAGGCAGATACTCATACGAAAACATGAGCTAAGGTGCAGAAAAACACGACGAAAAAACAAAAAGTGTTTCAATGACCTAAGAAAGACAGGCCTGAGCAAAAGACACTGGAGGACTAGGAACAGACAAACTGACGAAGACCGAAGGAAAGAGGGAGACTGTAATATACAAAAAGGCAGCCAAGGGCAACTGAACCCAGGTGAGACACAAGGGGCAGGGCAGATAAGTAAGCTTCAGGGAAAGAGGACAAAGAGAGGAAGTGAAAAAACAAGACGCCCAGCAAATTCGATCAGCAAACTTAAAGAGCCCCAAATGATTTAATAAGTCCGAATATAAACTGTCTGCCAAAGATTCGCAGGCTCATCACAGCTGATAGGTCAGGTAGTGAGTCTCCATGTGGATTTGTCATCAAGTTCATGTTCATGAACGTCCCAACGAGGACGCTATTAAAGACTTCCCAACAGATAAAATAAAGTTAAGAAAAAAAAAAAAATGGAAAAGGCTTAATCTGTGTTCTCTGTGATGGATTACTTATTAAAATAGTAAAATTAAAAATGGCTTCCAAGGTAATGAAGTTTCGTGAAGGGTGTGAAATGAAACCAATAGTTGCAAACAAAGGCTGCCTGGAAGGAATGAAATCAATCTGCAAACGTCTGATGTGCTTAGGAAAACAGTTGAAAGTAGTGTGAAATGTGTGATGTGTAATTATTGGCCTTAAGCATACAAACATGCCGGAATGGTCCTTTAATTGGCGCCTTCAAACGGTAAACAAACCCAGCGGACGTCTGGTCTTATCTCTTCTCTCCCCCCCCCCCTCCTTGCATTGTTGTTTTTTCTGTGTCCAAGTCAGCATCTCTAATTAGAAGAGGGATTAGATAGCAGGGATAATGTGCTATCACCAGCTTCTGTCTGCCCATGCTTTTCTTAGCCCAGCTCATCATCTTGGATTGCGGAGGAGCGGGGAGACGGATCTAAGTCTTGATGGATTATCACTGGCCCTGAAAAACCAGGGAGCTTTAGCTTGGGTACAGCTGATACCAGTCCACATGTGGGGCGGTGTGAAAGCTCTCAAACTCCATCAACGCAGGAAGTCCAACAGCTCAGGGGTCCGTGATGCTCGGAGGTGGAGGACCTGACGGATGGTGAGCAAAGCGTGATGGTCGCTGAATTTGAAAATCTCCTTCTCATCTTTGTATCATGGCAAAATAAACATCCCGCGGACAGGAACTGTGACTCACTGCCGGTGCTGTGACTGTGGCCCCCCCGCCACAGCTGTTTTGGTAACGTCTGATGTGCCAATGTCTCATGTTCGGTTGTGGGTTTCATGGAGTGACTTTAATCCTTATGAAACATTGGGTTTCTTGGCCACACGCCTAAGGAAACACAGAGTGTGTGTGTGTGGTGTACTGCCTCTCTGTTTGTGCCATCCTGCTACAATTCTGCCATCTGTCCAAGCTGAGAATCAGGTGCTGAATGCTTTGTGACTTGGCTTCCAGCTAATTCCGTGTTCCCCGTCTTCATTCTCTCTCCGAGGCCAGTTTACACCTAAATGCCCCCGATTGAAACGACAAGGATACTGGCTCTGGAGCTGCACGGGTCCTATTTGCATGGTGGAACTAAGGAGTGTGTCATAATGGCAATGTTACCTCCACCATCACTACTGAACTAAAACTAGAATGTTTTGTAGTCTGCTTGCTTCCATTTTTATTTGGATTATGCTGCCCCCCCCACACACCAATCCTGGAATAGGAAAACAAATCGAAACACAAAGAAATGAAAGGTGGGTGCTCAGTTGGGACTCAGCCAGCTGTTCAGCTATTAAATAATTAACACAGTAATCGTGATCATAAAGATCGTAAAGCCTACTTTGCCTGAGCGTCTCGGTGCCAAGTGTTTCTCCTTTTATGTCCCGACCCATCCTGTACTGGACACTCTCCGTTTTATCGCAGCACAACATCATTAATAATGCATCGACTCGCAGAACCAAGTAGGGCGCAATACAGGGAGCTGTTTCTGTGTCAAACCAAATACAATGAATTTTCTTTGTGTCTACAGCAAAAGCAAAACAAAACAAAAAACGAACAAACACGGCAGCTCTTAGACGGCCTACCGCCGCCAGTTTCACTGAGATATCAGAAATGGCAACCAAGAATAAAAACAAAAAAGGTCACCGAGAAGCGCAGTGAGGGAAGAGAATCTGTCTTATCTACATAGTGACAGGGAGTCACACCTACGAAGCTCAGCTAATGTCGCCTACATGTCCCGTCATGTTACACAGCAGCTCAGCTGTGCTCACTGCTCTCCGTAGTGAGTGATACACCACCTCTCCACTGATCTGTCACATTAAATGACACCACACGGCCCCGCTCTCAATCCCTCTCGATCCAATTTCCTTCTTATGCAACCCTGGGGTATCTGACTGCCGTGCCACTAATTCCCACAGTCCCGTGCAAATCACTTCGCCCCCTTTCATCTTCCCATTGACTTTGGTGTTAATGTGGGGATGCCGGTGCATTGCATCAGGCGCCGTGGACATGAGTGAGGAGAAATGGTAAATTAGAGAAAGGAGGAGGCAACAGTAGGGGATGAAAGGGAGAAAAGAAGCGGCTCAACGGAGACAGATGGCTGAAAGACAAGGCTATTTTTACAGAACAGGACATACTTCTTCTGCTCTTATTAAAACAACAAAAAAAAAAAAACAAACACACTGTCCTCCAAGGGCAGAAGCCAATGAGTCACCCCCCCACTGTTTATACGTTAGCTGTCTGAGTGAGACAGATTGTCCACAAGCTATTTATCATTTATCCGGCACATGCAAGTTTTATTACCTTTATACAAACAGACTGTATGTGGTTGTTGTTGAGATTTAGATTGATGCACATTTTCCTGACAATATTACTCATAGATGGCAGAAGACTCTTCTGAAGGTTCTTCAACACTTCAAGCTTATGCATATTTTAAAACATTGTTTGTTTTAAAAGTAGTTTGACATGATGCGACCGCAGTGGATAAAGACTCGGGATCCGGAAAGTGGTGCAAATGGCTTCAAGTGTCTTAATCTTTGTGATGAGTTTATGGTCCTAATTGCGAGTTTCAAGTGCGAATCAATACGCCATGCTGTTCATTAAGCTTCCGGACCTTTTCAGAGAAAAACTGGACCAATTTAGCAGGATATGCATCAGGGCGGGGCAACATCTAAAATACCTCCAGGCTTCTAAACAGCAGTTCAGACCAACGGATGACGTCACGGCCGGTCGGATGCTGCAGCTAGTTTTAAGACCAGAAGCTGCAGGAGGAGCACCTCCAACATCTATGAATATAATAACTCATCCATATTATTGTTGGTTCTCAAAAAGAAAAGTATAAACTGTTGAAATTTTGCACTGGGACCATATGCTAGCACACAATTTGCCCTGAGACAATCTAATAAATGTAATAACTCCTCCCATACTCCGCTGATTGCTGCTTTGGAGGCTTGTTGCTGAGGCCAGACCTCAGGATAGGCTGTGGTGATGCCTCAGAGCCTGCTGTAAAATCTTCTGACGGTCACTGCGTTCACTGTCAGAGCTCAAACTGTGTTTAATTTCATCCTGTCAGCAGCTGCACCACCACGAGGGCTGTAGCTACCAGCTACTGCAGGAGACGTGGTTCCCATAATGATCCCCCCAACCCCCGCCCCCCTGCTGCCACTGCACCACCACCCCTGACTGCTGCAGGTTGTTACTCCCATCAAAGCCAATACAGAATACCCCCCCCCCACAGACTAAAGATGGACACGAGATTGCAGAGGAGGCCTGACAACTGTGACTGAACATGATGCCGAGATTAGTTTGTGAATTATGACACTGAGACAGGTGGAGGTGGAATCCTGAAAATTGGGATCAGGATCTTTTATGGTGAAGTGGAGAGTTGTCATATTTCTTCAGGTATCAGGCGGTCGGCTAATTTGTCCCGAAGCAAGGCCACAGTAAAATGAATATTCACAGTGGACACGTGCCTCAGAGGCCATGCATCGCATTTCACTCCGTCTGAAACTTCCAATTCTCACTTTACACAGTGCTCAGTAAAGACCTTCTCTACTTCATATTGAATCATGTTTGTGTTTTCGAGGCGGCTGGTGAGACATCACACTGAGTTTTCAGCTGTCAGAGCTGTTGCTGCATGATGCTCTAGTTGCCAACTGCACACCTGCGCTGGCATACAGTAAGCATCGACACGTCAGACAGGCATGGCTGCACCTTTCTCAAACGCACACACACACACAAAAATGACAACTACGGAGAGGTGGAGAGAAGCATCTGGATATTGGGGACAGTCTGCTGTTTCACAAACAAGAAGGTGATTGTGGTCTTACTCAATTAGTTAAGGAGACAAAACATGCTCGTGAGACTTTTATACTGAAAATGTGAAGGAAGTTAGGATTTGTGAGTTTGGGTGTGATTTCTGGGGGAAAGGAAAGAAAATTTTCTGCTGATTTATCAATTATGGAATACATTTATTCGCCAAGACTGCAAATTGTGTGAGAGAGAAAGTCATGTGACCAAATTCAATGTAACGCAAAGAGATGCGACTCCAGCTCTGACAGGACTGAAGTACTTTTATCTTCCATCCCTGGAAAACCAGCACATTGATATTTTAATTATCTGACACTGAAAAAGAAACATTCTGCCTAAATTAAACAAAGTATGTCGCGGGATTATTTTTCAAATCACAATTAATAATATAAAAAACCTTCCAAAGTCCTGATTTATTCACCGCAATGAAACTTTTCTGTTTGTTGCACTTGTCTTGACTTGTATAGCTTCCAAAAAATGGATTAAACAGCTTGTCACAACATTCTGTTGCCTTGATGAATGTTATAAATCATGTTGATCAGCATGTGTGCCTCTGCTTTTGCCATATTGTCCTGAAAAAAGACAGCTGTTGATGATGTGCCACGCATATCGGTGCCCGTGTTGATGCTAAATTTGTCTTGTTTTGTTTGGTGACTGATCACTTTAGGAACTATAAATTGATTTACAGATTAAATAAAATCATCAAAATAAAAGGATGAAAACTAATAATCTTGTCTGCACAGGGACCCCTTCAAAAGAGGCATCAGTGATTATTATGGTGCCTCACTAATGATCAGTAGTCGACTCGATATCAGCAGGAAGTCAAGCTTATTCTTCGTGAGCACTGCTCTCTGTACGGCTCATGCTTTGCTGCCAAATCTGGACTTCCATGGACAGACTCTGAAATTGAATTTTAGGGCTCGAGGATAATAGATTTGCTTTTTGTTCGGATCATGTTCTGGCTTCCGTGAACTGTGACCTCCAGTGCACTCGGAGGATTTTGTGAAGTGAAGTCTGAGGCTCTGGAAGACTTCATCAGTAATACAAGCGTTGTACTGGACTGTTGTGGTGAGGAGAGCGGTTAGTTTCCAAAAATGATCAGCTGTACGCTTACATCTATCAGTGGGCCTACTACAAATCGCCAAATTAGTCTCCCCCTCATAGAGCGTCTTTGTCCCCCCTCAGAGGTTAGAACTCAGCACCAAGAAGCAAGAGAAAGAAAGAAAGAAAATGAGTCAGTCCCCTTGAAAGCTTTCATTTAGAGCTTCTCTGGCCATGTCCAACTGAGAGGAGGCCAAAGCTGGAGGGTTCAGGTAAATGTCGGCACTAAGCAGCGTGCCGATGAAACATGGATTCTCAAAGTCTCTGGAACTCACCGGAAGGATGAAACCATTAGTCTAAAATCTCCAGAGGGTGTTCCACTGCGTACAAATCTGATGACAGGGAAGTCTAAAAAGCAGATTATTCACCTACTTAAAACATTGGGTGAGCCCTCGTGCTCTGTGGATTAAAGCTTCATCAGCCCCCCCCCCCACACTGACAAGGAAATGTTTTATCATGGGGTAAAAATATGATTACTCGGGGCAACTTTGCATTGATTTGTGGTGAACCTTCTCCTTCAAGGGCACAAGCCTTTTAATACGTTTCACAGGGCAAGACTGGATGATAATTACTTAATTGTAGCATCTAGGTTCATCTAGGCCTTCCCTATATCTGTCTGTTTATAGACACGCATAGGGAGTTAAAAATGGATGGATGCGTCAAGAACGGTCCAAGAGGGAGACATTTGTTCTCTTGCAACTGCCACATTAAAGTAGAATAGGTGTCTGCAACAGATAAATTTTGAAATAAAAGGACACGGCAGCGATGATATGCACTCGCCAGTGTTCATGTCCTAATTAGCGAGCTCATTATATTCATATGTTCTTACTCCCTCCTTTAAAACGAAAGCTTCTCCGACTCTGGGATTTGCTGAAAGCCTTTGAAGGGGGAACAGGTAATCACCAAAATGATGCCGAAATTGAGGGTGGTTGAGGTGAAGTGGATGCACTGCAGAAGCACCCTACAAACACTCATCACAGGGGTGTCACAGCTTGACAGTAAGTGACGGTGTAAGATTACGTGAGGTTGGATTATTCTTTGAAAACTTAATGCTTCCTGATGCCTGCCAGAGCCCCATTAAAGATGCATCGCCCAAGTTTATTTGATCCAGCTCGATTTTGATGATGAAACATCTTTGTTGTACTTCTAACACCGTGTGCTTGGTATTTTCTAATCTGGCTGTCGTTTCGGGTTACAGTTAATGACACCTACGCAGACAAAAGCAACGTGAAGTCGGCTCTTAACTGACTGGATTGGGGGAGCAAGAGACAAGCTGCCGAGGCACAACAGGTAGAGATGTCATCGGGCTTTTTGAGGACCATTTTAAGGATGATGCTTTCATTTCCTGTGCGTTATGAAACATCCTTGGTTACACAAAATTACATTAATTATAACACAGGTGAACCACGTCACCTCAGCAAAGAGAAAGAGGGAAATCAGGATAGTTGAAGGGCTGAAATTGGTATTTTTCTTTTTTTTTTTTCTTCCTCCAGTACAATGAGTTTTTAAAGAGGATATTGCAATGTGGTTTTGAGTGTTTCAAACACAAAGAGAGCCGGCGGTCCGGGCTGCTGCTGGTGCCACGGGAAACGAGCGATGACAGCAGCGAGCGGTGTCAACCTAATGCCATTAGATGAATTATTCCCCCCATCAGTCAGTCTGGACTTGGACAGCGAAAAGCACAAGCTCAACACACAACTGTCTGTTCTCACCAAGCCTCTGTATGGCCAACTGCTGGTCGTTCAAATACATCAACACAATTAGAGAGACTTAAGGTAGATTCATTTCAATTTTAAACAATTAGCTTTATTTTATTTTATTTTTTTTTTAATTGCATAAAAAGGTGAAATTTTTATGAGCCATGACACGAATGCAGTTTCTTAGCCGAGTTTCAACAGCAACTTTTACTAAACCCTCCTTCAAAACTATAAACAACCCTCTCAGTAGATGATGATAATGGTGGTTATTGGGTGGTGTGGCCATTAGCTGTAGGACTAATTGCCAGGGGTGGACACAGCGTGTGCAATGATTTTTGATCAGTAAGAATGATGTGTTTATTTTCAGAGGTGCGATTCTGCCTGTTGCACTTGTTCTTTCCAATAATAATGAAATAGCCGACTGTCCACAAATCAGGATGCTTAATCATCCAGTGAAAAGTTGTCTTTGTTATAAAAAAAGAAAAAAGAAAAGAAAAGCAACAACACAAAAACCACCAAAACATGGTGCTCATTTTGTTCCAGTAATATGCAGATTACAATAGAAATGTTATGGATATCTCAGTCTAATATAATAAAAGCCACAAAGCTTATAATCATTTTTTGAGGGTTGTTTTTTTTTTTTTTCTTAACCAAATTGAAAATAAATAAATGATTCAATGGATCTTTTGATTTTTGTTGCCAAAGAAATTTTTAAAATCTAATGTTAAAATACCGTCAGTGATACAACCTCGTAATTAGGATTCTTGTAAGACTGACTGTCTAGACTGCAAAGAGTCTCCTGCAGGCTAAAGAGGCTTTGTTGCTTTGGTTCTTCTGCAATACTGTCTCGTCTTGATGTTTAATCAGAGGAAGCTTCTTGACCTGCTGGAAAGGTGTTGATGTTGAAATGACAGTGATGAATTACTTCCATGTGCTGTGACCTCAGGTGGTACATTCACACTTTGATAATTTAATCTTCCCTGCTTTTTAAACCTATCACCATCCCAGGTGACTAATCAGTATAAAAAAATCTAGTCCGTTAGTTGGCCCAGACATTTTCTTTTAACACACGCTCAGTTGTCTGGAACAAAAAGCCAAAAATGAGCAAAAAAAAAAAAAGCAGCTGAATGTGACTTAAGATGCAGTTAGATACACGAGGATGAACTCATGGCCGGACTACAAATGATTTCAGTGACCATTTGTAAAGTCTGAAGTATCACAGGAAGTTGTTACGGCCAACGTAAGGAGAGGCGTGACACCAGGTAAAACAGAAAAGGTTAAACTATTCATTTACCAAAACAAAAACAGACACACAGGTGCCGTGTGTGAAGGCACAACAACGTGTGCCGCATAAGGAGCTACCTATATAGATCCAGCACACATCTTAGCACAGGTGTCCTCAATCAGTCATCAGTGAGAGGCCGCGATAACACACACACACAGACACACAAATCAGACTAATGGGGTCCAGGCTAGTCCCAGTGCAGAACCAGTTGCAGTGATTCTAGCTGTCAGGTGGAGAAAGCTACAAAGCCCTCACACTGTGATATATGGAATACATACACAATGTGTGTGTAAGGCATTGTGATACATAAAGCCATTATTGTCATCATGTGCGTACACACACGCCGGGGTGGGTACGTGCAAGCCTATCAACTCTAATTCATGCGCACGTTCTAGCAGCAGAATTTGCATCTGCAAATGGCCGAGGCCGGATTCTATTTTGTCATTTCAAGAATGATTTAACATGAAATGAAAGCAGCAGAGAAGGATGTGAGCTTGTGCTGCAGCATCATGAAATATTCAGCTGAGTGCACAGACACCGAAATGATTTTATCACCTGATTCATTTGAATCTGTTAGGCATACTCTGATGGGGAGCCGAGCGATGTGGACTCCAATCCCGATGAAATAGGGAAGAAATGATGACCACATCAAACATGTTCTTAATATCTTTCCTCACATAGACCATACAATAGATGATACTTTTATCTGTGCAGCATTTGTTGACAGACATACTTCTTGCATCGATTGCTCTTTAGGGTTAGCAGATAGAAAAAAATTTCTTCCTATTAAACAGAATTTTAAAAATTGAAATGCACTCTGCTTCACACTGAGCACAGGAAACGGGACAATATAAGATACCAACTCCAAAAAGCTTTGCTCAAAATGGCGTCTATAACCTTTTGATGACCTCGGTGCCCAAAATGTTAACTCTGTCCAGGTTCCTGCTGCCAACTTATGCAAAAGGAGAGATGTGCAGTATCTGTGAGGGGAGGAGAGCTGTTACAGAGATTTATCTCCTGATTAAATCTGAAACCAAATACTACTTTGGTTTCTGTGTTCATTGACCCCCCCTCCCTTTTGTTGTAATCTCCATAATGAACAAAGCACTACGTGTATTAGCTGCAGCAGAATCTGAAGGCGATTGTGCGGTCGGGGTCAGGTTTTCTGTTCATTTCACTGCATTCACAAAATACATAAATTGCAAGCAAATCATGATCGCAGTCACAGAAAACACGTACTTGCTGGTGCCAATTAGCCGTTTAAGTATAATTTGTAATTTCAGGGTTGACCTGCTGATGGAAGAACACATGAGATCGTTTCGTTCGAAGTTTCCATAATTGGAAAACTATTTAAGCCCATTTGAATCATTGAATCATACCAAGAACTGCCCCACACGAACACTATGTTGAATAATGAATTATTCACCATGTCCTTGTTTGTCTTGCTTGACTGACATCAAGGGGGAAAAAAGCTGCCCTCACACTGCGTCTCAGAGTGGTAATTAATGCTGTTAATTTGTGCCCGTCCTTGGCTGCTGTTTGGGTCCTGTATCACACAGGTCTCTTTGACCCCCGTCTCTCTATAGGGGACCGACAAAGCGTGGACGAGAGCCCTGAGGCTTCAAACCTGATACGGTGCGATCCTGAAAATAGAACAGAGCTACTGTCTGTGATTGAAGGGATGAAAAAAAAAAAAAAAAAAAGTCCAGGGCCATATGCTCTTCCTTCTGGCCCCAAAACAAGATGATCTAATTAAATCAAGTGCTAAGTTCTACACGAGTGGGACAAAGCTTCTCCTGCTGAGAGAAGGTTCAAAGTCATATTGTTTGATTTTTTTTTTTCCCCTCTTTGGCCCAGAATTCAACACATCAGTTCTACAGCAAGACTTTCTATAAAGCACTCTCACCTGAAACGACTCACTTTACAGTAGAAACTTGAATCTTTTTCATTTTATATGTAAATGGACTTTTTTTTTTTTTTTCATCCTTTTTCACCCACAGGGCTCTCAACTCTTCCCAAGAATTGAATTTAGCAACGTCCCAGATGTTTGTATCTCTGATGATGGTAGCTGAGAGGAGATGCACGGGACGACAGCACTAATTCATTCTCCGCATGCTAATGATAGCTGCTGACACTTATTTGAATATTATTCTGAATATGAAGCAAACTCATGTGTTATTTACCTGCATTTCTGCAGGGAAAACATCACCGGCTGTGTGTGGTGCATTTACACATCAAACATCTCCCCTTGCTTCCCCATCACGGCTTTGCTTTTTTTTTTTTTTTTTTTTTTTTTGTCTTCTAGTTTCAATCTTCTCCTGTCTGTTCTTATCTCTGGTTTTTCCCCCCCTCCCTCTAATCCTTTTGCACTGCGTGTCTATTTTACAGGTCTTTTCTTAAATCCTTACCTCTGTGTGCCAACAGAGAGAGAGAGAAAAAAAAAAGACTTATCTTATCATAATCTTAAAAATCAGACCGTAGCATGTAAACTCATTTCATTTGCTGCACATGCTCCTGCTCTCCGGAACCAGAGCGCAAGCTTGCAGAAATGCAGAACAAGGTAACAACTTTGGATGTCTCAGGTAAACCTAAATACTTGAAGCCAATCAGCAAGTATGAACAAGACTGTGCCTCCAGACACCCACACAGGTGTCGGGCCTCTCGGTGCTGCGTGGGTCTGTGCAGACTGAGCATGACTGACATCTCTCCTCCTGGAAGATTTGTTCCACCTTCTGAAATGACTTTTTTAAAATTTGGATTATTTGAATAATATGCTCAAACCTAATTGTTTTTGATTGCGTGAGCATTTGTGTCCTCAGTGAACACCAAGAACGGTCTCACCTAATGTGAAGCGCCATGTCAGTCATAATCAGAAGGTCCTGATGGGTTTGTGTTCATCTGCAGCTCGGACAAAACTAAAATTGTGGAAAAGCTTTATTTGAGCAATAATATATCTCAACATCGAGTTAATCCTCTGCAAAATCATTTTACAAATATCTATAGACATTGGTTACATTTAATGCTAAAGTTGTGCGTTGCTTGTCTGTATTTAAACTAACGACAGATTTATACGTCAGGTTTTGACCAAATACAAAAAACTGAAAATATTCTTGTCTTTACTTTTTCTTTTGATTTAGTTTCTACTTTTATTACTTTAGTTTGCCATCCATTAAATCAGCATGTTAGCACGCTCCTGTTAGCCTCGCCGTGCTGTAAGTAGAGAAATATAAAAATCTCATGTCTTTATTTATTTTGAAGCTGTCTGCTTTAATCACTATATGTATATGTGGTTGTTAATTTACTTTGTGAGGCATTCTGTAACATTTTAGTCCAAATAAAAAGTCTGCTTTCAAATTGATGGTCTGTTGGATGGTTGAATTAAAGAGCGAACTGTCTCCAAATTTTATGCATGACGACTTGGTCTGATGATGAAGTGGAAACTCTGTGAAATGAATACTTTTATCTAATTGATGGGCTGATGGTTGGAGGGGGTGCTGCAGCTGTGAGAAGATGGGTGGAGTTAAAGGCGATGGCTTGAGGCTGAAGTCTTTTTCCACTTTTTGTTCTGTCTTTGCTAATAAAAGATGTCGAGAAAAATTGGAGCTGGGGGCGGTTTTAATGAGCGCAGACTTTAAAGGGCTGCACGCATCCAAAGAATTTACACATATTTAGTGGATCAAAAATAAAAAAAACAAAACAAATCGAAGATGCATTCCAGACACTGCAACGATGGTGCCGAGCTAATTTCATCGAACAGCAACATTTTAGTCTAAAAGAGACATTTACAAGTAGAAATCACTCTGACAGACCCTAAAAATACATCTTGTGATAGCAATACAAATAGTTTAAACCCTTTTGGTCAACTATCCTTTTATTTTTTTTATGTCGTTTGGATCATCATTGAAATTTCTGCCCTACGTTTTTGTATTAGATTAAAAATGTTGAATCATATATTCTAATTCACTTTGTCCTTTCTCTGGTAACACCTGTTGTCCAGATCCGCTCTGATTGGCTCAATCATGCAGATCACATCCACCTGGGTGATGCCTTCACTGTTCCACATGATGTTTGGCTGAAACGTGGCTCTGTTAAATTAAATTTTCTGGGATGGTATTTCTGTGTTCATGAACTCAGACGCTGTCCTGAGAAGGTTTAGTGTGCCTAAGCTGACGCGGACAGACGGCTGTTCAAATTATAATGCGTCATTATTCACTGATCCAAATTAAGATGGACGCCAGAAAAGATAACTTCCGCCAATTTTGTGCCGTTTTTCTTTGTCTGGGTTAAGAAATGGAGAATGGAGGAAAAGAGTCCTGTGTCCTGATAAATTACTTCTTTTTTTTTTCTTTAATCTTAAGTGAAAATCTGATCAAGCTGCTAAATTCTGCAGCATTCAAACAGGGAATTGATATTTTCGAGATGGAGCCAGATGTAATGCTTGGATGGCCGGACTAATCACATTAGAAAAGCAACATCTTGGACTACAGCCGCTCGTCAATCTCAAAGTCTATTAGAGTGGAAAAGTCTGTTATTAATATCCCACTATGACAGTCAGTGTGTTGTAACACTATCTCATTCCCTCTCCACTATCTGATTCATATGTAAGTAGGTCAGTGGTGGCAGGGCCAGGCTATGAATGGCCTCTGTTAGAATAAGATCCTCTGGCTCAAAGCAATTACACATTAGCATGGGGGCTCTGTCCCAAATTTCCCTCATCTGGCGCTTGACCCTTCAAGCTCCTCTCTACCAAGCCCAGACCACACAGTAACGACCCATTCAATAATTAGACTTCATCTTTAAATGTCTTACTCATAATTTAAATGTCAGAATCCTCAACCTACGAGGTGCGCTCATTTTGATTTAATCACATGGCACACACGAGCATCTAACTCTACAAACATAAGGAGGGAAAGAGGTTTGCTGCCCAAACTGTGACATTCGCGGTGTATTTGGGTTCTAACTTCTGTCCTGTTCTTCTAGGCTTCGTCAAAAATGGCCTGCAGTGACTTCCCTGAGCCCCCGAATGAACCACTGCCACACAGCATGTCAATAAAAACACGGGTTCTTTTCTCCGTTCTAACCCCGAGTCCAGTTTACCCAAGCCTCCTGTCACAGACACCATCCATCATTTTCTCTAAAAAGTCCCAGTTGTCTCCAAAGTTTACTGCTGACATTTTGCACCAAAAAAAGTTATGTGCTTTGAAATCTTTCAATTTGCTGCCCTGTCTGCTTTTTTTTTTTTTTTTTTTTTCAATTTAAGTAGCTCAACATCCCTCAAGCCTGCAGGTGAGGAGAATTAGATATACGGTAAGACTGAGTATCATTTTAAAGCAAAAGCACCAGTTCCGTCTGTCAGCTGCTCTTATATTTCCCTTAAGTGTCTACAGAGTATACTGTAGCACCCAGAGGCGGCGGTGGTGTGTGTTCTGAAGTTCAGTAGACCACGTTAAATGAAAAATGTCATATCCAGAGTTTCTTTTTGTCAGATGACAACATTGATACATCCTCACAACTGAAAGTTATGGTTAATTAAATGCATCTAAGCTAACTTAGCTTAGCACAAAGACTAGAAGTGGAGGGGAAAACTGCTGATGTTGCATCGAGGCATCAGACCGTCTACTCTACTCATGCGTAAAGAGGGCAAGTAAGTGTATTTTCCAAAGTGCTGAACATGTCTGTTATTCCGATTAAAGTCCAAAGAAATAGAAATAAATGTGAGATTTACCTTTGATATGGGGTCCAATCCCTTGATGGGGAGCAGCTGGTCAAAACAATGTCACTGGAGTGATTAATCACAGTATCAGAAGGCAGCACTTTAACTTAAATTACATCTGCTGATTAATACTTCTGCACTTTTACTTAGGCGAGAATTTGATAGCAGGAAGTGATATCGCTGTCTCTATCTGTATTGACTGAAACTTTTTGGTTAATCCTCCACTTGTCTGTCACACCTGGAAACACTTAGCTGTGTGCTGATACATCCGCTTGGACACAGCAGCCCCCCCCCCCCCCCCCATCCGCAAAGCACTTATGCATCCCAAAGTGATCTTTTCTTCCTCACTTGATCCCTCACGAAATCCCATCTATGTCGTCTTTTGACACATTACCTGTTGCCATAATTGGAGACCTAATTCCAACCTGCTGGGTTTTTTCCCCGCCCCTCATCCTCCTCAAACCACTTTGATGCCCCACTTATCACCACGGCCTTTGTGAGTACTTCTATGCCTAGATGAGGAATTGGCTTTTCACTCTGCCTTCTGCTTTACTCACCTACGATGCTGCCTCAGTAGAATCCACGCGTTCTGATCATCCTAAATCCATCCTGTGAAAACAGCATTAAATATTGATCATGATATCGTGTACAGCAACCTTTTTTTCCCCCATTTCTTTGCTGTGCAAAGCTTAATATACACTGTGCAAGGCTTTCTCACTGCTGCGGATTTGATCAAAGCTTAGAAAAAAAAGATTAGATTATTGAAGTTAGTGGTGCATGGGAGGGCATTTAGAATACATCTCTTTTATTATTATGATGGCCAAGGAGAGCTTGCACAAAATACATACAGTGAATAATACATATGTTTTATGGTTTATCATAATGTGCTTGTAGGCAGTGTAGGAAATGGTGCCACGAAGCGAAGTACACACATTAAGTGTCCATAAAACGTCTGTAGCTGGAGCCATCTCCTGTGGAGTCTTGTGGAGGCACCGGCAGGGAACAGTCCATGTCTGACCAAGAGACGTGGACCGAGAACTTCTTTCTTGTTGCGCCTCTGTGGAGCTGGAACATTATTAAAACACACTGCAGTGCATTTAATAGAAGCCTGACCCGTCACGCAGCTTAAACAGACATCCAATCATTTATTTAGCATTTAAACAGTCTAAATCCAAACCTCAACATACATTCACACACTCTCTCTCCCATACACACACACACACACACACACAGTCTGAAAGGCTGAAATGCTTTAGTATAAAATAAAAGAAGTAGTCAGCTCATGTGTAGAATGACATAAATGAATAATCTTCGGACAGTAACTTTTGTTTTCCTGTGTGCATGTAAAGAGTGGGCCTCTTACACTTACACTATGGTGTCATTTAACATTTATTTTTTTATTTTAAATAATACAATAAATATACTACAAATGAACATTGGCTTTGGTAGAGTTACAAGTTCATCATTTTCTCTCCACTTCACAATTGCGGACATGACCTTTTCTTAATTATTTTCTTACTCATCTGTAGCATTGAGGGGAAAAAAAACAAAAAAACGGTGTATCCTGATGAATAAAAGGTGGACTGGAGAGATCATGCCACTCTACAGATTTATAACAAGAGAAAAAACTTTACAATTTCATGCATACAGATAGGTTTTAATGCTTCAAAAGACATACAAGAGTGGATGGCCACAGTAAACTTGAATTTATTGACATAAAAACCAATATATCTATCCTCTTATCCTTACACAGGTTTGACAAAACTGTGAAAACAAACAAAACAGACAGACAAACAGGAAATCTACAAAATAAAACAAAAACAAAACAATGGCAGCATTACTGCTGGTTCTAGAAATGTACAAAATTGTGTTTGTCCTTGTGTTTTTCTCTTTTATTATTAAGAGCAAAGTTGTTAAAATATTTTTGGGTGTACTGCATCACAATGAAGAATGAAGCTGAAGATCTACAAGCATATTGAGTTGCTTTGACAGAAATGGTTCAAGTCACATATTTGAAGATGAGCGCGAAATAAACAAACCAAAAAAAAGGAAACGGGACAAAGCTACTTATGAAGGGCTGTAAAAATTCTGTGGTGGATACTAGTGGTCATAAGCATAGAGAGTGCATAGTTTGAACAAAGAGCAGTATTACAATAAGGGCAAAAAAATTAAAATAAAAAATAAAAGAATTAGAAAACCAGGAAGCACTTTCTGACACCGCATGAGGAATTCTTATCGGGCTAATTTGACGTCCTGTTTCTACTGTGGTTAAATTCAGAAAAAAGCACTTTTCAAGTTGTTTTCCATACAAAAAAAAAAAAAAAAAGAAGAAGTCACAAGCCACTTAAAGCTTAAATATATACGTGATAACCTTTGGAAGGGTTTCATACATCATATGTAACACGGGAGCGTATGCCTTTGAACAATTTGGCCCAATCACAACTCTTTCCCCCTCTCGACTCCATCAGTCTGATGTGGCATAGAGTGATCCCGAAGCAAGCTGCGAGTAAACTGCTCTTGAGAGCGGTGAAATGCAAAGCCAACATCAACTGCGCCATCTTTGTTTCTTTTTTCCTTTTTTTAAATTCCGACATTAGAGGCAAGTGTCAGACACTTGTAAGAAGGAGCTAACATCTCACCGCCATGCTGCACAGATCTGAGTGGATGTGTAGGGAAACGGCATGCAAACGGCACCGTTGGATGTTCTTTTAAAAAATAAAATAAAATAAAACAAAATAAAATGACATAAAAATGGATACAGCAAAGATCCACCTGCACCAAATATACTAGTTAAGTCAAAGGGGTGGCTGGTGATGGAATATTATCAGCACAAATTTCCTTTCATTCAAACAACACAAACTAGAAAAATACATAGCACCACAGAAGAGAGAAAATAGCACCTATGTTTTGATTTCTTCGTGGGGTTTGTTTTTTTTGTTTGTTTGCTGGTTTTTTGTTTTTTTTTCAGTAAAATGTGATATCATCTCCCATTGCATTGTCAGGTAGACGAGTATTTCAGGAAAAAAAAAATAATAAAGAGGCATTTTATTAAGTTAATATTGCCACCAAGGTAGGTGTTCTGTTCAGAGGGCGCAAAAAGGAGGAATGGATTATTATTTTTGTTTGTTATGCAAATCAACTGTCACATAATATCACAGAGCTTGTTTTTGGCCTTTATTTCCATTCTGTTCTTAAATTACAACAAGATGTGCTCCACAACTGCAACAAGACAGGACTTCCCAATTTAGTTCTCTCTATGTGTTTTTTTTTCTCCTTCTTCTTTTTTTTTCAATATACAAGTCGAATTTCCTCGCTTTCGATTATTTCTCTAATTTAGTTTTTTTTTGATGTTATCCCTGTATCCATCATCTCCTACCTCACAATTCATAAAGTCACATGCACGTTTTGAAGCCAGAAGCAATAAACATTACCAGGAAAAAAAAAAAAATATACAGAATGTACTTACAAACATAAAAATTATTTATATATATTTATATTATAGATCCATTCCAAAGAGAATGGGGAGGACAATTATGCACAAACAAAGCTCCTGTAGTGAATGAGCAAACAAACCAACAAAAGACAAGTGGAAGAAGCCAGGGAGATGAAGGAAAACATGAGATCAGAGCTAAAGAAGGGAAAGGAGCCAAATCAGATGGAGTCTGTGGTAAATACTGCGACCGTCTGGAACGGCTGCAGCTCTCAGGGTCGCCTTCATTGTTTGTGACCAAACGAAACAAAAAAAAAAAAAAAAAAAAAAAAAAACGAAAACAAAATCAAGTGTAATGACATGGGGCTGTTTGTGTGTGTGTGTGTGTGTGTGTGTGTGTGTGTGTGTCTGAGTGTGCGCTGTGTAGGAGGCAGGATCTGACATCCAGTTTCAAAACTTGCATGTGATGGAGAAGGCACACTGAGGTTTCAAGGTTATTTCGTTTTTTTCCTCTATCCCTAAAAAAAGAATTTCACTGTACTCTCGACTTGATTTCATTTTACTCACACTTGTTGCTTTATGGAAAAAAAAAGTTGCTTTTTTTTCTTTTTTTTTCTTTTTTACAAATACAATTGTCCTATTCTTTGTTCAAATGTCGTTTGTTCTGAGAAAACAAAAATATGCTTCTTTTTTTTTTTTTTACTTTTTTGTTTTTTTTTTTTTCTCTCCATTTGCTCCGTAAACAGTCTTAGCCGATGAAACAGACCGGACCCACTTCGAATCCAAACTTCTGCGTGGAGCCGCCAAAATCGTTGAACATGATGTCCACAAATGGCACCTGTTCCACCTTTGGTGTGTTGATCTCAAGTACTGTCTTATCATAGCCCTTTTTCAACTGAGGAAAGACACAGCAGGAGGGAGGAGAGTTAGTGAGTGATGAAAATATTCTTTTGAAATAAAAACATCACACTCTTGGCAGGACTGAGTTGGGCTTATTGACTGTGCCACTACTGCTAAGACAACAGAAACTATTTTCCCGCCAGCTGCACGAACGCACATCCCCACCATCTTTGACTCACCGCACAGCCATCGACCAGGGCGCGGATGTAAGGGTTGTTATCGTAAGACATCTCCTCGTCGTTGGAGCCCAGGAAGCGGATGGCCTTGTCATAGTTGTCCTGGTCCTGGTCGTGCCAGGCCACCGACTGGTAGCAGTTGTACGTCATGTTCTGTCTGGCCGCCGCGCTCAGCAGCCGCAAGAACGTCATCTGAACCACGCCGATCGGGTTGGCCTCTGCGTCCACGTAGGAGAGCTACAAGAAGACAAACAAAAAAAAAAAAAAGGGGGGGAAAGAAAAAGAAATGCAGATCGGATTGGAGCACAAACTGAACACCAGGAGGAGAGAACCGAGGGATATGGTGAAAATACTGAAAAGATTTACTGAACCCACTCTCGTCTATACTGTGCGCCGTTTCTGCCTCATGGGAGTCGCTTTGAATTCATTTGTAACTTGTAATTTGTTTTCCTGTTCTTACTGCTGAGTTGGGATTTCTAGGACACGATTTGTATGAACGGCCACACTCTGAGGGACGGCATGGACAAAACAAACAGAATTTATGGTGCAAGTGGCTTAAATAAGACGGAGAGCAGACTGACCTGATTTTTAAAGGATCATCTTGTTGTTATTCTGTATTTTTCTTACTGTCAATATATTCTGTGTTCGGGCCAAAACCAAACGATGCTCGAGTTTCTCTGAGTACAGTCTGACATTTTTATTCTCTTGCTTTGAATGAACCTACTGAAGACACATTTATTATTGTGATTATTTTGGCAGATTTTATGATTGCAGTTTCCAAATTCAGATAGAATGACAACTTTCAGCTTTCATTTAATGGTTATTGTACGTTTTCCTAAAATATTGCAGCACCAGTTTGGATGTGGCTCTGGTCCATTTTCCAATTTCAATTTACAGCTCTAGACTGAGGCAAATACCTTTTTCTCAGCAGCGGATAAATACACTCATTTACAGAAGCAGAATGGCATTTCAAGGTTACCTACTCTGCCCACGTTCATCATAATGAGGGGGGACGACAGCGGACATTTATATGAGACTTTGTGGAATCAATTCAACATTAGGTTTTGCCTTTCCATGGAGATTTGTTGACACTAATGCTTAAATCTCTGCAGCCTTTGGCAACAAAGAATGTTAAGCCTCAAACTAAAGTCGCTAAGAAAATAGATCAGGAGGTGACATTAGATATAGAGCTGGAGGAAGGCTGCCGAACATTTCCAGGGCTTAATGCCTGCGAGCTGTTCTGATGTGCAAAGCTTAATGTGGAAAAATCTGACTTTGTGCAAAACATAAGCAGAACTGAATACCTAATTTAAATCTTGATTATGTAATTATGTAAAATAGGGGCCCAATACAAGGAAATTATGGTAAAACTACGAAAATTCAATTATCTTAATGTGAAATATGTTGTGGTAATGATATGTTAATTGCCAGGTAATTAACCTGTAATTAACCCAGAATTATGCATGTTTGAGTTCCTGTAAGGAAAAAAATTAAGCTACATCCCATTAAGCTGATTATTGGGCTTTGTAATCCTGACTGATAAGAGAGCAGGTCTGAAAGCAGTCACAGTTCGTTCTATCGTCCGTAAGTAACGTGCGGCATACCAACCATCAGGAATCCATTAGATCCACACGGTTGCTTCGTCTTTCAGACAAACAGGACTTACTGAGGATAAAGCACATGCAGCATTCACGCCATGCAGCCAAAGCAGCAAACCGTCCGAGTCTGGGTGTGTCTGGATGACTTTCTAGACTTTGCACTTGCGCACGCACACACACACACGCACATCATACATTCACATACATACAAAGCCAAAGTACCGACACTCGTGCTTCATATTAACAGATCTAATCATCTTTTCCATCTATTCGTGCGTAACAATTTAATGCCAGTGATTGCTTCAATTAGCTCATGAATCAGATATAAACACTCCAGAATCTGTTCTGCAGCTTACGTCTAAGTGTCGGTACTGCGGCTCAAATTAAAAGCCACTTTGAGGGTTTTTTGTCCTCAGAGTGGATAGATCCTCCCCATGCTCTCCCTTTTTTACCCACCCCCTCCCCTCCCTGCCCCGCACAGCGTGTGGATCCAGCTCCGCCATCACCAGAGAAACATTACCTCTTTATCATCATAGCCGGAAGTCAGCAGTGACTGAATACCCAGAAGCCCCTGGGTGGTGACTGAGTGCCTGACCTGTTTGACTCAGAACCACTTTGCTAGATCTGAGCGGTGTTTACGAGGGGACAGTGTGAGTGTAGTTGGATGGCTGTAGACTGGGAATGATACCCCCACCACCCTCCAGAATGGATGACCTGCTGAGGCAGGAACTTGTTGAGAGTTACAGCTGAGAAAAAAAACGTAATGTGTAAGGAAAGAAGTGTAAATTGATGTATTCACTCCTCCGTGTTTTTGTGCACTCTGCTAAATGAGCTATCTGTGGCTGTAAACATCCTTCGTGAGTCATGGGGAGTGTTGAGGCACGCAGTCACTCTTACAAGATGCCCCCTTAATGTAGCAGAGGTGTGGCAGAGTGGATAATACAGTCAGAGATTTCTGCAGTAAAACAGCTGGACGCTGTTTTTCTTTTTAGATGACAGATGTGTTGCCTCAGCACAATCAAATCCTGCCTGTATCGGTCCACACACACACACACACACACACACACACACACGGACACACACCTCTCCTGCATTTCCTCGGAAGAGCATCTCCTGTGTTGCTTGACTGAAGGTGAGTGCAGCCCATGCTGAATCATGCACCACACTTATGGAACGAGCAAGGTGCCAGTGTACATACATACTCTTGTAGGGCAGAACCAGAACCATGCAGAGCCTCAGGCACACAGAGTCGAGGCCGGAGCTAAGACTCTGGGGCCACAGGCGGGGCCACTTACCAGGGAACCTCTCTTGTAGTGACTATACCATGTGCCCGGCGAGTCTTTGGGCCATTTTGCCATTTTGCTCTGTAAAATATAAGAGGCTTTCAGGGAAGGGAAAGGGACTGGAGGAAGTCGGAAGTCTGGCTTACCAGTTTACCACGTTTGAATTCACTGAACCAGGAACCGGGATTCTCCTTGGCCCAGGATGTGAGCCTAGCCTGGGGGCATGGATCAACAGAGGCAGAGCAGGAGGAGGAAAAAACAGCAGCGTGTTAAAGAGAGGGCACAGATTGGACAGACACACATCAGTTTATTTATGTTTTCGCTCTCCCCTCTTTGTCCGCTGAAGGGTCCTCCAGCCCTGAAACAGTATTTAGTGAGACCGACCACAGCAATCGGACCCGGGCAGAAGATTTTAGCAAGTCTTTATGCCATTTTGTACAGTACAAACTGTGGCTGGCAGCTAATTGCTGCTGAAAAATTCATGAGTACACAGTGATTAATTAAGAAACGATCGCCTGCAAGGAGCTCCTATACCGTGGCCGAGCTCCATCCCTGCTGTTCAGTGTTGGTGCTGTGCAGTCAAGGGAGCGCTGGCTATGTTTCGCCATTAAAAGCCACAAATTGGCCAGCAGGGCCCGGCTCTTTGGGTCTCAGGCATGAAAATAATACATTTCCCTGTAATTATAAAGGAGTAGTGTTTTGATATGGAAACGTGATCAAGAGCTTAATGGGTAAATGAATGATGGGCCGTGGATCACCTTATCATCAGGAGATGGCATGCATTTACACTCTTGCTGCCTTGAAAGTGACCTTCAATTGTTTTTACCGGCACCAACTGAGCGGAGGAGGACATGTATCCTCGCTGTGACTTTCTCCTCTTCTAGGATCTATGATAGCAGCGCCTGGCTCCGCTGTACAGTCGTGGACAGCATCACTATGTGCTCCTATAATAACTGTGCCAATCTAAACACACGTGGGAGTGTTTTCTGTCTCAGCGCGAGGACTGACAGCGCAGGCTTTTCTCTTCGCCCTCGCCGACACAAGCGAGGGCCGCCCATCAGCAGCGCGCTATAAAAAGTCGGTTTCATTATTCTGAGCTTAAGCAAACTCCTGCTCCTCTGAGGCTCGGTGAGTGGGATCATTAAAATGGCTGTAGCACTGTGCTATTACACAACCTCCTCGACTTGTCAAAGACAGAGGTACCAGTGTTTCACCACTCTGCCACTCTCCTCTACAAACTCCTGCATAATGAACCAAACATCTTTTAGGCATTCCTGCCATCTGTCAAAGGTGATGGAGGACTTAATGGATTTCCATCTGAAAACGTTGTATGGGGGAGTTTTCTCCCTGCCGTTTTAAGTGACAAAACTAAACTGAGATTAGCACGCTTGCAAAATAACTCCGGCCCTCCTGGGAAACGTAGGGAGTCGTGGTGTTGAGTCATCTCCCATGTCTTCTTCATAGCAGCACACCAGGCAGTGTCATGGAGGCTAATTATACAAGCACATGAGTAGGTACAATACAGTTCTCGCTGCCGATGCAGGCAGCGCTGTCTTGAGATGTGCAGGTTATGTATACAATATGCATCCCAGTTAGTCTCAGATGTGTGTGTGTGTTGTTCACCTAAGTGCGGTGTCAAGCTTATGCTCATTCCCCGTCAATCAAATCACAAAGGGCTCAAAATGTTTGTTTGAATTGAATAGCAGCAGTCTGCTTTAACCTGGCTGTCCCATGAGTGTGTGTATGTGTTGTTGTTTGTGTTACTGTTTGTGTATGTGTGGCCAGACTTACCCCTTCAGACTTCTTATCTGGGAAGATGCAGCTCTCTCCACCCGCTGTGAAGTTGCAGTAAACCTTGAAGGCGTCCCGAGAGCAGCCCTGGTTTGGATCAATCCAGTATTCACCTGAAGGGATGGAGAGATGGAGGGGGGGGGGGGATACAGAGATTGCAATTATAGAGTGGCATATGCGAAGCCTGCACAGTTCTCTTTCAGGTCAAGGCAATATCTGACATTAGACAGCCGGTGTTATCATTCTTGTCACTTTGCCCACACTATCATCCAATGTTCATCTATTTTATATTCGGGGATAAAAAGAGAAAACGTCGCCAAAAATCTGACTCTTTCATTCTGCTTGTATATTTATTATTAATTGTTGTGCTGCTGCTGAGGTGGAACATTATTCTGCAATGAAAATACTTGGATTAAGTAATTTTATTTGTTTAAACAACAGCTCACATGTCAAGTGCATGGCACTTGACATGTGAGCTGTTGAAATATTCAGAATCCAACAGAGCTTTTACTCACTATCATTTTCTTAGCCAGAGATAACTCTGACTATTATTTTTGAAATCCCTTTGCTGTCAAAAAGTTAGACAGGATTATCTAAAATTCACAGGGATGCCAAACAGCATTTTTTGTGTTCCACTATTAAAATCCAAATGATGACAAATGAAAGGCAGGACATTTCTCCATCTATCAAATCTATCAATTCAAACTGCTGATTATTTTTCAGCCAATTGACTCATTAATGGACAGTTACGCCTTTTTGTTGATTGAGAATTAACAAGAATTGGTTGGTGATTTTTTGGGCGTCTACTGTTTTTGTTTTTGTGAGGCCTACAGCCACACAACACAACCCAATGTACTAACCAACAGCATCGTCTTTCCCACAATGTCTCTTGCATGCATGCAGCTGTGTGACCAGCGCAGAAATTAATAACCGTGGTGCAAATAGATTAGACTATTAGCCTCACGCCTCATTTAGATGGAATGTGATACAAACCGTCTGGGAAATCAGGATGGCAGAGCTGCAGGTCCTTGCAGGTACGAGCCGGGTTGTTTTGCGTGCCCAGCGGGTGCTTCATCTGCTCAATCTCCAGTTTCAAGGAATTGAGGGAGCCAAAGATTTCCTCCATGCCGTCGTCATAGTCCTTGTAGTTGGCATCCATGGGTGCATCATCCACCATCTGGCTGGCATCAATGTTCCTACGCGTCCTGCCCTTCATGGGGGCCTGGATGGGGAGTGGGTGGATAACATCGCCAGGAGGACCCTGTTAAAGAGCGATGAAAGGAAGAGACGGAGTTAAGGATGGGGATTATGCAAACAGGCATTAAAGCCGAGCGATAATGACTTGCACTCGAGATAATACAGAGATTCAAAAGAGGGAGAAAAGATTAGTGCATTGACTTACAGGAGGGCCAGGAGGTCCAGGTACACCAGACTCTCCCTTTGGTCCAGTTTGACCCTGAAGAAGACAAATTAAAGGTCATCACCTGACTTCTATGGATGTCATGAGAAATGCTTCGTGTTCAAACACTTACAGATGAACCTTTAGCTCCTTTGGGACCAGGAGGACCCTAAAAGATACAAAGTCTCATCAGTTTTAGCTCAGCCATCGCACGCTATCGAGTTAGACACATTCTGTCGTGTACGATGAGTCTTACAGGTAATCCGGGAGGACCCAGGGGACCGAGAGGACCTGAGGGACCAGCAATGCCCTGAAGGAGAAGAAGAGAGGCTGTGAAATCATAACTGCTGCCTAACAAAAGAAGGAGAAATGTTTATCCCTCGTGCAAATATAAATAAGACTATCAACAACATTTGGTGGGAAGATTGTTGGCACAAATGGCACTACTCTTCTGCAGCACTGCACAAGAATTAAAAATACAGCGTGTGGGCATGTGTAGGACTTTTTCTGTGCTCTTGTTTGCTTACACTGTCTCCTTTGGGACCAGATGATCCTGGAGGACCAGGAAGACCTCTGTCGCCCTTTTCTCCCTGTTCACCTGGAGGTCCGATGAGACCAATAAGACCTGGATGGCCCTGAGCACGGAGAACAACACGTACATTTAGAGTTATCAATACAAATGGTCAATAACACGCCACCGATACTATAACTTCAGTGGCATAATATATCTATCTGACACACCCTCTAATCATCAGGGTAATGATCTGATGGCTGGAGGCAAAAAACAGATCTAATCACTCTGTAAGTAAATTACATTCATTAGTCTTTGTTACAGTATTTCTTGCAGCTTATACTACACTTTGAATCATTCAGCCCAGCTGCTTCTGGAGAGGCTCACCTTTTCTCCTTTAACACCAGAGTCTCCTTTCAAACCGTGTAAACCACTAGGGCCCTGTGAAAGGGATACCAGGTGAATACGATTTCAAATTGATGCTGACAATCTCAGGTCAAAGGTCAGGAGTCACTTTGACTCACCATTGGTCCGGGAGGTCCATCAGGGCCTGGAGGTCCAGGTAAACCTTGCTCTCCCTTCACAGAAAAACAAAAATGAACAGCGTTTTTAGATCTAACCAAAAGCTGTTTTCTATGAAAAGCACGTCCTCTGTGTTCTTCCTGCAGTCACTGTTCATGCTTTTTATTGAAGCACTGTGACGAATTGGTGTGAGGGTAAGAAAGGTTTTACTTACAACTGGGCCAGGGATACCCCTGAGACCCTCAGATCCAGGCTTGCCAGGCGATCCTTGAGGACCGACAGGGCCCGTCTTTCCTGTGGGACCTTCCAAGCCAGGCTCTCCCTTTCACACACAAACAGGACACATTTCATTTGTCGTCACTCGTCACTGTTGTTCGTGGGAGTAACGTCTGTATTTTTTGTTTGATGTGCTACCTTGGCTCCCTTCTCTCCCTGTCTTCCCTCAGGTCCTGCAGCACCAGGGGGGCCCTATTTGAAAAGAACAAAACAAAACAGATGACAGAGGTTAATATTGTAGGATACAAAGGCAGAACAATAAAACATTGCTACAATTTTGCAGGGATGAAAAGGAGAGATCACAGGACAGTACTCACTCTCTTTCCTGGTGGTCCAGAGGGACCGGACTCTCCAGTGGGTCCAGGTGAACCCTAGTTTAAAAATTTAAGAGGGTAAACGTTAAAACGAAAACATTTTAATAAATTGAAATTTAAATGAGTCTTAATTTCACAGCAATGAAACTCAGAGATGTGTTATTAACACTCACAGGCTGGCCGGGCTCTCCATCATCTCCCTTGTCACCAGGTGGACCGTCTAAACCCTGAATGAGAATTGAAAAGAACCTCAGCCGTGCTGCATTGCAAACAAAAACAAACTGTGAGGAATCGAGTGGGCAAAATTCATGACTCATGGATACGTACAGCAGGACCGGGCTCTCCAGGGGGGCCGGGGTCACCGGGGAAACCACTTGGACCCTGAAAATCAATAAAGGCTGTATTACTTTATTTTGAAGACAGTGGATTTTATTTTCAGGCCAATGTGAAATGTCTCTGTGAGTTAAAGTCTGTATTGTCTAAAAGTGAAGCCAAAATAGAGCTTACTGGACTGCCTTTAGGACCGTCATCTCCAGGGGGACCCTTGGGGCCTGGAGGTCCAGCGGCACCAGCTGGGCCAGCTTCTCCCTTTTCTCCTCGTTCTCCTCTTGGACCCTGGAATAATACAATTACCAGAGATGTGGTTAATGGCGAGAGTATCATTGGTGCCTTTGTACTCTGTCGGTTCTTATCATGTAAAAATGCTGAAAACAGTCAGATAACTCACCGGTGGGCCAACTTCTCCCTGAAGTCCAGGCTCTCCTGTTTCACCAGCATCTCCCTGATGACACAGAAAGGGAGAGGAGATGTTAGAGGGTAAGAAACATGCATTATCTGGCAGGGGATTTGTTGATCCAACCCGGTTCTAAGAATCTCATCATTTAGAGCAGTTTGCACTGTCCTGGTGCCCTTGTCACCTTAATGAGGACAGAAAGAGATGACACGAGAGATTTCAATCCATCAAGGACTGGTGGATGGGGTGGCTGGCGCAAAAGAGGGCGCTGACCTCACTATTCTCCCTGAACTAAGCTCATATATCTTGTCCTCTTCCTCCTGCCTCACTGGATTGTTGCCCTGTTGACTCACCTATACCCTGGACACTATCGTTACTCACTGTCACATGAGAATACGGTCCTGCCCTCTCAGCTTTGCAGCAGATGCACTCTGCCACACCTGTTTCAAGGGGGAAAATATGAGCCTGTGACATGTTTGGGCGGGGAAGCGCCAACGAGCTACACGGCGATTTGTTATGAAAAGCAAATCCAGATTCTCTCTCATATGAACACTAACTCTGTATTGGGAGCATCAAGAGATACTTTTGAAATAGCATTTGGCCGTCTTCCACGATGTCTGCTGCTTCCATCAAGAAATCTACTCCAAGCAGTTGGTGCACCTGTTTTTAAAAAGCACGACTGATCCTTCTGGATTGAGAGCACAATTTTTATGCTATGCTGCATCTGAAAAGCCTTGCAGAGGGCATGGCTGTATCCGAACAACAGCCTGCTTATGTCCACCAGCGGGATGCTGGGAAAATCTGCTGAGAACAGGGAAAGGGAGAGCATGAAAGACAGCTGCTCATCACCATCATATGAGCGATGTGTTTAAAAAAAAAAATCTGAGCTGAATCGCTTGCCAGCTCCCTGAGCCGGCTAATGAAATGCCAGATCAGCGGAAGCGTGATTAGCCAAAAGAGCATTGTGTTTGTTTGCACGGGAGAAGGAAAGGATGAAAGAGCAAAAGGTGATTCTATTGACTGAACCAGATAAAAACAAATCACACCATCAGAAAATGAGCTGAAAGTGCACAGCACAGCAGTCCAGTAGCTGCAGAAGCTGCCAGCCTGCCATAATGAAAAAGCAGCAACAAATAAGAGTGGGAGATGATGTTATGAGAGGTGCTTTTAATAATGCATTCATCATCTTAGAATTGCAAGTACGGGGCCACCGAGTATTTATTCATCCTCTCCACTAAGCAACAGTACTGTTGGGGATAGCAGCCTGTCTACTAGAGTTTCTGTGCATCTGTCACTCTATGGCAGAAAAAAAATTCATGTCCCATTAAAAAGGGCATCATATAAATAGACGTGAAATATTAATGGCTGCAAAAAAACCTTGTAGAGACGTATCATTCGCAGTCTCCACCGCAGAGCACTCAAGCAAACGTCTGGCAGACTGAATCTGCCTCCTCCTCCTCCTCCTCCTCCGTGTTATAAAACCAGTCAGCTGGATACAAACAGCGTCACACCTGTTTAGTAGGCAGGTTACAATAAAAACTGTGACAGGTGCCTTAGTGGTCGGGGATTTATGGCAGAAATCTTTTGTTGTGTTGTCTACCACTGTACAAAATTTTCATCAAGTGAAAATTAAAAAGGGAGTCTGCACACAAGTGCCGCTTGAATAAGGGCGGGGGGGGGGTGAAGGATGAATACATTGTCATTTGGATGAATGCATGAATGCAAGCAGCAGACTGGGCTTCCATAATGGCCACACAACAGCTCCACTCATCCATACTAAAAGCAAAAGGCGGCTTCAGACCAGACTGTCGATGAGAGAAAACTGCTCATATCTGGAAAGTGCAGCAGACCAAACCACAAATATGATTCTACAGCGTTCAAAATAAGGGTATTCACATGGGCAGTTGATGTAACTTTTTTCGCAATAACGTCTCCAGGAGTCAAAGAAACCACCATTTGTGAGTGTATTTATGCACAGAAAATAGTTTTGGTAGACAATATCTATATTGCTGGCTTTAGGCTTGTAAATAAAACGCATTTTTAATTTTTGTTGCATCTAAATCTTAATTGCCTTCGAGACGGATGCAATTATTGTTGACACAACTGGAAGCAGTTCATGTGACCTTGGAGATATCTCTGTTTACACTAAAAACATGACAGTGGCAGATGGAGGTGGTGGCAGAGGTACGATTTCATACACATCTAAATGGACGCTGTGCTCCCTGATGCGCCTGCACAGATACAAAGCTGTGCAAAGGGGCCTCACAAACAAGCCTGAAACAGAACAGGGGCTTTACCTTTTCTCCAACAGCACCGGGGTTTCCAATACCACCAGGAGGTCCCTGGGGGCCATCAGCTCCTGGAGGTCCTGAGGGGCCTCTGGGACCAGGGGGGCCAGGTGGACCCTTTGGGGAAAGAGAGGAGCCAGTTTCAGTAAGAAACAAACTACATTCTGCTTGTAATGCAACGTATGACTCAGAATGTGTATTGACTGTAATTAGATTTTCGTTTAGCTCTTACCATTTGGCCAACATCTCCAGTTTCACCTTTCTCACCAGGTGGACCAGGCAAGCCCTGAGGAGCAGGCACAGGATTTAAATCACTGTGTCTGAACGAAGGTTTTTATAGGATTTTATTTATTTATTTATTTATTTTTTATCATAGTCTGCACCTGCAGTCCAACTGGGCCTGGAGGTCCAGGGAATCCTCTCGCTCCTTCATCTCCCTTCTGGCCAAACAGACCCTGCTGACCTCTGGGACCAGGCTCACCATCTGCGCCCTGCACAATGTAACAGGAAGGTTCTCATACGCTCTAAAGATGCAGCAAATGAGATGCCAAATGTTCTCTGTGCACAACTGAAGCTGGACACTTACAGCTGGACCAGGGGCTCCAACAGGTCCTTGAGGGCCAGTAGGTCCAGGTGGACCCTGCAGAGGAGAAGGACCACATTAAATTATTTTTTTAAATGCGAAACCTTTGTATGAATAAGAACAATGCAGAAGGAATTGGTGCAATGAATAAATCATGAATTTTTCAAGGATTCTGTAAATAAACAACTTACGTGTTCTCCTTTGTCACCCTTGCTTCCTTTCTGGCCCGGCTCTCCAAGCTCTCCCTGAAGAATGTAATAATGATGGTATGAAACAAAGACAGAAACCAACATGAGCGACAGCGAGATAAAACACAACAATCGATTTTGTTAAATTAACATCAAGCTGCAACAGTATACATGTCTAAGCACATTGGAATTGCTACACTCTGCTGTCGTAAGGACACATCTTCCGAGTCTTTCTGTGTGTACTTTCCAATTGCATCACTCCTTTTTTCTAACCACACAAAACACACACAAAGCTCACATCTGAAGGGGGCTTATAATGCCGGTTGAGTCACTGGTGCTAAAAGCAGCCAAAACAGAATAGATAATTAGTCCTTTCTCAACCTGTTTCCACCAGAACTCCCAGGATGGCAAACCTTGCACTATTATATCAAAGCCTCCACATGCTGTGGGTGTTTGCAGAAATAATGCTTATAACTAGCAAAAGCTTATGGGTTTGAGTCAGACACAATGCTGTTTGTGAGGCGGTATTAGTCTCTTAAATAAAGGCTTTTTGTGCTGTCCATTCCTCCACGGAGAAGACTTATAATAAGAAAGTGTCTGAATATGTGTAAGCATTAGCTTGCAAGATCTTCTTTATCTACATGGCTAATACCCTCTGAATTCTCCGTGTCTGTCCACACCGTGGGGACCATTGTAAGGCCTGTTAAGAACTGAGGCGTTCTTCAAAAGGATGAGAGATTATCCTCTGAGTATCTCCATAGCTGATCTTCCTGCAAATGTTTTCAGAAAGGATGTGGAGATATTCTTGCTTCTGAGTACCAAAGGGTCACTTTCACACATTCTGTCACCGCCACAAAATTCCTCCCTCTCCTCCTGTTTGTTTGTACTGGAGGATACAAAGCTGCTACAAGGCAGGTTTGCGCTTTACAGATCTGGCAGCCGATGGAAACGCTGTCAGACAAATTCTCTTCAAAGCGTTTAAGGTCGCGGGGAAAGAGACAAAAGGATATCTGGCTTAGATCACAGCTGTAAAATTTCTTTGAAACTGTCTTTGAAAGACGGTAATTATGAATGTACTCTGTGCCGGTGTGAATGTGTGCATGCATGATGCAAAGGCGTGGAGAGTTTTATTGCATTTTTTCTGAGTTTCACTTGAAACTGTGAAAATGAACTCACTTTGTCTCCATCCTCTCCAGGAGGTCCAGGAGGTCCTCCAGGTCCAGGCAGACCCACAGGTCCCTGAATACCGTCTCTTCCAGCTGGGCCTTGAGGTCCTTTCTCCCCCTATTTTGTTTTGCCAGATGACAGCACAATGTTGTCAGCCATACTAAATCAGCTTTTTTCCCCCATGTATGTCACTGTAATTTCGATGATGTGATGTTCTTACCGGTCCGCCCTTCTCTCCAGCAGGGCCCGGAGGTCCCTGGGGGCCAGGACGTCCAGGGAGACCTGTAGGTCCAGCTGGGCCAGCAGGACCACGTTCACCAGGAGAACCCTGCAGAAACAGCATCAGAATGGTTGAGCCAAAACATCGCAACCATTAAAGTTCCTACTCTAACAGAAAGTCAAAATGTCATGCGGATCTATCAAATAGGTCAGACCTCGCTTATGTAAGAAACAAACTGCATATCATTATGTTGTGTAAGAGCCTGGAACAAAGGAGTGTGGGAAGTTTCTTATAAAGACTATTCCCACAGATGGAGACATAACATGGAAGGTGAGAGCAAGAGCAAGAGAATGAGAGTGACACACTGAGGATGCAATGCAGCAAAATGTACTCACAGCAGGTCCAGGAGGGCCGTGAGGACCTTCATTCCCTTTCAGGCCGTGAGCCCCCTGCAGAGGAAAATAAGACGATGGCTTAAGAAAACAAACACATCTGTTTGGGAAGAGTGAGATGGGGACAAGTGCAAGCTAAAGCTGTTTTTTTTTTTTTTTTTTTTTTTTTTGCTACAAATATCCGTTGCATTACAGAGGAACAGGTGTACCAGCTAATTTCTGCAGCCCTAAAGTTAAATTTGCCAACAAATAAGTGTGTTGCATAACAACCAGGACATGACTTTGTCAAGTGAGAAAAAAATGTAAAAAAATAAACACCCTAGAGCACAATGTTCTTCTACTGAAGCCCACACAGGGATCTGATGTCATGTCTGATTCTTGAGGTTCACCACTGTCATGTAGAGATTTAACAGCCCAGAACTATTATGCAATATCCATGCTGGGAGGACAAATTTTTGGGGAGGAATTGTACTCAATTGTTGTAGCGGGTGGGACTCACGACAGGGCCGGGAAGTCCTCTCTCTCCAGGGAAACCTCTTGGGCCAGGAGGTCCATCCTTACCGGCTGGGCCAGCAGGGCCAGGGTCACCCTGCAAGTCAGAGCACAAAGACATTCCTGAGTTAAAAAGTGGATGAGGAGCAAAATTTAGAAGTAGACAGCTGTGTGCTGCTCGGGTGCTCAAACCAGTGAGATATTAAAGCTTCACCTTGGCTCCTTCTTTGCCTGCAGCTCCAGGTAGACCCTGCTCACCAGGTGGGCCTGGAGGTCCAGGATGGCCCCGGTCTCCCATTGGTCCTGTTTCACCTGTTGGTCCCTGGAATGGGGGGGGGGGGGGGCAGGAATCAAAAATAAACTGATGGATGCTACAACATTGAAGCCAGTTGCAGAGGAGGTGTGAAGAAGAGGATGGCAGAGGGAGCACTCAGAGCAAAATCAGCAATTTAAATACACAAAAGAGGTTAGAATTTCCCCGGCTATTACAAAACATGGCGTGGAGAGGCTGAACATTTGCTGTGTGGGCGGCCTACTAGTCATTAAGGCCACATACAACTCCATTATCATCAATGTTCTCAGCCCTCTTGGCATTAGCTGCTCGGCTGTGAGGGAAAGTCTCTTTAATGAGCCCATCCGGTGACATGAAGGAATATACACTATAACACTTAGGTCACGGCTCATGAGATATAGGTACGAAGGCCGATTTTTTGGTGAAATGAACAAAATGCTGGGATATATTTGATGTGAAAATCCTGCTGCCTTTATGCGCGGACACATTTTGCGGGGTTGCTCTACTACTACGTGCAAAAGCACTTTCATATGAATACACATAGATGGAAATTTGTGTATGCACAAATTGGATACATTCATCAGAAGCTGTGAAAAGTTGAGCTGATCTAATTGGGGACTGTGACTCACCTGAGGTCCGACCACACCTGGGGGACCAGGAGGGCCAGTCTTGCCTTGGAATCCCTGTTGATTAGAAAACAAAATCATCAACATCTGATTTTGTGAGAAGTGCAATGAAGAACTGATGAGTCAGACTAGTGGACTCACAGTCTCTCCTCTCTGTCCAGGATGTCCAGGCAGTCCGTCTTTCCCTGCAGGTCCCTGAGAAACACACCAGCATCCGTGATCACACAGCAAAAGACACAGTTGGTTCCTACAGTGTGCACTGAATATGAATCTGGACTCACAGGAGGACCCTTTGGTCCCGGGAAACCGGTTGGTCCCTGAGGCCCTGGCAGACCCTGAAAACAAACCACAAGTGTCACCAGTTAATGATCAGCTATTTATTATACAGATTGAGATAGATGTTATCAGGCTAAAACAACCTGATGACTTCTGACGTCTGAGGATACGTACCCTCTCGCCGGGAGGTCCGGGTGGGCCGTCGTTTCCTGAGTTACCCTGAAGGGAAAGGTGGCGGTTAAATAGTGGACTTTAAGCACAGCGTGGATGCAGAATAACAATGAGCAGCAGATTATTTTATACCTTTGGTCCGGCTTTTCCTGTTGGTCCTCTTGGCCCTCTCTCTCCCCGAGGCCCCTTGAGAAAAAGATGACATGATTAAAATCCCAAAAAGGGTCCCGAGAGTTATTTGTGACTTGAGAATGTTGAGCTGAATTATTGTCTCGGCTTGGTTCCCCCTTCAGGCGTGCCCAGGTTGAGCCCTCCGCTTCAACTGAGGTGCCAAGCTCGCCATCTGTATATAAGCACGAGTCTGCTGAGTAAGACTAACCGTTGGTCCTCTCTGTCCGCGTGGGCCAGGCTTTCCTGCTGTTCCCTGTGGACACGAGGAACACACACAATGATCAAAGGACTGGTACTTGCATCATTATGAGGTTGTATCCACTGGAAGGATGAATCTAATGCCAGCAGACGGTCGCATTTGCAAGCAAATTTAAGCAGAATTGGCCCATTTACTTAGTCGGGGATCATTTTTTATCATTAATTACAAATTACCTGCTACAAAATTACCATCAGTGTTTATCATCACGTACATTACATCCATAATTATCTCAGAAAAAGACAGTTTAATAAACAATAACGCGCAATGTGGTGACTTCACAAAAAAATATTACAGCGCCGGCATGCATCTTTAATGAGAGAAACAATTACATCTTTAGGGTAGCTTTTAAGTTTCAAACAAGTGCTCTGAAACTATGTTAATAGTGCTATTATCCCCTTTCTGTCTGGCGGCTTGGTCTCATAAACTTCACAAATGTTTTGTGAAGATGAAAATCTTCATTTGGTTTGCACCACTCGTGGTGACAAATCATTAGTCTTGCAGGCGAACTAATGGCCCATCCCTTAAACAAGAAAATGAAACATTGCTCAAGTATCACAAAGTGATAAACTATGTTTTTGGTGGTGGCGAAATGAGTTGGGGAAGCGATGGAGAAGTAGGAGCAGATTTGTCTGTTGCGGGTTAAAAAAAAAAAACAACAACAACAACAACTAGAGATTTGAGCAATGCAACTTTTTAGCTTGATGCATGTGAAGCCCAGATGGGAGCCCGTCTCCAGCGTCCGTATTGATCCCTTGTAGGAATGGAGAGATTAATAAGAAGTCTATCCGACATACCCGAGTTCCTTTCTCTCCATTGGCGCCTGGGAAGCCTTGGAAACCTTGTGATCCCTGTGTATGAGAAAGACAGTAATTAATCTCTGAGAGAGACAGAGAGACACCCTGAATATCACGTCCCTTGTTTATTGCCCGCGACATCCCCATCTTATTATCGGAACAGGACACTGGGTGACCTGTAAATAACAGCAGTTTTTTGTTGACAGCAAAAGGCATTTTTAAATCCCCGGCTCTTTGATCAGGGAGCTTCAAGCATGTCCACTTGTCAGACTGTGGCTGTGCCCCAAAGAGGCTAAAGGATGAACAATCAAAGGCTCAACAAAGCAGCTTTTTGTGCATGCACATTTTTTATTCTCTTTCAAATGTTCGCTGCACGAATGTAATTACATGTTGGCTTAAATCGGTGAACTCGTGACAGTGCTGTTACCTTTGGTCCCTGTCTTCCTGGGTATCCTGGCAGTCCGGGAACTCCAAGTTTACCCTACGGGTGAGAAAGGTTTATTAAAAAAAGAAGTTATAAACACAATGCCTATGGGAATGATCCTGCATTTTTATTCCAAACGCACCTGTGTTAATAGTTCCCACGATCAAAAGTCATCAGATACTTTAAACTGCGATACTCCACACAGTAGGGTCGTATTCTGACAGGTGAACTGAACTTCATTTGTAAAATCTGTTTTATTTTGGTGTTTTGAGGCATTTTGTGATTCAATATTGCTCAAAGCTTTTGATGATTATGTTAAATATAATGACATAATATTAAAGTCACTTTGCATCAAAGACCTTTTTTGCGGGGGTTATGTCAGCTATGAAATAACGAAATTATCAATAGCAATTCTGCTAACGGGTATCCTGCCAACCTAAACACAGACCGCATACATCTGAGAAGCTGTGAATGTAAATAATTAGAGTAATGGCATCATTGGCAGCATGTTTTCTTTTGTGTAGAGCCTCTGATAAAACCAAAGTCTACATCTATTATGCTGAAATATGGATAAAAAAAAAAAAAAAAAACAACACCTCGTGCTCGATGGCTAATAAATTGCCAAATCAACATGTTCACACGCTCAGTGACTTCCTCATTAGCCAACCACTTTTAACCTTGACTGAGAGATCACGGAGAGGCTGTATTTTAAGTATCTTCAGCTTACTAAGTATTCATCCTCCTGATAATAGAATGCTAAGGACTGAATCCATTTTATGCTTCCAGTCGGTTCAAGAGCAGCAGTGGTAAAAAAAAAAAATCTGTGACTGTTCCAAGTGGGCCAATCAGAAAAACTATTTCCCTCGTCAAGGCCTGCTGAGGCATCACCCCAGATCAAACATAACTGATAATGCAAAATAACACTCCTCCTGTTTTTATTAGTCCATGTGAAATCTAGGAATTGGTGACATGTGGGATATCAGCACGCTTTAGTTATCGCAGCCAAATGAACTGAGAGGACTGAGATTACCTTCTCACCACTTGGGCCAAGAGGACCTGCATCTCCTGGGAGACCTGAGCGACCCTTTGGCCCCTCTGGACCGTCTTCTCCTCTGGGTCCTGCTGGTCCGAGCTCACCCTGCAAAAGGAAAGAAGCACGAGGGGCCACTTGTAAGTGATTAAGATGAGACTGCTCTCTTTCACATCCATGTTGGGAATATTCAAACGTGTCTAATAACAAATAAATACATGTATCGATGTAGGGTTAGATGGTTAGATGCCACTACATGTGAATTAGTGGAATTGTGTTTAACACAGTTGGCCAGAATGCTTTTTGAATTTTGCTCATCTGCTGCATCCCAAACTTTACAACGAGGCGTGGTGTCCTGCACCGACGCACAATTTTCTGTTGTAATATGAGAGATTTCTATATATAACTGGATAACTTTCTTGCTTTGTCTGTCTGTTCTGTCAAATTTAGGTCACATTCTTCAAAATACTGTGAAAAAAGGCTATTTTCCCTCATAGCCTGTCCTCTCACAGCAGTTAGCAATCTCATTATTGCATCTCTCTGTACGTGTGTGACTCCTTTGAGCAGGACACACACTAAACGATGGCGTACAGAGTCGCACTGACAACTAGCCACTGCCGGGGAGATGCAGATGCAGAAGCATGTGAAAGGCATCTTGTTAAAGGCTTGTGAAGAGTTGCACAAGTGGGCGGGCGTGTGCGCGCACCCACAGTCCGGCACACATAAAACGGCATCAAGCAAACTCTGGTTGACTCGTACTTGTGAGCTCATCAAAGAGAACACTTCAAACTGAGCGGTCAAATGCGCGCTTTTCATAGGCGTGCTTAAAAATTACTCATTTGGATTCAACTCCATGTGTGTCTCCTCCGGAGTGGTGGGCCTCCTCAAATCTTTGCTTTCATCAGGATCTGTTGGATCTCCAGAGGAAAACAAGCTGCAGCCCCCCATGTCCCCCTCCGGGGCTTGAAGGGTTTAAAGTGCCATTGATTTCTCCTTTCTTTCTGATACACTCTGATACTCTGATACACAGAACCGGGTCAGAGATTGTAGTTTTCATGTTTGAAGTGACAACTGATGCAGGTTATGTTTGCCTTTCCTTTGACCTGACAATTTGAATCCCTCATGGCAGGGTTAGAACAATGAGGCTGTTTCTGTTTCTCTTAGTTGCCGAGGTTTGGCCTGACAGGAGAGTGGTAGGGGGGGACAGAAAAGGAATAGAAAAACTGCTCACGTAAATTCATCTGCACGCACGCACAATAACAGCTGGCAGGTGCAACAACACCTTATGTTTGCTCATTACCCACAATCCCATGGTAGTCACTGAGGTATGAGCCATAAGGGGCTAAGGTGACAGACACGGTTGGTCTTTTGACTTAGTTTGAGTAAAGGTCACCGACCACGTCGACAAAATTTCGCCATAGAAACAATTCACAAGTTGCAGCCGTCTAATTAGTTTAATTCATCTGATGATGGTTCCACTACGCAAAACATGACTGACACATCCAGTTGAGTAAATCGCAAACAAAGACGCCTTACCCTGTCGCCCTTGATACCCATATCTCCCTTGAAGCCGGGGAAGCCGTCTTCTCCCTTACAAGAAAATAAGGAGAGGTGAGGATGCAATGAAGGAGAGAGGACCGGATAATACAGATGGTGAAACCATTTGTGTAATATTTATACACAAATTCACACACACGGAGATGTGGAGTCTTGGTGAGATCCCGTGTTGCCATAGAAACTCTTGATTATGCTTTTTTTTTTTTTTTTTTTTTTTCCATTTTCTTCTGTTCCAGCAAATTTCAGAGGAGATTTCCTTGAGAATATCATTAGCATGAAAGATTTCACGCAAGACCTCCACGGCTCTCCTCATCACCACCATTAATGTTCAGCATCATTCACACAAATAACTCAATTTCTCTGAAGTTCAGGCTCCTCATTTCATGCAGTCACAGCCGACTAGCTGAGCTCTCTCTTACCTTTTCACCCTTGTTCCCTTTAAGACCGCGCACACCGTCAGCTCCCTGTGATGCAAGAATAGAAAGACGTTACGAGGTTGACAGGATGCAAAGGCACAAGGCTCACCGTGACGGGAGGACATTAACCGCCAATCTGAAGTCACAAAAGTTATCTGATGTGGCATATTGTCTTTTATTTATACATTTATTTATTTTAATCCCACTCATGTCAAACCAGTGTGCTTTGCAGTGACGGATGCATATAGATGTGTTTAATCTGCGTTTTAGCACATTAAACCATCACAGCTTCGCTTCCTAACCTGTCTGATCTTCTTCCCAGACAGCAGCCTTATAAATAAGGGTCTGGTAGCCAGTTTGAGTGGAGTCTTTAATGATTGGATCAGTCTCACTCGCTTGCTAAGAATTATTCAATGGGATTTCTTAGGTCGTGTTTTATCAGCTGCTAATGACACCACACAAGAGAAGGGCGGATTGCCTTGAGCTGTTTTCAGCTCCTGTAGCTGACCTCAGCTTCGCTGGCTGAATGATGTAAGATCTGAAAAGTTGACTTTCTAGTTTTATTTGTCTCACTAAGATAGTTTTTTTTTTTTTTTTATGTCACTGTGACAAAAGCCACTGGAGCTGTTAATTTGCGAAAGAAAAATGTTTTACTAAATCATACTCAGTTGCGTAGAGAAATCTTTTTCCTTCAGAGGAACTTTAATAAACTAGCGGGGAACTGTTAGTTGATAACAGCTGTTACTTGCAAAGCACCAGGAGATAATAATACACATGAATTTTTTAGCTGATGATGATCAACTCACCTTCACGCCTCGGGGGCCAGGATAACCAATGGGTCCTTGAGGGCCAGCGGGGCCCTGGGGCAAGAGATGTTTGGTTAGAATTTGTAGCACACACACACACACACAGACACACACACACACATACACAATGCAAGTGTTATCTAAAGAGCATTAATGCAGAAAGTTTAATGCATGTTCGTCTGAACTGAGACGGGGGAGGGAAACAGAAACTTAGGAAAACGATTAAAAAATTAAGAAAAGAAGCTCCAAAAGTGAGAGAAAGAAATGAAACTTACCATGTGTCCTTTCTCTCCAGGGGGCCCCTCCTTTCCAGGGTGACCCTGTGAATTATTAAGAGAAATATTATTGCATCTCATTTCAGAGTAATTACTGCCATAAATACTACAACACCCCCAATAACTGAGGGATTAGGTTGTAAAACGACTGGAGGACGTATCAAACTGGAAAATTAGAATCAGAATCTTTAGAGTTCAATCTCATTTGGGATTTTTATTCTTAATGCGGAATATTTAAGAGGCACTAAAAGCTATTACTGGGCTCTAAAAGACAAGACTGCAAGTTGTGATACATCACAATACACTGCACACATTTTGTACTTGCAAAATACACACATCTAATACACAAATGGGTGTTGGAAAAATAAAATGGGTTTGAAGGAAATTGATTGCATTTTCAAGAGACAAAGGAGCTCTGCCGACTTTGTGATGGGTTTTTAGTGCTGCGAGAGAGGGAGAGGAAGAAATCAGACACGAGGGAAGACAGAAATGAGGAGCAGGGAGGGAGGCTTTCAGATTGAGCAAGAAAATGTTCCACTTGATGGAGGACGCATCTTCGATGTCTCATTCACGTCTTTCACCTCATTTTCACACCGTCTCCTTGTCTCCTTGTCTTTTCCTTTCACTACAGTTGTTCATATTCATCCGCCTTCCTTGTCTCTGTCTCTCTCTCTCTCCGGTGTCACCTGCACATCTGACACATCTGCCATGAGCACAGGTGTATCTTCTGTGCAGCGGCAGGAAGAGAGAGGCCATTTGCATGTACATACGCATGTGTGGGGAGATTGCTCTGTTGTCACACAGCTGTCGTAATTTGTGAGGCATCATACTTACGTTTCAGCCAAATAATAATTTCTGAATGCTTTCAGCGTGTTGAGTGGTTCTAAAAGGTTAAAATTTGTTGCGCCGCTTGTTGTTGATTATAAATACTTTTTTATCGACTGGGAGAGAAAAACAGAGGATATGTTGACTTTCACACGTTTCATTAACTCACCGGTGGACCGTCTGCTCCTGGCATTCCTGGCAAGCCTGGCTTTCCAGTTGGACCCTAAACAGAAAAGAAGTATTTAGGGTAAAAAGACATGCCTTAATAAGACATTACAGCAACACAAGGCAATCAGAGGTGGAGTTTAGTAGGTTTAATGTTGACCATCATAACACCACCACCACATGTTCACCATCTTAGCGAGCCAACATGTTCTAATTACTGGAGTCAAGTAGAGCTGAGGTTGCTACTTCAATGATGTGTTGTGGAAAATAAAATGTTGACGAGATGGTGGTGTCAAATGAAAAATGAAGGAATCGCACTCAAACACGAACATGAACTCATCCATTGTCAAGTCAACATGGCTAAAGGTTGTCGAATTGTTTCTCTTACTTCAACCCTGGTTTCACTAAAATACACAAACAGCAACGCAGCTGGCTTTGGATTCAGGGTTGAATGGTGTGCTGACTTTTTTATGAATTAAATTATCCAGTACGTCTGGGTTTTAATAGCTGATTATATCTCTGAACCAAGATTTGCGAATAATTGATCTTGTGCCTGTTTCACCTTATTATCCTCCCTTGAATACTGTAACCTTCTAATGTTTCTGTAAAAATAAGGAGGAGCGTAATGCTTGCATTGCTTGTTTTCAAATTCCAGCTGTTCAATAATACACTGAATATCTACCACATCAGACGGCAAATGTGATTCAGCTGAAATTGGATTAAAATGTATCAGGATTAAAATCTGTCTGTGTGATCTGGTCTTGTGTTGCCGATGAGGGCGTGTACGCACATCAGTGTGATAAGCATTTTTGAACTGAATAAGACATGAACTTGGCTTTCAGCTCATGCAAATGAATGAGACAATTTCCTGCAGTTACATACATTTTTGGGGGGACTGTATTTATTAATATTTTATCAGCCTGGCTGCGTTTTATTTATTTCTTTATTTCTTTATTTTTTGTCTCTGTGGAGTGCTACGTTTCAAGTAGCAACTATTCAGAGAACGTGTGGCATCTTACCTTCTCTCCAGGAGGTCCAATGGCTCCTTGGGGCCCCGGGAGTCCCTGTGGAGAGGACACAAAATCGTTCAGAATATTTTCTTTGATGGATGAAGCAAAAGATCTAATGTCAGAAAACCTGTTTCACCGACCTGGGCACCTGGGTTGCCTTGTTGTCCCGGAGGTCCTGGCTCTCCTTGAGGTCCCTGAAAAAAAACAAAAAGAAAAGGGATAAAAAAAAAAAGGGTACATTTTGGAAATCTCATTATTCAAACTGAGATTGATGACTTTATTAGCTTGCAAAAAAAGTCCCGTGTGAGGATAAGAGTGATTCGTTCCTCCATATGGCAAGTTAAACATGAAAAGTTGATGTGAATAAATACAAATTGAAAGACGCCCAACAGCGTGTAACAACATCATTACCTTCTCATACCTAAACGAGCCACAATTTTGGAGAAATAGCAGCAATATCCGTGCTGCTGCGGCTCGTAGAAGGCAGAAGGTGCACATGCGTAAGCAGGACACACTCAATTCTAATTTCCTAATGAAAGAAACTGCTGAACCACGAACACCTTCTCTCTCTCAAAAAAAACGGCAAACAATTACTTTTCTCCAGTCCAAGAGTGCGGGAAAGCCGGAGTTTTTCTGTCTCCACCTAGTTGGAACGTTCCCAACCGAACAGACAAGCTGCTCCAGCCAGGAATTTTCTCATTATGGCCTCGCATTACCAAAAATTGACCTAAAATGATTTGGCCTGCTCAGAGTGATCTAAAAACAGCCGGTCTCTTCTTTGTTATCTGCGATGCATTCTTCGAATGTATTTGGGAGAAATGGCATGAGGCGGCATCATGGACGAAATAGAAACTGGGTGTTTTTCGATGGCAGTCTTTGCTTCTGTATATTAGCAGCTTCATAAACTCTGGCTTCACTTACAATGTTTCCTTTGGGTCCAGGGTGGCCATCCATTCCAGTGACGCCCTGCAGCGGATGACATAAACACATTTAGCATACACACATCACACACAGCATACAAGGGCAAATCTCTGATCTCTGTATTTCCACTATAGCAGCTCAAACAAAGCCATTTGATTGATGAGCACTGTCCAGGTTAAATTAAATCTGTTGAACCGACATAACATAGGCTGTGTCGTTTTGTATGCTGTCTGAGATATATTGAGCTTTGTATATCCCTGTGGATGCAGTTTGAAGAGTCTTTTGTTCTTGTTGCCTATTAAAATTGATTCTGCATTCAAAACTGTGAATCTAAGGCAACGGTACTGGATATGAGGAAGTGAGGAAGGTGAGAAGAGGGCACGGCAACTCACAGGGGGTCCGGGAGGTCCCTGAGGTCCCTTTGGTCCGAGCAAACCCCGGGGGCCCTGGGGTGGAAAAGAAAAAGGAAAATCAAACCGAGAGCTTTATCACAACTGTGAAGGGATTAATGAATGAATTATTAAACCAGTTCAGCTAAACCAAGTCTCAAACTTATACGTGTAGAAGCAACGTGACTTCCTAAATGTCCTTGAGGATATTCTTCAGAGTCACATTTTGCGGAAGCTAAAAGCCCAAAGGTTTTTGGCCCTCCCCACCTCCCCCCACACCCCTTTACTACACATTTATTCCCCACAGCTACGGTTATCAAACATTGCTTTGAATTCCTGTGCTTTGCCTCACAGCTACAGTTACCTAATAAGACGTACTGTCCCCAGCGAACAAATTCAAAACCAACGTAGCACACCCTGGTGGACAAAATAAATCATAGCAGGAGGCATCAAGGTCTTACAGATGGTTTCTCCTTCCCTGTCTTTCCCTCCCTTTCGTCCATGGGGAATATCCTGCCTGAGAGTGGGAGGCTATTATAACAAGCTTGATGAGAGCTGCCTACATTTCTCACCTCTGATGATTCCTTCGAATAGAGGAAACACTAGTATAGAGGTCTGATCAAAAGGTACTTTCCAGCAATATGGGAAAAAAAAAACCCCAAACAAACAAACTCCTGTTTACATGAGCTGTGTCCACAGTCTGTAAGTGATACCTGACACAAACACAACAAGGTCACAAGAGGGGGCCTCTCAGCCCTATCTAGCAATCTCTCAGTCTCAGACTGAATGGTAATACACGTGATCACTCACTGGTTCACCAGGAAGTCCCCTGGGTCCGATCTCTCCATCATCTCCCTGGGAAAGAGAGGGAGAGCGGGTCAGAACGTGGAACAGACAGTGAATAATAATGGAGGAGAAAGTCAGGATGTGTGTGCGCATTACTGGCAGCGAGAAATAATGAGCAGGCACGAGGAAAAAGCAGGGGGAAGAGGGGATCAGGTTGCATCAGCGGTCGGTAATGAGGATGTGGAGGGAGATTAGAAGCAGATAAAGGTGTGCTGAGATCAAAAATTATTAAGGAGAAGAATGAGTGAGAAAGATGGAGATGGAGAGGAAAGGTGGAAATTCCGATTCCAGCAAAAAGGCAAGTTCGGCCAAAAGAAGAAGTTCTGGAGTTATTTCTGTGTTTGAGCAGCAGCAATAAGACTTAAGTGATGAACTAGTCAGACACATGGACACACTTCCTTATCACAATCGGCCATCTTAGTTCAATACAGTGTAATGGACTTAAAAGGGGTGAATTTTCTTTGTATTACCCTCTCTCCATCCTCTCCAGGAGCACCGGGAGGTCCAGATGGGCCAGGTTCACCCTATAACAACAAACATTTCGATTTAGCAGTGCCACTCAAAGAAAACACACACTTGTACATAACACAAAACCACACTTTTTTTTTTTTTATAGCCACAAAAGCACTTACTCTGTGTCCTTTTTCACCAGGGAGTCCAGCCAGACCATCAAATCCTCTGTCTCCCTGAGGAGAGGAGGAAGAAAGAGAGCCGTTTGAGTACTTCCTGTCAGGCCTTCCAACACCAACGTTTTTTCAAACTGGTTTCATGAAATATGCTGCATTGGAACTGAGGAAAAAATAGTAAAGAGGAGGGAAATAGGGAGACGGGGTACCTTGGGTCCAGATTGTCCTGGCATGCCCCTGGCACCATCGGATCCAGAGCGGCCCTGTTTTGAAAAAAGAAAGAAAGAAAGAAAATCAAAATCAAGTATAAAACTTGCAGCCTGAAGAGAATGACTGCAAACCTAATATGAAGGCTAGAAGACAACTGGATTTTGGATTGCATGCTTTGCCGCTGACGACGCCGCTGCAGTCAGTCTTACCCGTCTGCCAGGCTTTCCAGGAGGTCCAGGGGATCCCAGAGGTCCACGTGGTCCCTAAAGGAAAAAACAGAAAAGAGTTTTTTTAATTTTCAATCATTTACAGTCTTTTAAACCATCCTTGAAATATCCATCTAAAGCCAAGAAAGGTGCAGTCCTCCGTTTTTTAGGATTCATACCATACAAAATGTGGATTACTTGAATCCCCACTTTCACAACGGGATTGCTTGCTTCAAAGGTTGTTTTTGTTTTGCCTCAGAAATTTTCTTTTTCAAAATAAAAACCTTATATTTCCATATTGTGTACCTGAGGTCCTGCCTCTCCAGATTCTCCCTTCAGTCCTGGTACACCAGGAGGACCCTGACAGAGAAATAACAAAGAGAGAAGATTTAAAAGACACCAAACCAATCTGGAAAGGTCTAATGTGAATTGGCCTGTTCTGTGCACCATACCATTTTTGACACAAAATTTCTATTGATTTCAAGTCTGTGTTTCCACAAAGGGGATTTGAAATACGTACCAGAGGGCCAGGTCTACCAGTCAGACCCATTGGACCTGTAGGGCCACGCATGGCCAGCTGAGGACAGGAAGGAATCGATTGGTGATAAAATCATGAACAAGATGAAGACAACAATATGTAGAAGACATAATGTATTTATATGTATCATGTTTTTATGCATGCGTGCTGTAAGTGTCTGTGTCTATGCCTGAGTGGAAATATTATAGTTGTTATAGTGATTAACAATCATTGAAATAAATACACATACGTTTTAAAAAAATGAATGAAATACTGTAAAGGGATATTTTAAACAAGACTAAAATTTTAAATTTTCATTTAAACATGAACAAATCATTAGACAAGCAAGTCTAGAGAATCAACTGTTGCAGAGAGATGATGTGATTAGGTGTGAATAGTTACCCTGGCTTGCTGCATGATGGCTTGCATCTGGGCCTCCTGTGCTGATACAGCTGGTCCCTTCTGCCCAGAGTCACCTCCAGCACTGAATCTAAACTATGGAGCGAATCACAGTCACATATCACAGAGCATTAGTGGCACTGGCCAGTAAAAAAAATAAATAAATAAATGGAATGACTACAAAAGCTGGCAAATCTTGAAGCAAATTGAACGCTCAAGTTTGAATGTTCACATTTATTCTAAACTCCGCTGTTAGTGTGTCTTTTAATGCCCCATCTTGAAAGTGTGCAACAGATGTTGAACTAAGCATCGCTCCCATGATGCCAAAGCAGCACCATCAAAGGCTGCCTCTGCAGGCTGTCTCCTTCAAATTCTACTGGCACCTGGTGGTGATTCGCAGGCACTGCACCACAAAGTGACTATCCAAGCCTGGGGTGTGATTTAGGTTTGTTTAGGCAAGAGGGGTCCAGGGTTGGATTAGTTAGAACACACCACAGTCTAACTAACCCAACCCAGCTCCTCCCGAGGAGGCGGTCGACTGCCGGGTGGCTCACAGATGCAATGCACCAGTGAAGACGCTGTGCAGAGTTTCAACATCACTGAAACATTGATACCAAGACACAAAACATAAACAGTTGATTCAGAACATCACGGCTGAGCCAGATCTGCTGCGGCTCACCCACCACAGAGCACAAATTTTTCACAGCTTTTGATGAAATTGCACACCCTCTTCTTCTGTCTACATGTCACTGCTGAGTTTGATTAAATACTGGCCCACCCCTTCAAAATCTTAGTCACAATCAAATATACGCAGCTGTATGAGTCCTCTAGGGTCTGTCTTTTGATTCCATCTGTCTTCATCCATTTCACGCTATTCTGATGTTTATGTTGTCTTCTACTTCTGCATTTTTTGTTTCATTGTTGGTCCTCTGCCTCTGCATCATCAAAACCTACACAGACTGTTGACTTGCAGGAAAACAAACTCAGTTGGAGGGTTTTTATTTTTTTTGTTTACAAAGCATCAACTCAAAATAGAGCAGATCGAGTGAATATAAAGGAAAATGCATCACTGGTGGGCCGTAAAAAAAAAAAAAAAAGTGTTTTAGAGTTGTCATTTAACCCTGTAACGACGATTCTACAATTTCAACACTTTGAGCCCAAAAAAAAAACCCAATGTGTTTCTGATCAGGCCTGAAGCAGATTTCAAGTCGTGCTTTCTGCCAGTGGACACCCCACAAACGACTTCACTTCCTGTCCAGACGCAGCTTGCCACATGGCTCACTCCAGACAGCCTTTGTGGACCCCCTGAACCTCCAGCTTTACATCTGTTTAACTAATCAGTTCCAACAGCAACAGCGTCGCACATCTTCCAGGAACAGGGACGTGAAGGCAATCGGCATAGAACCGCTGGGTGACTGCAAGCAGCCGAAGCTAAAGAGAGGATGGACTGCACTGCTTTGCTTCCCAGCTGAGACTAGACGACGCGCTGACAGACTACCTGATGGGTCACATTTCGGCCTGGGAATGTGGAAATGCATGTCGGTAAATTAAAGTCCGCCAACGGTGAGTCAGAACAGCTGAGCCTGAGTGCCACGGTTGGCGAAATGGGGGCGGTCTCGCCCATTGAACACACCACAAGGGGCTGCTAAAGCAAAGATTTACATCACTAAATATTCACAAGGTCCATGAAACATGCTTTCAAAGGAAACCTCCCACCACCACCCTTCATTCCAGCGGACTGTGTAAACCACATGTCAGTATTATTGATAAAACAGAGGAAGATGCATCACACTTGGCTTTAAACAAGGAAGGAGAGTTGCATGGAAAATCTTTTAGCACTTTCAACGCAGCAAACACAGAACTGTTTCCTCTTATTCTTAACCTTTCAACACTCCTTTACTTACAGGCAGCATCAGGACAGTGCCAGCAGGTCCTGGCAGACCATCGGCACCAGGAAGACCGGGACGACCAGGAGGGCCCTTTGATGGAAAAAAAAAAAAAAAAAAAACAAAAACAACTCAAATTATGTGAGGCTTTATGAGCTTCAAAATGAGTGTGACATTAGCGTTCATACTCACCCTCTCTCCAGGATCTCCAGGACTGCCTGGTGGACCAGAAGCACCGGGGGGACCGGGGAGACCCTATTTTAAACAAAAGATTTCATTGGACTCTCCAACATACAGTAAAGAACAGTCCTATTTGCTCCACTTAAAGCTTTTGCCTTTTATCTGGTAAAGTGGTCACACATGGGAGAAAGGAATGCATGAGGCAATATGGGACAGCTTGTTGAGCTATAAATCCTTTTGCGGGGCGCTCTTTATTTGTCTATAGCTCAGTGTGTAAATGGCCGTCCTGTGGGACTCCATCTGCCTGGTGTCAAGAGTACTGTCTTTGAAAAAAAAAAAAATCTTCCTAAGCAAATAATTAGGTTCTCCTGCATCTGGACAAGTCTATATCTCTTCAGGGGAAAGTGTGCTGGCCACTCCCTTTGCATTAGAAATCAGGCAGCCAGGGATTTTCTAAGGGAAGCAATAAACTTGAATTTTCCTTCGCAAAGTGTGAGGGGACTAGACAAATGGAGGGCATATACCGATATCATCTTTTATTTATCAACTATCAACAGAGATTTCAAAGAAAAAATGCTGGTGTTTAAAAAGGCACAAAGGGAAAAAGAGGACACAGGAAGCTCAGAGTGACAGTCTGAGACAGATTGACTTACTGTTGGACCTTCAGGCCCAGGCGGACCTTCCACCAACATTCCCTGAAACACAGAGAGATAGCATCAGACATCACAGCAGCCACAACCTCGTTTGTTAGTCAACATCTGGCCCTCATCCATTCATCAAAAACTCCGGTCACAGGAGTTAAGTGTGCGTGAACACATGTTCCAACACACCTGTTTTATCAGCCCTCTGTCTAAAAGTCTTTGCTGACTTCACGTACATTCCTGCCTGTCATTTCAGCTACGCTTGCAATTAATCCACAGAGAACAGGAGGGCGAGTGACAGCAGAGACACGAAGACAAAGATGCCCTCGGGTGCTCCCTTTACCTTCACTCGCCGGGAGAAATATCTAACTTATGAGCTATGAGCTGATACTGGCAGATGAATGAGTCTGCGCTTTGATATGCATTCATTAGACTTTTATTAGTGTGTCTCTACCACACACAGCATCCATAAAACAGCAAGTTTATCACAGATTTCACTTGCAAGCATCCGACTGACTCAGATGTTGTCGCAGCTCTCCAGCCACACGGATATTGCTTTGTTTGTTTGCTCTTGCGGTAACACTTTGGCTTCCAGCTTTGTTATGAGGATGGAAACCCAGACATTATCCAAACTTATTTTCAACTTGGTGATCTCAGCATTTTTTCCCTACACTGAACCCCCCCCCCCCCCCCCCCCCCCCCACCCCACTTAAGCTTGTTTCCTTGCATTGTTTCAATCATAGGAGTGAATTGCTATAGTTTTCTCTGCAGTTTGTGTGTGCTGAGAAGCAAGTTGTGTTTTGTTTTTGTTTTTTGGCACATTTACACTTGCACTACTTAATTATATATCCTTAAACATGGTTACAACTACATATAGGAAAATGGTCAGTGAGGAAATGCATGCAACCCCCCGCCTCTGTAATTTAAACATGAAGACAGTCACTCACGGAGTAGTGTATACTGAGTGGGGCTCAGCGACAGTTGTTTGAAGTGAAGCAGCTGGTATAAATACCAAGTGTGTGACGCACCTTTGCAAACACAAAGTGCCGTCTTCATTCTCTCATTGTTACCTCTATATGTGTGATCCCCAATTGCGGTTGGATTTATTGAACCTGTTTGTGTTTTGAAAAAGCTTTATGTTTTGGCAGAGAGGCAGGAAAAGTCTCTCTCCCTTTTGTTCTCCTCCTCCCATTCCTGCCCTCCTGCTGTCTCCTTGTGTTTACACACTGCCCACACTGTGTTTAGAGATTATTGACAATCCCTGCATCGCTGTCCTCCAAATGTTTATGCTGTAGTCCTCATCGCCAGCCAGGAGCAAGGCGTTGCCCGATGATACTATGAGGATGGTCTAGTAGGCCCTAAATGAGTGTGTTTGTCCGGAGGATTCTCGCTTAGAAGTGAGGGCTGGGTTGTGTTTAGATGGGGATCACATGCTGTATGTACTTGCAGATATAAACACACGCCCATGTGCATACAAGCGCACACAGCCTACATCTGCTGCCCAAACATGTTGTTTAAATAGTGATACTCACAGGCTCAATGACAGCAGGCTCTCCCTTCTGTCCCTTCTCGCCACGAGCTTCACTGCCCTGCACACCAAACACAGAGACAAACTTGATCAGTCCCCCTCCGCTTCATCGCCATCATCATCCTCATGATCGTGATTTTGGCAACAGGTCCTTGTGTTGTTTTTTCACCTGGTTATAGTACACATCGGGTGTAGAGGGGAACTGTGGCTCTTCTTTGTCTAAGTCATCAATCCCATAGTTATAATTTTCTAGATCATAGTCTGAGATGTTCTCCTCCGTGAACAGATCAGTGTAGTCACCGTCCCCATCCACGCCCAGGCCTGCTCCGGTGGCGATGGATACCCCAGCTCCGGTTCCAGTACTGGCTGATCCACCTCCAGCAGTAGAGGATCCTCCGACAGAGACAGAACCCCCTCCGGTGGATCCGCCTCCAATGGTGATGGTGGAGCTGCTGCTGCCGCTGCCGCCACCGCCGCCACCACCACCACCACCGCTGATGTGAACTGTGCTGCTGCTGCCGCCGCCGCCGCCGCCGCCACCACCACTGCTGTGAATTGTACTACTGCTGCTGCTGCCGCCACCTCCACCGGTGGAGTAATGGCCATCAACATTATAATCATAGCCATCACCGTAGTCGTAGGTAGTTCCCACCTATAAAAACACAGATACAGTTACATCCCAAAGTCTTGTGAGTGAATTCAGAAAATAATGAGTAAGTTTCAAACTAATACTGCTGATAACAGATAGATTGACTAATTATTTCAACTCTATTAGGAAACCTCATCTTCCCAAAGCTTCAGCAATTCCAAAATATCCATCAATCCCTTATCCTTGCTGGGCCATGGGGAGAGGGCTTGGAGCTAATAATGGAGGAAATTTGATGGCCACAGGGTGCAACATGGACTTAGTCGACATGAGAGAGAAAAACAACCAGATGTACCAAGAAGGAACCTACAAGGCCGCAGGAAGAACATGTACTGCACCGCTGTAGAAGCGTGTAACCTTCTTATTGGTGGGATCTTAAACGAATGGCCATAATTTCAGTATCCCACACACCTTGGCTCACAAAACAAAGGTACAGTTTAATTGAAGTCAACGCACTGTTGTGTCATTGATGATGATCTTTGATGAACTCCCTCCTCCCCCGGTGATGATGCTCCTGTCGATTCCGGTACCTGCACCCAGGTCAATCTTGCCTGCTGCTCCCAAATCCAGCTCCCCCCCGGTGCCAACACTGGTGACAGTGATACGTCGAGAGCTGTCGCCGTCAGGGGAGGCCGTGGCCTCATCATAGTAGGTCCCATAGTCCCCGTACTCATAAGGGCCAGTATCTTCTCCATAGGCATTGCTGTCAACGGCAGAAGTGCCCAAAGACGTGCCAGATGAGCCAGAGGATGAGGAGCCAGAGGATGAGGAGCCAGAGGACGAGGATCCAGAGGACGAAGATCCAGAGGATGAAGAGCCGGAGGATGAGCCTGTGGAGACTGAGGTCAAGACTTCTCTGCCGGTGCTGCCAGTACCGCCCCTCAACACCTCTTCAACCTTGGTCACCACACTGTCTCCGTCTGTTACCTGTGGGGCGAATTTAAAGATATTTGATTGTTATATTTTATCAATCCATTTGTGGAAAATCTGATATTGATATGGGTAGAGTACTTTTACCTCTTTTTTGGTTATCTCACTGTCAGAGGTTGAGTCATAAGGCTTGTTGTCCAGATCCTCATAGTAAGGGTATTCATAATAGTAGTTGTCTGTCTCTGGGCTCTAAAGGAGAGAAAAATTACAGTGTGACTGAAAGAGAAAGAACAATGTTCAATTATTATAAGCCTGGTTTTTAAATATGATCAACCGCCCAGTTGCTGCAGAGAAGCTGATGCATGAGCGGGGGACTGGCCATCGATAGGACAGATGCATGGATGTCTTAGACTCGCAAAAACCTCACGGCGTGTATCTCTGTTGCAACACGTTATGGCTGAGTGACAAATTACTTTTCCACAGCCTTCCTAATGAATCTGTGGCCCCTTCTCTAGAAAGAAAGAAAAACGGGTCAAGTTTTTCCGTGCCTTTTTGGTGTACTGACAGGCCTCGGGGCAAAGGAAAAGGTCAGGAGGAAAAGCTTCCTGTCCATCTTGTAACGCTGACTCTGACACGCCTTTAATGAGCTTGTTTGCAGTATTCTGGTATTCAGGACGGAAAAAGCGGCACAGTGCAGGGATGCAGGCTTAGGCAAGCATCACATCATTCCTGAACATTATTAACAAATTGCACAGTCCAAAAAGTGTGTTCTTCCCAGTCAGCAATTTACTTTGGCACAATGCAGGTCCCTTGCATAAGCTACACGGCTCCTTTTAGCATATGATCCAACCAAGATCAAATTTGAGAATTAAGCACAATTATGGATTAAGGGAAAGTGTCTTCATTGAGACAGGTCGGCCGTGATGAGACTTGGTGGTAGGGCGGGTCTGGTTTCTACAATATCCCGTAATTTGCTGCATGCAACCAAAATTAGATCTGGCATTGTGAATTATGACTGAGCTGAAGTTAAGAGAAGTTAAGCTACTTACATATTCGTCCGTGTTGGGGTCCTGGTTCTGAGGCTGATCGGGAGCTGGCACTTCGCAATCAGGGCTGTAGTGCTCACAGTAGTCATAGGCAGCACGATGGTCTGCTACAATCATTAGCTGCTGGATGTCTCCCTGGGAACCGCAGAAAAAACAGGAAGTGGTTAGACTCACTGGACACAGATAGAAGCCAGGCACGTAAATAAACAAGCAACTAGTCATTATTTACAGACATGGCAGTCTCACACTCTGTGAATTTGCAGGGGGGGCAATAAGCAAATAAAAATAATGGGGAACATCTGGATACAGCTTTATCACACACAGAACATGCAGCTACAAAAGTAGGTCAAAACCAGGAGAATCTACGGGTGACTAAATGGTGAAGAACGTTTGTCTGGCCTCCAAGCGGTGTCGTATCCTATCAGAGCGGAGCAACACCAGTATGAGACAAAGAAGCTTGCAGCAAACACGGAACAACTGACTTCATGTAGCTGCCGACAATGATACAAACAGACACACAGCGAAGAAGATGAATGATTTTAAACAGAACACACAAGCCAAGCCCGAGATCTGACCGTTACGTGAGTGATTCAGCCCCGGAGCTGATTGTGTGAAATGAATTTATCAAGTGGAGTCTGTGTGACACGGAGAACATGAGTAGACCTGCAGTTCCCCGATAGCTGACCCAAGCCATTCAGCCTAAAGGTGGGTGTGCATACACCGAGTCAAGGGAAAGGGGGACGGAGGGAGGAGGGGTGGAATAGAGGCAGAGGGTTGAGATTCAAAAAGCGGAGACAGAAAAGAGGAAAATTGAGAGAGAACAAGAGAGAGGAAGAAAAGGCTCAGAAGGATCCCCGGGCTACATAGGGAGCTGGGTGTGGGTTTCTGCCACATGTTTCAGAACTGAATGCATACCGCGCTCAAACTCTGTACTGTATCTAATCCAAACATGTCCTGTTCACACTTCCAAATCCAGTGATGTCATCGCACATCGATCAAATGACGCGTCAACTGCGCTGAAACAAATGTATTTTTATGAGCGACGTATGAGAGCCATGACACAATGCTGCTCTGGCAGCCGACCACCACGGATCCCGAAGTGTTATTGGTTATGTCCAATTGCCAAAAGTCTGAAATCCATCAGCATGTCTTTCCAGCTGCAGTATCCCATGGGTAGTCATCTTTTCTGACAGAGAGAAATGGATCGCATTTGTGGTCGGACGAGTGACAGTTCAGTGAGGAGCTACACTCCAACGAACCACACAGAGCTCCTTATAACAACCGTTGCAAAACTCCACAAGATGATGTTTCCTGCTCCTTGGCTTATGTTAGTGAGGTTTCTGGTGATTGTTGGAGAAAAACAAATCCCAGCACTTTCTCTGAGACAGAAGGACTGGAGTAGCCATTGCATAACTCTACCAGCTATGAACTGTGAGCTCCCAGGAAACGTTCAAATGGTTTCCTTTGGGTCCATTCGCCCAAGGTGACCCTCCATGAGGAGATGTGGACTTTGTATGGCTTTGACAGTCTCTCCCCCTTCGTCCTGGAAAGGCCATGCGTCACAGCTGCACCAAAAGGGGATGATCGGATTTCACTGTTTGAAATGAGGACGCATTCAAGAGGGAATAAGCCCTCAGTACAACAAAACAGCCCTGCCATCTTGAGCACTGCAACTGCTTTCCTATTCACATACCATTCTTCAGCTTCCCCTCTCTCTCTTTTTTTTTATTCATCTCCCAGAGCAGTCAGGAGAATGTCAGGGTAGATCCTGACCACCAAGTGGCGCGATCCTAATTTGAAACCGAAATGGGATAGTTAATCAAACACCTAAGCATGGGAGCATCTTCGCAGCGCTGACAGCACCGTGGAAGAATGTGTTTAATGATGTGTGACATGTACACAGAGAAAGAAAGAGGCGTGAGCATGCCTGGAAAGAGAAGTGTTCTCCTTCATTGGTCTCATTGAAGTTGGGGAAGCTGATGGATGCATTTGATTTCACTAACACCACAGCCAGAGGCATATGAGAGCAGGAGAGGGGTTGTTAAAACGAAGCTGGATGGGGAATGTTAGCCTGATGTGAGCCTGGGCTCAGTTGTGTTGGGCCAATCGTCACAGCCAGTTCCAACCATCTGAAGTTTTATTCTGTGTTAAAAGTCCTGAACTATAAGAAAGGGAAGCCAAAAAATAAAAAAATAAAAAAATAAACCAAAACCTGCAGATGGAAAGAGAAAGGAAATTTAGAAACAATCACTTTTAACTTAGAGGGTCATTCAAGAAACTTTAAACTACACTTAGATTAGGTCTGGAGAACTGAAAAAGAGCGAAAGAGAAAAACAATCAATGACGCCAACTCAGATATCTTCACTTTTCCACTTAGTTCTGGGTTAAACCCAAAAACACACAGTCCTACATTTCCCAGAGTGTCTCTTCATCAGAGCTTCACTGTCTTGTAAATGCTATCAACCTCCACACCAGCTTGGAACACAAACCCACTCACAAACTCAGGGGTAATTTACACACAGTACATCATTCATTTTCACCCACAGTTTTAAAACAACCATTCTTAATGTAATAACAGAAATCAAGCTGAAGTGGATCCTTAACGTCACACTGTCTGCTTTCTTTGCACATAAATTACATCTGAGCTGATAGAAAAGTATGTAGGGAACATTTGTTCCCATGAAAGCTGCACACCTTCACAGTAAAACTATTGTCATAAGTCTTTATCCACCGTGACAAACACTTAAGCCGGTCCTGATTTCCTTTCTCTGAGCTGGAGCTGCTCTTTTCACCGCACGTCACTCGGCAGACTCTGGTGCCAAATGTTATATAAGCTGCTGTTTTACAGATGTAAGGGAAGCGGTAAATATTGCTATACTGTATTCCAGCTGTATGCTAATGGAAAAACTGGCGTTTAGTATTTAGTATTCTGCTGATGAACGGTCAACGCGCTGCAGCAGCCCATTAAAAGCCTGAGATATTTATGCTATTGCTTGCATATGTGAGGTGCTTCTCTGGATTTTGATGATGGGAAAACTGCAAATGCTACAAAAGCAGCATCAGGAATTTAGCTTGTTATCACTGTGATTGGATAACATTTGCACTTGAAAAAAAAAAAAAGAAGAAGAACACCTAAGGCGGCAAAAATGCAGACCAAAAGATTCCATATAAGAGCTGATCAACACGCAGCGCCACATGCAGACCGATCCCACTCCCAAACACAGCACAACGAAGGAAAGAACAACCCTGGAATTATACAATCACACCCAAACTTTGCAGGGAACCAACAGAGACGTGCAATCAGCTCTCCCGTTTTGGAGGGGACGGTGGCCTTTTTTCCTACTCTGGAGCATCATGTGGCACATCAGAGAGGCGCTTAAGGCAGAATTGTCAGACAATAACTGGGCTGCCGCTGTCAGCATCTCCCTGGATCCTGGTGAAATATGACTCTGCTGCTGGCCAACGCTCCCCTCCTCATGTCGAGCTCTGGCAGAGAAAGCCATCGACCGTGGCTGTGAGCACCCACCTCACATAATTCATTTTAAAGAAGCACATACACACACACACACAAATCTGTGAGCGATTACAAGCTCTTGTTTGATCACGGCAGAAAAGCAAAACCAGACTCATCAATAACACACCATTCATAATAATCTGCCGGTCGGTTGTTCCTGTGATTTAGCAAATAAAACTATAGATCATCCGCTGGGTTTTTCCAACCCCAGCCTCACCCTGTTTTGCCACCCCCCGCCTTGACATGTTTCATCCTTGCTGTGTCCAGGTGGGGGCAGGAGAGGCCTCCAGTGAACACAGAGCCAAACATCTGCCTCCATCTGAACCCGACCCACATGCATGATGAGTGGACTGAGTTCACCGGTGCTCTTCTGGATAGAAAGACACGATGTACAGAAACAAAGGGACTTTCAAAATCATCCCAACACAACGACTGGCTGAAATTTGACATAACCACACACACACACGGTCTTCTTCTTCCTGTCCCCGTTCCCTCCTGCATACACACACATACTTCCAGCCTGAAGAGAAAGGAGCCCAACAGAGGCTTACTTTGATTAGAGCAAGCTTTTAAGGTGATGTCAGGCGACCTCCTGCTGATCAGCTTAGGGATGCTCATGAAGTTTGCTCTTTCTTGGCTTTATCACAATCCAATACTCGTTATTTCTCGATATCCCCAGGGATGGCTGATTATGACTCTGTTTACCATTTTTTCCTCACACAAAACACAGCGAGCAGCCTGAAGAAAGGAAACTCAAGTCTGCTTTATCCTTGTTGTTCTGGTTGGATGTCAGCGAAGGAACATGAGCAGCAGGGCCCCACGGAGCAGGACGGGACATGACTGACTCTGGGAGGTCCGAGCTCTGGCCGCATTTTAAAGCAAACTACTTTCGCAGCATATTTACATAGTCACCCATGAGCTCTGTGCCAGCCCACACCGGCAACACTCACGGTCTCAGCGTTTGGTCATTATTCAACCTGACCACAAAAACCAAACAACACACTGCAAAGGTGCAACTCACAGTGGAGGGGCACTAAATCCGTGAGGACGCACACCAACAAAATACACAGATATGGTTCAAATAGGCTAACAGCGAAAAGTCCACAGCGAATCCACACAACTAAACCATGAACAGACATCCAGCACATTTTCACCCATAAACACTTTCCCCTCCAGACCGTCACGTAATCCCATTGTCCAGGGCAGCTGCCAAGAGCAACAGGCCCGTCTGCCACCCCACTTACCCACTACATGGCACCTTAACCATTCCCTCGCCTCTCCCTAGGGGTCTTCTCCCCCTCAGCCTCTAAGCCCCCATCACGCCACACTCACTTCTCTGTAAGAATTATTCCAGCACCTCCGAGGACTACAGGCACCCATATTCCCATTTCCCGTTCTGTTGGGGTTGTGGAAACCAGAGCGCTCGCCTCACTCAACAGACGTAGATCCGCAGTGTTTGGCTTGGCCATTTGCTGAAATCTACATAAAGAAAAAGTGCTGAGGGCACACTTCAGGGCTTGCTGACACAGTAGAGGAATAACAGAGGGGAAAAAGGGGGTGAAAGACAAACATCTGACATGAGTTAAGGAAATTCTCCTAATTAACCGTGGTGGAAACCTCATCTTCCCCGAAGTCTACGTCCCATTTCACTGCCAACGTATAGAAGCTGTGACGGTAAAGCATGGCATATACCTCAGACAGCAAAAAGCAGAAATACAAGATTCCAAACGTTCATACACGGAAAGTGAGCTGTAGGATTTTTAGATGACATTTTTCAGGCTTGGTGGTAAATGCTAAATTTTTCAGTTTCAACACACTGTAAGGGAAAAGTGACATTCAAATGTGCAGCTTCATTGTGGCCCCGTGCTCATAAATTGTTCTACTTGAATCTGTCCTAATCTATTACACGCAATGAGTAATGCTTCAAAGAAATATGTGTCCCTAATACATCTGGATCACAGTGCACTGCTGGATCCAGCGGGGACAGACTAAAGTCCACATATGGAGTCAGGGTGCCTCTCAAATTGATTTCAAATGCTTGTTTTATTTATTTATTATTATCATGATAATTATTATTTTGAATTCTTTTATTTAGAAGATAATTGAGAACATTTTACCAGATACAGAGAAACAGCACTGCAGTTATGAAGCAAAATAACGGCTTGAGCTTTTTGTTCTTTTTCTTTTATAGACAATGTATCAACCACTACATATAATATATACATGTACTTATTGCCATGGTTCAATAATTTAAGTCAATGAAGTCATGACCACTGTACCATTTTCACCATCATTTTATAAGTATTATATAACATACAACGTGTTCCAAATTAGTGCCATGAACATTTAATCTTTTGTGTCTCAATTAAACTCATGGATGGTATAATGTCTTGGAGAAAAATATCCTTGGAATAATAAGTTGGAGCGTGGTGTATGTATTCTTCATTTCCTGTATCCGTCCATTCCTTTATTTCACGGATGGGAAGAGTCGGGACGAATTTGATTTTATCTGGGGGAAGACTGCATCAAACTGAGAGCAGAGGCAGATGTTTTGTGTCTATTTCCAGACCTTGTCCAAGTTGTTTGAAGCACGTATTTCGACCATCACTGATCTTCAGTGGTGCCTCAGTGAAGTCAAGGACTGACGTATCTTAACTTGGCCTTGCTGGTCTCTTCTTACTTCAAGCATACATCACAGCAACCCTGATATATATCCCTGATTTCTAAATAAGTATTTTTATTTATTGTGGAAAGATCTCTAACTATTTGTGTCCCAACCGGGGCATCACACCTCCAGAAGCACCATTCACACAGTTGCATTACCTGTGTTACTGCTTCCTGATAGACAGAAAAAGAGTCAGTTCCACTTGTGAAAATGGTTGAACTATAGAGCGACTTTATTTCGAAAGCTTTACTGCAGCTGAAGAGAAATAATACAGCATGAGTCCAGTTGAGGCCTGGCGACCATCAGCCAAAAAAATTTCAACTACTGCCTCAGAAATGAAGCCAACATTGACTTAAATCACATTCTGAATGGAAAATCTCCTGCAAAGATGAGCACTGGTGTCAGCAGACATTATGAACCATCAAGCTGTAAATCAAGAGAACCTCCGGAGGTGAAGGCATCTTTACTTCAGGTGACTTGCTGAGACATGTGCAGTCTGATGGTCTGTGGTGAAGACGAGGAAACAGGATGTGTGAAACTCATCATTCCATCGCAATATTATTAAAGCTCTTAACGAGCATCTAGCTCATGTGTTGCGTGTTTTTACTACTTTTTCCTGGCTCTGGTTGAACCAAGGGAGCCTCACAACTTGCCTCATCACAGCCCTATTAAAATCCTCCCATCCCTTTACACTGCTCCCCTTAACTCTTATCACGCTGCCTTTACTCCTCCGTTCATGCCATCTCGAAAACTTTCCTTCAACATATCTGACTTCCTCTCAAACCTCTCACACTGTCTTGCTTATTCCTCACAACTTATCACCCACTCACCCACATGCCTGTCCACCCCCCTTCCATCCCGGCCCCTCTGTTGCTGAGGTCTAGGTTAGTCCATCAGTGGCTACCGAGGAAACCTCTGGATGATGTCATGCAGTGCCGCTGCTTTTCCAAGAATGACATCAGTGGGAAGAGAGCTCCTCATTCTTTCCACAGTATGACCCAAAACTTCTGGCTCCTCCACCTGACCCCCCCCCCCCCTCGCCCCCTCTGTCCTGAACATCTTGTTTTCCTCCCTACTACCTCTGTAAGCTGTCTCATATCTGCACACACAAACGAGGATGCTCCGTCTGCTTCAGCGGAGACAATGGAGCACCCACACAAGAACGGCTGTGTTTCACTTGGCTCCACCTCGGCTGCATCAATTTGCTGGCGGCCCCCCTGTGGATTACCTCTGAAAGAGGCCAAGCAGTTCATCTGTCCCATCTACGTTACCTCAGAACGACCGCAGCCGTATATTTCACTGAACGGTACTTAGAAACGAGGGATAGGCATCAAGTTATCTCTGGTTTTTCTTGGCACATTTGGAGGAAAACAGCAGTGAGCAGGACACATTCTACAGATGGACTGTGTCAAACTCTGCTCTACTGTCTGAAAAACAGAGATTAAATTTATAACGCTCACACAGGCTGTAAGAATCCAGTCTTGAAACAAAACAGCATTGCTAAAAATCATTAACTGGATTTTCCAGCATATAATCACTCTTAATGACAGATTTTTTTGTGATAGTGGTAATTACTGTTTCATTAGCAGCCGACGATCAGCTTACCAGGTAAAATACCTGTCTTCTTACATAATAACCACTTAAACTGCGTTCGTAATCTTTGTTGGCACCAGCCACAGCGCCCTTATGCAAGCTACTAAGGAAAAAAAATAACATTATGGTACTTATAGAGCGTAGATCTCTGTTCTCTCAGTGGCCACAAAGCCCATGTCAGAAACCAAACCACAAACCACCTCAGCACACTGTAAGTGCTACTTTGCTCCTGACATTTGTATGTAAAGAAAAGGCGCCGGCGTGGAGAAACACAGCAGTGTAATTCAAAAATTATATTATTTTTTATTCATGAACACTTTCTCTTTATTTAACAAAAGCAGCTCTCTGAAATTGATCAGTCAAAAACAGCTTTTACACTCTTTTCATATTTTCCCCTCTTTTTTTTTTTTTTTTTCACACACTGATTTTCTAAAGAGATTGACTGGAAATTGCAGTCTCTCGAGTCAACTGGATTAATTTACCTGCTGGTGAAATCAAATGTCAGTCTCTTTTTTTTTTTTTTTTTTTTTTTCCTTTTTCCCAGTTTTGTTTTCATCACCATCATCATCATTTCTTGTTGGTAACTGATTCTGGCAAAAGCCAACACAGGATCAGACTAAACTACAGCGGTCATCAGAGAGGAGGAGTATTTTTTGTGTTTGGGGGTGGGGGGTGTAGGCCGAGCACAATTTGGAAACTATGTGGCATATTTTCCATTTTCTGCACACACTGGAGCCTGTCCTGTCTCCCGACTGGCAGATACACAGTGGGGGGGGGGGGGTTTAAACATCGCTCGCTAAATATCCGTCTGTTCCCACGGTAACCATTGGACTGTTGCCGTGGATCTGATAACTGGGGGAGATTTAAATTGTCCCTGTGTCCACTCAGTCTCATTATGGGTACGCCATGGGCTAACAAGACAATTAGAGCAGAATTGCAACTGTGACAAGTGGAGGAATTTCCCTACATCCCTCAGGTGTCAGTACACATCTGTATTTATGCCTCATTAAAGCCAATAATTACACGAGAAATATGGACTGATTCTGCATCATTTAAAACAATGTTGTGCTCCCTTGCTTCAAGCTCTTATGGAAAAACAGATTAAATATGTATATCCTGAAAAAACAGATATTGGTGATGAATGGTTGTGTATCATATCACCCCTATTGCCTGGCAGGCCCACTTTAGGGGACTGTCACGGGGGGAAGTGATGTCATATTTCTTTCTTTTTGTCTGTTCTGGCTGAGCAGCAGTGAGGTCAAAGGTCAGCTGGCTCAGCATCAGTCACATCAGTCAGCCTCTCTTACTAATCATTATTGAGGGCCTCAGCGTCACAGACTAATCCTCATTTAAACAAGCACAACTCTGACGGGACAAAGACAACACTATTCCTTGTGCCTCTTTCTCTGTGTGTGTGTGCATTCCCCTCACATGTTGAGGTATCCGAACAAAAAGTTCTTATGGGCACCATCAAAAATAATTCTGCTTCTTCACACTGGATAAAAACAAAAGAAATTTTATACTATGATGCATATCAGGTACCTCAGGATATTATAAATCCCAAAAAGGCTTCCTGCCACCAGTCAGATTATCATTAATCTTTCATCTCCTGCTGCAAAGCTTTTTAAAAAGAAGAGAAAGGAAAAGGTAAAGCCCCGACTCTAATGATGAAACGCCATCACTGTTTGTTAAAGAACTCTTGCAAACAAAAAGTCTGAAGCCGTTGCGGTCACGGAATCCAGGATCTGCCACCATATACAGAAACACGACACACTTGGACTGATGTGATTTAACTGCTTGGTGGCAAAAATGAGGCAAAACTTTAAAGCAGCAGCAACAGATACCGAGAAGCAAACAAACACAGCACAAATTGGAAACACAACTGAATTCCAAGAAGTCCTTTTCTTTCAAAGGTGATTTGCAATGTTGTATGTGCGTATGTGCGTGCGAGGCTTGGTACCCTGAAGTCAGGAAGGGGATACCGCGATCCGTGTTCTGTGTGCCACGACATGCAGGATGGGGAGTTTGGTGTTGATGGCAAAATTATCATGTCACGCGTGCCACATGTACTTTGTTTCTGTGTTTTTGTAAAAAATTGAGACTCTCAGCGCGCCACGTTTCGCAGTTTCCTGGCCTCGACTCCGACCCGCTGACCTATGCTGCATATCATTCCCCTCTCTCTCTCCTCTCTGTTGGCCTTACTGCCTCTCACTGTCCCAATAAAGCCACGAAAAGCCCCAAAAAATACTTAAAAAGAAGATGCGGACTCTCCTTTCAACTAAAGACATGCTGGCCTGATACGCTGAGATGTTTGCTGCAGTTTTGAAATATCACATTAGGGAAGAAAAAAATTCACCTGAGTGATCTAAAAGTTATACATGCACCCCAGAGCGGCATGTGGATCCAGAGCTAAAGCTCTGTGCTCACCTCAAAGACTTCTTCATCAAGTATTCTGGTTCCAAACACAATAATTCCTTTGGTATCGATGATGGGGCTGGGGCTTCGGAGCAGCTTCTGGGTGGTCTTCTTTTTACAGTCCAGAATGAGGGTAATGCTCTGCTTGTGCACACTGATGCCCACTCGATGCCACCTAGAGAGGGGAGGTGAAGTTAATTCACACACTTACTGGGTTACAGCTACGCACTTCTAACAGGCCCCTTCTTTGTTTGGCTTCTTGTTAAAATGCAAGTACGCTCATTCTGTTCCGATTTCACTCGTGTATTCAGGACGTGAGTAGGATTCTGCCCGACAATCTGAGGACGCTGCAGTCGGCATCAAGGGATTAGAAGGGATCCAACATCACAAATAGACCCTGATAAAATTGCATCTTCTTTTAATCCGTTGTTAAAGCTACACCTGGTCCAGGTCCAGGTGCTGCTACAGATGGTTTAGCACCAACACACAAACCACCAGTTGACACAACATAGATGACCTCATCAAAGCCAAACATCCACCTGGATTCTGATTAGAGGGGAAGATCCATATGTAAAAAAAAAAGTGTCTAACACACATTTGCATGATGGAATTAATAGAGTGAGCAACTTATGAACGTACTTTCCATCAGCAAGGTTGACTCCTCTGAAGAGGGGGTAGTCCTCTGGACTGGGCCGACCTGTGTGGTCCTCGTACAGGAACACGGGAGAGCGACCCACTTCCAGTCCGAGCTGCTGGATGCCCTGCTCGTTGTACACAGACAACAGGAAGGACTGGCTGCCCTTCTTGGGCTTCACTGTGGCCAAGATGGAAAAGTCCTCAGGGAACGCATCACCTGGCAGAGAGAAAAGAGCAGGTTGGACAGAGAGACAGAAAGTTTTGGAGAGTAATGAATAACAGCAACAGTTCATCATCATAAGAGGATTGAAATACTACTACGTTGTGTGTTCAGGATACTGTAATCAAAATATTAATTTAGGAGACCGTCGAGGGAGACAGTAAGAGAAGTATGTACTTCTAATAGAAAAAAGTTTGGGGGAAAAAAAAAACAAAGCAGACAATAACTGTTGCGATTGGAAGAACTTGAACGGCGGATTGAAGACCAAGAGGAAACAAAAGAGCAAAGTGCCCAAAATGTAACAGGATAGGATTCATCTAAGGTGGATAAAGTTCGGCACGAATGGGAAGGCTGAAGTGCAAAGTGGGAGCATTTCCAGCGTAGTACAGGATGAGAAGCTTAATGACTAAAGCATGTGATCCAGAGAGACTTGGTCAAACTGTCTTTTAAACTGCTCTTCTCCTCTCTCACAGCTGATCGGTCTAGCAGATGCTGAGACGCTCCAACAGAGAGCTGGAGAAGAGGAAATAAAGTGTGTTTTTTTTGTTTGTTTTTTTTTTTCCACAGGGGAAAGAATTAATCACACATATGTATGGAAATGGAAATAACAACCATAATTTGGTATTTGAATCCATAAAAAGACTAAAGATTTTTTTTCAACTGTTTGTATGGTTCCAATGTGCAGCCTCAACTATTTCCTCCATTTTGTGTAAGTTTGGGGGACATCTGCCAGACAGACTGCCTTAGTGGGGTGGTCTCAGGACCCCAGAAGGGGGGCGGCCTTTCTATCCTCAGACTACACGTGAGGCAAGCACAGTTTTTTCTGTTGTTTAGGTTTACGGGGAACAAAAGCTGAGACATTAAAAGCGCTACCCTGATGAGAAACCAGCTATCTGGATGTTTAACATTCACAAAGAGACGCCTTTGGTTCCAGTAGCAGATTCTTACTGGTGAGTGTGTGCAGAGAAGAAGTTTCCAGACAGCCGGAAAAGAGAGGCAGGATTTGTGGCTACAGCGGTTTTGTAGCCATTAAACCCCCCAACTCTGCTATAGGAGAAGGATGGAAAAAGAGAAATTGGAGCGACTATGGTTAAAGTGGCCAATCAGAGGACGCCTCAGAGGGAACGTGGTGTGGAAAACCAAGGCTAGCGTGGGGAAAAAGAAAATGCATTTTACCCCCATCGTCCATTCACTTTGTTCTTTCTCCCCCTTACTCAGCCAGCATTTGGGTGTCTGTTTGCCTTCCTGCCCCGTCTTCTTTCCTTTCCAATCGTTCCTTCATTAATGCCAGGCACCGAATCACATCATGCAGAGAGCACATGCCTTGGCAGTGTGCTACCTCAGGAATTTAGCTGGGCATCATATGAGACACAATGCTTTAAATGACAGCTGTGTCGACAGGATGGCGAAAGGCTGAGAGCAGGAGAGACAGAACATGAGAAAGACAGGAGACAAACGAGACAGACAGGCCTTGAAAAGCCTTCCTGAGTTTGATGAGGGAGACAGATAAATGGGAAAATATGATGTGACGTGTTAAAAAAATAAAAAAGGAAAGCAAAAGCAGAGAAGAAAGACACCAGACGAGGGAGCGTTTGTCAGTACATCCTGTTGCACATGAGCCCGTCTGAGGCAGAGACAATGACTCAGCGCTGGAGCTGGACAGGCTGTTCGTGTTGAGGTTAGGGGTCAGGTGAAGGGGAAAAATGGACAGAAGACAAGAGAGAGGGAAAGGGAGGAGGTGCAAAGGAATGTGCTAATTTTCAAATTGAAAGTGCTCATTTTTGGATGGCAGAAATTGGAGGCACAGTTAAACCATCTCTGAATTTAAAGTAGCGCTTGCACAGCAAGGGTTCTCATTTGTGGATTTGTGTTTAGGCAGTGCGTCTGCGCTCCCTGCCGTGACCACAAGGACTCAGACGCCCCGGAGAATCTTCATCATAAAGCGGAAAAGAGAAAAATGGAGAAGGACGGAAACGAGACAGAAAATGAAAGTTGAGGCTAAAAGAGAAGGGAGAGAGAACAAATGTGCGACCCTTCCTCTTCACTCTCTCCTCAGGACCTTTAAACAAAGTGGAAAAGAGGAGGAGATGTGCCAGTGAGGGAGGGGGGGTTGTTCAGAAAAGCTCAAGTTTCTCTGGAATGTATCTCTCAAAGTGCTGCTTCGGGCCACCAGATGAGAGATAACTCATTCCTCATTTAGTTTGAGTTTGTGTGTGTGTGTGTGTGTATGGATATGGTGGGAATAGAAAGGCCATGGTGCCAAAAGTCCCGGGACTCTACACTGGCAGCCACCAGCACCAGTATCAGACTTTAAAGGTCTGGGAAAGTCAGAGAATCACAGACAAGCCCAGACATCTTAGGCAGTCCATCATTTTCCTTTTCAGCTTAAAACACTCAATTAAAGCTGCTGTATTATGACAAGATGAAGACATGATGCAGCTGCTTTCTGCTTTTCTTCCATGGAGGAACAATCAGAGGTGATAGAGAATGCAATGTTACCGATTTAATAATCCAGAATAATCCAGAAGTTAAAAGGAGGATGGGAGCTAAATGATGTAGAAAGTCTTGCGTCCTGTAATTGGTCATTCAGTCATCACTGTGTCCAGATCCTTCCTTCTGGATTAGACAAGCAACATTCCAGTGGGATTGCACCTTTCTGCAGGAGTGTGTTGGAAGCGTGGACAAAGAAAGGTGAAGAAGACGGATATGTGTGCAGGTGAATGGCTCCGAGAGGTTTCTCGCCCAAACAATGAATGTGACTGAAAGTCTTTATTAAATGTAATTGTATGATATAAAAATGATTGATTTTTGTCCAGCAGTGGAGGTAGTTACATGCTTGGATTGAATTGTGAAGGTAACGTACAAAACATCAATAACAGAAGCTACTTATTTTCTATAATCCATCTCTGTGTCATTACTTCTGCCTCCATTGATGTCATTAAACTTGGCTTAGCTGTCCTCTCATTGCCAGATGCCAACAGGATATAATTTAATTTGCATATCCCACACAGATAAGAGGTTAAATTCACTATTTTTTTTAGCTTCTACTTTTACGCCACCTACACAGGAGGAGTTCTCACTGTCACACTGAATCTTACCAATGTTTTTGATTTGTTTTGTAAATTGTATTAAAATTCTTAATTTTACTGTTTCATGTAGTGTTGACCATCAATAAAGTCCCTCAAGTAATAAAAAGTAATAAAAGCCGATTGCTGGCTGGTTTTGGCTCAGATTAAATGACACTGTCTATGTGGCTCTGAGAAATTTTTCTTAGATCATAAATACCGCTGAGAGATTACGTCACTTCTGAGCCATGTCAGCAAACAAAACCTTCTTTGCTCTGCTTTTCCAGCTTGTGATCTGAGCTCGGCCATTTGGTTTTCTGTGTATACTGCAAGCAGAAGCCTCCGTCCGAACGGCCAGTGCCATCTAACCACAGCAGTCCAGACCACGAGCACATGTGCCAAGTTCCAGCTAACAGAGAAGGTATGAGCAGCTGCATCCTTCGCTCTGTCTGCTGTTTGTGCTATAACGCTGGCTGATGTCCATTATGGCAAACAGAAAAAGTCCTCTGCATTATTGTAGTTTTGTAGACATGCATTCAGATATGCTGGGGTTTGTTTGTCTGTTTGTTTGTAGATCAGAGATCTGGACACAGGAAGACGCATGGGAAGTGTGTGGTTATATACGACTTAAAGATGGTCACCCCATTGACTTCGTTCCTCATTCATATAATAAAGGTAAGAAAGGACTCAGCCTCAGTAGTTTTCAAATGAATCACCCCTTCCACATGTTTGCCTAATGATCGCATGTCTGCACTTGAGCTTTTCCAACACATCATCACAGACTTGTCTGTGGCGACGGGGTCACGGGCCAAGGAGCACAACTGTGATTTTTATTCACTTTTTTATTACCAACATTATTACAGTCATAACAAGATTGGCTTGGTTATACGCCTTTGTTTTCGATGAGCAATGTTTATTTTTCTTCTTCCGTTGGAAGGTTGGCCGCTGTGCTGATAATTCCTCTACCTCCAGGCTTTGGGCCAAAGTCATAACTCAGTAGCGAACCTAGTTATGGGGGTGGGAAAAGGAGGTGGACAAAATGATCTCACAAGTTCAGCTGCCTTCTGGAATACATTAGTTGTACGTTTTCCTAATGTCGAGGCGAGAGCGGACCACATCATACATACACATACAAGCTTTTTGAGGTCTTAAAGCCGCAGGCCAGTAGTTATTCTGTTTGCACCTAAAGAATATACGGTGTCTATTATGAGTCGTCCACGTCGGTTTGTTTTATGTACACTGTTATTTCAGATAGTCCACAGTAGCATGCGTGTAATTATAGGACGTGGATCCAAACAGGGACTCTCACAGGCTTCGCTGTCACAAAGCTTCAAAGCAAACAGGCATTTTTTTGATTGGAGAGCATGATAGGGCACGTGGAGCCACAGGAGCCCCGTGGCTCTGCTTTAAGCTCCAAAGAAGAGCCATGATGTGGATCAAAGGTCCATTAAGGCTAGTACAACGTCTGAGAGGACCGCGGACAAGGCTGTCATCCAATCAAAGCTTTGAGGAAGGTCAGCTCGCAGGAAGGTTATTATTTCTCACTCTTTTCTGCACCTAGACCACGCTACTGTTCTTTTGGTTGGTGTTGTTTTTATCTCTAAGCTGCAGGGAAACCAATCACAGCAGTACAAAATTGGTTGTCTGGGTCACAGAGTTATGGTTTTAAATTTCAGCACTGTAAAAGGGAGGGGGTAAAAAAAAAAAAAAAAGCACACAGAGAAGGGGAGCTTAGTGCGTCTCGGCAGACAGATTTTAGATGGAATACAAAGAGGAGGAACGCTGAGAGGCAGCAGCAGTCTAGAAGAAATGATAGAGGGGAAAATGATGGCGCTTGAGGGAAAATAAAGAGAGACAGAGGGAGAGAGAGAGAGAGAGAGAGAGAAGTACTACTGAAGCTCACCATGCAGCAGTAACCCAAAGCCACGTCAGCACAATAGACAAGGCAAAAAACCTTCTCTCCCCTCCTCTCCACCTCCTCTGTTTTCACTCCTCCGTCACATACGTCACATATTACAGGACGGTGCTTGGAATTAGCATGTGTTGTCTTGCATTTTTATCATCACTTTCCAGACATCCAGATGTGCGAAACAAGTAACAGGGCTTAGAGTGAGAGATGAGTGGAGGGTCAGCAGTGGTGTGAAAAATGAAACACATGCAGGGGAGGGACTACCCTGCCTAAAATCCCATAAACTAAAAGGGGGAATTTGCATAATCAAGTTGTGGGAGTTGAAAAAAACTTCTACTTGGAAGGAGAAATGTTAAGAAACAAAATAGGTGGGGGGGGAATGCTCTTTATTTTCCAGCCGTGTTAAAATGTTTTACACCTTTAGTTTATTTTGATGTGGAGCAGAAGGCCATAAAGATGACCAGATGGGAAGGATAACAGTATAAATTAAAGATCTTGGAGAAGCCACTGCAGCTGATCCAGTGTGGAAAAATGAAGTTCAGTTTTGATTTAAATGGCTTCAAGGCTTTGTGCTGCTTTGTTTGATGTACAAAGAAGAGCATTGAGAAAAGGTATGTGTGCTCAAGACGCAGTGTGTGTGTACAGATACTCACCTGGATACAGCTGTTTGGTGGGGGCACTGAGCTGGGCGTCTTTGGATACTCTGTAAGCCACGTCGGGTCCTTGTGATGACCTCCGATGTGAGCAGAAACCTGTTGTTTTTGTAACACCCTCGGGTAAACTGTGAAAATCTAAAATCTTCAAGAGGTCTGCTGGTTCCGCTGCAGGGAGGATAAAAGAGATACACAAAGAAAAAGAGTTGGTTAGATTTTATTGGATCGAAATAGCACAGAAATTGTCCATGTATAAATATTGTTTATACAGAGCACATATAGATACAGTGCAGAGCAGAATAAATGCATATTAAATTAGGCTTAATTATGGCCAATTCATTCGCCTTTCCCTCTATTTTCCTTCTTGTGCTGAGTCAGAAGCACCAGTTACTTTGCAGGAGACTTGGCTGCTGTGGTTCAGAGAAGATTTGTGTCATCCATTTAGACACTAAACAGAGATGTGCCCATTTATAGATCACCATGATGATGGGTTACAGCTGCAGCAGAAAACCCATCCTTCCATCCCTCTCCCCACAATGCTAAATCTACCGCTGCCTCTCTTTGGCCACAAGCGTGCAATTAGCACACTCTCAGGCCGGTGTCTCCGGCTGTAATCAGGCCACCACAGAAGTACACTAGGTCAGGACAGCGTGACACGGGGTTTGACCTTGGACCGCACCCTCACATGCCAAAACCACCCAGGACAAACAGCTGTTCCTGCAGCCAGATGCAAACATTGCAAGCTGCACAGTGAGACGCATTCGCATCCCAAAAAGGACTCCGGGTCGGTTTTGTAGGGACAGTTGCTTCAGGATCGGAGGGGGGGGGGGGGTTAGAGGAGGGCAAACACTGGAGAACAACAGAAGAATTTTTATGGCACAGGAGTTTGAGAAGTAAAACAATGACAAAAGCAGGCATGCTGCGGTTTTCTCCTGGATGCATCTCTGTGTTGTTATGTGAACAAAAGGCACGCCTTCAGCCAAGCGAAGAAGCCTGCACACACACACACACACACAGGTAGAGCAGCCCTGGTGTCAGACGAAGAAGAAGACCACACACAACGTTTAGAAAAGGAAAAAAAAAAAAAAAAAAACCAAACCCATCAATCTGAGGGTGAAAGGGCTGCTGGGAAAAAAGGAAAGGCGACTGGGTAGAGCACGAAAAGAAAAAAGTGTTTGTACATCCTGTGTTGAACCCTAACAACCTCCAGCTGGATGCCATTACACACAACTCACGTGCAGCAAAGATCGATTGTTAAAAAATGGAAATTCTCAAAGGGACATGTCCTTTTGAGAGCTTTCAGCCGCACGTGTTCTTCCACAGCTGTGCAAGAAGAAAAAAGAAGCTTCCTCCTCATCAGCTGAAGTCATGCATGTTGCATATGTTACGCCGTAATCAAGAAGACAAACACTCGGCTGATGAAAGCTCGCCAAAAGTGGGAATTACTCAAAAGTTCGCCAACAAAGTGATTTCATTAGGAAACTGCTGTTGTCTGAATGTTATCACAGAAGACATAAACACACTTTATAGCAGTTCATAGCTGTATAGACTGGCAACGAGAAAATCTGGGACAAGAGTCAGAGAAACTAGTTTATTTGTTTGTTCTCATCTTATATTACTTTTTTTTTCTATCTTTCTGCTGAGCCAGCAACCACTTCCTGTTCATGGAGAAATTCTCCTTATTTTTATATGTGTGAATGTAAAACCCTGCAGGGGAAAAAAAAAAAAAAAAAAGCATTGCTTTGGGGCTATGTTAGGCAGAGGCACAGGGATTTAAACAGCGGTTTGTTTGAGAGGATACACTAATTCAAACGCCACACCCAACCATTTCAAACGCACCTACAGAGATAACTGCATTCGTGTTCTTAGAAGCACATACCACGAGATGACAGAGCAAATAAGCAGGTGAGGGACCTCAAAGAAATGACAGCTCTGTCTGTCACCAACTCATAATGAAGCCACAGACAAAAACCCACCCACCAGCCAGAAAATGTCCATCAGTCACCGCGAGGAGAGAGGCTGGTTTAATGAGCTCGTCAGTGAGAGTGCAGTGACAGTGGAGTTAGACTCTCAGAGCCATGACAAATGCACAGAAATGAAAATGGCTGTTATCGCTTATTGGCGTGATGGCGTGTGGGTTAATGAGTTTGTCCTCTGAAATGCAAGAGAAGATTCGAATCCGGTCCAAAACTGGACTGCGTCAGGTCAGCTGAAGACGTGATTGAAAACTACCACTATAAACAAGTTCTTTCAGTGGAAAGTAGCTAAAAGATGCCAAATGTTGGTCATGTGCTGGTATGATAATAAAAAATAATAATATGCTCATCTCTGTCTGTTTCCTTCTTTCTTTCTGTGGTTTGTCCAAGCATTTTGTGGATTTGGGGTTTGTTGGGAAAAAAAGAAAAAGTTGCGCTGGTCTTTTATGGAGGGAAAGACTCAGTGGCCTGAGTCTGAAAATTCGATAAATATTTATCATTTATACTCGGAAAGATGGCTGATAATGATACACCAGCAAAGCACAGGGGCTCTGACTCAGCGGAAAAGCATGACCCGACAACTTACATCTGCTTCATTACAGGATTTCAATCTTAACACTTTTTTAACAACAGTACATTATAACACCTCACTTGTTTCCGTCAAACCGTTTACAATTGGAGTCATCCAAAAAAGCAGCTTTACAAACTGTATTCTTCAGAAAAAAAAGGGAGAATTCGTTGCTATCTTGCAACCTAGAACTTGCTACATGTAGTGTGAAAGTTTTTATTAGTTTCATTAATTTTTGCATCGGTCTCTGCATCTGTTTTTATTTTCCAAATAAGCGAAACCGCCCAGCTGGATCATCCCTAAAATCTTAATTGGTCTGTGTGGACACAAGAGAGCGACTGTTCCTCAGCCGCTGCAGTTAATAAGACATAAAGTAACACAGTGAGCACTTTCATTCAATACTATTTTTTAACAAGGACGCAGATTGACCAAAGGCAAAACTCACAGTTTTTTCCCGTTTCTCAGACGACCACAAATGCTCCCTGTAAAATCTACAACAGGTCTACAGCTATTCACTCCAACCTGCCAACACCCAGCTGCACATTATCCCCCCGGGTTTTAGCGCAATTGATCGCCGACGGTTTCACAGGAGGAGTCCATACAAGAACTGGAGTGGACATAAACTGTCCTAAAGTTGGCTGTACAAATGAAGGCGGCTTTCATGAGGTCAGATTGAACCCAAGCTAGAGTATCAAGCTTGCACTTTGCCTTTGTGTGAGTAGTTAGTCTGTGGCTCTCAGACTGTTCGATGCAACCAGCCATAGCATCCCATTTTCCATCTTCTCTTTCCCTCGTTCATCTTTGTGTTGCCTTTTCCAGCCTTATAAGGACACAGCCTTGCTGCTAAACTCTGCTGATGGCGGATGACAGATACCAACACTCATTGCCTCATTGAATCAAGCAAAAAAAAAAACAAAAACAAAGATATATCCCTCCCTTTTATACTGATACAGATGACAGCACACCTCTCTATCATATCCGATCAACATGGCAATTCATTATTGCCAGTATTAGCATTTGACTTCAATGTCCTATTTCTTTAGATTGTCTTTGTACCAACACAAAAGTTCCCCCCAACAAACAGACACTTAATTAGTTTACAGATGACAACAACACACTAACTGTGATGAATGACTCACACAGGTTCCTTTGAGTCTACACTCACCATTCATCATAATAACAAAATGGTTGGCATCACAACAACAACATCATAATAAGAACCACCTCAGATCCTCAAAGGAGGGGAAGAAAAGCATGGGGGCGGGGTCTGCAAGGATCATCCAACTGATGCTAACCATGTCACGACCCCTGCTGGGGAGCCTTCCTTTCCCTAATCCACAGTGACACAAACTAATCCCATGAAGATCAGCAGGGAAGGAAACAGGATGCCCCCTCGCTCCATGCACACACTGTTTCCCTCCATCAGTCAAAAATGTTCCCCTCTCTCATTTCCATTTTCTTTGTTTCCATTTTTTTTTTTTTTTCATCTGAGGATCGACAAACGACCGCACTCCCTCTTCTTGGCTTACCTGGAGGGGAGCCAGGTGGAAAGGACCAGTAATAAGCAGCGCACAGGAAAAGAGGCGAAGGGTGAAGGGATAACTTAACTGATCTCTGTCCAGGCAACATCGAGGAAGCAACAGGCCAATTGGAAATGTCTCTCCAGAAAGAAAAACAAAAAGAAAAAAAACGCCAGCCTGGCCCGAGCTGCTTGGCGCTACAAGCACAAAAATGATCAACTCTATTTCTCCCTTTCATTCATGAATTTCTGTCACCTGCAGTTGACCTTTCAGCGGAAGCTGGCCTGACCACATCCTAAGCCACAGGTACGAGTCGGCGTCCCACCTTGTTAAACTGAGATGTTTACATGGCAGTTCCCTGGAGGGACCAACACCTCTGGCGCAAGATGCTAAAAATACTTCCCTCAGACCACGGCCCCTCACATCCTCCAGGCAGGTTCACCGCACATGCACAGAAAACTGTTTATATGGCACGGACCTGTGTACATATCCCAAACGCCAGCACTGCCGTCCTTCCTCCGCTGCTTTCTCGGCAACAGAACGTGATACAAAAAAAAAAGGAATTGTGTAAATACAGGGCATCACTTTAGAAGCTTTTTTCTTTCCTCTTATCATATCTATATATTAACAAACAGAAGCTTTACTGCACATAACAGCAATGCTTGTTCTGGCCTTGTTTTCTCCCCATGAAACAGTCCAGTCTAGTATCTTCTGCTCCCCGTGTTGGGGTTTTTCCGAGCTACATACACAGTGTAATCTACAAATTATTGCATCTTTGATGTGATGTGTGCTGAAAGAGGAGTGGTTAACGTTGTTTTAAGCCTTTTATGGGTTTGTTTGTCAGGCGTGGGCTGGATGAGGTTACCGCTCAGTAAAAGATAATGAATTATAGAAAGCACATTGTAAACTATGTTAAATTAAGTGTGATGAATCTTGCTGAATTACAGTCGCCTGTGACAGAGAGGAGGGAGGCCGGTGTGGTTTTACATGTGTCTTCCCCTTCCTGCCTTCTCTCTCTACCTTTTTTTTACCCTCCTCCTCTCAACAGTAGCTCGAGTGCCAGATCCATAATCCGGCTTTCGGCACCGTGCCAACACTGTGGTGGATCCCGTTCCCCCTAACCTATCCATCTACCCCTGATTCCCACAAACGCACACATACATATACACACAGACACGCTCCGTGACAACACTCCAGACGACACCATCTCATTTGGCAGGAGGAGGAGGACCGAACCAGTGAATTAGGACTTTTTCATGAGGTGGGGGGATTAACATTCTTCCCTCTTTCACTGCCCCCTATCCTCCTCCTCTAGCCCTTCCTGAAGTGAGGCCTGACTCTCCAGGCACATGCTTGACCTGGCGCTGAGGACAAGGAGTAATTAGCAGCCATAAAGAGGACCCTGCCTCTCCTGGAAACCAGCACAGCCAAAAACAAGAATGTCCAATGAGAGACTTCCCCCTCCTACTGCGCTTCACAGACTGTGAGGGTGTAAGGCAGGTTTTTTTTCTTCTTCTTCTTCCATTTTTTGTTTCACCTGATTGTTATAAAACTTTAACTGAAGGCAACTGTTGAGAGGCTGCAGCCTCACTGTAAATACAGGAGGTTACGATTAAGGTCCCGACTTTAATTACTTAAAGTGAGACTGCATAACTTTTAGAGGACGGAAAACATTCGTACTCTTCCAAATTAAAAGTGGAATTCAGGGGCAATAAAAAGCACTCTTGTTCAGTTCAGTGCACTCAGCACTTTTGTAGCATAACCACTACATATTCCTAAACCTTATGTCGGTGTTACTGTACGTCTAAAAGTACTTCGTTTGAACTATTTATTGTTCTTAGAAGTGCAAGTAATGTCTCACAGTGAGTGCTATTTAGCAAAACCCTTAAAGAAAATTGTTCATTTGAGGTGGAGAGCCGCTGAAAATCAAACTAACTCTCATTAAATTAACAGTATTTGCGATGCAAATGAGTTGCTTTCTTGTTTAAAGTTAAATGTCATCTTGTAAAAGTGTTTCAGCTTTCATTAAGTTTGCAGAGGCCTTCTTGGTTTCAGGTGTGGCGGCCCACCTCTGTGATCAAACAACAGGAAAAAACACACTCTGGCGAAATGCTTAGGTATCCAGCCAAAGATATGACAACGAAAGAAAAAGCTACGACAGCTGACTTCAACGTTCTCAGTCTGGGTTTCATGTGACCAGATCTGGAAATCATACTGCTGGAATTAGGTCTGCTAGATTGAACACACACACACACACACTGTGCAGACATCCTGTGAGAGAAAAGCACACACAAACACACACACAGCTGCAGACATGCAACACAGGAGACACTAATGCAAGCGCAAGCCTGTCAGTTTGCAAGGTGGCGAGTGATCACACACACACACACACACACACACCTTGGCTTAATTAAACCCACTGGCTGCTCTTACACTGTTGGAGAGATTTCTCGACACTCGCAGCTCCTCTGCACGTTTCGCACCGACGTGAACAACACACTGCCTGCTCACCCACAAGGCCAGAAGATGGACATTTAACATGCATGCGACATTTTTTAACACATTCTCTTTCCATTTATGAGTCGTGAATCGTGGTCTTGCTTAGTTCACTGCACACTGAGGTTTTGTTTGCCTCGTCTGAAATGACCAGGAGCTAATGCAAGTTAACGTATGCAAACTTTAGATGGATGTTAATGTGCTTTGACTTCACAATTGACTTTGTGCCTGCAGAAGGAGCAGCCCAACAACAGCTAAACTATTAGCATTAGCAAGTGGCTATATATGACTGGTGGATTTTTTTTTTTTTTTTTTTTAGGTGACTGTGAAAAATATGAGTAACATAAATGTGAACTAGTTCACATGCCAGAGTCAGTTAGTTTCATTTTATTGGTTAAATTTAATCCAGACTTTTCGGGACGATGACCCAGTGACCTCAGCTGAGAGCTGCACGTGAAAGTGTGAGCGTGGCAGGAGTGGAGGGAGAGGAAGGAATGAGAAGAGTGAGATCTCTTTTGTTTATATCCTTAATGTCTTCCCCGTTTCTTTGGTGATGCTCAACTCAATCTGATGTTAATCAGGACACACAACCCCAGTCTCTAATTGCGAAATGGCAGGAAACGCCAAGATACGACAAACGGTTTGTGCAGACAGACCCAAAATCTGATTCAGTCCTTCACATTTACACCTAAGCACACAGATGCACTGTCTCTCACACAAAAACACAATCACCCAGACCTGAAAGATGATCCAGAGAACAGAGAGTTTTTCTGACCACAGCTCCTCCTGTGTACTCTAAGGCTTCAGTGCTTTAGCCAGACTCTTATGGCTTTAACAGGGGGAATACCAGATGGTTTACTTCACTGTCTCCATGCTGCAGCTCACAGCGGTGAAGATAAATCACTGCCTGCCGTCCGCCACAGACGAAGATGGAAAAACTGAGTCAAGATTCCACGCTGCACCTCTGAGCGCTCATTTTACACCGAGAAGCAACAGGGGTGGTACTATTTTATAGACTTATTTATTTATTTATTTATTTATTTATGAATGAGTGATTTTTTATTTTTTTTTAGCTCTTCTTTGCCCTTTTCTGCACCATCTTCATTTTCTAACCTCCATTAGCAACTTTATTTCCCTCTGCCTATTTTATCTTTTCCTGCGCTGAAGCCTTTTCCTCATTCTGTCTAGAAATCAATGATAAAAGAGGGCCCCGCAGCACCGACATTACAAAGCCATTTCCTCTCACCCAGCCTCACAGATAACCATAATTCCTAGCTCCAGCACACTGACACAAAAAAATGAAACTGAATCTTATAAATATGAAAAGCCCTGCACAGTAATGGAGCTCTAGCTTTGTTTAACACTCTCCAGCACTGACAGCTAATGACAGGCATCAATCCAAATGTCCTCTCACAATATTCCCACCCAGCCCACATAATGAACACATGGATACTAAGAGACGGCAACAAGTTTAGATGTACACGACTTTTAAACAAGTAATGCGTGAATGGACGTTGACAGGTTGAGACAAAAAAAATATAGATCCAAGTCACGCATCAAAAGCATCATCATTTCCAGATGCATATGGACTTATATCCTCAGCGTCGACAGGAAGAGGAAATCCCAGAGAGGATGGAGAGAGTTTTAAAAGAAAACATGGCACAGCTGAGGTGTGGAGTGATGAAAGACAGAAATAAAATCAATCTCATGTTCTTTCAATAGTGATAACATGAACACTTCAACTGTAGCCTGGGGCAAGGGAAGCCTGCCATCACATGTAGAGCCAAATAAGGTGCTTCAACTGTTCCAGCCACGTTAACCATCAATTCATCTCCTCCTGACACTTTAACCAGCGTCGAACCTGAGCAACATCCACCCTGTGGGCCAACAGGAGCCACAAACGAACCGAATGACCCACAGAGGACAGCTTCACCGGAATCAAAATCTAAACCAGGTTTGATGTCTCAGGTTAATGGGAATCACACAGAAAATGAGAAAACACATTTATATAAACATCCGTAAATCTTTCTTCACCAGTTATGATGCATGAGGAATCCTGTGAGTAAACATAATTATGGACAGAGCGGAAAATTTATTGTTCAGTGGTGATACTTTGCGACTTGGCAGACACAATCATTTTGACAAAATGGGTTTGCTTTTGAAAACAAGTGCTTCATTAACACCATTTCAAGGAGACGGGGTTCCTCGAACACTTCTTAGGGCTGGCGCTGAGTGGATTCCTAATTTGTCTGACATATTTCTTTTAGCTTGCTTCAGCACAAACTACTGTTTGTGGTCAAACAACAGCTGCAACAAAACCAAATGAAGTGAATTGGCTTAATTACAAAATATTGTTTTACAGCTGCCTTTCCATTCGAGCTATTACTAATTTCATCACCTAATAAAGTAAAAATAGAATATTTCTGACTGCAGGGGGAGTGACCAGACGCCATTGCGTTTCCCCTTAGCAGGAAAAACTGCTTACACTCAGAGTTTCTGCTGCCCAGGCTGTGGCTAAGCTCCGGCTGGGGATGGGGGAATGGGGTTGGAAAGGATGAGTCATGCATTGCTTTCCATGCTCAATGATTATAATGCCCCATTACAGAAAAGCACTGTTTCCCAGCTCAAGTGAAAACTCGGTTTCTGAGCTTGGACCAGACTTCACTTTTCACTCTGCCATGCACGACATACAAAGTACACTCTTAGAAATCAACTACAGGAGTTGATGCCCCCCGAGGAGGCACATCCAGCGTTTACATCACCGACTTGTGGGTCTGTGTTGAAACGCAGCTGCCTCCGTTTAGCTCCCTTTCCCCAGTCAGGGAGTGAAGAACACATCGTCCCATTCTGTTGTAAGTTCATCTCCAGCAGCTATTAAACTTGGAAACACCTTTAGAGAAAACCATCTGCAACTGGCTCCAAATCAAGCACACTGTGTTATGAGCACAGAGAACCATTGAGCAGCACAAAACAATTATTTGCCCCTTAATTAGTCTGGAAAAGGGGAGGGAGGATACACTGTCCAGGATATGGCAAATAATGCAACATTGGTGCTATACAAAGGATCTCCTTAACTCTGACATGGGTTCAAAAACATGTCGCGCATATTTTGTTTTATCTCCCATGTTGTTATCAGGCATTAGGGCTGATTTACAGAGCTCTGTCCACAAAGCCTGCATTTACAGGCTGAAGTGGCACATGCAGTTGCAGGGTCACTGCCTCTCTCCACAGTCCAGCTAACTCAGATTCCTTCCCCCAGCACCATGGCAATGGGCACGCACAAGAAGCCACTTCTTCTCACCATCACTTTTTTGATAGAGTTGGTAGTGACCTCAGGATTGCCCCTTAAAGGGGATTAAAAAGACGAGAAGTTACGGTTGCATGTCCGACCGACAGGTGAGCGAGCGAGCGAGGGCCGCGTGGTTGCCATGTGTGGCAACACAAAGGCACATCTGTATCTGCCACTCGCTGTGAACAGGCGCCAGAATGGAGAAGGTTTTTTTTTTTTCTTCTTCTTCTTTTTCCAGATCTTAGCAAAACCAATTGGATCGATTAATAATAGTAAGGATTGTCCTTTCCTTCATTTAGGTATGAAACCGCTGCAGGATCCGTCAGAGCAAACAGCTGTCATCAGCCAGGATGCTTTCGAAAAATTCAATCCCTCCTTTAAGCTTTGAAAGTTGAACTTGTGACAGTTTTATGCACGGTGGACAAAACAGCCAAGAAGTCCAATAAATTCCTTTTAAAAATCAGTTGTTCAGATATAAAGAGGCTATAAATGAAAAACAGCTGTGGGCCAGTTGTCTTTGACCTTTAACCTTGTCATAAAGCTGGCTCGCTCAAACAAAAAGGACCTTTTAGTGACCCTGGATGTGAATGTGCAGCGAACCTGACTGAAACACAAGGCACACTGCTATTATTTTTACTAAGTCAGCTTTAAGGCTGCAGATATGTTATTCGATTAGGATTTTTCTCTCAAAGCAGCCCCAGAATGGTGTATTTTCTTTAGAAAAAATGCAACAGTCCTTTTTCTTTTTCTTTCATGGTTCCCCCGTTCCACCAAGAATGGGAAGAAAACATCTGGAAGACATTTTTTCGGGCTTTTTAGAGGCCTTAGCAGACAGCACAATGGAACTTATCGAATCCAGATGTGAGGGCGCTCGGTGAAACAGCGAGGCCTTCTCCTGTTTATCTCTTTGAAACTTACATGAGGAAAAAACAAATATCAGCTCATAATACAAATCATAAATCTTTTCATGGCCATATTTCATGATTCTTTCGCACCCACGCTTTTCTTTCCAATGCTGCTGCCATCTGTGATTTTGGCCAAAATCTATCCTTGTTTTCATTTGCAAAAGGTATTCAAAGAATGTTATTTCAGTATTTTTGATGACTTAAGTCCTCCACTAAAGTAGATTCTGGTCTTGTGTGAATGTTTGTTACTGGCAAAGACCATCCAGAAAACCCTTTGGTTAATTAATGATAACAAACCACAGTGAATTGAGTCAAAACACATTTTGTGAGATGCGTGAAAAGAGACCATTGATTGGGGGGGAAACATAAAGGAAACCTTTTGGAGGAGACGCCAAACTTGGTCTACAGCAGATACACTGACCAAAGTACAACTACAAAGCAACTGAAGACCAGCCACCCCCCACCCCCTCCAAGTATAAATTCAAATCGCGCATCTCAAGCTAAAGACCTTAATGGAACTGGGAGTACAAAATCAGACAGACTGTGCACAAGTAAACACTTATTGTCTTTCTCTTTGACCTCCATGAGTCATGGGAGACTTTAATGACACAAGGAGCTGTGGAGCTTCTATGGCAAGAATTCCTTTCTTCAGGCACTGAAACTGTAAACCTGACAGCGGCAGCAATCTGAAAGTCCTGACCTTCACCTCTGAACTCTGACCCCTCTTCTCATTCTTAACCTCGGGACCTTATGAGCTTTCTGTTATTACCATATTTATGTCTTTTTTAAAATGAGGTTTCCTCATTAAGGCCAGGTCAAACTGACCTTCCAGAAAAAGTGTGGCTTCTCGGACTCACTCAGAATTTACTGCAGCCTCAGAAGCCTTTTTAAATGCTATTAGGTCCCAACATCTCAGTGTAGCAGGCTAAGCCACACTTCACTGCAGACCAACCAGTCATTTTAAGGGTCAGTGCAACAGTAAAGCCTCAAAACTGCACGAACCAACGTCCTTATGAATAAATGAAGTTTGGAAGCAGTAACTGATTATGAAAAAGCTGCAGTCTGTCTCAGTCTGTCTCAGTTGTTTGTGGCATTTTTCGTATCTTCTGGCAACTGTTTTCTTTTATTTCTTCATTGTCACTGTTTACATCATTCCTGATGAGCATGCTGACATTGAAACATTTAGGGAGCTAAAGACTGAATATTTCCATCTGGGCTGAGCGGAGACCAATTCGGTCTCATGAGACAGAACCAACAGTGTGTTTTCAGCTAGTTTTGCTTCCCCTAGTGGCGAAAAAATTGTTGATTAATACAACTTTGAAGGTCAAAACTCAAAAGTTTAAATTTCATATAGTTTAAATTTGTTACTTGGCTAAATTACTTTATTTATGCTAAACATTTTTCATGAATCAATCCCTGATTGGTTCAAGTCTGAGCTCTGCAAGTCTGATTATTTTATCAGTTTGAAATTGTGTCCTTCATGGAACAATATTGAGCCTCAATAATACGCAAATGTAAAGTTAAATAAGTAGATCAGTTGCAAAATATGAACTTTAAGCAATTTGAGTTAGATGTTAGCATAATCAGCACTACTTTAAATTTCTGTTGATTTTAAAAACAATTTAAGATTATTTTTCTATGATGTCAAAAAATAAAAATCATCAATCATAAGTATTAAAGGATTCATTAAGATTAAATTAATTACACCTAATAAATATTTCAGTGAAACCTGCATTTTGAAGGTTTTTTTCTGAGTGTCTTTAGGGATGACAGCTTCCAGATAACTACTGATTGGGTGTCTGGGCAGGCTGCAGCAAGCCTTCAGATGAACGTACATCCAGGAGCTCCTTCAGGCTAAGAGGTCATCTGGTTTGGGTCAAGATGCATCTTCTACCAATGACACAGGTTATGTCTGGAACTGACCTGGGGGAGGTGGGACTTGTTACGAAATGTTAAAAAAGCTGAATTTGATATTCAACGTTTAATTCAGGAAAAGAATTCAGGCTTGTCATGTAGTTGACATGTTGCTAACACGTAATCATCAAGTATTTCCCATTAGGCATGTGTCAAGTGTCAAGTTTCAGGAAGCGTACCAGTCCTCCTGAGGATCACTTACAAGACCCTGGTTGCTCTGTGTCAGTTTTAAGGGCTGATTAAATCCAGCCTGAAGCCTCGAACCCATTTCAGGCCCAATGCTCTGTGACGTCCCACCAGAACTCCAGCCCAACTCCTCCTCTGTCATCAAAAATGACCCAGATCTGAATCCAACCGTTATGTGTTGTTTTCAGCTAACGAGCAGAGTTGAAAATTCACAGGCTGCAGTGAAGCTTTTATGAGTTTAACAGTTTGACCCATATGAGCGCCATTTCAGCTGCACTTATTAGATACGTGACTGTTAGTTTTTCTTTCCCAGCATCTGGCTGCAGATAACACCACCACAGTGTCGCAGCATCGGCGCAGTCTTGGGAGACTTTTTAAACTGTCCTAGGAAGACAGAGGAAGCCACCTGTTCACCTCCTCGTCCCGTGTCAGAGCCTCAAAGCCAACAGCAGACCACCAGCCATGCCAGGCAGCCTTAAGGGGCTAATAATAAATGGACCCCAGCCCCACTGCCGCAGCACTGCATGACCTCTGGACACCTATGGGACACACCCGCCCTTCGCAGGAGTTCATGCTGATACAGATTAGGTTTTCACTGATGTTTAAAATAAAAATCAGACTTTTAATTTCACGTCTGGGTAACAGTAAGTGTTACTGAGGTCATCTGAGCCATAGTGTCGGGCCGGCTGCTTCAGAAACTGTCCCTCCTGATCCTGATGTCGGACTGCTTCAGCCAGCTCCACCCTACCACTTCAGACAGGCTGCAGTCCCTCCTTCTAATCGAAACTGTGCTCATCGCTCTCATCAGTTGGGAAAAGAGAGAGAGAGAGAGAGAAAAATACTGTACAAGCCCCTTTAAACTTTCTCAAAGTGCTTCACATCAGAGTTACTATTACAACACAGGAAAGTGGAAAATGCAATGCAAACTCTGAGAGATGATGATTGGGGCATTTTGTATACTTTTTCCTCTCACTTGTGCATCTACACTTTTAAGTTGATGTTTCCTAGACTTCTCCTCATCAGCAGTTGCTACCTGATGCTTTGGCAGTGCAAGCTTCGCTGCAGAAGCAGCAACAACAAACGAACTGCAGCTTTCTGACACAAACACAAGTCCCACAGTCTCAGCTGAATATATTAAAAGCACCCAGAAGTGCACAAAGATGAGTTGAGGGGGGAATGAAGAGGAAGGCTTCACGTTTGATCCCCTACAACCAAAAGAGGGAGGCGGATTTGGGTGGAAACTCCAAAACTGCGCCCACAAATCTCTCACTTTGCATCTTACCTGAAGTTGCGTGCGATGTGACAAAAAGCAGAAGGATCATTAAAGTGATCGGGGCGTCCCTTATCCTCCGTTTAACTTTCCATCTTATATGGGTATCCATGACCGCCGGAGCCGTCCACGGCAAAGTGGATTCACTTTTTCAACTTGGAGCAACTTAATTTAGACCTGCAACAGCTTCTGGGTCAGGACAACACTTCAAGAAAAAGACCCCCCAAAAAGAAAGAGTCCCAGAGAGAAGAAGAAAAAAAAAGGGGGGGGAGAGGGGGGGTTGTATGGTTATTTCTCAAGCAGCCATAAGGGTAATTTATTGTGGGTTCCTCCGGCTGGTTGACGGATGAGCGCCGTCTCTCTCCCGCACTGCTCCTCTTCCTCTCTGCGCGGCTCGACTGTCCCGCAGCTTCTCCGATCACACAGTGTTGCCCCCTCCTTCAGTCGTCACATACAGCCCCCCCACCGGCTTCAAGTCCAAAGGGGCAACACACACACACACACACACACACACACCCTCCTCCAGGATGTCAGTCATTCTGCAGACCAAATCAGAGCAGGTCGTCTATTCCAGCCGGCCCTGTTATTGGCGGAGGGAGGGAGGACAAGTTGGGAGAAAGTTTCACGCCCTCTGCTCTGGTACTTTTTTTTTTTTTTTGCATGGATTCTGCAGCAGACAGAGGAAAAAAGACGAAACTGCTTCTGAGGCATTGCACGAATGCATCCATGAGTTTTCCCCAAATGTCCTGTTTAACCTGCATGTGGCTCCACAGAGACTTCTGTCTTGACAAAACTTGAAAAAGTTGTTAGTCAGACAAGTTTGGCAATGTTATTGAGTTACTCAGTTTAAGTTTGTTACCCAAATTCTTTCATTACTATTATGATTATCAGTGTTTGATCATTGGATCATCTTGGTTCATTTCATGCCAGCCTGATTAAGGACAAAAAAAAAAAAAAAAAAACTACGGTGGCCCTGAAGTGTAGAACTCACAAACAAAATGATGAAGACATTCATCCATCTCTCAGACTGGAAGGAAGAGCTGCTCTCACATGTGTTAAAACCTTAAGCGCTGCTGGTGATTACTTCGTTCCCCCCATTAAAGCATATCTTGTCCTCATCTTCTCTCCGAGGCTGCCAGTCATCTCTCTTTTGCTCACAGAGTCTCATGTAGAGGTTCCTGCATCATAATTTACTTAGTTTTAATTTATATTGTTCTTAATTATGGACCAGGTTGCATATTTCTAAATGAAATTAAATTACCACAAATCAGCTGACACACATAAAAAAAAAGTCAGACTGGAGAATTGACTGTGTCTGAGGTTTCTGTGTTTCTGAGAAAAAGCAGCTGAACATGAAATGTCATTAAAAGGTTGTTGTTGTTTTTTTTTGTTTGTTTGTTTTTTTCCTCCAAATTTAAAGTTGTTTTGCTCAAACTACAAACATGACAGTGTCAGTCAAGGCCCAACAGTTTCTTCTATCTGCCCAGCCCAGAGTTCGTATCAATAATTAATAAAACATTTGCCAGAACCTCAGAAATTAAGATGATCAACCTCTGTCAAGATGGTCCAGCTTTAGGCATGGATTGAGTTACAGGACAGGTTTTTTTTTTTTTAAATAAATCAAGTACTCAATGTACAAAAACATAAAGATGCATTTCTTCTTCAGATATGGTCAAAAAAAGTTGTAATTTCTACCTCAGAGAGGATTGTTGTAGATTTTACTTCCCAGCACGTTGTGAGCTCAAACAGGCTCTTCTGTACTTTACCAAGATCAATAGTTTTTTCTGGGAGTATTAGACTTCCCCTCTTGTAATATAGCACAATATTAAATGAAGGTTTTTCACAACCTATCAACCAACCAATTAACATTTCAAGAAAACCTTCCTTGCAGGCTGTGATTCAGTACATTGTTAAATGCCAGTGATATATTCTGATATAATGAGAATGATCACAACTATCAAAGAGCTTATTTCTAAAATCCACATTAAAGAACAGCATTTAAATACCAGAAAGAAAACTTTCCACAAGCCAAATTGAACTGTAGACACCAGATCTCGCTGTTGCTGTGTCAAGATCAGCCAAAAATGGCAGCTGTCCTTTATAATCTGTCACATGGCTGCTCCAGTTGAAGGGGGGGGGGGATTTCTAAAAAGGTTTTAAAAACATTAAACAAACAGCATGGTGGCTGCGGCCACATCTGACATGGTGTGTGTAGGAAAGAGTTTGAACACAACATGCTGAGCAGTTCCAGTAAAGTTAGTCCATCTTAAATATGTAGAACTTTTATTATAATTGCCAAGAAGTGCTATTTTAATGCTTAAAAACCTTCTAAAGTGTGTGTGTTCAACCGTACAACCGTACACACCAAGCTTTTCCTTAAAAAGGGAAGATATTTACATCAAGAGTAAACCACCCACTCCAGACTGACCACTTAGCCATATAATGGTTATGTGGTCAGATGTATGGGTCAAATTATGGCCTGAGCTCTGTATTTAAGGTGGCTTTATACCTACACCACACTAATCTAAAGGCTTTCAACCAAGGCTCATACAAAGCCTTCACTTGCTCCCTGAAACTGTCTTCTAACCAAAGTTGCAGTGGAATGCTTCATTTTATGGACTTTCAGGCAGAATAATCTTTCACTAAAGAAGTCCTCTTGGGATTAAAAAAAAAAAAAATACAGTCTGAAACTGAGAAGTGTTTCTGTTCAGAGCCGTTCCTTCAGCCAGTCCCCCTTTGTCCCATTTTTTCCAGACTCACTTTCACCTGGTGTCAGTCCGGATATGAAAGCCAGACAGAACCAAAGTCAGTCAGATGGAAGAACTTCTCAGATGCCCAGTTCATTATCCCGACTCCTAACTCAGTCAAATCTCAGTGCAGACATTATCCATTCAACAAAAAGGTTGTTTATCTGACACTTTTGATCAGGGTTGGGGTTAAAAAAAAGAAAGATGAACAACAAACTCCAGTGTTGTTGTTTTTTGTTTGTTTTTTTTTTAAGTTTTCTTCAGCTTTCAGTTGTCACACCAGACATAATAGATTTCTATTTATCCTTTGAATACTTTAAGCATGGGTGATGCCATAACCATTTTCAGTTTTCAACTTGAAAACAATTAGTTTAACCTGCTTCCAAGATGTATTTCTTTGTACTTTCGCAAAAACACTTTCGTTTTTTTTGGGGCCAGACTATAAAGACAAGTATACACAGACAGGAGCTTGTATCTGCATGTCTTCCTCCTCTTCAGGTTCCCTGTAAACAACTGCATTTCATTTGTCAGCGACTTGTAAACTTTGTACAAGCTGAATTACATATATTTAAAGCAGCATTTTAGATCTTTCCAGTTCTTATAGTCTCTTACACAACATGTGTCAAAACATCGCCCTCCCGGTGTTGTGATGGAGAAGGATTAGAGATAGGAGTTGATCCTGCGGTTTCACTTTAATGACAGTGTGTTTGAGAGCCAAAAAGGGAGAAAATTCAAATATACCACACCAAAAGAGCAGATAAACAGTGGATCCTGGCACAGAGCGGCTCCAAACTCAGATTAGACCATTATGCAGCGTAGGATGTTGTGCAGAAGATCAAGAATCCGGGCGCAACAAAGGCAACGTGTGCTGCAAATACAGTTTCACTGACTGTACATGTGCGTGCATGCGAAAGTGCATTTCTTCTTCTCTGCTTAATGTGCTTTCTGGAACAGATACAAGTTCTGGGATTTAAAGGAGGCTAGTGCTAAAGCAGAAAAGGGGGAAGCCTCAGAAATGAGGACGTCAAAAGGTAATTCATTTAGAGAGGCGTCTGACAAATGCACAGTCTCCACGTCAAATGGCAGATGTCTTTTTTTTTTTCCACCTCGTGGCCTGTTTTTATTTTATTTAATTGTCGAGGCTTCGCAGAACATGCTGTAAAAAAAAAAAAAAAAAAAAATGAGCGTGAGCATTTGTTATCATGACTCCAGCAGCAGAGCTCCTGAGAGAAAAATGAACCCAACGTTTTCTCAGTCAAATCCACACCACACTGCTGTTGTTATGTTTTGTTAAGCCTGTTTGGCGTGATGTGTTGCATGGCACGACACAGTGTTTTCCATTCCAAAATGTGTGATGCCATCCACGTCCAGATTGTATCATGGCAAACCTCCCCGAACACACTGTGGGGGGAATTCTCCAGCTTTACACACACTTGACTTTTCGGTCTAAAAAGAAGAAAATATGTCTACGGTGCAAAACCTGGACTGATGACAGAAAAGAGTCTGTCTGTTCACACTCCCAACACTTCTTTTGACATGCTTTATCGGAAAGGTTGGAAACTCTTATAGCAAAGCAGGCCAAGAATATTAATGCCAACCATGCGTCACCCAACTGGTATTACCTACATTAAATACAGTAAAGCAACAGGGCATGTATGGGGCTTGTTTAACTAAGAGGGTGAATGGAGGCTAACAGTGAGCCGCAACTCTGCTCCGCAAAAAGTTCCAGAGGACTTTTTTGAAGCCTCCAGAAAGCAACAAGGGGTTAAATTTGCAACTAAAGTGACAGGTCCATGAGCCCTGGAGTTCAGTAGGCCTGAAACCGCCTTCCTGTTTTAACATTACTGAGCTTGATCCAACTTGGGCTAGTAAAAAATGCAGAACATCTGCTCTTCGAAAGTCTTAGTTTCTGAGAACCCAATGATGCTATCATCAGCTGGTTATTACTCAAAGTTAAGCAACTGCACATTACATAGCATGCTTCTTTAAAACCGTGGCTTGTGCTAATGCCTCATACAATATTTTCATAGCCTTCACGAAAGCTTGTGCAAAATGCAGAGATGTGTGTATTTTACACAACAACAAATGACTTTCCACTCAAAGCAAATCAGGAAAATCATTCAATAATTTCATTCCTTTTTTATAACATTGTCAGCCTTCCAACTCATTTGTCGATGGTAAGTAAAATAAAAAGGAAATCTAATATTGTTTAACAACACGGATGAAACTTTAAGCTCTGACACATGTGGTGTATAAAGACTGATGAACACGAGAACAAGAGAAGGGCAGCAGGTCCAAATGACACTTTACAAGATATCACGAATAATCCCAAATACACTGCCTACATTACAAAGTGAATAAAGCTCTGTTTATGTTTTCTGCTCAGTTTTATATTTATCCTCAGACCTCCAGTAAAAACAACCAGCAGTCCCTTAAATTTAATCTCTTGACCAAAACAGCAAAAATAAAAGTGCCAAAGTTGTCGCCTGCCGCCTGAGGAATTAAATAACCATGTCTCGGTCCCCGGCCCTGCGAGCCCAGCTCCGCCCTGTCGGCTCTTTGTTGTGGTTTCTGTAATTATGGCCGACCTTTTATACCCGTTTGCTCTAACAACACCCGTTCGTTGTGTTCCTCTCTGTCGCTGCTCTTCACATATTTGCAAAGGCCTGTGTGACACTGTGCAAACCAGCTCCTGGTCTCTGTCCACGTAATGAGACATTTTCTTGAGGTTTGAACCGCAGTTGGCTTTATTACAGGTGCAACAGCTTGATATCTGTGTCCAGACGCACTTCTTTCTTCCCTCTGTGAATCAAATTTTGTAGCGTCTCTGGTCGTCATGACTACATGTGTGAGTCTGTGTGAGTATGAATGAGTTGCATCTCTGCAGACATTTTGTATCTCACTATGGTCATGTATAGTTTCTTTGTGGGCATTTTATGGTCATTCAGAGTGTCTTTGCTGTCACTCTGTCTCTTTTTGTGGCTCTTTTATGTCTCTGTATAGTTGGTGGCCATTTTGTGCCTTTTAGCGAGCTATCTGACTTTCAGATAAGAAATATTGGCACACAGAGTGGTTTGATGCGTCCTTTGGGGAATCCATCAGTAGTTTAAAGAGTGAATCTTTTTGTGAGTTTTCAAACTGTTGTCTTGAGAAGATGCTTGAATCCACATTTGCAGACTCTTTAGCACAACAGTCCTGATGGTGCGATAATGAAAAGTGAATGAAATCCACATTTCCCTGATCAGGTCAATGAAGGTTCTTTAGTTTAATTCGGTCGCGTTATAGACTGACAGGAATTTTCAGAGCTGTTGATTTGAGCGTGCATTGAAAGTGGAAATAAGCATATTTCTATCAAGGCCAAACACAACCTGAGAGAATCCAAAAAATGTAGAGCAGTTTATATTCAGTCACTTTTTCAGACCATTTTCCATTGAAAAAGGTCACGGCTTGGCAGCGCAGCTGCAGCATTTTTAATGTGCGACCTCCTGTAATCTTGAATCAGAGCTTTTTGCTGCCCTGAAACACATCAAATCAAAGTAACAACTGACTTGCTGTCAGCGTGATGAACGGCTGCTGTGAATCAGAACCTCATTACTTTCCTTCAGGTTCGCTTCAGCTTCTTCCTTTACCAGTCTACATGCATTTGTAGAACTACTGATGGAAATGCCAGTTGGTGGGTTCTCCGCTTTGCCCCCACCCTGAAAAAATGTTCCTTCATGTTGCCCAGAGTATGACTCTTCCCGACTTTGGCGACCTCCCAACTTTTCCTTGACAAAACCTTCCCCTTTCCAACCACACAAGCTTTGCTATTTATTTAATCTACTATGCTCTAACACAATAAAAGCATTTTAACTGCGTCCTTGACCTGTGTAAGTATGAATCAGGCAAACCATATTGCCTCCTGTTGTTTTCAACACTTCCACTTCAAGTTCAAGAGCACTTGCAGAGCACAGCTGAACTGTGAGCACTCTGTGACTCGTTTTGTAATTCTTGACAAAAGCTTTTGGATGGATTTGGATGTCGTTCATTACGGCTGTACTGATTTATTATTTATTTGAACTTTGCTGATTTATTTGAACTTTGCTGATCCCTTCATTCCTCATCTAACTTCATCATAACCAAGCAGTCTCAAGCCAAATAACATTTCATTCTGCTAACTACCATATTTACACCCTAACCTGAAATGGTGACATTCAGTCTGGAATAATATGGCTCTTTGAATCTCAGTTTCCTACTGTTGAACTAAAATGTTCAAGATGCACAAAACTGGAATGATAAATTGCATTAACTTGCTGCGTGCAAAGCCGGGGGCCATCATAATTAATGTATTTACAGTATGCATCACAGGCTTACACACAGTTGAAATCTATGTCATGGTCTCCCTCCACCGAGTCCCTAAAACCGTTCGAGTTGATTACACGGTAGAGTGCTGTTTGCAACTTGTGAGGCATTACATAACATGGCATTCCCATATATCATTAGTTCATTTGCTCCCTGCAAACCTTCCACATTCCCAGCCTGCAGGATGCGGATCTCATTCGTGCATTCAAAATAGACAGCTTAAGGTCAAGGTCATCTTTTATGAGGCCTGCTGCCTCTCGAACAAACCGCCAGCCATTGTGCAGCCAACCCACACAGTCTCATGATCGACGCCCTTTTAAAGTGCAGCGCCACAGTGATTTGAGCTTTTTTGTGGAAAGTAAAGGACAACTTGGCAACACCAAGTAATGCAATGAATAAAAGCTGTTTAAATTTCTGCTAACATTACAGAGTTTAAACCTTTGAGACCTCAAAACACAAGTTCCCCTGGTGACCGTGGCCATCCCGTCATGGTAAAATCTACACAGTCTGCATTTGGTATGCAATGTATACCGAGCAATGAGGCAAGCACTGCTGTGGATGGAGATTTGATTGTTTGCTCCCGCAAGTCGGAAGTTTTAAGCCACAGTGAATCATGAAATAAGTTTTAATTGTCCACAAAATTATACAGCACTTATTCCATGTTTCCATCTTCTGGGATGGAATTCCATTTTGTTTGTGAACAGCATCCATGTTCCACTGCAGCGTACCTTCAGTAGCGTTGTATCCTGTCACCCCCCAGAAATACAGTGGCGAATAAAAATGCTGCGTTGCCTCTGCTTGTGTTTGAACCCATCTGCTGTCAATCAAAAGCCGGCAAGGCAGCTTTACATTTCTGTGTGCCTGGGGGCTAAAAACAATTTCCCAATTGCATTTTTAATAGTTTATCTGTCATAAGTACAGGGTGAGGGTACCTGCTGGAGTGTTTTTGGTTTTAGTGCCCTTTCCCCTCGGTGTTCGCAGCTGTTTACAGATAACGTAGCTAGCACTTGCTGACGCCCGCCGGCTCAGGCAGGATAGCTGAAATTCATAACGACGCCTGATATCATTAATTAGTTTGGGCCTCTCATTGTTTGTTGGCTAAATTTGCTAATGTCGTTAAGCTAGCTGGCTAACCATCGAAAACCTAGACCACAAAAAACACTGAAAACAGCAACGTGACATTTAGCCTGCAGAATTAGCGCGGCTTAGTTTTTCAGTAGCACGCACCACACACAGTTTGTGTCACCCTGCCACCGCCCTTTGTATCGTTGCTGCCCATAAACTGGCATAAATGGCACAGCAAGCCAGTCAAGTCTACAATCAGCAAAACCTTGATGTTTTTGTCCACTGCCAAAAAGCAAATCTTTTCAAATTTTCTTCTTAAAATTGTAATTTTCTTTATTTTAACTCTATAATCAGACAACAGCTGCTGCACTTGAAAATGCTTTATTTGTAAGACAAATGGAAGGAAGATGGAAACCGTATCATTGAAGTCATTTAGTTAAACATGTTGTCCCTCTGTTTTCTTGCAGACAGACAGTTTTGAAAGCTGATTATCCACCAAAGGCACCTGCAGACCAACATAAACTCACACAGCACACGCCCCTTCTTTTGGAGTTTGTTTTGAGGACGACAATGATAATGATGATGATGATGATGTGAGTGCAAGGCACACGGAGTGTTTCCATTGGCCCGTAGCTCATCTAAATATTATCATGAGTAGATAATACACGTGAAAATCTTCAGCAGCATCTCGCAAGAGAGTGACACATCAGACTAGACGATAAGAGCGCGGATACGCACAAACCCAACTCACATGCCTTCTCCAAGTGGACACAAACACGTGCACATCACCATTCATCTCACACGCACACAGACATTGACACGTAGTCATGAACTCACTGGCTGTCAGTTATCAGTTGGGTGCCAACAACCCCCCCCCAACTTGGCAGGGTCCCGTGGCCTGGATGTTTGCACTCCGGAGGAATACCACTCCCTCCCGTCTGAGGTGTGATCGCCATGGTAAAAAACTTACAGGGCATAAAACTAAAGTTATAAAATTTTAAAGACTGAAATCAGCAGGATAAAACGTTACCTCACTGCGATCTTAATTGTTTACGGCTGCTTTTACGTGCTATCCATGTATCCCTTTTATTTAGTTTAATCGTTTTCCAAAAATATATTGTAGTTTTTTAAGATTAGATTGTTGTGTGATGTGTTGATTTCCGTCTACTCCCTCACAACGCTGAAGTAGGAACTTATTATTTCTCTCAGTATTCCATCATCATTTTATGGCAAAGCCAGGAATGTTTTCAAATCTGCCCCGTGTGGTGTTGTTCCAGGACACTGAAATTTGTTAAAGCAACAATAAATGTTTTCAAAATTAGAGTGAATTTGTCTCGTTGTTTGCATTAAAGGTCTGCTTTTTGGCAGCCAGCTTGGGAGAGAGCCTTGAGCGCAGCAACTATGAGCAACGAAGAGCAGACCCGAGAAATTACACTGTCATTATCTCAAGAAGGTTTTGATGTTTTTGCAACCACAGTGAAATCTCAGTTTCGGTTTAAAATCTTTTTTTTTTTTTTTTTTTTTTCCAAAGAGTTATAAATCTTGGTTTCCATCTCTGGCTTCTCTTTCTGAGGAAAATCTGAAGAGTGCACACGTGAGATTGTCACGGTGGTGCAGCGGTCCTGCTCACCTTCTGCAGTCCTTACAGCTTCTTCGTCTGCGAGCTGGTCGATATTTAATGGGCGTTAGTCGAGATACATTGGTGCCACAGATGTGACTCATAAATCAAATAAAGCTTATTAGACAAATTAATAGTTGCTGTGTGTGAGCCGTTTCTTGGTTTTCACCAATAGTGTTGAAGGAGAATTCAACCAAAAGTCAGAAACCTCCCAGCATGTGCAGATAAGTTTATATGAGACTGACAATGAGGTCTATTTTATGTTGAAGTTATGGCCTTCAAGAGCTCACAGTTTTTGTGAGATGTGCTCTATCTGTGGAGCCTGTGTGTCTGAACACATTTATTGAGTGTGGGGGAGTAGAGAAAGTTCTTTGTTTAGTTGTGTTTTATGTAAGTAGTAATTTCCTTGGCTGAGAAATCTTCTTGCACCACTGTTGTGGTACTTTTAGTATTTTATAAGTCCATATTGGATGGGAACTCCTATTATAGCCTATGTGGCCATATATGACAAAAGATGAAGAATGACCCCCCCAAAAAAAGATGTCCCCATTTGCTCTACAAACAAACCAATAGAAATAATGTAATGTGTTTTTGTGACTGCCTGTGGCCGGTTACCTCGGAGGTGAGCATTGCTCTGAGGACCCTGATGGCTCTGTCTGCAGCTGAGAAACAGCTTGGACTCCTCCTTTCCCCCTGAGCTGACTGTACAGTCCAACCTGCAGCCAACTAACGGCTCGAGTGCACGGGTTTGGACACACATGTGGCGAGCAGCCCCCTGTTCTTGGCTCGCACCGGTCCTGCTGTTCTCTGTCCCGCACTCGCACAAAACTGATGTCATAAACTAAACATCACATACAGGCTGTAATAATTAACGGCCAGCAGGATATGCTAATCAGAGACTCTCTGATAGAAGGGGGCGTTTAACAGTGCAGATAGAAAAGCACAGACCAGCTGCCGTCTGGGTGGGAAGGTGTGGCTGTTCGCAGGAAAAAGCCCACTTCAGGACTGGAGGGGGCTTGTGATGTAACCGTGGGGGTAAGAAAGGGGCGTGCTGAAATCTGGATCACATCTCTTTTACTTTCTGTTGGGTTTTTTTTTTTTTTTTTAGGTTTTAATGAGTTTTTGGGATCCAAGTGATCCGTTTACCCAGTGAGCTGCCAGATGATAAATCAAACCAGTTAAAATCCCTCATCAAAGCTAAATTAGAGGAGGAAAAACTGCAATAAAATCAGCCAATTGAAAAACAGTAAAGCTGTCTTTAAAAGGCTTAATTGCATTACTGTGAAATCATGTACAGGCATTCAAGGAGTCATGGCACATCGAAGAGTCATGTAATCTTCATTTTATCTGGAGCATCTGAATTACTTTCATTATGATCAGACAGGACCGTGTGAGTCATCCATAAGGTTCAGGGAATTTTTATCCCGCCACAAGTTCGTGGCTGGCAATAAGCTCATAAATTACCTGTCATATTTGGTTTTCCCTTTTTCTAATGAGACATAGCTTGGGATTTTAAGTGTTTCCAGAGCTCAGACTTTGTTTCTGACTTTAATGTTCTAATTTTTTACCTCTACAGCCAAACGCCCTGAGACTGGACTTTAAGATCTATTTTGTTAGCTTATATCACCTGATGCATCAGGATGGGAGACATTTGCCAAACACTGAAGTTTTTGAGTTGTCCTTGTGACTGTGCTGGCTTCCTGGTGTAAGACCTCACAAAGCCACATTCATGACCGTCCACTCCCACTCTGCTTGTCATTCCAAACCTCTCTCAGGGCTTAACCTTTTACTCAGAGCTTCATGAGACCTTCCATGTGTAAAGCACCGTGAGATATTCAGGAAATGCTGAGAAATGCTGATTCAAGCCGCCTGCAGTCATCTTTTTTTCCTCTTAACTGGTCATGATGCCATTGGCTCCTTTTTCCTCTCTGACTAAGAGGGCCAGTCTGAGGTTGTGGATCCAGAATCTGGAGATACAACACAATTCCCTTTTAGAGAAGGGGGCATTTATTTTCTGTTGTTTCACGCAACAACAGACATTTGACTGCACGCGGGACTTTTTCCTTCTATCGTATAGAATTTAAGAAACAAAGCATCCCAAAGGTGTAGAGGTCACGGATATCAGTGACTGATGGACACTCTGTCTCCTCTTAAACCCATCCCAGATCTGCTCAGCAGATGTTTGCACCACCGCCACACAAAAAAATCCCACCCTATGCAACACGTTTATATCCTGCTGCAGTGAAAGGGCCTTTCTGAATTCCAGCAGCACCCGTTTCAGATATTTGAACTATTTCCCTCCGGTGTTTTAAGCCTTCAGCCTTCGGCTGAATCTGTCCCACCTCACTTCTCCTGTCTTCTGGCTAAGAAAGATCCAGTGATTATTGTATGCATGGATGAGCGTATTAAAGGGAGGCAATAACAGCCAAGGACAGCTGTGTGCAGGTTTGACAGCCTAAACTAAACAGACATGATTAAACTCCACCAATCATGTCCTCCTCCTGCTTCACCTTTCGGCTTTACACCAAAGGAAAGATGGATTTCTCTGGACAACTTGCGTTTATACAAGCGTCCTCACTGGTTTTTGACTTCGAGCACAAGCACACACACATATGCACCGAATGCACGTGACTCTTCCATCATTTGGCTGGTAATCTTCTCTTCTTGGTCCTGTTTAATACACTTTCCATCGAACGTGACTCATCACAAACATCTCATTGAGGTTTGGCAGCAGTCCTGTGGAAAATCTTAACATTGCGGTGCTCACTGGTCTTGATAAACACAATGTCTGGAAAGGGGAATGTCTGTGGAGCACCGTGGAGAGTTTTTGTTGTCAATTTATTGCTGTTGTGGAAGTGGAAATCAAAAATTTTTAACAAAGCTCACAGAGAAACATGAGGGCATAACTTGCCTACTCATAACACGCTTGTTACTGTTATGCCACTCTTTGGCTGTCTGTCATTTTACAGCCTGTACTTGCCACTTCACGATCATAAAAGCTGGAGCTGTTACCGTGTAAAGGTCTCCAGTTGAAATCCAGATGTCTGCTAGTGAATGCACAGTTGGAAAAAGAAAATGGGAGGAGGATCTTTTTTAGTGGAAAGAAGAGGGAGGGAGCAGAGAGGAGAGAGGAGGTGGGGGGGGGGGGGGGTCGTAGGGGGATAAGTTCATTCAAGATGGACGGTTTGGTGGGGAAACTCAAATGCTCTGAAACAGTTTTGGTGTCTTTGCTCAAACACAGACGGGCACAAACGAAGTGGGAAAAATATGCAGACGGCCACAGGTCATGTCGGTCTGAAGAAGAAGGGGGCCTGCACATCAGAAATCCCAGTGTGTCGGCTGTTTCATGTGGCTGATGACACACTCACACGCCCATACCGCAAAACTCTCAATGAACAAGAAATGTCTGAGAAGATTTTTTCGCCTACTACAACTCCAGATAACAACAGACAGAATTAAGTGATTTACGCCATAAACAAGACAAAGACCAGATGATGTTAAAATACATACAAAGACAAAACCATCCTGAAGTCTGTCGGATGTGTGGGAGGAAGATGAGATCCAGGAAGGGAGAGCTGAATGAATGAACTAACTCATCCACTGCACACTACATTCCCCTTTGCCTTCATTTCCATGGATGACCGTGTCCACAGCTCTAATCTAGATGGAAATATTATCAGCCCCCCTCACACCCCCCACGATGAATCCAAGGCACTTTGGTGCCACATTGACTTTTAACATCTATCAGTATTTTGTAAATACTGAAACAACATTTAATCGGGGCAACTCGGTGGCTACAAATGTGCAGTTGTGAAGTTCACATCTCGGGGCTTTGTGTAAATATTTGAAATACTGGATGAACTGCCTGTGCAGTGTAGTAGTGATGTCTGGATTTTGGATGGGGACCATACACATTCCCATTATTCTCAGCAATATTTGGTTTTTGATGCCACTAAGCAAATGATGGCACCTCAATTTCAGCGGTGCACCTGATGAGCATTGTATCAGCTTATAATAGGAATGTCAGTTTCTGCAAATAGCATTAGGTGACAGCCCAGACACACTAAAATGTATACACATTTGTGTTTCTTCGCCAGTTCAGGCATGTGAGCAAGGGGGGAAAGGACAAAAATGTAATTAAGCTGAGTGACTGATGTGAGGAAGCAGCGATAGAGTCCAAAGGGGGACGCAAAGCTGAAAAGGGAATAAACCTAAGAGAGATGGAGGGAGGCCAACAGGAACAGAGGGGGGACTGGATGGTGTGATGGGAAGAGCATGTCTAGACTGTTCCTTGCCTGCCTCAGCTCGGCTCTTTGAAGATCCGTGCTGCTCTCTCGGGGCATGTGTGCCGGGCTGTGATGAGGCTTACTCCAGATCTTCTGTTTTTAGACCATCATCTCCGGGTTTATAGTCTCTGTGCCAATCCCGATCACGGCGATCCCCCTTCCTTTCTGCTCTTCCATTCATATTCCTGCCAATGACTTCTTTCCCCTTCGTGACCCCCCCTCCTCTTTTCTTCTCCCTCCCTCAAGCCATTTTCCTCACTACATTCCAAGCAGATGTTAGATGTGTGTGTGTGTGTGTGTGTTACAGTACGACAGCGTTTGTATTTTTAATCAGATGCACGGACAGGACTCATGCCTGTGTGCCCTAATAGATTTTCTGTCTGATCTCTCTTGAGGAACGCTAATTCTGAAGTCAGTCACTTCCTTTCGTTTCAACCAAAAGAGCTGCTGAAGTTGAACATTTGATGTTGGTCTTTTTCATTTCTTTTTTTTTTTTTTTTTCTTCAAATTTTCTGGAGTAGTGGAAACACATTTCAGCAAGTCATACAAAAACTATTGCCCTCTTTAATGGGGGTTTATAGAGAGGGTGAGGTAGCACTTTCCAGAATCTTCCGAAAATTACAAGAGGGGTGGGAGGCCACAGGGAGGGAGGGGAAGCGTGGAGGTTCGTCCTCTGAATTGGGAACAGTTGCTGCTGCCAGTTCCATGTGCACATCAGAGGGAGAAATAATAATAAGCTAAGCGACTAAAACAAGATGACTTAACATTTGCTGTGGTCGATTTTGAGTGTAGTTTGGTTGTAATTTGGCATCTTAAGTCCCACAACTGAGGAGATTTGATGTGATGTCAGGAAAGATGGCTTTTTGGAGAAGAGATAAAGGGAATGGTACGTAGAATACTGTCAGAATAAATGATAGATGGCTCAAACATCAAATCTGTGGTATCTGATAATAAAAGAGGAATGCTGCAGATTTAAGAGACAGCATGCTGTTGTTCCTTATTAGACATACAGAGGAGTAATATTCAGTCATGGTGTGTTTGGAGATAGACAGGCAAATCTTCCTCTTCCTTTTCGGTACATCAGCGCCTGAAGCGCTTCTTGGCACTCCTCAGTGGAATTAGCTTGTGATTCAATGAGCTTCATTACACTGACAGCAAGGCATGAAGTGTGGAGGTCACTGAGTCTAACATGGCGGGTAGTTTTGTTGACATCCTGCCTCGGACAGATCAAGGCTCAGCCTGGCTGCGGAGCATTGCTCTCCAACATCTTTGTCAACTTATCAAACACCCACATTAAAGCAGAAAAAAAAAAAAGCCCCTTCAAACAGAAACACTCGTTTCATGAATAAATCATCCGTGTCATTGAATAAAATTACCTCCAGTGCCAACAGTTCAGTACGACCTTTACTCTGTGTAAAGATGTGGAAAGTACAGCAAAGGTGTTGTTGTCGAGGTGCTGGATTTATAGGAACTGCCGTTTGTGACGAGACTGGAACCGCTACAAGTTCCTCATTTGCCTAAATATAGCTTTAGGCTCAGTGGGGCGGTAGTCATTACATTTTTATTTTATCTTGTATTAATTGGTTTGAAAATTATGTGAAAAAGAGTTAGAAAGAGGTTGAAAGAGGAATTCCTGCAGCCTCCCCTCATCTCCACTGAGGTTCATAAAGCTCAGCTCATTGTTCAGCTGCCTGGCACAAAACTTTGCTATTCCAGTTCAGTCCTGCCGTGAGTCTTAGTACCTAGCTCCTAAAGTTCCAAATATGTGCTCAGAGGTTGGTAGAGACCAAAGACTGAGCTAAAAGATAGTGAGATTGAACTTTAGACGGTGATGTGGAAATCTGCAACTGTGCAAAGGAGGTGAAAGAGAGTTTCTCAGTAACGTCCAAGTCTTTGGAAGAAAGCAGTGGTAATAAAAACTGTCCTCACTAACCGCAGCACTGTTTCTGGAAAAAGCAACACCGGTAATAGGTGAGAAAGTTTTATGTGATTTGATTGGATTTGACAGTTTACCTCTTTTATTTCCCTCTTAAGACTGTTGTGCTCGCAGGTTGGACCACGTCGTTGTCTGCCACCTGCAGGATAAATCTGTTCTAAATTAACTCTGTTCAAACATTAACAACCAATTTGCTTTGTCCTTAAGCTCTGCACCTGATCCCTATCTTCCCCCAGGAGTCAAACCTTCTGCAAGTAATTATCCCCACAACATAAAATCTAACCTTTTGGGGGGGTTGATGGGATAAAGAACAGGAAGTTTGTGATGCTCGCCTACCTCATAGCTATGCAGGCAACCACCTGCATCATGTGTCGTCCAATAAGCACTGACTACAGGTAAGTTCAATCCTGAGAGTTCTGTCATGATCCTGGTCACGTGGTTCACCAGCACTTTATGCCAGTGACTCACAAATAAGCGCTGGCATTTCACTGATACAGACATTTTCCCGTGGAACAAAGCTGGCCGGCGGTGGCAACGATGCTTCTCTGCCATATTGTCAAAATACCAGCCATCAAAAGAAACACAAAAGGAAAAGTGTGCTAATCGGACTGTGAGCTGCCGTGACTGCCAGAAACCTGCCGCACACTCTGGCATTTATTCTGTGGCCATCTGGGCTCCTGGTGGAATGCAACCCAGTTCTTACACAGGATATGGCATCGGTTGGCATTTTCATGACAGGAACACAGACTGCCGCGTCAATTGCCACTCCAATAGAGCTGATTTGAAGAGGGGTACAAACTTACCGAAATAGCTATCAATACTGTCTCTACTTACATGAAAGACACTGCGAAGCGAGGCCAAATCTCTTGCTGACACAGATGGGCACAGTGGGAGACAGAAGCCGCTCACTGAATATCAAGAAAGTGTCATTAAGAGCAGCAAGGAATTACAAAGCAATGGCCAAGTGACTTATTCCTTTACCCCTGGTCCAACTGTTTTATCAAGAAAACCATATGTTTGGCATCACTTGCCTCTGCACCACTCACTTTTCAGACTATTTTTATCTGACTGGATTAGGGTGAAAGGTTTTCTCAGCATAAATTGGATTCTTGCTGGCACTTGGGGTTTCCTTTGGAAATACTGCAAATGGAGTTCATGCCAGAATGGATTGGGCACAACATGTGTCTTGCACACTTGATCACAAATCAATGGCAAAAGGCATAAAACTCCTGCAACAACATGAAGTGCCATCACTTGGTGTTGGCGGTTAAATACACAGCTGCATCAGCTGTTTGTGAAATGACCATACTAGACTTCACACACAGAGACTTTTGTTTGGGTAAGATGCAACTAAAAGTTAAAGGGGCGGATACGAGGAGTAAAGTGGATTGTGTAGACGACAAAAGAAAAAATGTGCTGCTACGCTCATGGCCTTTTGTAATAAGTTAGCATAGTTTAGCAAAATGTCTGTGAGCACGGGGAAACAGGTAGAATCTCTGCAAGAAAGCAAATAAAACAAACAAAACAAGTCAAACTCTTCCTTTAAAAGCAGGCCTGGGTGTAATTAAAGGCCTGCATCAAAGGACGTGTTCATTTGGGTCATGCTTCGTGAGTAATGATCACCTGTGAAGGTAGGTGAGCTGGTCCGATGGTGAAATGTTCTTATTCAGCGCTGCGAAAAGCACCTCGGCTTCACTAAGTCTATGCAGCTGTCTGTTTGGAGTGAGTCACACAGTCAGCATGGAGTGTCTGCTTCACCACCACTTAAATCATCATCATGTCTCTTTCAGACGGAGGACTCGATGTACTATCAGGACTCATCGGCCATGTGAAGTCATTGTGAACACGTTTGTCTCCGTTTTGGGATCGCAGGCCGTCGCCCAGCCTCACAGAGCTGTTAGCACGGCCGTAAATGATTAGCATTGCTTTAACATGCACTGGCGGCATCCTGGCAGCAATCGTGTGTTTATGTTGAAATAGCAGTCACAGTTTTCATCATTCAGACAAAACCCTCATCCACCATTTCTGATATAAAGCACCGAGATTCACCACTTAGACAAAACAACCATGGTAACAATCACAAATCAGATAAGCCCTGTGCACTGTGGGAGCTGCATGACAACACAACTACCACCTGTGTGTGTTGTTCCTCCGATGAGAGAGAGATAAAGGGAGAGAGACGAGTCAGTCTAAATTTATTTATGATGGTCTATATATACAAAGTGCAAGCTAAATTTGACGTCTGTTGACATGGGACTGCTTTCACTGTCCGGTCGTATTGGTCACCCCTTTTCAAACACACATACACACTTGGAAGTGCTGTTTACAGGCTATGAATTTAAAGCATGAAAACATAAATACAAATGCTGTTTGCGCTCATTTATTCACATGAAAATGTACGCTTATAGAAAAATAGCGAACCAACAGACGTTCACTGCCGTTCGTCGGGGTTTTCTTTCTCTTTTGTTTCCCTCTTTCATATACATTCAGGCCCACACACAGTCTGTTTGACAGACTCATCTGCCACAAGTGGATATAAGTGTTTAAGCTCCTCCGCCTCCCGAATATTCAGCCCTTAACGGATGTAAAATATTTTCATTCCACTTTAAAGATCAGCTGGTGCTAACGATTTAACGGGCTAAACTAAACCAAAGTAAGCGAAGCCAAGATAAGATAAGATGAGATAAGATCATTTCAGCATCTTACAGCTCATTGTTTTGGTTTTGCAGCCTGCAACAAGCAGCTGTTTTCTGTAGAAAACCAGCACAGAGAAAAAGTTAGCAGCTGGGCAACATAGCAGAGCATTTAACCCCAAAAGAGCCAAATATTTGCCCTTAAACCAAAAGCAGCATTACAAGTACAATCATATCGGATGAACGAGAAAGAGATGGCCACAAATATGACCAAATAAATGCTGCTCTCACTCTGAACTTTGGGGTTTTTGGCAAATTAGGACCAGGCACCAAATGTTAACATTTTAGTATCACATACTCTCTGTTCTGTTGTGGATCATTTTTAATTTCGGCTGAAATGGAGCACAGAACGAATCCCATGGGAGCCAGTGGTGCTCTAATATTGGCCTACTTGTTCATTTCTTGGTATTTAAATGTGTAATGAAGCTGTTTGTACTAAATTTAATAGAAGCCCAGAACCGATGAAAAGTTTTTACAGAGCAAGCTCATCGGCTGCGAGTCGTCTTTGTGAATAGTCACCAGATTCTTTGACAGCTCTACGGTGATGTACAGGGCTCTGTGATGACACTGTGTGATATGTATGTGCTTCGACCACTGTGGCACCGAGATGCCCCCATAACTCAACCATTAAACCACCCCATAAGGTCATAGATGATCTCATGGGATGACCTCACAGCAGCACTTTGGTGAGCCCTTTTCTTTTCCGTTACCACAACATGCGCCGCCAAACACAGCGCTCTGAAAGAACACACACACACAAAAAAAAAAAAAAAACACCAAGGATCGTGGCACTGACATGTCGATGACATCGCTGCGGCATACCAGGAGGTGTTCTGTCCTCCCTCCTGGTTAACATGTGAGGATGTCTATCTTGCAGATTTGAAACCACCTTGTCTACCACCAGGGAAACGCAGAACTCGTCCTTTAACTGCAGTTATTTGGGATCTGGACAGGTGGAGGACAGCTGCCGTGATCTAAAACAGAAAAAGGAGGCATCGCTGCCTAACCCTAACCCTTTTCTGGCTCGCTCTGGGTTTCTATTGTCATTGTTCAGTAAGAGAAAAAGCAGCCGGCGGACAGGGAGGTGGGACAGGGAGGGGCGGGGCTCCCGAGCCATGACTGGAAAACTTCAGGCTTTCAGATACACTAGACGAAGGTGGAGCTCATTGTTGGAAAGGCAGCTTTGTCGATATTTCTCCACCCCCTTTCTCTCTCGCTCTCACTCTCTTTCTCTCTCTGCACCCTCCCAATGCACACAGATACAGTTTTCCTATATTTTCTCCACAGCCTATCATGTAATAGTAGAAACATATGCGCACTGGAGTGCTGACATGTGCGCAGGCCTTGGGTCCACAGGGAGGCTGAGGGATACATGGTGCACTGACAAAATACTATTAATTCTTCCACCCCTTGTCTTTTTTTCTTCCTGATTTCCTTTATGTTCCTCTCTGCTGTGTTATTCTTTGCACTTTTGACTTTTTGTGCACACCCTCTTCTAGCTTGTACCCACATTTGCTTGGTCTCCACTTTTGAGCTGCTCGGCATTTTTCAGTTTGTTCTTATTTCGGCGATCTCTCCCTCGCTTCCTTTCCACTTTAATCTTTTTCATTTTTCAACAGTCGCCTCTGCTGTTGAAATGAAGTCTCACAGAGTGCTGAGAGATGTTTTTAAGGAGTACAAAAGTCCCTGACAGCTGCACTCTTGCTTTGGCTCTCACTTTTGAGCAAATTCCGTCCCACCCTTTTGCATCACTCGCTGCTCCGCCTGCCTCACGTTCTCAGCTCCCACGTTTTTCTCTCTCCGTCACTTCTTTTCTTTTTCCCCCTCCTTCCTCCCTCTGTTCTTCTCAACTCTCCCCTGATTTCCTTTCCCCTACTGTATGACCCCCCCCCCCTCCCGCTCTCCACACCCTGACATCTCTCACCTCTCTTTTGTAACGCTGCTTGTCAACTTCTCGTCATTCTGTACTTCCATGTCTGTTTTGGAAGACAGGATTGTCATTTGACCCGAGATCTTGCTGTCAGCGTGATCAAACCAATCAGGGTCAAGCGTGGTGTGACTGTAAATAAGAAAAAAGAGAGGAGTCAGGTATCAGAAAGACAGGACGATAGATATACACAAAGAGATCGGCAGTCAGCTGAAATAGTGTCAGTCACGCCGCTCGATGGCAGCTTATTTTCTTTGAGGCTCGTCACATGAGTGTATACTTTGGCTGCAGTGCGTGTTTACTAAAAAAAAAAAAAAAAAAAAAAAAAAGGGGAGGATGACTCTGGTCTCTGGGATAAGAAACAGACATGCTTTACATTTGTTCCAATGTAAACAGCAGCATTTTACACGAGCATGTCATTATTTCACTCCGGGCTTCCCTGCAATAAAGCTAAATGTGGTAGTAATAGAAATTCCCACATCACAGATGCGTTACAGAAAATGTACAATGTGTCTGATGCTTCCGGGAAGCTTTGGGCTTTCTATTTTAGATTGGGATTGAAGGTCAGAACAGGAGGCTGGTGATTAATCAGTGATTCACTGACCGTTTAAATCGGTAGAAATCACATTATGTACTTTATTCCATCTGCTATTAAAGCTGCTATTAACGGCTGTTCCACTCAAACTCTTACATTTATTAATTTGTTGGTTTAGATTCTTCATTTTATACCTGAACTATAACAAAACATGTTATTTTATCTATTAAATTTTACATCCTGTTGCATGACATACCGATAAATGTTGAAGTTATGCGTAAAGACTTTCATCATCTATCGTATTTGGGATTTCTTTATCTAAAGAAAGAAAACACAGAATTCCCTCCAGCGGCTGAAGGGGCCTGTCAGAGTTTGTCTTTGAGTGACAGCTGCTGGCGGGTTTGGTCCCAGCAGGAGAACTCGCACTGAGCCACATCGTAAAGCGTGAAGCAACAACAGCGTGTTTACACAATGTCCTGGTGTTGCCTCTCATGAATTCATCGTATTCAGGATTGTGTGTTGTGATGAATGCAAAATTCACATATTCAGCTCCAACTAGACGGTTCGATTGTTTGGTGTCCGACAAACCAACAATGGCTGCAACACCAGAGTGTGAACACAAAGGGACAACACACCACCACAGAAGGAGAACAATGGTGTTTGACAAACTAACATTAACCAACTGGTCTGCAAACTGGTGTTAGCGTTGAACCCCCCGGCCCGGCCCGATCAATGCTGGTGCAGGACATGACCTCGAGCTTATATGTGAGATCAGAAGGAAAAGCTCATTTTTGTTCTCAAAGTAGAACACGGGAAGCGACATTTTTTAAAAACTCATTGATCAGTTTGGGTTGGTTCACCCGAGCGATTTTTTTCTGAGTTCTTCACCCAGTTTGAAGATTTTTATCTGCTGACTTCGCAACATTTGACTTCCAAACCAAATACAGCTGTTGAGTTATTTGCTTGAATGTCACACCAGGACAGCGACTCAAATTAGATGAGCCCACACCCACACAGTCCCGATCAAACATGCTACTTGAGTTTTTAATTTTAGCACACAATAAATCACAGAACTAAACACATTTTTTCCAAACCTCAGCTTTGATTGATCATCACTTAGCCATTCATATTTCATGGTAGGTAGAAATACTAATACTAAAAACAAAACCTACTTTTAAGGCCCTTTAATTAATTTAAAAAGCCCTCCCCTGTATATTTGCAGTCAGATTTTAAATTTAGAAAAAATGAGAGGGGAATACTGCGCCTACTGGAGATTTATCGGTAAAACTACTTTCAAGTTCTGGAATCAAACCAGACTCTAAATCTTTGGATGCTCATCTTTAACACTGTTCTGAAGCTGTGGTTGTGGCAGATGGATGTGGCCTGGGATGCTGCCTGTTTTGTTGTGAGCCATGGCTCGTAGTTGATGATGTTGAGTTTCTAGGCGTCCGGTGATATCTAATTAAATTTGACTTATGGAAATACGCGCCTGCTCCTCTTTGGGTGGGCTCTGACCAAATCTTAAAAAAAAAAAAATATATTACAGTCACAGAGAATGAATTTCATTGTGATGCGTTCTCAGGATGTTTTGAGCTGGGTGTTTGGATTCCTGCTCAGGCCAAGGCAGACCAGTCCAGGTCTGCAGGGGTCAGGTTTTTATAATAGCCTGGCCTCGCCATCACTCCTTCCAAACTCGTTTGGGCAGGTGAAAGGCCATGAGCTCCTACTTCCAAATCTACACAGATGGCCTTGCTCCTTTTGCTATGAAAAGCACACGTAAGATTTCACTTAAAAACTTTTTCTCAGGAAACCATCCTGTCTGCCTATTCGGTGGAAATCTCTCTTGGGAGTGGCATGAGGTTGTGATTTCCTTGAAACAAAGTTTCTTCGATGAATCACCTCTCTGGCTCTTCTCCTTCAGTCGCATTCACCAGTTTCATTGAGAATAAAGGAGTCGACTTGCTGTCATGTCTGTCGCGACCGAAGCGGCAATGTTCGATCGCTCAAAATCAAAATCCTTCAGGCCGTTTTGTTCCTAATTTACTCCACGTGCAACCTCTGACGCGAGGTGACAGGCATCTTGTGGCTACGTGTTTGTATGTTGTGATGTGGGCTGTTGCAGGCGTGATTTGCCCTCATTCTGAGGTTCACCCAAGCTCCGGGACATGGTCTTTAGCGCTGCTTAATGAGCCTCAAATTCAACTGCCTTTTTTACAGCGAGCTGTAAAGCCAAACACTACATCACCAGTGTCTTTGCTCATGAAAGCCATTTACACAACAAAGAATGGATGGTTTCCATATCATTAATGAACTCAGACTGAGAAGTTCCTGTCAAACTAAATTTTCTCCACATTGATGGTTTTTATGCCGTTTAATTTAAACTCTATTATCCCCAATGGAGTTACAAAAGCAAGCTCCATTTGGGTTAGCAAAATTATGTTTTACTGGCATCATCTGTATCAGGACAAATAACGATGCTATTTTCTGTCGACTTTTTATTGAAGGACGTATATTTAAGTTTTCAAAGTTATGTTACATCACACAAATATCCATTAAGACTAAAGACTCGGCCTTGTAGGTAAAATGAGTACTTCCTTACCCAGCATGCATCACTCTCACATCTTGTGTGAGAGCGAGCGTGGACTGAGGGAAGCTGCTCTTTGATGTGCCGTGGCCTGGACTGGACCTCATGAATGTGTGCTGTGATGGCTTTGTGCATAAGAAAAAAACTTCATCAAGTGAGATTAAAGAGACTTTGTGCTTCTGATTATGTCCAGAATTCTGTCCAGATGTGTGGATTATGTGCACTATTGAAGAAGGCCACTCCAATGGTGCCAGCACGATGGACTGCAGCTAAAACATGTAGGCAAACGTGGAAAAAATGACGTTTTCCCAAATGCAAAGTGTTCTCGCTGCAATGAAACGATTCTTGTGACAGTGCAATTTGACAATTGTACCTCTTGGCCATACGGGAAACAACTGCTGCCATGATTACTTTCCAGAATGTGCGCTGTTGTAGAACCATATCCAGGGCTTGTTTTGGTTGCTCATCCACGTTACAAAAACAAATGGCCACTTTTGGAATGCACCAGCTGTAGAATGTGTGTTTTGCATTTGGAATTTTTTTTGGACAATGCAGCTTTGTGTGAATTCAGGGAAACATTATTTGCTGGTTGGAAATATGAACAGCTTTTGGCCATGCTGAGTAGTTATCACGTGGATCAGTTCTGGATCATTTTGTAAGAAAAGAAAACTTCTGAGGAAAGCAACATGCTTGATGTCGATGGAAATGGGCATGGGGGCGGGCCGGTCAACAGCGAGATAGATTGTAGGAAAAAGGGGGCAGTGGTAATAGAGGGTTGCACAGGAGGACAGGAAGCTGCTGGTGGGGTGAAGCGCTGAGCGGATCTGGGGGTTGTTTACAAAATCCACAGTCTGCTAAAGACATTAGAGTGCTCTCCCCTCAGCTATTAATGCCTCTAAGACTTCCAAGTCCCATTAATGCTCTTAACAACACCAACAACAAAAAAAAAAAAATGTTAGCAAAAACATCTTTCCTCCATATAACACCGCATTTAAACATGCTGGGATACACTAGATGTAAAATTCTCAGATATGGATTAGATTAAATGAGTCTTCCAGATAAGGAGAATCAGTCCAGACTGTAATTAAAAAATGCAGAGGGCTTGTGGGAGAGTGCTGACGTGGATGTTTTGCCTGAAAAGAGATGCTTTGCAGTTGAGTCATCCCAGGCAGAGGGAGCTGTATCCTGGGCAGGCTGGGCCCCTCTGACCCCTCCCTGGCTCTCCCCTGGGCGTCCTCCTCCTCCTCCTCTTCTCTGTCTCTTATTTACACTGTGTTTCCAAAGCGACCTGAGCTGATATGCAGGATGCCACCCCTCCTGGGAGGTCATCCCAGAAATCATGACAGCAAGTCAGCCCCCGCGGTGCGAAGCTGGCTCCATGCAGAACCCGATGGGGTGTCCTCTCTGGGAGACACGGAGACCGACCAATGGCTGACAGGTGTGGGGCCTGTTCCCCATAAATTGCCTCTAACGGGGCCGGGGACCCCCAGTGGAGGCCCGACACCTCCAGATTTGTGTGTGTAAGCGGACACACACAGACACCTACAGCTGGGTGGGTGGGCCTGCTGTTTGCTGAAACAACAGGAAGCATCATGGCTGTCAGCATTTCAGTATTCTGATTGTTTTGGTCTGTCTCTTCGGTTCAGCGTCTCTGCCTGACATCAGCCGTTCCACCTAAACAGCGAAAGAAAAGCACATTATTTATGACCTCCACTCCTGCCGTGCAGATAGTTTTGGTTTTGTCTGTGTTTGGAGAATATTAGCTGCAGAGATTTCTACCTCTACCCCCCCAAGTCAAGAGGAGGTTAGAAAGTTTATGCAGCTCAACACGTCTAAATAATTCAGTGTGTCTTTCCAGAAACACTGTCCCCGTCTCTTGGCGCTGAACCTTCAAAACCTCGGTGCTCCTTGAAACTCTTGGCAGGCAGAAGTTTTTCCATCTCTAACAGGCCCCTGAAGTTCTTTAAGCAGAGAGGCTTTTCCCCAACCTGCACCGTTTTTCACTATTTGGAAGCAAAGCCTCATTATTTATATTATTATTTATCATTTAGTTTTTTGTAAAAATCTACATTGGCAATACTCCACCGTGACATAACTCACCATTGTGAAGATGCTGTTTTGTAATCCCGAATTTATTGTTTCCGCTATTTCAGGGATTCATTGGCTTTAGCATAACATGTATAAATGTACTTAAAAAAAATCCTTACCGACAGTCACTCCAGCAGCATAATTGTGCCTAATTCTAGTTTACGTGACTTAAGTGAGTTTCAAGAGTCTGGCATTCAATGTTTATACTCTGAAGAAGAACGGTCGGCAAAAATGTGAAGCATTTCAAAACAATGCACGATCTGTGCAGCCAAAGCCTGATAAAGTTTATGTTCCTCTGTGCCGCAGACCTCCACTGAACCAGACCGTGGCAGTGGGCGACATGTTCCTTCGTCCTTCATTCATCGCACGAAAATTCGCCCAACCACCTAAAAGTGCATCTCCGGCTGCTCACAAACGTTAGCCACTGATTTCAAGCACAACTTTATACATTTGTAGAGTTTGCATGGATGGAAGACTTTGCGCTAAGCTAATCTAAGAGCTAAATATGTGGCTCAAAATGTCTTCATTCTACCCAATAACTGAGGCCATCTGGTCTAACTTGCCCCACATGGTTGTGCTGCACACAGAAACCACCGCTGTGTTCTGACTCTCACACATCATTTGAGTTTGTATGCTTGAAACTAAAATGTAAATCTTTTCTTTTTTTTTCCCTCCTCGTCTCCCATTTCTCGTTCCACCTCCGTTTCTCTTCGGCTTTTCATTCTCCTCCTCCCCATCTGCTTTCCTCCTTCGCCTCACTCCCTTCGTCTTCCTCCTCCTCCTCTCCATGTGTAAATTGTGGGTGAGGGGGGTTTGGAGATGGTGGGAAAGCTGCTTGTAGGAAGTCACCCCCCCACCACCCCCGACCCCCATCTCTTATGTTAACGTGTTCACCGGCTGGACAGCACATTCTTTCCACCTCTGTCGGCCTCATGGGTCAAGCAGAACCATACCTCCTCACCTCCCCCCCGTCTGGCTCTCCCTCACCGATCGGCCTCTCCTGAGCTGCCTGAGTGTGAGCTTCAGATGCAGGGATGAGGGAGGTCAGTGGAGGAGGAGGGGTATTTGGAAGAGAGCGGGGCATTTTCATTTGAATCACAGTTTCCAGCGGCTTCCCCCCTCCTGTGTTTTTCAGGTGCTTTCTGCAAAAGAGGTTTTTCAAAAAACTAAGAAAGAGAAAAAAAAAAAAAGAGGAAAGAGTTTTAAATATAAAACATATGTGGCACACAAGTAATGTGAGTGTTTCCATCCCAGACACTCGATTTATGTCTGCCAGCTATAACACAAGACGCAGGATAAAGAGGAGGGGGGGACAGATACAGTCAGAGTGGAAAGACTGAGGATGGATGAGAAGATGGAGAATCCTCGTCAGGTTCCAATAAATGCAAATGTCTTTCTAAAACATCTCTCTCTTTTTCTCTTTTTCTGCCTTTCACACACACACACACACGCACAAATATGAACAAGTGCTGAGTGGGCACACAAAAGCTCTTAAAAGACCGAGCGATCAGCAGGACAATATCTGGAGAGTGTCGACCATCTCTGCTGTTAACATCTTTAAACATCTGTAAACTTTGTTTGCTTTTTTAGAAGTAGGAAATCGACTCGTCGGTTCCTTCAGCAAACACACATGAGAAAACTGCAGCAGAGCCACTTTAGCGGTGAATAGACACATCCAGCACTACAGGAGTGAGTCATAGTGTACTTTCCTAGACATTTTTCTCATTGTGGGTTTAAATACTCCATGACCCCCACCCTGAGTAATCACACAATATGAACTCGAGCACAGACACTGACTAATCCCTACGAAAGGCCATTCAACATCTTGAACCATAAATGCTTTGGGGGGGTGGGGGAGTTGGTGCTAACAGCGTCTTGTTTCATGGTTCATTCTACATTTTCCTGAAATGGCTTAGATGAAATTTTTTTTTGGAAAGGACGAACTGGTTGTGAATCTGTTACGTGGCACAGCAACAGATTTGTGACGCAACGTTTCAGGAATGGCTTCTTCCATTCCAGAATCCACCTAGAGGAGTCTATCATCTCCAGGGAGGTCTGCCAAGAACAGAGATTCACACACACACACACCTCAGCCAAGAGCCAGATGATGTTCGTTGATGTACAGTGTGTGTGTTTTTGTGGGTCAGAGAGTCGGGGATTGGAGGTGCGGGACGGTTCAGATCTGGTTGGTATCTGAGGTCACACAAAGCTGTCTTTACTCTACACAACCTGACAGAAGAAATGAAGTGGGGGAAAAAGGAGGGTGAGCTCATTTGTTTATCGGTGAGGTTCTGGATGGCGAAGGGTCAGGGGTTCTTGCTGTCAAGTGTAATGGGGGGGTGTGGCTGAGAGTAAAGCAGGGAGGGGCTGAATAACAGGCATTTTTTCAGATCAGCAGGTAATGAGAAGTTCCTTCCTCTGACTTTTATCTCGGTGCAAAGAAAATGGCAAGTACGATCCTGCTTTCATATCTTTATAAAATACACACAGACATAAACACACACTCTATCATCTGCTGTAACAACTCACTGTGGACCAAAGCTGTTTAGAGTTACACAAGTGACCTCTGATTGTAGGACGATGAGAAAACCGAAACTGTGGTTTTCTTCCATTCAAGAGTGGGTACACTGTGCTTTGGTTTATTTTTAAGGGAAATAAAATCCAACAGAAAAGGCTCAACAAAAGTGCTCCTTGAAAAAGACCAAGAACGTCGGCTCGGATGTCTCCGAGATGAGGGGTCCCACAGATTTGCAGGGGAGAAGGTACAGAAAAGAAAAACACAAGTCGCGGAAGCACAGAGCGAGGGGTTTTATAAAAACCTCGCCCCTCCACGTGCTTCTGTTCCTGCCGCGGGTTTGTTTGATTGATAATTAGTGCCATCTGTATTTCTGTGCCAAAGGGGCATGAAAATGTTCTGTGCATCTTCTTCTTTCACCTCTACAACTTTTACACTTGTAAAGTTTTACCTCCTCTTTTAAACAAGCACTGACTGCTTCATTTATTAGAAGTAGGACAATTTTCACATAGATTTCAATTTTAGATTACTTTCAGAGTACAGCCAGTGGCATCGCTTTGGATTTATATAATGACGCTTCCATTGTTGATCCACTAACTCTAACCCTTTAAAAGCGTGTTTCTCAGAAGTCAGACTTTGGTTGTCCTCTACTTTTTTGCAGCTACTCGTTCAGAAAAAGGCAATTTGATATTTTATTGCTAATTGATGAAAATTTTGCCAAATTTCACTGCTATGCAGATGACACCGAAGTCTACCTTCCCACTGAGGGGTGTTGCCAATCATCATTTGACTAAACAACACATTTAGATTTAACCTTAAGTACGGTGGCAGAGAGCAGCTCTAAGAGCCAAGTTCCTTCTTCTTTCATGAGGTCAACCAAACCAGACAGCAGATCATAACTTTGAATCCTCGCACTCAGTTCTGGTTTAGAGTCCCAGAATACTGCTGCTTTTTATTCCCAGTCTAAATTGGCTTCTGATGTGATGCTTTTAATGAAAACCATGAGGCCTCTGGCTTGGACTCTGAGTTCTAAGATTGAAAAGCAATGGTCAAGAGAGTCAACAGAGCTGCTGCAGTTTGTGGTCACCGCCTGTTGATACTTACTCTTCTGGAGGAGGTTCTCATGGACTGACTAAACCAGTAAAATCACGTAGCTGACTTTTAGCTTTTTACAGTCAATGTTCTGCTCCTGTCTTGCCTGTGATTGATTTTCATGTACTTTCTGTCCATTAATGATGATCTTTTTGAAACCAGCCAAGGGCAGTGACAGATCAGGCCTCTACAGTCCAGATCCATTACAGAGACAAGGATTTCTGTAAAAAAAAAAAAAAACAAATTGTGAGCAACATTTGAAAAAACTCACAGCAAAGACAGCGATCCCAAAAATGCTTCATGCTCATGTGATTCAGTGTTTCTGTTATTGGTCCCAACAGCAGTAATGAAGTTCCACGCTTAACGTTTCTTCTGCCAAACCTGATTGCATCATTTTGTGAGTCTTCGCAGAGCCCCCCCCCCCTCCTTGTTCTGTATTTGGTCATTACTCAACCTTCAACACCAGACGGTCTCTACAGTTTTTTCCCCCATCAGCATCAAAATGCTGTTTTTTACAACTCACAATACCCTCATATGAATGGAGGAGTGGAAAATGGCAGGAAATAGCATACCAGTGGAGGCATAGTGGGGATTGTGTTGTTTGATTGAAAACAGCTTGTTGGTCTTCATTACTGTGATGTTTTGAGGACAGATGAAGGCATGGCTGACTTAAGCTTGCAGCTGGGAATTATTTTGTTCTTCAGCCTTTGCTGATATTCTCAGGGATGATTTATAAACTCACAGCTGTGTGTACAGCTCACTCTGCGTTGGACATCTCTCATTTTGGACAAAGGGAGCGCTGTCATGTTCAAGAAATCATTTGTTTCAACACTTAAAAAAAAAAGGACAGTTACAAAAACAAACTCATTCGCTTCTCATAAATAATGCAAGCTGTGGTACCCACTCAGTTGGCTACACGGGAAAGTTAAAGCAACGTGAGGAACGTTCGAGGCGGCTGTGTGAAGGTCTGTAAAGGCCAAGCTCTGGCACAAGCAGGCTACAGCTTACAACACTGACAGAAAAGTAATAATTCAGCAGAAATAAAATCCAATAACATGGAAAATCTTTAATCAGTAAACCCAGAAAATCATCCTTATTCAATTACATGTGTTAAATCAACAAATACTCCTCATCATTTTCTACTTTTGTGCTCAAAACGTCCACTGTAAATATATAATTATCTTGAGCTGAAGTGGAGCATTGAAGCCAGATTTTATTTATTTTAACTCATCAGTTTTTGCAACTTGTGGCAACTTATGCTGGTAATGGTTTCCATGGGGAATCCTTCAACATAGGAAAGGAATTTACCACCTTGTGAGTCAGACCTTTTTCCACTTTTCCAGACTGGAACAAGGATAGCCCCACAGGGGGGGGGGGGGGCGGAAGCCTTGTTCTGACTGCTGGATGGGGGGTGGGAACTGGCTAAATCACCACCAAACCCAGCTCCTTCCCTTAAAACCCGGTGGGGTAGGCGATGATTACGGAAAGAAAAATGAACATCGCAGACTGGCTTGTCACTGCGGTGGGCCGAGCGGTGATCTCACGCAACGGTACCCAGAACAAGACAGGAAGGAGGAGGGAGACGAGGAGGAGGAGGAGAGTGACAGCCGGAGACGGAGCGGTCATGTGGCAGGGCAGTGGCTGTGGTTCTGGCGGAAACGCATCCTAACTCAGCAGAGTTCAGGATCAGGATTCTTGCTGCTCCGCGGTCCGCTGTGCTCCGCGGGCTCTGCTGGAGACGACATCCCAGCTTCCCGTTAGCTGGATTAGTGGGTCACACTGCATGCTGCTTCACAGAGACACAGAGTCTCTCATCCACTCAACTTACAATACGCGTGGGCTCTGGAGACTATTCACATCCACCCCCTCCCACCACCACCACCTCTTTCTGTTCCTCCTCAGTCTTTTTCTGACCCCCCATTTTTATGTTTTCTTGTGTAATACATTTGGACGCCCTTCCACAACTCTTTCTTTCTCTCTCACTACTTGAGTCCTTCCCCTCCCATTTCGTGTCCGTAATGAAAACGCAGCCTAAAAACTGACACAAAAAGGTGCAGAATAATGAATATTCTGTTGTTTGGACGCAGAAAGTTTGGAGTCAAAGTGAGTTTTTTTTTTTTTTTCAAGGGAGGGTCGAAGGAGATCATAAATACCAAATGAGAGGTTAGGCTCAGAGTTTGTTTGTCAGGGCATGTTGTAGTGTTGGAACAAACATCTGGCAAGCAGCTTTCTCCACAGCCCTCCATCTTCCCTTCCTAACTCCCCTCTTTTTCCCAACATCTCACATCTCTCCACTTCAAGTTGAAGTCAACATACACTCGAACTTTACAAACGATGTCGCTTTTGGGCTACTCCCTTTTTATTTGCCTTCACCGAACAAATACGTGTGACCCAACAAATGTACAAATGGAATACAGCAGCATAAATCAAATCAGATTAATATTTCTTTCTTCTAATCTTTCTGTCCTTTTTCAGTTTTATAACCATCATAAAAAGATACACTTCTCATGATCTGACAGGCAGCCGCGTACATGATTTCAGATCAGTCACGACCAAACTGAAAAGTGAAGGGTCTCCCCCCGGTGGTGAGAACGAGACACAAAATCCCATTGGTGCCAGCGCTAAAATCCACTCTGCTGCTTCGTCACAAAGTTTCCAGAAACAAAAACCAGAAGATAACGAGCTCCAATGAAAATAAATACACTACTAGAGAGTGTGAAGCAAAAAAATTAAGTGTCAGATCGGAAACACAAGCATTAGTAGGTATTTCCTGAAGGAAAAATGTTTCTTTATTTGTTTGTTGGGGAGGGGAATCACAAGCTAAAACCAATTTGGCTTTGATTGTTCCTGATTTATGACTGCTCCGGCAGAAAAGAGCATGTTTATACAATTAGCTTACACGTCTCATCTTCGTCTGTTTTCCTCAGATAAACAGTCTTTCCTTCCGTTCTTTGCCCCTTTTTCCTCCATACTGCTGATGTGTCACCAGCCCCCCTATCCTTCTGCAGCTCCCCTTTCTCATACATCCACAGACACACAAACACACACACACTCACACAATCCAGCTCTAGCGTTTCCAGATGTGTGCAGGGGTGATGTCATGGCAGACCAGAGGCATTGGACTCCGATCCCTCTCTTTTTCTCCGGGAGCACGAGGCGGAAGAGGGGAGTGCTGATAAGTTCCCAGACGGCATTGTGAGCGGCGCGGAGTTATCTCCCTATGATTAGTCGAGCAGAGAAGCTTTTCCCTGAGTCACAGAGTCCCTCAGAGAAAAAACAGATCCCACCGCTGTGATCCACCAGCTGACCCCGTGGCCCCCCAGAAAAAAAAAAAAAAAATCTGCATTCCCACTTCTCTCTTTCTGCTGAAGTCACACCCTTGAATTTACCAAACGGTACCTGAACATCCCAAAAACACGAGGAGGCCAGTGTGCAACAGATGTGGCTTTGTACAAAAGGAAAGGGGGGGGGGGATGGCGGGTTAACTACTGATGACACAGAGTGGCTGAGTGTTGTGGTGGTTGCTAGACGACTGCACTGTAAATAAATTGTGAGAGCAAAAAGAATGGCCATGTAAATTGTGGTCCGCAGCATGAGGCCTGTCTGAATCTCCTGGGAAAAGAAAAACCCCGGCGTGCGAGGGTTGACTGGCGAGGGACAACGTGAGCGGTCCCTAACCTAGTTACAGACCCCAGCTGGACTGAAATTCAGGCCTCAGACACCAGCTGGGGAGAAGGGACTCACCTTCCATCATGTCACACTCTTGCAAGAGCTCCAATAAAAAGAAAAGTCCAAACAGTGTGCAGCTAAAACAACATCGGGCCCACTTGTGGTCACTTTTATGTGCAAAGCAGGACAAAAGCGAAATGAGCAGCTTGATCACCTGAAAGCATATAAAGTGCAACTGCTACAGTCGAGTTACATATTAATGCTTCCAGTGGTAGAAACCACTGGATGTAGCACCACTATCGTTATCCAGCCTTGACCGGTGCATTTGGAAATTATTATACTCCAAACAATACAAAACGAACCATAGCAAGGTGCGTTTAAAAAGCCATTTACAGCGAACAGAGATGTGCAAAGATTAAACAAAAAAAAAGAGAATTTTATCTGGTTAGTCGTTTCCTGTTGGTAAAATTACTGAGTTTCGACTGTGAAAGCTTTGACAATCAGCACGAACTCGTTAATGGGAGACGATTAATGAGTAATAAGACCAACAATGGCTGCAGTCCATCCACTTCCATGGCCCTTTTATGACTCACTGGGCTTATTTACTGGGACACCTAATGGAACAGGCAGGTCATTAATGCCAATAGTTTTCTCCACAAGTCAAACTCTTCAATGAACAAAAGCCTTTAAAGCTTATTGACCCGACGCTGTGACATTTCTGCTGTGTGTTACTTTCATCTTCAAGCGTTTACATTGAAATGTCGTGTTTGCACATGATTCTGCTTTCTACTGTCCCTGTGTGCTTTAACCAGCTGAGTGGATCAATTTAGCAGCTAATCGCCGGCTTTAATCAGATTACGTCACTTTAGCCGTGCAGGCCCACCCGCACACAAAGCAGTCTCAGTCTCAAACTTTTTCCTTTCCAAAAGATCTCATAAGGACACAAAACTCAGAGCAAGTGATCCAGCAGACAATTGCTTCTGATTCTTTGTTGTGATTAAAATTAACACTGAAATGTTGGCTCTGATCCCTGTAAATCCAACCCACCCCTCCTTTGTTTGGCTCTGCTGTGTGGTTTCACTACAAAAGCAGCAGTGACAGATCTCCCGCATTAAGCTAATTTGTCCTGGTCTATGTGGCACCTTTCTCAGCTCCAATATTCACAGCGACAACTCGTAATGAAATGATGTTTGGAAATTCAAATTGGTTTAAGATGTTAATTTCTGGATCCTTCTGACATCAGTCTGTTTTATGTTTTATAGGAAAGAAAAAACAAAAGGGGCGGGAGAATCTCACACCTGGTTTTAGTTTCCTGTGATAGTGAAGAGTGCATTCGAAAGTTGTCCGGAGTCGGCCTTTGAAGTCCGAAACCTCACGAGAGAAAATCATGCTTACATTAAGCCCGCCGGGCTTCCCTTTGAGCAAACACAATCACAGCGAGCTCCATACCATAGAAGTGATAGACTATTGAGAGGGCCATTTGAAATCTTTCCAAACATTCTCAAGTAGCCAGCTTTGCTCCATTTAATAAGACTTGCCTGTATTTTTAGAAGTGAGGAAAGAAAAAATGACTGTAAAATTAGAAGGCAGCCATCTTTCTTCCGACAGTTTCGACACATGAGCCAACATCAATACTTCCCATATTAAGTGTTTCCACAGAATATTTTTCTTGTGCGCCTCTAAAAAGCAATTTCAATCACAATGTCGTACTCACATTGCACTCCGTTCAATTATGATGTTAAATTTCAACTTGAATCACCGTCACCGCGTGTTGTAGTTATACCGTTACAATGGCAGCATTCATGAATGCTCCACCATCACACTGGCTTTCTGTGGCCTCCTCAAAGTATTTTTTAAGCACCTACATCTAGAATCCCTTCAGGTATTTTGAATCTTTCTTATGGACTCATAAAAGAGCCCGCAGGATTACAATAAGAAGAATACTGATGTTTTGGCTCTTTCCCCTCGGAGGGAAATTATGTTTATCTCTGTAGTTTGTTTTGGTTTGTTTTTTTTTTTTTTAACCCAACACAACAGTGGGGCGCTTTAGCCAAATTAAAATTAAATGGCTGAGTTGAGGCAAACTGGGTGAATTGTTTGCTAGTAGTGCTGCACAGTGATGATGCATGAGTCTCATTTTGTTGTACTTGTTGGAGGTAACATATCAAGAAATGAAGCAAAAGCAGAGGAAGAAAGGGAAGGCTAATAAACACATAAATAATGTGTTTATAACAAAATGTTTTATAGGCAAAGCTATTTCTCAATTACCTCAAGCATACCCACAATGCATTCTGCTAGAAACAGTGAATAGAAATCTTTATATGTTGGCAAGAAAATCTAAATGGCATCTTTAATCCTTTCTTTTTACAAATGCAAAGGAGACGTGAGGACACAGCTGGTATATAAACGCTGTGCAGTCTTCATAAATCTAGCAGTTGCTTTGACTTCTGCACAAAAAGACTCTGTTTGCATGTGCTGTCATACACGATTACAGTCCATGTCCTCATGTCTGGGTGTGAACTCCTGTCAAATTTGAGCTGCTATGAAGTCACTAGCAAACAGTGCAAGGCTCAGTACGAGACTCAAAAAAAGAGGACGACGGCAGGGAAGCAGACGTTGGGACGTTGTTGCCAGGTGAGGTCAGAGACAAGGTGGATTTTTTTTTTTTTTTTTTGTAATCAACTACATCAAATACTTCCCAAGATGGACAGCAAACAGAAAAGAGTCCATGTTCACTGCAGCACTGAGAAACTTCAGGATGCTGCTAAATCTTGAATTCATTTGACATTTCTGACAGAGGAAACGTCTCAGCCAGAAACCGAGCGCTGTCTGATTCCGGAGGAAACAAAAGCATCTACCAGTTTTCCAGGTCGGCGAGGAAACGTTTAATCCTGGAGACGCTTCCCAGATGGAAAAACATGCTTGTTTTGGATTTTTGCTGTTAAGCAGCTGTCAAAGAGGAAATGCAGATCAAAAGCTCCACCTGTATTATCCCCCTGTCTTTTGGTTTTGAAATCCAAAATAAAACATTGTGTGTGTTGAACTGTTGTATGATCAGGTTTCGCTCCCGTGTAAAGTTGTGTGTCCTCTGCATATGGAAAACGGCGAAGAGTCTGACAAACAATAAACAACAAGAAGTGGAATTTTAAACTATTCAGTCAAAACCAAAACTTCAAGTTCCTCTCCAGACATGTTTTGAAACCTGCAGGGGGCGCTCTCAGCGTAGAGTACAACAAAATAAACGTCATGTAAGGTGCAGCGTTGTAAGGTGACAGAAACACAAAGAAATAAAAGTCACATTACTGTTCCCGTGGTTCAGTCAGCTGTTCTGTCTCGTGTCCCTCCATTGGGCTGTGAGGTTAATGCAGCACGTTTGATGACGATGCATTTGTCTTTGTTTAGGTTTTTTTTTTTTTTTTTTTCATTTGCACCACATTCCTCTGCTTGTACCTCGTTTAGACTTGTGTTTGGCTTTGTTTTGTTTCTCTCGGCCACCTTTGTCCAGCATGCCCATGAAGGTGCAGCCCATCACATTAATGATGAATCACACCGCTGATGAACGACAGCTGAGCTTCTCCTGCTGAGACACGTCAACACAGATCAGCAAACTTTCAATTAAATTTCAATTTATTTATTTTCAGTTAAAACTAAGACTCACATTTTTCTCAGAACTGATTGCAGTCATTGAGACATGGCAACCAAAATGAAAGTAAACAGGAGCAGGAAAAGATCCAGCTGATTTTATTCTTCAGGTGTTCCAAACTCTAAAAAAAGACACGTGAATATTAAGCAATGTGTGCAGAAATATTTCTCATGATGATTGCAAATATTGCTAGAGCTCTGTTAGACATGTAAATAAGTGTGCCAAGATATTTCCCCTGACTGCTTGTTGTACCCCAGGTGGCCACCGAGAATATTAAAACGCAACTTTCAAAAAAAAAAAAACAACAACAACAACAACAAACCATGAATATGTGACTATTTATTTGGGAATAAGAAGAACTGATTTATTCAACAAAATTAATGTACGATACGTTGCGATATTGTCAATATTGTTTCAGCTTGGTTTTTAAATATAAAGTCAGGCGTGTGGCGACCAAGAAGGAAAACCAAAGCCAGCTCTTTGACCTTTAATAGAGAAGAAAAAGTAATTCCTCATTTAAATGTGTCTGCTCACATTGTAGTAAGCAGGTTTTCATTAGAGCAGCCTGGGCTTTCCTTTCTGTGTCAGTTCTGCAGCGAGAGTCGCCTCATGAATTAACTGGAAGAAACGAGATCCGCCGTCCTGCAGGTCCCGAGGGATTTGACCGCTGACGAGTCCTCTTAATTAAAGCTTGTTTTCGGGTACTGCAGGATGGAGGCCTCCTCTTAGCGGTAGACGGAGATTCCCACATCCAACGTACTGTGTGATTCATAACAGCAATCCTGAATCATCTCTAACAGCTCGTCACGTTGGTCACGTTGACTTCTTTGCTGTTTGCTTTCACCAGTGTAATTTCCCACAGGCCTCCTCAATATAGGACACTGGAAAGTGTTTTCAACTGGATGCAACAGGAAAAACATCAGGCCAAATAACAGTCAGTTTAAGTTAATGTACCGTACAAGATGCCAATTAGGTGTTTAAAATGAGTCTCACTCTGTATTTTTGTCGTTATTTCACAATAACGTGAACACGTGTAGAATCTAAAGTATCTCATGGACATAAATTTCTGTTTGGACGTGTCAGAAAAATTGAATTAAATGGAATCTGTGGTGTTTATGAGGTTTGTACAAATGGAGGATGAGGGAGAAAGAGCCACTGCAGACAGGGTGATGGTTTGTTTACAAACCTCTGCATTAGAGGTTTTACCAGTTTTTGTGTATTCATGTCTTCAGTTGCAAAGCATTGGGACGGATATTTGCTCTAACTGCTGGCAGCGGTTATCCCATCTCTGGTTGTGAGATGATTCTCTGTGGTACGGCTGTCTGGAGTCAGAGATGGTGAAACGGTCTGGACGTTTGCCACAGCTGCAGCCATACCGGGTAGAAAAAGGGCCGTATGAAATTGTCCAAAGATTACAAAGAGCGGCTGGGGCAACAGAAGTTCCTTTGTCCTGTGGTGAAGCCGTTCCTTACCCTCATGTGCTGCGGTATTCGCTGCGAATTCATTCGTTTCCAAAATGTTATTTTTCCATAGCGGTGTGTGTGTGATTTGCTGTGGGATCTAAAGGCGAGCTGCCTGTGAACCGTCCTTCTGGTAAAAATGTCACAGTGCAATCTGACCGTGTCGCTTCGAGCCACCGCTCAAACCAAATTACAACTGAAGGTGGAGAGGTCAGAGGAGGAATTTCATGGCCTGACCCGTCAGGTCAGTGTTGGGGGGGGTTTCTTTAAAGGTGACAGTTAGCTCATTGTTATTGTTCTGTCTCAAATGAAGCCTGAGCACACAGAACTTTAACATCAAGCGGTCGGTCTACGAATGGAAACACACGAAGGCAGGCGGGCGTCCTGCTCTGCTTTGGTTTCCTTCTATTAATCTGATCTTTTCTGTAGCTTTCAAAGAACGAGCTTCTGTTAATAGAGTTCCACTCAAATGCTTTAAATATCACATGAACTCAACAGTGCTGAGCTTGCCGCTCTGCTGTAGGGAGCTTTTCTGAGCTCAAGTTTTCCCCAGTCTGTGGCAGCCCATTTTCCACTACCGCGCCAGAGAATAAATGGAACTCCATCACGAATCTGCCGAAGCCCGGTGAGTAGGACGAAGGGAACAAAGGAAGGCAGGGGGCACCGAGCACCGAGGTTTTGTGATGGATTGCGCGTCGCTTTACCGCCGCTGACCCACGGTTGTGCGCCGTTGTCTCTAATTAGCAGCAGCTAATTAAAGAGCAGAGATGAGCAGCCAGCAGCCAGAGTTGCTGTGGGGAAAGTGAAAAGTATCTGCTGACACGCCCCTCCAGGCCCAGTGCAAACTTATGGCACACATCAATGGTGCCGTAACCCCATGCTGCTCCAGTCTGAGAAAGTTATGACTGCTGTAACTGCGACGTGCTCCGAATCGGCTCAGGAGCTCTTTAAGACCTTTTATTTCCAGACAGCAGCCAAAGGGGTGATATTGTTTGTTGTTGTTGTTGTTGTTGTTGTTGTGAGAAGCTGGATTGTCATTTTGGGATCGTAATGTCCAAAATATAATGGAGAAGCCGCAGTCCAAGTATCATGAGAGCTCAGCTGAGGTCCAGGCCTGCTGACAGCATATTTATTCCAGATGGAGGAACCAGCTCCTCTCCGACCTCTTTCTGCACATTTTTCATTTGTCTTTGTTTTTGGAGACCTTCGTTGTTACATTGTGCTGCGGTTTCAGTTTAGGAAACGCTTCTGTGGAAGACATTTAGTTTGTCTCTAAGATTAAAGGACAGCTCGCTAATGACTGTGGCACGAAGCTCAACAGGCAGTCAGACAAGTGGCTGTGTCTTCTGTCGAACGGTGACTTGTGTCATCTGTTCTTATTCTTTTGGGAAAGGACTCAAAATATTTGAGCTTTAAAAAATTCCAACCCAACCCGAATGCTCTGGTACTTGAATAGAAAAGCCGCAGCAGGCCAGCAGCTGAGTGCTGTTCACCACTGAAAGATGTTTACTCATTCCAGGCTTGATTTGACGTTGCCATTACAAGAGACTGTGAATAATAGCGGCACACCTGCGTTGTATCCCACTTCATCAGAAAAACTGGATAAGAGGTCCACGAGGCCCTCAGGGTCGACTGGCTCACGCTGCATTATGGGACACGCATTTTAATCATCATGAATAACGGAGTTTGATCACATGTAGTGACAGCTTGAGACAGGAAGTTGAATTATAGAAAGTCCATACACAGAAAATAAGAATTATGTGTTGCTGAATCTTAAATACCAAAGCAAGCTGCACACACACACACAGACACACATTCTCAGGGCACAAGGTGACGGTTTTGATGCGTTTCGCAGTCAGACAGCTGCACCCCCTCGGTCCTTAATGACGGGTCGGACTGGGCTGATGTCCAGAGGAATGCTTTCCCCATCAGGCACACTGCGCACACACCAGGTCTAGACAGAACTCACCAGTAATGGAACAGACCAGCAGGTAAAACAAACCACACTGACAGAGCCAAAAACCTCTTACAACCTCAAAACATGTCGCAGAGGTTAGCTTTACTGATCCAGTGAAGATGTGGAGCATTGGAGGCATGCAGTGTTTATTTCAGGTCTGTGTGGAAGGAAAGCTGGTGAAATGTCTGAGGACTGCTTCACTTTTATGCTGGTTCGACCAAGAGCTTCTAGCTTTGGGCCTGGGAGGGGTCTGAAAACGTATCATGGAGGCCCACGTCCAAGTGAAGTCACACATAAGTGGAGATGAAACGATGAGTCACTCTGGATGATGTGGATTCGAGTTAAAACTCAACAATGTCGTTACCATGCGGACACAGGAAGGCAGAGAAATGGTGCAATATGACAGCCAACAGGAACATATTTAGTAATAAGACCAAATCAGAGTTTTAAATTCAATCAGACTTTTAGAAGTGAAGCATTGTATGAGGTCTGAAAGGTGATTCCCAGAAAGTGTTTCTCTCCACTTCCAACACAGATGTCATCTGTTTCCGAGTGATGACTCATCAGGCTAAGAACGAACTTTGTATGTTGCGCTGCAGGTTGAACCTCCAGCTTTCAGAAGAAACTCAGCGTGTTCCTCAGACGCTACAGTCCATCCGACCGCCATGCTGGCATCACCGCCTCCCAGCACACTGCCAATCAAATAACAACCGTGATGCAAGCCGGCCGCGCTGTTTTTCTCTGGTCCGCATAAGAACATTTAATGGAAAAGAACTGCTCTCTTGGCAGCGGGCAATTACGACTAGGAAATAATGATGATTTTGATTTCCTTTTGTGCTTCTCACGAGAGCATTTGTTGACACGTCTTCAGTGCGTTAGCAGAGCAGAGGGAGTGCACAACCATCCGAGTGTCTCTACAGTTCGGCCACAAGCGTAAGAACGAAAAGCAAGAAGATAAGTTTGGTTTATACCTGAAGAACAACACCGCCGAAAGTTTTGTACCATCCATCTGTGGATGATCGGCGCTAATAAGTCTGCAGAGGTCGAAAGACAGATGGAACATTTGTCAGGGGCCATTTTAATCGATCCCTACTGAAAAGTTGAAAGCGGTGGCCTCTTTTAGAGAAAATGAGTTGATGCTTTGGGACGATCTGTTCATCTTCTCACAGAGCAGATGAAGCAGACGTCGGCCTAAAAAAGAGCCAGCTCGTCTTTGTGCTTACATTTAGTTTACATGCCATGTTTGTTACAGCGCTGGTTTGTATTTTCTCTCACTCTGTTTTGCCCATTTCACCCTTTTTTTTTTGGTCCCTTTGCCACTTTGATGCCTTCAAAGACGATCAACATGTGCGCTTTTTGTCTGTCCTATTTTTAAACAACAGCCCGGGGCTACAGATGTGACTTTGCCTTGTTCTCTGGACTAACTCCTGCAACTGATATGAATTGATGAGTTGGGGTGTCGCTGCCAGATAAACCCATTAAGATTATCTGAGTCATGTTTGAAAAGGGGCTAGGGTCGTTTGAAGGCCCGGTACAGTACAAGGTGCCGGGTTTCCAGGGAGCAAAGGCCAACAGGGCCGTTTGAAAACATTCAAGGAGGTAAGTACCACATCTGCTGCCCAGCATGGCCCTGAATATTCCTGCAGGGCACGTGGGACCAGTCACAGCTGCAGCTCAGCAGGCCTGAATCAATTGGCAATCCTGTTCAGTCTGCAGGCCGGATCAATACGCGTGACTGCCACAGAGTCTGGATGTCCGGCGCAATTAAGAAAGAATAACGACGACATCCATAAGAGAGGGACACCTTGAGGGAGATTTTAACGGAGATAAATTCAAGTGCCAGAGAAAGGATGACTGAAGTCACGGCAAACAGGATCCAAGCGTGGAGCTGAGAGCCTTTCTGAGGTGCAGTTTGCATTATTCAGCAGCCACCTGTGGAAATTTTACTGTGTTAAAAAAAAAAAAAACACTGCACTTTTTCACACTGAAAAATAGCACAATAAAAAGAAGGAACGAAAGTCAGAGCTAAGCCCCGCTGGAGTTACTGCGTTTTGATGGAACATGGCTGCACTCTTGTGGTTGACAGGAGGGATATCAGTTCCCTTTGATTCCTTCACAATAAAAGCCCCAAGAAGGAACCTCAATTGAGCCTACTTTGTATTCAAAAACACACCCATTGTGACTCGATTATTAATTTTAAGCAAAACTCGAGTCGAATGACTAAATACTGGCTAAGATCCTACAGGAGTTGGGCACGGCTGCAGGAAATGGCTTTGTGCACATTTGTGTGACTTTTCAACATAAAATCAACAGGTGAGAGCATTTTTTTTTTTTTTTATTAAACTGAAATTGTAACTATTTTTCGGGTTCAGCTATTTGAAGAGCTCTCAAAATGCAGATATGTATTTTATAACCTGAACTAAAGAAAAAAAAAACCTATAAAAAGAATTGATTTAAAACTGAGAATGAGTGATGACATGAGGTGCACTTGTCTTCAGCATTATCTCTTTTTAATTAAATCGACAATTGCGCCTCGTAAACAGATCCATCTGGAAGCCCGGATTGACTCCAGATAATTAAAGCTGCTATTAGAGACAGTGAGGAGAACGATAATAAATGATGCACGTTAGTTACTTTCCAGGCATATTTAATTGGCACAGTAAACACATACAAAGTATTCAGTGCTCCAAAACACAAGCATGGGCTACCAAATGGAACACAAACAAAAAAGTGCAAAAACACACATTTGGTAGACCTTACAAAGGAAAAGAAGTCTTACTTTGCAAAGCAGATAAAGCAATGGTAAGACCCTCAATAGTTAAAATAGATGTTTTTCCTTTTTTTAAACTTTATTTATATATTCATATATATTCTCTCTAATTCAATTGCGTCATTTCCACTGTACAGGCAGGTTATTCTGGGGCGTCGACTGAAAGGTTTGTGGTGGTCTTTGCCCCGTCTGATTGATCTTGTCATTTATGACTCAAATGATAAAATGAACGGGAGAGTTTTGGGTTCTTGAGACGTTGAGATCAGTGGCGAAAAAGCTCGATTCAGCAGGGGTTTGATCATTCCTTCCATCAAAGTCCATCACTCGTCCGTTTGGGAAGCGCACATAATATTCTGCATCACATGAATATTCAGCAATGGCTTCATCCAAAGACACAAACAGTGTAACTGTTACTTATATTTGCAGTTAAAGGGATTTTAGTCCCGTTCAGGCAGAATAAGCTACAACAAGTTTCCAGCTTAACAAAAAAAAAAGAAAAAAGCAAAAAACAAAAAACAGAAAAAAGCAGAAGCTCCACTTAAGATAATCAAATATAAAACAAAATGTTAAAAATCACATACATTATGTGCCGTTGAATAGGTAAGGGGGGGTGTCAGTGGGCATTCTTCCTTTCACCTTACAGTTTCATTAAAAAAAAAAAAAAAAAAGTTCAGGCAACAAACTTTTTTTTTTTTTTTAAGATAATCACATTCTACACCTTCATCACCATCATCATCACCACCACCATTGCTCTCTCTGATTGTGATTGAACACAAACCAGATCAAAACCCAAGAGCAGGTGATTCTGGTACACTTTCAGTCACAAATTCACAGAAATTATGAAGGAATCACAGTATATTTTCATATACAGGAGACGGTAACATCAGGGGAAAAATTTAATCTCTCCGAGTTTTGTTTGGTTTTGGGGTAGATTTCTGCTTGAGCCGACTGGAAACATTTCCACAATGTGATTAACTGTAAACTAACAACAACTTGCGTTATGACACTCTGATCAAAACATACAATACTATTTTTATTTTTAATTTTTTTTTTACATACATACTGTACTGTGAACTTACAGTAAAACAAATGCACAAAACATCCATGACCTAACTAATCATTCTGAAAACAACATTTCAGGTCCCTGTTGTCCTTTTCTGACAGTTTGGAGTTGAAGCTGGGAAACACTGAGAGGAGGGGATCACTCACTTGCTGTTAAAAACAGGGAAACATGCTCTCTGAACCAACAGTGGAAAGGAGATATAAAAACAAAAAACAAAGAGCCACAGGCACTGAACCCAAACGGCAGCATTCAGGTTAATTCAAACAGTACGACCAGGCAATGAGGGTTAACTGAACAGAAAGGCCGGAGGCTGGAGGCAGAAGCTGACCAAACACCCCCCCCCCCCCACCATCACCACCACCACCACCACCACCACCTCGTCATGGTGGCCAGCAGAGGGGCGAGGAGGAAGACAGGGCAAGCATGCAGCACACACCACAACGCTGAGAGGCCCCTGCCCCGGAGCTGTTGCCAAAAAATTATAAAATACAAAAAAGGAAAAGTGTGGGAGCGCGGAGTGGAGGGGGGAGGGAGGGGGGAGAGGGGGGGGAGTGGAGCACAAAGCAGCCGAAGGTGTAGCCTGAGCTGCCTGAGAAGGGGGGGACCGTGGAAGTGAGGGGGTGGTGTGGTCAGAGAAAGGAACAGACACCAGTGACAGGACAGGATGAAACCCAGTGATCCCCCATCATCCTCCTGCCCCCCCCCAGCTGGGTCCATCCGTGGTGGGGGGGGGGGGGGGGGGAGAAAACACAACACTGACACACTAAACCTTTAAAATAAGGCTGAAACACAAACTTTCAGGTGAATCAAGCAGACCTCTTCTGTTTCCTGGTGGATGAAACCTGCAAACATGGAGCTTTTTCTTTGAGGTGGGAGTGGGGGGGGGGCAGAATGATTCTCTCTGGAGTCAATGAGTGTGTAAAGAGTTCATGACTCAAACATGGACGCACACACAAACCACCAGATGAATTTGGGAAATGGCTTCCTCCTCCAGCTGGTCGTCCCTCTGTCATCTCCTGCTGGTCTCCGTCCTGTCTCTGACCACACACCCTCTGCTGTGTGTGTGAGTGCGTGTGTGTGTGTGTGTGTGTGTGTGCGCAAGGAAAGGGGTGGGGGGTCACGTTCAGAGCGAGGAAGCCAAAAGCCACTTTCATGACCGCGCGTGTTGCAAGCGGAGTTAGTTCCATTAAGAAGCGAAGCTTTGCTGAAAACAACAGGAAGCAAATAGTTTACCGTGGCTGTGACTGCTGAATGGGTGTTAAGAATGGAAAAGATAATGAGTTAAAACTTAGATGAATTTCTCTTATCCTTGCTTCACACTGCAGACTTCTGCAGAGCAAGCATAACACTGCGGATACCCCCCCCCACCCTCCGCCCACCCGCCCCTAACGGTTTGGAAATTGAGATGCGTCACTATCGGCCGTCTTTCTGTTTTAAATTCAGGTCATCGTTCACTCTCTCTCTCTGACTCTCTGCGAGCATGTGAGGAACGTGGTGGTTTCTCCGAGGCTGCTTGCCCTGCCATTCCTCCGCCAGCCTCACACTTTTAGGAATCTGAAATTCAAAAAGGAAATAACAAACAAACAAAACAAAAGAAAAATGACAAAAAGAAAAGTTAGATAGCGTTAAAAGAAAATCCAGTCAAAGACAGCAACCCCAATATTCAGACTCAGAGTAAGGAGGAAGAATTACTGCACATATGAAACTACTTCAGCCTGCTCATACTGCATGTGTGAAACATGTCCACCTCTGCCTGAATGCATGTCAGGATGCAGCCACCTCACTTTGTCAAAACATGCTGAAATCATGTCACGACAAACACTGCGGCATGCACCACGTTTCAAACGGCCTTCAGTACAAATTCCAGGAGGCGTGAAAGGTGTATTTACAGCACTGATGTAAAACAATATCCTTCATGCTGCGGCACTAACAAACCGTCAAAGATGATTATAACGTGTGAAAGGAAGTTAATGGGCGAGGAAAGAGATGATTTCTGTGGATTGAATGCAGCGCAGCAAAGTGTCTCGTGACTGTAGCGGAGAGGTGAAACGACACAGAGGCCGTGGACGCCATGCTTTCACAGCCAACGCACCGTCCACACAGGTGCTGCTCAGAGACACATGCAGGAAACCACAAAGCTTTAAAGTCAGGACCAGCTCCATCTCTCAGCCCGGGCTCACCAGATAGCTTAGCACAGATAATTCCTTTACCAGTGGCCTGGAAAAAGGGGCCCAGAACAGCCCAACACTATTATTACCAGAAAGTGGATGATTCAAAAATAATGGAGAGACAAAATATCTAAACGGGAGCTATTAATCTTATAAAATTAACCCTAAACATGGAAGAATAGTTACTTTCAGCAATAAGAGTACTCTACAGCATGCAACACTTTGAGGTGGGGGCATTTTTTTTTCTTCCCATGTAGCCTAGAAAAATATCTTTGAATGTTTCCATATTTATAACAGATTTTAATTACAATTGCATGATTGCACATCGAGCATGCTCTCCTTGATAGTACTTGGCCAAAGAACGCAGGGGCTCCGATGATGTTCATTGTCACTTCAGGTTCATTCACTCAGCTGAGTTTAGTCAGTTATCGCCGCACTGGCTCAAAATACTTGACAGCGGCCTTGGAGCACATTCTTTTGTGAAAGCATAGTCATGTGAAAGGAATCTAGTGAACTGACAAAAAAAAAATATCAAACAAGGACTGTTTGAAGCGTACATGTGATCATTAGTCCCATCATGCTCAGCTTCCACTGGGCCGTGTCGTGCTCTGCGAGCGCGGCCCCAAGGGCTGCACTGCAGCAAAGGACTGCAAGCCGCTTTTCACACACTTGTTTCACAACTTCCTCCCGGCCAAGCTGGCGTTCAGTGTCATTTCCTGTACATCACTGCATGTTTTGTTCAGAGCTCATGAACAGTGCACAGTAACACAGAGACACACATTAACTATCTGCCACATCTGTCCCTACTGTTGTGTAGAAGATTGTGCAAATCTGATTGGGATACAGATGTGTGTGTGTACAGGGGGGTATTGTCTTCTTTGAGTGACCAATTAAAATCTTTAATCTCCATAATTTGCCCTCTACATTTAGTGCGTGAATGGAAACTGTCTGAAACGAAAACAAAAAAACGCACGTGCTGGGTTAAATGTATGTCATAGCACCTTTGGCATTTGTTTCCAAAAAGACTTCGACGTAGGATGTAGGGACGTATCCCTCCTCGTCCTCGTTCCTGCGCACTCGTGTCCACCCGTCTCCTTTGTCTTCCTCTATGACGTACAGCAGCTCTCCCTCAGCCACAGAGATGGTGCCTTCATTATGACCTGAGAGAACGGGAGGGAACAAAAAATGAATACAAATAAAAAAAGAGAGGAAGAAGAGAAAAGGCAAGCAATTTACACATTTAGGAATGGAGGAACTACATTCAACTGAATTCATGTAGATTAGAAATAAATTTGTAAATATGATTTCCTGGTTGCAAAGAGGAAGTAAACGCAGCTGTTGTTGCAGGGAAAGATGCAACTTCTCAGCTATAGCCAGCGGAGTGAGAATACAAACGTTTGTACGTGAATGAAGCGTAACACCAATCTGCAAAACTCTCCTCCTCTACGGGAGCTAATAACAACATGATCTGAGTCAATGTACGTTCTCCACCGTCTGTGCATTAAATAACATATATATTATTTATACAGACACGGCAGAGAAAATAAAGTTTACGTTTCAAAGTAATGACTAAAATTTAATCCAATACATCAGACCAGTGGTTCACAACCTACAAGCATCCCATAGAACAGGGGAATTAAAAATTGTGGCTTCTCTGGTAGTGATGAATTATGCTGTTCATTATTATTTCTCTACCATTGAGCTTGTAGAGCTTGTACTGCTGGGCCTAAAGTCGTATTTGTTGCTGGCAACAACTTGCTGGTTTTCCGTTGTTTCTTGTATGGACCGCCTACAGCTCTAGCCTAAAACGTGTTGATACAGGCATTCCTCATCCCTCTGATCGACCTGGGGCCTTAATGACTTCTGTTTGTTCTGCACCCAGCATTACGCTCAAAATCTTTCAAAATAACGTATCAGAGGAATTATTATAACTCCTCACCACCTCCATGTATTTACTCAGAAAGGTCACACCTCTCCTCCTCCTCATTCACAGGGAACCTAATCAGTCTCCTCCGCAGATGTGCTGCTTTCAGAAATTACACCGCCTTACCAGCAGCATCCGACCACAAAGAGCGATGCTTCCAAACATGGACGGATAAGTGATTTGGGTTTATGTGTTTAAATTCAAAAGTGTTGATTGGATTCACCTTCAAAGGGGTACAAGGCTTTACAGGTGCCGATGGTAGGCAAGGTCTCCTCGTCGTCGAACTCATCGTCAAACTCTGGCGTGGTAGAAGTGGGGACGGGGTGAGTGTTGGCTTTGACCTGAGTCTCTGAATTCTGCTCCTCTGTGTAGCTGCCATCCGGGCTGCTCAAGGGCCAACACACACAGAGTAAATATACTGTGAAAACATAGATAGTTTTCCTTCGAAAATAAAGAAATGAGTAAAACTCGGACTCTGGGGCGATGTGGCGTTGAGTGTTTGTCAGAGTATACCATACCTCTCCCTGTCCTGAGCACAGTTGTTGCTCACTGTTGTGCTGTTCTGGGTCTCATAGAGCCCACTTCTCCTTTGTGTGTCGCTCTTGGATGGCATCCTCTCCTCCACCTCCGCTAACCAGCCCTGAAATAAAAGTAGGGATTATGTAGGTGTTGGCTGCAGCCGAACTCATGCGTGACTACATGACGACATATTTCAAGCATAACAGAATTCTGTTTATGCGTGAATCAGACGGCTTGTATAATTTGGCAAAGGACCTCCCTGCCTTGCAGTCCCTTCCTGGTTTTGCCATTTTATTTATGGGGTTAAAGCAGGCCGTTGTTCTGGGACTCCTCTCTGCCTTCACAGAGATGGATGAGGCAGCCAGCTCCTCCAGCTGCATCACGTCTTCTCCTAATATGGACGAGCGGTGGTGGCGATCTGGAACTACCCCAACTTGAGATGTGTGTTTGAAGTCCTCTTTATTTACTGTCTCACATAAACCAAACATGACAACTTTGCCAAGACTAACGTTCACACAGAGATGCAACTAACCTCGAATTTCTGAACTTCAAACTGGAGCTTCTCAATGTTTTGGCTTATTTCTAATAGCCGAGGGTCTACGCTGGCAGGATCTCCCATCTGAGGGTTCTTCACATACACGTCTTTCATCTTGGTTAGAGCATCCCTTTGAGAGCAGATTACTACAGTCAGTGGAAGTCTTTGAGTCTTTCGTGCATATTTAAAAGTGTAACATATTAGGAAATGAAAAGCTAAACCGTCCAGCTACCTCTGGTCCATCTCTTTTTGAATGTCTTTATTTAATTCATCTAGTTTGCCCTGCAGCTTCTTCCTCCTCTGCTCTGGTGGCAGGTGACTGAAGTCCTCTGGTCCAGAACCCTGAGAGAATAAAGGGGAATAAGAAGAAGAGAGAAAGACCCAGTGAGACAAAGAAAAAGAAGTTCAATAAGACATAACTTGCTGTTTGGACAGGGATCTTATGAAGTCGGTTGCAGTATCTCCCTTTGCTGTGGGCCAAGACTCAGCGATAACAGCACCAAAAATGGAGCTCTCTAGATTTTCTCACCCCATAATTCAACCTGAGGGAGAAACTGCAGCCACTCTCTAACACAAACTCACAGAGCTGGGATGTTTGTCTGTGTATAGACTTTAGGCCTTTCACCTATTCAGTCACCTGCACTCTCTGTGAACGCTTCAGGAAATGTAATATATCACATCTTCACTGCTCAGATAGTGTTTCAGTGTGAGCTGCCTAAAGCGCCTGCAGCTGGTGGATAAGACTGTGTGTTCTTGTAACGGTGGATGTGTGAGTGAGTTTGAGATTGTGATATTTCCTGATGAGAAGATATCCAGGCTGTAACACTCAATCTTCTGCGGGCATCATGTGTCTGTGCAATGAGACTTGTTATAATATAATGACACCTGATGGTACATGTATAAATATCAGTAAATAAAAATATGTTAACCACCATTAGATTTTAAAATCTTGTTTATTTCCCTTTTTGATGTTAGAAAAATCTAAACAACTAATTGTTCCTGTAAAGAAATAAACCAATGCTACATGTGCTACCGACCAGCTCACTAACAAGCTAGGTCTGTTTCTAGATTTAGATTATTATTTGACAATAAGACAAAGAGCCAGTGTTAGCAGGATCTGATAGAAATTGTGTGGGACTCTAAGTCTCTGTCATTTTATTTTGTTTTATTTTACTTTATTTGGTGAAAAATGTCGTATCAACTGAATAGATGAAGGGCTTTGATTGGATCTCATTGAGATGGGTCACAGCATCACCACGGGCTTTAACTGCTGGAGCTACGGACTCAAGGTCAGGATGCACCGCACATGAGCCGGGTCAAACACAGCAGCTAGGTTACCATGGCGACCTTACCCTTTCCCCCCGCATCATCACGCAACACTTACCCGGGCATGCAACATAACAAAGATCTGTCAATCATCATGCAGACACATGCTCCTTTCTCAGTCTCAAGGTACAGTACAGAAGTCCTGTATTAGTGCTGATGTTGTCTATGTAGACGGATGAACACTAGTGTCTAAATTTGAGCTCTACGTGATCAAAACTGACAGCATGAGCATGCACAGGTTGAATTCCTGATCGATTTAGGATCACATCAATAACTTTATTGCTCTGGGTTTTGTGATCAAACAATGAGCTTTAGATTTTATTGTAGGTGGATTTTTCTACGTTGGGTCAGAGCCAGTGTCAACCTGTCTCCATCCTTTATGCTAAGCTAAGCTAACGTCATAAAAAATTTAACAATCAAAGTGTTGTGGTCAGTAAGTATGAAGTAAAGGAAAATGTAAGATACATTTCTCTGGTATCAATTTAACAGATTCAGCATTCTAAAGTATAAATAATAAACGATCCTTTGGCATGCAGTGTGAGGACATGAGTCAGCTACCACGACATAAGATCAGATTAGTATTTGTTATAAGGACAAACAATTTTTCGAGACAGTAGGGAGGACCAGACGGGCTACAAGACGAACAAATAAAACAGAGTAAATCTGATCACCTCAATGAGATTCCGGACTTGGGAATTGAGTGTGATCTGCACCACAGAGACCACACACACAGTTTGGGAGAGACATGACGACAGCACAACCACAACATAAAAAAAAAACAAACAAACAAAATAACATATAAAATGAGACAACAACATGAGTGTGAGGGTCCATCGTTGTGTCACAGCAAAAACATATGAACTCAAAATCCAAAAAACATAACAGCGCACAGGACGTTATGAACAATGTGTTACTGGGAGGACGTGACATGCGTGCTATGGTCATGCCGCTACGATAGTGCGGTTATACGGTCATGCTTACCAGCTTCAGAGAAAGCTTCATGGGAGGGAGAAGAGATAGAAATGGCGAGCAGCAGGAGAGAAAAGGAGACAACAGACAAAAGTCAACATCAGGAGAATATTAAGATCATTTGGTTCACTTTCCTTTAAAAATAAAACTTTTATGATAGTGCTCTGCTTTGCCAAACTTCACCATTTAGCTCAAAGAGGGTGCAGCATTTTAGAGGCTCAAGGATTTGGATTTGGTTCAGTAATTTCAGCTCTGGAGCCGCCCACTCTTTTCTGATGTGATGAAGTTTAACATTTCTAGTGTGATGGATTGATGAAAAATGAGAAAGAAGTTGGTAAAAAAAAAAAAAGAGACCAACCAAATGCACAAGCATGGAGTAAAGAATGAAGACAATTTAAGGAAGGCAGAAGAGGACATATGGAGGAAGAAGTAGAGAGACGCTGGCTGCAACAGGGACGGGTGCGTCCTGTACTTCTCGGTCCTGCTGCTGTTACAGTGAGACATGAGTGACAGCAGAGGGCGCCAAAAGCATGTACCACAGGGGCAGGTCCATGCGTGGACATGGAGGCAGATACACAACACGTTCAAGCTGCAGAGACAGCTCTTAAAACCAAACACTTCAAACAAAAGCAGCTGGATGAGGGCAGAAAACAGGCCGTGGACTAAAAGGCAAACTGAAAAATTATTAAAAAAAAAAAAAGACAAAAAACAAACAAAAAAGAAAGAAATAGTTTTCAACTTGTTAATTTCCTTCATTTGCTGAGTGACAGGATGTTTTGAATCCAAAGAACAAGAGTGGGGGGCATGCTGAGGACCACTGGCCGGTATAGCAGCAGCAGATGACTTGTAATCCTGTTAGAGGCTCACAGGCTGGTGTGCTGAGGAGCTCTACTCACTTTATCCCACTAATCAAGTCATCCACCTGGAACGGGCTGTTAAGGCCCTCGCTGTGATCCTCACCACTCCTACATTAGTCTCACATTTTCTTTGACGACAGCGAGTGAAGTGAAGAAATAAAAACTCTTGGATCGACTCTCCTGATCTTTTAACTCGTGTCTTGGCATGAAAAGAAAAGACATCTTTCCTGTAAAATTAAAATTCCATCAAATCATTAATGCAGTTTTTATTAATCAAATTTTGAATTCATTTGTGGTAAAACTGCAAACAACAACAGCAAGAATAAAGCTTGTTTCTTGGCATCTACATTGACTTATTTTGTCAATGCAGTAGTGAGCTTTTTTTTATTAATTTATTGCCATCTTTCCCACTAAAGTCTCTTTGTTTCCATTTCATCCCTATTTATATTTCTATACTTGTTATATTAATTAGATCTAGATAAATAGAGAGATTAGAGGACTTCAGGGAAATAAACTGGCTTTTGAATAATTGAAATCCCATACGCATGGCCGCTGAGTAAAATGAGGCAGATGCTGGGCAAATCCTTGTCCCTGATCAGCTACTCCTGCTCATGAAAAATCATGCAATTACTTGGAACCTGTAGTTTGTTGTAGAGCGCATGATGTGAGCGTTTCATTCACACTCACAACACAAACACAGTCGACCTGAGCTCTTTCCAAACACCCGGACAAGACACAGATATACAGGTATATTATGGTACTTACACACAGATAACACTGCCTCTGTATGGCACATCAGCACAGAGAAAGCCCTGGAGGGGTGAATTCTGGGTCCTGTGGGCTGAACCCAGACCCAAAGTGTGACCAACACCTCGCCGAATGTAACATCCACCAGACATTGAGATTTAGTTGGCGAGGAGGGGCGGTAGCTTGGTGGGAATGATTAGCATCCTCGCACCCATTTCCCAACATCCACAGGTGCTCGTAACACTTTGTGAATTGACCCCTTGTCGATGCTCGGTGGGGGGAGGCCCTGAAACAACTGCGCGACATGGCAAGCATCAAGAAACCTCAAGCTGATACATGTGATGTAGGATGAAGTCATCATCTTCTCTGATCATTCGTCCCGCTTCTACACGTGCCTGGGCCATGTGATCAATAATGAGCCAGGCACAGACACTCGCCTCCTTTGTGAGGACAATATTCCTCATTAACTGGGACAAACAATCTCCTCATCGAGACTGGATATGTGACACCACAAATTATTATTAATGAGGCTGCTGCCTGTGTCGTACATGGCTTTTACTAATCACACACTTCCTTGCAATATTCATTCATCCTCTCTCATTCCACGCACCTACACACACACACACACACACACGCACGCACACAACGCTGGTATTCACTAGCGCCCATCACACACACACTTACAACATATTGCCTGGCTTCGAAAGCATATGTGGGTCGGCCCAGAGTCCTCTTCATAAGCTCTTTGTGACAAATGAGCGAGCGTGGGGATTGCTGCTGCGGTGGTCATCAGAGAAAACACAGCTTTGTCAATGAGAAAACAGCACTGACGTCTTAAAGCTCTTACACTGTATGTTCCGACTCCCAAAACACAAACACTCTCCCTCTTTTACCTCCACAGCAACACACATACACATGATGAATGTGGATGCATCACACAGCTAATATGCAACAAACGTGGGCTGTCCACCTTCCACTGTGCAGAGAGACACAACACCCCACTCCCCACTGGCAAAAACACTCTAATCCCTAATGTGACACTCTGTTCTCCTTGCAGGGGGTGACAGAGGGATGCTTTCGTATTTTCTGGCAGCTATAACCTAACAGTAGCTTCTATTTCTTGCTTGTGCACTGTGAAATCTTTAAACAGGGTTTTTGCAGAACTCAGCAAGTTATGTTTAGGACTTTTAAAGGACCTTGTGATGCCACACAGAGGGCAAACTACTATTTTCTTCAAGTCCAATATATGAGGTATGACAGAATCATATTTCAGTTTATGAAGAAACAGTTATGGGGTAATTCTCCGTGATGAAAACTGCCCAGTTTGAAGGCATAAAAATTGTGAAAAAATGGATGCATTTAACACTTAAAAATTATACAATGGTCATCAAGTTTTTTGCTGAGAGCAACACTTGACTCATTATGACTCAACTAGCTTCCCTGCTACAGCAGTAGAGGCGGTTTCTGCTGCAGGTTTGATGTTGCTGACTGAACCTTAAAAAAAAACAAAAAACAAAAGGGCTGAATAGCTAATAATGAGAAAATAAACAGAAAACACTTCAAAAACAAAAGGGCTGAATAGTTTTCTTTATGTACGCTTAGTATGTTCTAGCATACTATTCCAGAGTTTTCAAGACTTTTCACTGCAGTACTAAAGATAAAGTGTTCACGCAGATGGGGGTCTGTGTGTGAAAGAGCCGTGAAACTGCCCTGACCCTGGATCAGCAGTTGGTCACAGGCATTAGCCCAAACTGTGTGTGCCAGTGAGGCAGTGGAGCTGGTGTCCCTTAAAGACCTCATGTCATTTTACTGGATTAACCATGCGCCTTCTGTTGCCTTTTGTTCACCTAGAATAAGAAGTCGACTTATCCAAAAGCATGAGCAACTATATTGTAATATATACACTAAATCAAACAACATCTATATACATGAAAAACAGAAACAGGTAACTGTTATGAGACATGCAATCAAGTACAAATTAACTGAATGTGTTGTAATGAGGTATGGGAATGAGCAGTAGTTTATTTAATGAAAGCTTTTAACCTTGATAGTTTCTAACCTCTCATGGCCTCAAATTCATTCAACTTTATCCCTGTGTGGCGAGAAGTTACAGTCAGGTCAAACTGCTGTCTTTTTGATCTATGTGTATATGGAAACAAAGCAACAGATTTTACTTTGAATGTTTTTAATCGCTCTTCTTGAGAGTTGTTGCAGCACTTCCGTTTTGAGAAACTGACACTTCCTGCTCGATCTGTCAGGCACCAGAGAAAAATACTCGCTTCATTATTTGCTGCTGACCTTCAATCATTTCCTCTCTGATATGCTTTCACATTGCCCTGCAGCGCCGTATTGTTCTTTGGCCTTTTTCAGACGTCATGTTAGCACCAATTCATACTGATGTTTTCATTCTGAGTAAGTGCAAACCTTTCAAAGTATGAGTAAACAAAAAACTATATTTCTAGTTACCGGAAGGAACAGATGAGATGCCGCCCATTCCTGAGGTCAGGGAGAGCTGCAGGGTGAAGTGGATAACGGGTGGCGTGCTGTGACCTGCCCCCTATGGGAATGCACAATGACACCCTGAGCTGGTGCTGATAAAGCCACCCTCCAGGAAGCCCTCTACAATTACTCTGCTCCACTCTGTCACTGCCAGCCAGTGGCCATATCCCCGGCCTTTAACTGGATTCCTATTGATACAGTACAAGCCAAAAGTTTGGACATACTTTCCTATTCATTTGAATGAGATGGTGTGTCCAAACATTTGGCCTGTACTGTATATTAGACTGATAATAAAGTCTTCTTTATGTTGTTTTGTGCAACAAAGCCAAAACGAAAAAAACAATCTGCCTCCAGCACAGACTGCAGAGAGGAGAGCAGGGGGGTGACTGCAGTCTCCATGCTCCTGCCAAGAAGGCTCAAGACTGCGTCTTGCTACTTTCTGTCCAAAGGGGGAGGGAAAGGTGGATGAGAGGGACATTCATCATGAGCATAGTTAATATGAAGAATGGAGGGATGAGATGGAGAGACTGTGTGTCAGACAAGTACCATGGATTCATAGTTATGCGCTACGAAAGCATGCTAGAGAAGCAACAAGCCTGAGCAATGTATGGGTGAAGTTGTTGGTAATCGCTGATTGGAGCTGGTTTCATCTGGTTGTATCTATATTATCAATTTTGAAGGCAGTTCTGAACTCATGTTTGTGAAATTGAGAGCCGCCAATGTGAGCACCGCTTTCTTACTGAGCTTAGCACAGCTACATTTCTACCTTTGTTATTACCTCACCCATACAGCGTGGCAGGTACAGCGCTCAGACACAGGTGTACACACAGACACACATGTGCACAAAAGCCTGCTGGACACACACACTTACCCCTCGCCTCAGGCTCCGGAGGCAGTGCATTTTGGGTTTGGAGGTCATGAAGTCGTTGAGACGGTGGGAGAGGGGCTCCTTGTGCTGCTTGGGAGACTGGGGGTCGTTGGGAACAGCAGAGGGTGAGGGTGGGGATGAGGCTGGGGGGGCAGGTGGGGGCTGGTGGGGGGATGTTAACAGGGACATAAGCTACCAGTAAGAGAGGGAGCCGTGACGGAGAGGAGGAGAAGGAGGAAAAACATGGAAGAAGAAGAAGAAGAAGGGGTCGAGAATCCAACGAAAAAAAGAGGAAAAGGAGGAGGGAACACAAAACGAAATAAATAAGCCTCCGACAAATATTAAAAAATAAACACACAACAGAAAACCCAAACGGAATGTAAAAGACAACTGAAGGAATATCAAATCTAGTGTATCAGTAGTTACGTCGTTGAACAAAAAGTCAAACACATAAAACATAAAAACTGTTTAACAAAGAAAAAAAAAAAAAAAAAAAAAAGAAAGAAAAAGAAGAAAGCAACCAGAGTGAGTAGGAAGCGTAAAATGTGTTAAAGCAAGCGGCTGCAACAAAGCAAACACCAAAGAGTTTGAGTCAAAGCGCATGCAAGCTTCCATTTAAAAAAAAAAAAAGCCCTTTTCCTTATTTTGTTTCTCTTTTTTTCCATTCCCGACCACATCACATGCCAGCTTGGACGTGAAATCCACCCGACGGATATCAGCAGTTGAATTTGAGGTCATCATCAGAGAAACTTATTTGCTTATCACTGTCCTAAAATATCTGACCGCATAATTTATCAACCAGTTTCAGGGGAGTTAGAGGATGAAGCGGTTACAAGTTTTAAGATGCCGCATGGTGCGCATGCATGAGCGAGTGAGAAACCCTTCTTTACAACACAAACAGAAATGCCCCCAAAAAAAGGTTATTTAAAGGTGAAATTGCTTTTCGAAGCTTTATGTTTTTAACATATTTCTGTTATGCTTCCATGCAAGTGTGTGACTGTACCATATAATACCTCTGTGTCTGGCTATCTACGCTAAATCAAAGTGTATCAAGCACAACAACAGAATTATGCTCTGTTTGTGAGTTTGCACACTGCACACAATTCATACTCTGGGTTCTCTCAAATAAAATTGCACACACTTGCTTCCAGCCTTCCATTTCCGCCGACACACACACAGCCCACTTCTCACTCATGCTCTGATCTAATTCAATACCAAAAGTTCCACCAGCCCATAAGACGAGTCAGTCAGAGATCAGTTTTGCTGTTCAGAAGCAGGAAACTGAAGGAGGACACTCAAGGCCGATCACCGGTCAATGGAAAGAACGGTGAAGGGAGACAGTTACTGTACATCGCGTTAATATCTGCCAGATGAGTCCGTCCGCAGGTTGAAGGTAGAAAGTACATTAGTGTGAGTTACAGAAGGGAGGCTCCAAAAATCGGTGAGGGTGATTTGCCGGGGAGGAGAAAAACGGGTGGCAAATAATAACAACAAAAATGGCAATACCAACAGAGAACTTGCAACAAAGTTCTTGAGCTTAACAGAAGTCAAAGAATCTACATAAAAATGAAACTGAATTAAATGCAAAACCACCGCCAGCGATGTAACACATGTAACATTGAACACGTATATTTGTACTGCTACTGTTCCACAGAGACAAAGCCAACATAAAGTAGTACAACTTAAAATCCCCAAGGTACAAATGGAGAAAACCAGATCCTCTACAGTCAGTGAGGCTTTGCTGTATGTTCAAGTGTAAGTGACGCTCCGTGTTAAGTGTGCATTGATGTGTTACCTTGTTCTTATTCTTAATGAAAGGCCACAGTTTGCCTTTGGTCCTGCCAACAGGCTTCTCCTTGCCCTCTCTGGGGCTGGACAGGCTGGTGTCAGACGCTGTCCTCTTCATTGGCTGGCCGTAGTCTTCAAATTCCACATCTCCTGGCGGCTCAAACCCAGACTTGTAGGACTCCACCACCTGCTTTGAGTCCTAGTGGGGGGACAGCAGTTACAGCAGTCAAGATGAAGGACAGCTTAAGTCTTAAAATGGTTTTCTCTACTTTTTAAACATATAACTGAATTTTGAAAAAAGTTTCTTTAATGTAAGGAGTGTCTAAAAGAGGGATCTCTGTTTGTTCAGAATGTCCAGCTAATCAGCAGGTCTGGAGATAAGATGCAACACAATAGAGGCCTGGTGACTGTGTTGTTTAAAGTAGTCTCTGTCTGATAACAGTTGGTGAGTGTGTCATGAAAGGAAAAAGAGAGGGACTGTCAGTCTGTGGGCCACAGGGGAAAGAGGAAAAGACTTAAATCTGTCAGGCAGGAGTTATGACAAAACGCTGAGGTTGGGGACACGGCCAGGCCCGTCAGACACAGGAAAGAGCGCATTAATCAAGTGCAGTGTGCACTGACCTATCTGGGGTCTGGTTGCAGTTAGGATCAAGGGTCAAAGATCTGCACTGTATACATGAGAGAGGAATAAGAGAAAGACAAGAAGGAAGCATGTGACATGTTATTCCCCACTGCTGTTTACTGTAGTAGACAGTCACAGGCTGCAGTCATCTGCCTGGAGCTGGGCCATGCACACAGACACACAAACGCTTTGCAATCCCTGGGGATAATCTTGTTTTTTTGTCATAGGGCAGACAGTCTACATGTGACATCTTTAATATTGGCGGATCGTTCCTTTTTTTCAGCCTCCAAGAAATAATTAATGCACCATGGGATAAACCTGAAGCCAACAACTGCATATTAGCTTCTAAGAAGATTTAAAAAGAAAATGGAAAACCAGTGATTTAACTATATGACTATAGAAGGCACAGTGAACTTTCTTCTGTGTCCAGAGCAGATCCTGCAGAGGTGCTAAAGAAATGGACACTTTATATAGCCTTCACTTGTTTAATAAGCCCAAGGATGGAAGCAGCTAGCCTGGCTCTGGGTAACACCATCAAGATCTGCCTAGCTTCATATGTACAGCAGATGCCATATAGAGCTGCTTTAACCTTCTCTTGTTCTCCTCTACAAAGTGAGTAAGCACATTTTCCAAAATATAAAGTCATTCTTTCAAATTTAATGGACTGTAGCAAAACACACTTAGCAGCACTGTTCTTTTTATCTGTGTGTGTGTGTGTATAAAGCAAAGTGTCCTCTGGAAGATGGCCAGTGCAGTGTCCTTTATATGTACTGCCTAGTTTAAGCCAACCCTCCTTTGTTTCAGCTACTTTTTTTTTTTCCTGATCCTCAGCAGCATCTAAGGGATAAAACCATGCTTTCACAGCTATGAGGCCATTGACTGAAGGGGAAGCCCCTCAGAGGAAGCTGTGTGGGTGTGCACTCACTGATTCAGTCATTTGAGACTAAAGGGGTAGTCCTAAGCTTCAGTGCCATAGTGCCATCTTATTTCAATGAAAGAATAATCAAAATCTAATGGTTTGATAATCTGACTTTTTCCCCAGTAGGGATGAAATGTAAAAAAAAGCTGGATCCCTCTTTCTATAGACTGCACAAGAATCTCTGTCTAGCACCATGTACATTAACATGCTGTCTGTCTCTCAAACCCCACACCTCAACTAAGATAAATTATGATTACATCATCTATGGCATTTATCAGTCTTTGGAAATGTCCCTTCGGAGTCCAACTGTATCCAACTGCAGTAAACAAGTCAACTGAATTTCCCCTTTAAGGGCTGACAACTGGTGTGTAACACAAAGCACTGAGATTAGTACATTGGGGAACTACAATGTGTGCGTGCAGCTACGCTACAAAAGAGAGGTCAAAACAAAAATGTTATCGTTTTATTCAGCTATTGTCTCAGTTACAGCAACATGAACATGCCCCACTTTGTTGTTCACAGGTGGTATGTTTTTATTTTGAAGCAGCTCACTACCTCTTCCCCAAGAGTACCGACCAACCAACACACTTGTTGCTCAATGAAGGCCTAATGTGTGGGTTGTGACAGACAGTCTATCTGAGGGTGTAATACACCCCACACGCTGGTGTGTGTGCACACAGTCTCATTCGGTCTACTCACAGTCTTGGGTTCGATGGATTCAGCGGCTTTCGTCATGCCGTCTAGGCATTTCCCCACGATGGGCAGCACTTGGCGGTCCAGGTCTGCAAATGTCTTCATGGACGATCCTATCCTCTCAATTCTTCGCTCCTCCATATCTTGAAGTTTCTACGTAAAAAACAGAGACGTATTCATAAATAAATAAAAGCTTCAGCTTTTACGCGAGCAGGCAGGGCTTGCTTCAAAAACTGTCTGAGAGAGGTGTCTTTTGGTCTTGAGCATCAAAGATCTGACATACCATCTGGCATACCATATACGCACTTTTCATCCATTTAAATCTTTGACTCAAAAACCCAACATCAACAAAAAATCTTCAGAAGTAAGAACTCAAAGATCACAGATCACGAAGAAAACCAACTTTCATTTACATCTCAAACTCACAACACTGTGATTCCAATCTGTCAAAATGTAGCACAGAGAGAACAGCCTGTACAAAATAGCTGCAGTCTTTTTAATAATGGCCTGTTACCCTCAGTGTTTCCCACATGTTGAGAATTTATTTTTAGTTGTTGACCCCGGGGGGGGTGAAGGGGTGGTGGCCAGCGAACAGCACTGTATTCACAAGCCATTTAATGATCGCACATGAATGCACCTTTGTGGACGACTTTACAATCAGTCTGCACTTTCAGCTACATTTGCATAGAGAGCTTGGGAAACTGATAAACACATGAAAGCAGAAAATGCTTTTGGGTGGAGCCAATGTCTTAATCTGATGTATGAAAAGGCTGATATCTGCAATAAAAAGTCCACTAATGTCTGGCAGACTGTGTAGTGCTATTGTGTTTACCTGGAATATGTTGGGGATAATTGTGTAGTAATGGTCATTCTGCTCCTGGTTGAACTTTTGCAGGTAGGAGGAGTAATCGTTCTTACTGTCAGAAGCCATCTGGTGTCTCATATGAGCCTGCTGTCGTGCCTGAAGACAAAGAAAACACAGAAACATGCACGTCACTGACGTGTCCCCAGAGTTTCCCCTGTTTAACAGATAAGAGTTACACACACGCACAGAGCAAGGGCATAAAAACCTGCATGACTTGACATATTTGTGCGTACGAGTGTTCATGCATGCTCGTGTACACACATTAGCAGGATCACAGGTGCAAATCTAAGTCGGGCAGCAGCAACAGCCTTTGGCATTAGACTGAATGTAGGCCAGAGCAAACATATAAACAGGGAGATGACAGCCTGCACTGACTGCAGAATGGAGGGATTTGGATTTTGATTGCCTGCCCTGTCTCACCTATCTCTGCTGTCGATAATGCTGATTATTTTAGGTTTGTTTGGTCATGAGAAGAGAAGGCAGGCAGTCAGAAACGCAGCAGGAGCAGCCTATTACAGATCCACGACAAGCAGATGGAGATGAGATTATCTCAGCTACACACCATGTGGGATGTGTGTGTGTGTGTGTGTGTGTGTGTGTGTGTGTGTGTGTGTGTGGTGCGTTCGTGCAGCTACTCATAACTGTTTCCTCTTTCCATTAGATCTGTGTGGCCTCTATGCATATAAATAATGACGTTGTTGATTCATCCACAACAATCACCTTTTGAAGCTGCGATTAAGATCAACATTAAAAGGTTCATCATGAGGACTGAGAAGGCAAGAGTTAAGTCTCTCACACTCACACAGACATATGGGTAAGTAATAGATGACAGAAGAGAAGGAAAGGAGGACATCAGAGCCGAGGTGTCAGACACTAAGGTACATTATGTCCAGCACATGTGGGATGACAAAAAGTACTTTGGTGGAAAATGATCGTCACTGCCTACGAAAATGAAAAAAGGAAATCCAGTGAAAAGCTAAAAAGCACATGTGAAAGTCTAACTGTTTAAAATCTACGTGTGGGCCTGTGATTGTGTATTTACGGAGACGTGCTACGGCGGTGTAGGTGCATGCAAAGTGCCCTGGGTGTTTTGAAATGTGACAAGGGGAATACAACATCACCATGGTAACCTGGCAGATAACGAAACCTCAAAAAAAAAAAAAAAGGCTGCAACGCCTGTAGCCACATCACATCCTGTTGTTATTTTCTGGAAATTACCTGTTTTGCTTCTGTGTGTGTGTGTGTGTGTGTGTGTGCTTGTGCGCCTCTACATATGTCTGTCAATCAATGCGAATCTAAGTGGGAATCAGTACCAGTAGAGAATGAAGGGACAAGTCTCAGTGAAGGTTGATTTGAAAGCTGGCGCCTTACGCAACATATTCCACATTTCTCTCATTTCACTTTTCTTACATCACACGCATGAACCTCAGGCTGACAGAGTGTTCAGCAGGAGACGGCGAGGTAAGCCACCGATGACGGTCAGACAGGACAGGGCGTGTTCACAGTGAGTCGGTGAAGGCTGTATGTCAGTGTGTATGTGTGTGTATGTGTATTGAGACACAAGTCGAGACAGTGTGTGTGTGTTCCCACAGATATAACACTCTCTGTCCACTTGACCTACCTTGTGGGAACTTCGCTTCAAGGCATGGCATAAAATAAGTACAAACACACACACACATACAAACAAAAAAAGGTTTTGTTAGCCGTTTCCAGCTAAACAACAAGTTGCCATAGATGCACTTCCTGGACCGCCAGGCCTGTCATAAGTAAAAGAGGAAGCTGGTATCACACTACACAAACACAGTAACCACTAATATACTGGGATTGTCAACCACTTTCTTGTGCTTTCAGTTATTCTTTCTAAATCTTTATAACTGAGGATGTGTGTGTCTTTTTGTGAGTGTGTGTGAGGGCCAGGGGTCCGTCACAGAACTGGAGCGGACTTTGTGAATGTCTGGGCTGTGAATCCAAAACCCAAATTGAGGGATTGTGTTTGCCAGAGGAAAAGAGGGAACAGTTAGAGGTTTAGCCCCAGCTGCGGAGAAAAACCACAAGACCTCAGCAGCGCGACACACACCAGCTCTTTTGCATTACACACAGACATCACATTGCAAACAGAAGCAACTCCTGAAGCTTGTCAAAATGAATCTACCTCAAACATTGTTTTTCTTTTTTTTTTTTATTGTTAGTGAAAGTTACTTGAGGAAGTTAAATGATATATTTCTTCATTAGTTAGTATCAAATCCTAAACTGGCCTCCAGCTGCAGAATACAGAGGCGTAAGTACACACAACTACACCCACAAACATGCATATACACAGTTTGTTCTCCTCTTTTCTTATCCCGCTACACATCTGGTCTGTCCAGACCTACCAAGCTTTAACCACAACTTCAACACAAGCAAAGTTGAGGTTGTGACATTTCATCCCTTCCGGTGATAAATACTCTGAGGCCCTTGCAATAACAACAGGAATATGCCTCTGCAGGGAAAAAAACACTTAAACACATGATATGTTATTTTCTGTGACTTAGTTACATAACCACAGCTAATTAGCTCCTCAAAAAGTGATGATCAATTCCAGTCTTTAACATGATGTAACAATGACGGCATTGTACAAGTATCTGGAGAATAAACTTGATGTGTTAATGAGTGAAAGCACGTGGAAAATACACACGACACTGAAAGATGACAGAGAATTAAACTCACACTCACATTCACACACTTTTTCTGGAGTCTAGTTGGAAAATCTGAGTTGATTAAAATGATACTACAGATACCATCTGGGAAAATATATTGAATAACGTATGTGTTAGTGAAATGGAAATGCGAGTAGGTGAAAAAGAGAGTTAAGGTCGATCAAAACACCCACATATAAGGGGATTAGAAATGAGACGGCTAATATCTGACATTTTCTTGCCTTTATTGTTTGTAAAAGTTTTAGGGAGTCTTAGGGAAACCCTTAACCTGACTAGTTTCATTCAAGAGACTTAGAAACTCCTGAAGTTTCCCATTTCAAATGCGCTCTCTGTACAGAATCTGAATTCCAAACAACTGTCACCAGTAGTGTGAAAAAGCCCTGGCCTGAAACATGCCACAACTTTCCCTTAAATACCAAAAAGAGGAAGAAAAAAGATGTGAAGAAATCTGCACATTATAAAGGGAAACTGCAGCATTTTAAAATGGTACTTTCTTTCCAGAAGAAGTTCCTCTGTGTTTAATTTTTGATATCAGAGACAATTTGAAATGCCAACACAGAAACTTAATTTCAGTAGTACGAATGGGAAGTGATCAGGTGACATGATTAATGCACACTTTGAGGTTAACATGGGCAAAAAAACTGGCATGACCCTTTAGATGTGAGTGCCGCAAGATAAATCCAGCTCGTTCTAGAGTTGTTTACTTTGTTCCATTCCATAAAGATGCAAACTAAATTAATGCAAAGAAAAGAATTGTTTCTCTTTCTTTTACAGAATTCTGTGTACGAGTCCTTCATGCTTCCATAAATGGAATAACTGTAATCAGAAACAACGCAGCTCTTGTTTCAAGAGTTACTTCTTTTTTTTCTGAGCTGCTGTTCCGGGTCTTTCCTGTTGAGTTCAGTGTTAGCCTAAGCCTATTGTAGCTCTTTGGCTGTATGTCCAGAGAGCAGAAAGGCTCTTTATTCCAGTTTATATTTGCATAATAATCGGGTCTGAACTGTGTCAACTCGAAGGCTGAGCTCCAACAGCTGATGAAGCAGCACTAGCACGCGCTGCTGACCCATGATGCCTTGCAGCTGTGGGAGTTAAGGGCTGAGCTTGAAAAGGCTCTTTTAATTGGTTATGACAACAGGAAATGACATCAGTTTCAGGCCCAGGGGGCTCTGGTTGACAGTTCCTAGGAACTAAGTGAAGGCTGAATGTGTTGATTTATTGACAGGGACGTATAATTACAAAAACAAAAAGTAGGCATTTCGATTTTTCACTTGCAAAGAGACCAAGTCAAATAATATGTCTTTCTGCCACCACGAACACACCGTCCTCTCTGTTGCCATGGTCCATATGTTGGTGGCTGCACTACAGTGATAATGAGGAGTCAGTGCTGCTATCAGCTTTGTTTCACAGCACATCACTGCGCTGCCGAGACAATGCCACCTTTTACACTCAGTTGCTGGCATCAACCACTTGGACGGTCACTCAATCTTTACCGTCTTTCCTAATCAGCGGGTAAAGGGAGGATGCTCTGAGGGAGGGTGAGGAAGGCCAGGCAATCAGCTCGGGGAGGTTTGGGGGGGGCGGCTGAGTTGGAAGCACAGAGGGTTTGCACAAGCTTGTGTGTGATTGGTGGCTGCAGCACAGGAGTGAGATGACACATACCTTTTCCACATCAGCCTTAGTCACGTTAATGTCGGCGTCCATCTTCTCAAAGTATTGCTGTGCTCTGTCTGCCTCTTTACAATCCCTCTCAAATCGTCTTTTGCTCTGAGAAATGGAAAGAAAACCATATTTCATTTATGAATGATCACAGAGATTGCATCAGTAAAATCTTCCCACAAGTTGGAGCAGCAAACATCATCTAATTTGACCTTTTAATAAACATTGTAACAGACGTCAAAGCATGGATGTATGCGTCATATACATTTCAGGCTCAGCATTGTGTGCGACAGAGGTTAGTTTATGTCACTGACACAACCCTGGGGTCTGTCAAAGTCTGCAGCCTGCCGATTAAACAAATGTTCATAGTGGCCGTTTGTGTACAGAAAAACAAGCATTCATCCAGCTCTCTTTCGACCCCTCGAGCCGAACAATCAGTGTTTGTCGGGCCAGTGTGCACTCTGAACTATGCCTATCTGCCTCATGCACACAAAGAGGTCATTGAATGCACAGAGAAGTTTGAGGAGGACAAGGCAGTTATGCTTCTCTCACACGCTTTCTCTCCCCCATCAAAGGGGCCAGGCAGAGATAAGAGGTGGTGCTCTCCTTTCACTCCTCCACTAAAACGAATACCACAGATACTCTCTCCGGTCTGCTCTTGTTTTTTAACAGCAGTATTTAAGAAAATACAAAAGTACTGTACTGCCACTGATGATGAAATCAAGTATTTACCTGTTTTTACCTCAGGCACTGTTTTATGTTAATTATCTAAGTGTCTTTATTTTCATACATTCTTAGCATTATCAGCCTGTCATTCAAGCAATGGAACAGATGCATCATGTAAGAACACATTTAAAAAAAAAATTTTGCTTTATCATGATTTCATTTATAGCGTATATAATTTCATTTTAATGTAATCTGAGAGACTGTTATACGTTTTCATTGTATTAATTCTGCTGTGTCTCCAGTTAAGGAAATGAAGACATAACAAGCGGTGCCTCTGGGCTCTGTTCATGGTATTTTTATTTTTTGTCACCTCCTCTGTGTCCTTCCTCTGTTTACATGGCTCCTGCGGAAGCATGTGACTAATATTAAAACTGCTGATATCCAGAGATCTTCAGTGTTTCTATGTAAGAGGCAATGATCTCAGAGTTTTTTTTTTATCTACATTTACCTCAGGAAGTGTTTTGTCTTCATTCTCAAACTGAAGGTTTTTATCTGCATAAATTCTTAACATTATCAGCACATCATCCCAGCTACAGACACATGCAGTAAACAAGGGCACATTCATAAAAAAAAATTGCTGTAGCTTTATCATAACCTTATTTGAACCACATAATTTCATCTTAATGAATGAATTTATTTAGATCATATAATATCCTGTCTTCAGCTAAAGAAATGGAGTATTGTTTGAGGTTCCAGTTTGAGGCTGGAGGCCCCTCAGGGCTCTGTACATGGTCCTGTTTTTTTGCCTTCCTCTCTTTATAGTCACATGGCTCCTCCCTAAGTGTCTGTTATAGCATGTGATTTTTATATAAAGTGGTGTTGGTGATGATGAATTTTAATCCCACTTCTCTGCAGTGGTGTGCCTTGGTTGATGTGGAATTTGATTTAAACCAAAGCCACTGACAGCACATATTTAAAATTTGAGTAATTGCAGTTGACTTGTGCTTGGTGCTCTCTTTGAAAACATGCTAAGCTACATTTTATGTCATGACTAAATGGTGTTATGCATCAATCCTGGACTTATCAAACCTTTTATCTCTTATCTTCCTTTTTTCCTCTGTGTTTAATATCAGTTAAAGAAATATCTCTTCATTTACAAAGATAGACAGAAATTTAATCTTAATGTGGTGCAGAATATATCCATTTTATAGGGCAATAAATTGAGTTGCAGTTGGCAACTTTAAGTACGTTAGGAGTTGCAGAAGTGTGTTTTTTATTATTATTAGTATTAATTAACGGCAAAGGTTAGTTGTGTACCATTGCATATTGCCTACTCACCGATTCCAGCTGTTTCCATGAGCTCTCAATTTGCTGCTGTGCCTTACGTCCATCATGGAAATGCTGTAAGGGTTGGAGAAAGCAGAGAGGGGAATGAAAAAAAAAAAATCAACATACTATTCACAAGCTTAACAGATTTAATGTAGGTGAACCTGACCTTGACGTAGGCTGGATAATACATTATAAGCAGTGGGAATGAGAGTCTCAACTATACCATTAAACACTCTGTATATTGTGCTTTGACAGGAAAGTATTAATCTGATCTGAGAAAATGGGGCAGATTCAAATGGATACGATACTGTAACTGCATAAAAAAATATGACCATATAACCCACAAGCTTAACTTCCAGAGATTGTACAAACTCCACCAGATAGCTAGAAATCTATTTGATTAAAGAGAATGCAGGTGCATGAACAATGTAAAGAGAGGCATGGTTTTATAACATTTTAACTGATATTAATCTGCACCATTAATAATCCAATGAATGAAGTCTCTATTCTTAGAAATTTAAAGGAAGAAGAAGAAAAAAAGGGCAGCTCATACTGTAGTTAAAGTAACAATGGCCAACAAGGGGCCAGTAATGGAGATAGAACAGATGCTGCTTGATGCAATTATAAAGTCACGTGTATGGGGTGAGAATGGTGCCAACTGAAAGGTTTATCTCAGACACACATTCAATGCATCACACAAGTATTGTGAAAAAAATCAGTGAATTCTATAAAAAGGGAATATTTAGGCAGTCAATAACAGTAAATACCAAGTAATTAAATATAAACACATAATGTCTTCAGTCCATCAGGGAATGAAGCATCTTTCATTGTGAAAACATGCAAGAAGAAACTAAAACTCTCAAGTGAGGACAGAAGAATAGAAGACAACCATAAGTCATGCCAGCAGCCTTTGTGTATGAATAGTCATGTGGGAAGCCCCTAACTTTTCTCTAGGGACAGGGACTGAGGTTAACATTTCTGTGAAAATGTCGCAGCAACTGCTGGTGATCCCCTGACTTTTCCCATGAATGATCATCAGGCCAAACCTTCAATTTGTCCAATAATGTATCAATAAAACTAAATAACATCAGCCTCAGGTGTATTTAATGTCAGCACACTAAGTTAAGATGAACACGTGTTCTGACTGTTCCAGTGTGTGTCTGCATCTCAGCGTCTTTATTTTTTTAACAGTAGAAGGTGCCAGGAAATATTCAGATTGGTACGGTTACAACTGTTAGATGAGATAGTAAGAAACAGCAAGACTAACTGAGAGATTGAAGCACACAGTGAACATACCACAAGATAAAACACAATGGCGACTGAAGAGTTAGATATAGTTATCTGGGGGGAGACAGAAGGGCTGCAGTGGATTCTGGAATATACCAAACATGGCATATTGGACAAAGCAAGGTGGCTGCGCTGATCTAAACTCTCACAGCTCATACACTGTGTGTTTTTATAAGCAGCCTCACATGGCCTATTTCACTCTAGGAGACCAGAGGACTTGGGCTGGAAGCAGAGCACATCTCTCTGCAGCTCTCTGTGTGGATCCCAGCCAGATCCCCCTGCAAGTGGAAACGCAGACCCACCAATTCAACAATGTCTGTTTTTTCTGAATTAGATTCAGATTACTTATAAAACATGCAACTGGTGCCCTGCAGTGCCTGCAGTCACATTAATTTGCTAAAAAAGCTAAAAAAAAAAAAAAAAAAAAAAAAAAACACCACATAGAGTTGACTGTCAATGAGGTCTCCCCTGGATACGCAGACTGCTGAGGAGGGAGTTAGTAGCTGAGCTGAATATCGATGCTGCCTTTCAATAACAGATCCAGGCTGTTGCAAAGAACAGAAGGCTGTTCATTTTACTGCTAAGGAATTTCAGTGGTTGGACAGCACAAGGAAGTCTTCAGTATTCTGCATGCTAACTCACAATCAGGAGATGTGAAATTAGGCCTGATGAAGGAGGCTAAAAGGTTAATGTCACCTGTATAACACTGGGCATGAGAGCAGTCGGTGAGCATATGCTCTGGTTTACCACAGGTAGTCACACTTCTCAATACCCAAAGTTTCAAGGGAAGCTGAGCAAAATAAGGAAGTGGTCCGGTGTTTCAGGGGAAGTATTTGAGCTCAAACAGAAAACGGGACCCTGTGGAGCATGTGAGGCCCTTTCAAATCAACGCATCTCATGTGCTTTGTTTTTTTTCCAACTGCTGTTAAGACCCTGACCTTAAGATTCCTGTTAGATCAGAACAATCCTGTTAGTGATGACAAAAAATGTCTTACAGCCTGATGATAAAATGCCTTGATGCCTTTTCACAGTATGCAGACCGGGTGATGTCATTGTTAATGTGAGGCATTCTTTCAGCTAAATATTTGTCTCCATAACAACATTTCTGAAAAATATCCAGTCCTAAACAAATCCTCCATCTCTGTGAAGATGAACAAACTCAGCTGACACTCTTCCCCAAACACCTCCATCAGATTTAGAAGACCCTGTTTGAGGATGAAGACCTACTGACCACCCTCTGTGGGCTTTGATCAAACTAAACTAATACATATGAGCCCATTCACTTTCAAACTCCATCCAGAAAATAAATAAAAAAGGAGCCTTCAGCCATCTGGGTTGTAGGTATTGAGTAAACGGTGCGGCTGAATTAGAAAATGTTCTGCAGTGTTGGTTGGTTGGATTTAAATTCACAGACTGCAGAGGTGGATTTGGCTCCTCACAAGAAAGAGCAGATGCAGAGCCGTCTTCCTTCCAACCATGTCTCTCAGCAACAGCACTCAACTACTGGCACTGTCGGGGACATCTGTGCTGCTTCAACAGGTCGCTGACAGGAAGCTGCCACTCTCAGCTACCCAGGACTTTGAAAGACAACTGGAAAAAGGACACACTAACAGATCCTGTCCAAATTTTGTCTCGTAAAAGGGGGACTGGAAAATATGATGACATCCCTTCCAAACACAGTTGATCAGAAACAGAAGATTTAATATTTACTTAATAAGATGGACAAAATCTTCAGAGGCAAAGGAATTCCTCCAGCTAGTCGCAGTAGTTATTCACGTCAATAAGAACCAATAAAACATAACAAACCAAAACACATAAACAGCATCTTTCTCTTGTTTGTTGTTATTCCAAGCTCGTGCATTACATTGTATTGCTGTCTACCTTATCTGCCTTGCTACTTTCCAGTGTTGTCAGTGTACAAGGCTGAACTGTGGTAGCACAGACATGCACCCTGAGGGACTCACAAGCTGACCACACCATGAAAACTAACACAACAGCTGAGGGAAACAAACATTCTCTGCCAACTGAAGACTAGAAAGTTTTAACATTTCAGCTTTAGCAATCCCGTGTGCATCTGTGCAGAGTCACAAGCTCTAACCCAAACTGTCATTCACTGACATGATTTGGTTCGTAGGAATGTGCACCTGAAGTCCTGTACAGTTGTCAACACATATTAGGTAGTACAAACAGCCACAGGTCATATTAGAGAGAGACTTGGGAGATGATTACACCTCATGAAAGCTCCAGAGAGAATTTCCTTCTCATGTTTAGACCATTAAGTGAGGATGCAAAAAGAGTGATACTGCAGAGGTTATTCAAACTCGGGTCAACAATCAATTCTCCATCTCTCAGATTCCTAGCTTTCTTTCCACTCAGCACAAGGAGGCATGTGAGGCCACTGGAGAGAGGCACAGTGTACTTACATCTCTCTTCTCTGCCTCTCACAGATAAATGAGGTGGGACCTCCTCTGCCAAACCCACCTAAAGATGTTTTATAGCACATTATGGCTTTCAGCTGACTTTTTCGGGAAATGCAATGCCTACTTTCCCGTCCTTGGCAGCTTGGCAGAAGAAAATGTTGCTGGGCTTTTGGGTTGGTTTTTTTTTTTGTTTCTTTTTTTGTTGTATTAAATGGCTGAACTTGTTACATTGCAGCAAGATAAGACAGATACAACAATATCATAATGTGCAAGAGGAGAAAGAAGTGCACCCAGAAATGGCCCTCAAGTGGACTCCACTAACAGATATAAAGATCACTATTTCCATAGTGACACTCATAAATACTGGAGTCTTGGGAGTGTTTTAGGGTCTTTATCAGTCCTCATGGGCAGCAGCATGCTGATCAAACACATTATTATGATTCATCAGCACAACCACAGTCCCTTGAGACTTAGGCACTTCATCCCGTATTAACCTTGTTTGCTCTTCATCTTCACCTATTATACCATTAAGCATAGCATGGAAAACGAGAAACTATGTGGACGAGGTTAGGGCACTGGGTGTTTACCGAATAATGTCTAAATCACATTTCTCTTATAAAACCATTTTTGTAAAAGCAAGTACTGGGAAATCAAATCCTTTAAGGAAATATTCTTGGCCTCACCTCCTGTGCCGCCAAAAGCTGAGCTCAGTGGGAGGTTCACTCAGGGAGAGAGCAGAGGGAGGGTGCAGAGAGTTACAAAACCCCACACCAGAAGCTAATGATGTATTATTATTTTGTTCCCCTCCTGGGTTTGTAGCATGGACTTTACCTGTCCAATAAGCTCTGTACTAACCCAGGGGGCCCTGACCTTCCTCTAATCCTTCTGTCTGGGTTTGCCTCCATAGCTGCGTCTGACAGAGACGCAAATCAAGAGGCTCGGACTGGGAAAAAAAACACTGAGTGGTGCTTAAAAATTAATGTGAACAAAACCAGAGGGAGGAATGACAGGAAGCTGAGAGTTTACTGTTTTAAAATGAGCTTTTGTGACTTCAATAACACTTTCTGTAACAGCGAAACCCTGAATGGTTTCTTGTGAAAAGAAAAAAAAAGTGTTGAACAGTGAGGTCTGATAGAAGTCTCGTTTTCTATAGCTTGGAGTTTCTGATTTTCTTAGCAGCCTTTTCAACACTTGATCACTGTCAAAGAGTGTCATTCTGCATCATCCATTACTACACTGAGGCAGTGGGAGTGTCTTTGTATCACAAGTGAAAGTAAATGAATAAAAGTTTCATTGGCTACATTTACCCATTCAGGATACTACCCTGAATAGACTGACAAACTATTCTCTCAGATGAAAGAATCCTCTGTTCACAAAATATACTGTGAGTTATGGTGTAATGTGGTGAAGAAAACCCCCAACCTCCCCTCCCTGCATTGTTTAACTGAACAAACTCTGTTGTGGCATTCTTTAGTCCAGGACACATGACGAGTAACTCACAATACCTGCAAGGAAAGATGCCGAAGACTGACAGAAGGGTGGGAGCAGAAATTTGGGTAAATAACTTGGATAACTCCAATGACCCTTTATGACAGAAGCCAAATCTGGACACCTGACTGCTGCTTGTTATTCCAAACTAGACCAAAGCCAAAAGGAGAACACGCCTTGACACAATGGATTGTTCCATTGAAAGTGCTGGAAATTCACAATCTCTCCCTTTACTGCAACTTATACTGAACTAAAATCGAAAGTGATTACTGATAATTTGGAGCAAGGTTTATAAAAAAAAAAAAAAAAAAAAAAAAAAAAAAAAAAAAAAAACAGCGTCACAGATTAAACCAGCTGTGAATATATGAACATATAGTGTAAAAAAATAAATAAATAAAAAATAAGTCACTCCCCCTTTGTGCCCCTGGTTTTTGGTTTTCCACTCCAGTTCCCTCAGCTGGACTTCTGTGACACAAGAGTTTATGGCAGATTTTTGAGAAAGTACATTTTTTTTCCAGCTCAGTAGCTTTCCCTCTCCTATTTCACAAACTCCATGGAAGCCATGAAACCACACTGTTATCAATTAATCACGCACTGCAAATCCAGCACTCTTTTAAATCACTTTGTACTGGTGAGCAGGCAAGTGACCTCAACTTTCAAGAATCGTGGTGCTAGTGGTGCGGTGCACCAATTTTAAAAGTAAGGAATAACTCTGTAATGACAGAGCGACGATGACTTCCATAAAAAGGACAGTCAGTTGTGCTGTGCACTGCTGGCTAGCCTTTGGGTAGCCAGTAAATCTATATTTACTCAGTGATGACCTCAGATCGTGGAGAAGAAGTGAGCAGGGGAAATGTGCTATTTGAGATCTTATAGGCCTTAACAGAATCTACTTGCTGCCATTTACACTAAATAATTAATGTGGTCAGGCCGACAAAGTGACAAAAAGAGTGCAACTTAAATGTAAGTAAGAGATTACTCACCGATTTTCTCTCAGTCTTGAGTTCCTGTAGGTAGCGTGAAAGCTCAGTGATGATCTGAGCTGTTAAGTTCTCCGCTATTACCTCATGTTGGCCGGCGTAGTCATTTAACTCATTGAGTGTTATCAGGAAGGCTCGGCAGAAGGTGTACCTGGGGAGACACAGGAAAAAAAGTTAAAGGAAAGATAGCAGTTCTTCACTTCACTCATATTCAACATATTTTCCTAAAAGTCATTCATGATGTGAGCATGACGCTTTGACTCACTTGCTCTCTTCCTCCTCTCGTGAGTTCTTCTTGGGTTGATACTTCTTAGATAAATTCCTGTGTGGACAAAGAGTTCGGTATCGTCAGACATTTTTTTTTTTTTTTTTAACCATGTCTATGTTTAGAGCCCGGCCTGCTGATGAGCTGGGCGCCATTACCATTATGTTTCCCTGACACTGCCCTCTCGGACCAGCCAAAGGATCATCCAATACACCATTCAATCCAGCAAAGTGCTTTCCACTCCCGCTGCTGCATCTCCTTCCCTCTCTTCAGCACATCAATCATCGCCCCCAGGAGAATGCATGCAGAGCTAGTCACCCGAAACAAGTATGCTTTTCTTACGCAGCCATTGCCATTGGCACAACATGAGTGCACCATGTATGGTGGACAGTTGTGAGAGGATGAGAGAAAAATAAGTCACCATGCTGGCTTAAGATGGGTTGCAAGTAAAAGCCCCACCTCGCCCCAGTTTGGATAATGACAATGTTGACAATGTCCTTCTCTCAACCTATATTAGCCACTGTTGTGTTGTTTGAAAGGCTGCAGCTTGCCATGTCACACACAGCGTGACACTCTCGACATCCAACTGGAACTCTGTCAGCAAAACATAATAACTTGCGTCAAACCCTGATGGATTTGGGTAGCTGTTGTGTACTTAGGCATTCAGGAGCTTTTGTTTATTTAATGAGCACTTTTGTCAAGTTCAAAATTGACATTGTAAACACACACAAAGAAAAGCAGACCTGTATTAACAAGACAAGACACAAGCCCGTATAAAGCTGTGGCTAATAGTGAGTTATGCTGTAATTTCCTTACTGAACAAGCATATTACAACCAGGAATGGGACAATATTACAATTCCATCAGCAAAAAAAAAAAAAAATGCTTAAAAAAGACAATATGCCACAATAGTTGGCAGTTTCTGTTAATTGGGGTTAGTAATAGTCAAGCGTTTACCAGTTCTAGTTTTAAGAAACAACAGTGTTGGGCACTAAATCTCTCATGTACATGATTTAAAAGGCCATGTGAAAATAAATATTGCATGAGTTAAAAAAATGAAATAAAAACTACATGGATTGTGTGTCTGCACACCATCCACCTCTCTCAGCCTACATCCCTCCTGCCTTGTGGTTTTTGCACTGTTGCTAGGCAGATCTGTCTGTCTCTCTCTCCCCCTGTCCTTCTCAGACCATCTCTAATTATAGTCCTAGTTCCCACTCGCTCGCTTATTCACTCACAGTTAGATGTTAACTGTCAGACTGAATAAGTCTGCGCCCCTTAAAAACATATTTAGCAAAGCTATCCAAATTCAGTGGCAGCTTGCACTTAATTAGGTGGATTAAAGCAGCATTGTTAAGTGTATATTTGTTTGGTTATGTCTGTCTGCAGAACGATATGGAATGAACACATGGCCTGCTGGAATCTCACTGGAGGAGAATGCCTATACATTCTGGTTGACAACATGACCACAGACCCTTTTTTCACCCTCGCCCAGCCCAGCCTTTGTTCACAGGACTTTATTCCCACTGTGTTATGGATTATGCCAGCCTGGAATTTGGGGGAGGAAGAGGAGGAGGCATTAAAGCATTGCCCTGCAATGACTAGACTGAAGCATTGTGCATGTTTACACCGATGCAATGGAAGAGGATTATTTGTGGATTAGTGCAGCGTGTGGTTGGTATTGTGACAGAAATGGTACAAAGTAGACTAATAGCCAGAGATGGAACTCAGTTAGGGAAACTCTTTTTCAAATTGGAAGAATTAAAAAGTCCTGAACCAAACAGCTGACTATCATCATATCACTGACTATACAAACATCTTCTGCAGGAATTTTACTGAGCTGCCAAATATGTTGTTGATTGGTCAAATTAATCAAAAACTATGCAAAATCTTAATTTATCAGAGACTCAATCTTAATAATTTTCCAATTTGAAAGAGCACTCAGTTCCGGTAACTATGCAGAATGATTATATTATTGATATCTGTTACAGCTGCACTTCTCCTGTTATGACATTGCAAAATGCCCTCTGTTGAAACGGAGAGAAGAGATGAACGGCATGAATGGTGGAAAAGAAGACCGGATCAAAGTGCTAATTCCATTAGTTTATTAGATCTAACAGCTGTGGATTTCTTTTGGGTAGAATATGCCTGTTAGATTGAACCTGATTCCATGAGCTAAGTTGATTACAAAGGATAAGTAGTCCTGAGGTATAGCCAAGTAGAACAACAACAAAGAAGCAGTGTGTTAAAAACACAGGAAAACCTTATGACTCAATCTATCCTGCCTGCACGTCCTAATTTCCTCATTTTAGATTCCTCTGACAAGTGGACCAATGTGTACATCTGTGTGTGTGTGTGTTTGTGTGTCAACCAGATAACAGACCCAGTTTGACAGCAGGCCTGTGTAAGCACAGTGACTGAAAACATCCTCACCATCTGTGCAGCCTTAAGTTCAATAAAAGCCTGACTGCTGTGGCATGATCAGTCTATCCCTGTGCTTTTGTCATACATGCAGCACACAGATGCTGACTAATTGATGTGTGCTTGTATTTATAGGATGTCTGCTTGTGCTCAAACCTGTAAACATATATATTATTGCTTTATTTAGGCTTCCAACCTATGTATCTGTGGATAAACCTGAGAGAATCATGCACAGGTAGAGTGATTTCACTTGAGTTCATTTGAATACTTTCTGTTCTTCCCTCACTGACTTTTAATTAGTTAGGCATTTTAATTTGTTCATTTGTTTCAGGAAACATAGTGAAATAGACAAAAACTGCACAAAGTTGCAGGATTTCAAAATTTCACCAATTTGAAGCGGTATTTGTAAGAAAATTATTATTTCCGCTTGATGTCTTGAAGTGAAAAGTTGAGTGCAGGGTATGAGGATGATGCATGCATGTAAACACAGGCTAGCTAGTCCTATTATCTCAAGATGACTTAATTCTCTAAAAGAGGGGTGGTGTGGCCTGTAGAGAATCTGTTGTGAGGTTGTTGCTATGTGAATGGTTGACTGGTATTGGCTATTCACTGTGAAAATGGGGGGGTGGGTGCATGTTGGTAGTCAGTACTTAGAGCATTAGCCATATTGCCAAGCCTGGTTAAAGATAGGGATTTTGGATTTGTTCGATGTCTCCTACTGTGTTGGGATGCTGTAGGCCTTAAAAGAGGGATTCACTCAATGTAGAAGTGCTCGCAGAAAAAAATAAATAAATCAGTGACTGCACCAAAACAAAACAGCGTGTGTGGAGGGAGTTGGAGGGGGCAGGGTAGAAGCCTGTGGTTGGAGAGAGAAAAAAATAATAATAATAAAAAAAAAAAAATCTGGGTCAGACCTGGGGTTGATATGGCTGATACCCACTAGTCTCTATGGAAACAAGCGCCGACCCATCACACCCCCGTGCAACCTGACTTCCTCTTCCCTGAAGCACAATCCAGCAACAGCAGCAGACAGCATGCATGCAGGCATGCATGCACTAGAGAGGCAGAGATTTTTCACACACTACAGACAAAAAAAAAAGAAGGATGGATGGGGGCGCAGACATCTAACGGACTTTCTGCTGGATTTTTATTGTTATTAATATAACTGTTAACATACTATGTCCCATATGGGAAATCCCTCCCTCAGATTCCTCCACCAGGGAGAGGTCAGAGGTCAGGGTCAGATACATAATGAGCTGAGAACGATCCATTCTCTTGTTTCAAGGATGCTTCAGTAGGTCAAATCCTGCTGTAGAGGGGGATTTCTTTATCTAAGCCATCTGGATGGAAAACAGTCACCCCTATTAGTGCACTGCAAACCCAAATATGGATAATTACAAGTCTGCTGGAACACTCACCTAATTTGTTTTGCATAGTTGAGTTCAATTTCTGATCGTTCCTTGACAAATTTCGTGTACTTCTCCACAAATTCGATCCCCCACTGTGTGTGCTTCTCCAAGTTGTCAAACTGATCCTGCAGAAAGAAGAAAATAACATAATGATTTAATCATGCAAATAGCATTAGGCCACCCATCACAGATTGAATCAACTTGATGAGGATTGCAGATTTTATCTATACTGTATGCACCACCTATTGTATATCATTTAAACAATACTACCAAATATCCACATTGGTATTTCAGCACAACACTGAGATCCTTTTTAATCTGATAAAAGCAGGTGAGTTGCTCTTTCCAGACCTTAGACCGTCAGCTTCAGTACCTGGTCTACGACTGACCCTTTTGATAATTACAACTGATGTGTTGGGTGAGCTTGCTGTTCATTTCTTTTCACACCAATGTCTTTCACAGAGGTTACTGTGGTTCATAATGAAAAAGTAGGAAGTATCGTCCCGCCACTATCGATAACCAAATACAGCTGTTCAGGCTGAACTCATGGTTCAGGATTTGCTCATGACTTGTGAGGAAAAAATTTGCCACTAGTTAGCTGAGGTTGCGTTAAAATCCTCAAGTTCCAAAAAAAAAAAAAAGGCACGTATTACATCTGGGACTTCTCTCGCCACCACGAGTGCGCACACAGCTAAGATATACTGGCTATCAAATGGCTGCAAACTCACGGCAGTGTTGGTATTATTTTAAAGATGAACCAAAAAACGACCTTGGTGTAGCTCCAACAGTTCCCCATCCTCTCCTCTACCATGTCTGGAGGTTTCTTTAATCCAGTTAACAGCTCCTCTCGCACGACACTCTGAGCTCATGAGGTGGCATCAAGAAGTTTCAGCTGATTCTCTGAGCACACCATGCACCATGTGCTCCACGGCTGCTGGAGGCATATCTATTATTCCCCTGCACCACAAGAAACACATCAAGCAAGTGGTGTGTGCATTGTCTCTCACTCATCTGCTTGAAGCAGCTCTGCACTAGATAACATTTTCATAGTGCTGACACAGGAAGCGGTTGTGGTGAAGAAGAGTTTGAGATTCTAAAGTCTTCCTAGTTGTGCAGCACTTCATTTTTTATTACAGCAACATCAATATTTAAAAAAAAAAATTGCTTTACAGAAGACGAATTGCGTCATACAAAGAGGGGCAAAATGTCTTCAACATCAAACAGCATCCACAAACTAAACAACTCACTGAAGTACTCAAGGAAAACAATAGAGAGCTCTGACTGTGTGGGGGCCGGGCTTGGTGGCGGTGGGCGGGGTGGGGGGGTCAGGGCACAGTCATTGTTAGTCGGTTTCAATCAGCAATCACTCATCAACAAGCCACTCAAGGGAAGAATGACTAGATAAAACCAAAGTATTCGCAGACATTTTCAGGCAACCCCTCGTCTTTTGTTTTCTCCCTCTCCGTTCTTCTGCCATGAGACAGATTTCTTGTTTTTCTTGTTTCTACAACAAACTTCCCTCTCACTCTAATGCCCAACAGCATGCTCATCCTTAAAAACTTGTGCTAATTAAAGCAATCAAACTACATTCATCCATTACCACCACACCTTTACCACTGTTGGGAGAAAAAGGCACAACAATAAGCCAACGTCACTGCAGCCACATCATGCACATGAAACCCTCCTCTCTCTCCTCCACACACACAACTCAGATTACCCTTTTTTGCAGCGGCACCATCTTATCCTATTTGTTTTGAGTTGGACCCTTATGGAATATCCAAAGGCAGTAAATGTCCATTCAAATCCAACTTGCCCCACGCCCCACCCACACCACCCTTCTAAAGCAGCACAACAAAAGGCTGAAGTTGGGTTGAAGCGGGCATCCACCGGACCATTTCCCAGGTATCCAAAGCAGAGCGGGTGTGTGGGTTCACGCCTGGGTTGGGAACAATGTCCGTTGATTCCACACCCACACAAGCACAGAAAAAATTTGCCGTTGTAGCAAGTAATTCCCAAATGTGTGGAAGGAACACGGATCCCAGGGAACAGGGGAGGAACCCTGTGCAGCGCCGGCTCGCTCACACTAACGCACACATGCACAGACACACAGCACTCTAAAGCTGAGGCCACTGCTGCCCACAGCATAAAAGCTTAATGCTCCATCAGGCGTAAGGTGGAATAAGTGGGATGGGACAGGATAGTGAGGGAGAGAGGAAAAACAGAGGGAGGGGGCTTGAAAGGAGCAGAAATGACAGAAGAGGCGGGATTACATGGGAGGGGATTAAATTTGCAGGGGGACTCGTCCAGGCTGCTAAGGCCTCATTAAATCTGTCACCCCCCGATATATATATATATATATATATATATAAAATGATAGTTAAAATGTATGATGATGAGTCATTGTGAGTTCATCAATGATTAATATCAGATCAGCCAAAGAGGCAGTTGCTCTCAGAAGATGGGAAATTCATCAGCAAAGATATTCCCCAGCATAGAGAGAGAGAACAAGTTAATGAATTATGAATCAGAGTGAGATTTCTGTCAGAGAAAACAACACACTGTGAAAAACTGTGTCAGACATAGACACAGTTGCTTCCTGTAGTGTCTTCCAAACTTACACATTGTGCACATTTGACTGAACATAGGAAGAAAATCAAATGGCACAAATCTAAAAACAAAAAGCAAAACATACAGCTATGCAGCGTTAAAGGTTTGTGGAACAGGAAAGAAAAATAAAAACTACAGAGACGAAATGATAAGTCGATTGACCGCAAGGGATCCAGCAACTGATCTGATCTTTGTATTCAAAATGTGCATAAAATCAGCAAAAAACTATTTTTAGCCACAACAAAATACAAATTCTCTATTAAAATTTTGAAAGTGAAGAAAAAAGAGGCTCAAATATGAAGAAAACTTCTAAAAGCTCTTCTCTGGCTTTGATCTTGACTATAAACTATATTTTCTGAGGTGAAGACAAAGCTCAGTTTCCATTTGTTTCCCCTCTCTGCTTTTAATCTGTTTTTACTCCAGTGGAAAACCACAAAGCAGCAAGATGCCAAGGACAGAGCATGTGACCACCCTCATTTGTTTTGGTGAAAAATATTTTCAGTTGGAAAAAAATTGGACTGACTGTGTAAAAGGACTCCCCTTTTCAGGCACATGGCCACTGCATGCAAATGACAGTGCGAGTAAAATTAAAACCTCCTTCTATGTTTGAGTAACTCCTGCTCCTGTTCTCCTCCTGCAGCATTTGACACCTGACCTTGATCCCGCAGGAAGGGAATCCCTCCAGGAGATGAACCAGCCCAATTCCGCTTGTTATTTCAGGATGCGAGCTCACTCGCTAAGTTGTATGTACTATTTTTGAAGTATGTAAAGAAAAATAAATAAAACTGCTAGGAAAAACATTTTTTATTATCCAGGAAATGGGAAACAGGTTCAAACTGAGAACAAAGGAGTGCTTTGCTGTTACTAAATACACACACACACACACACACACATATATATATATATATATATATATATATATATATATATATATATATATAGTACAGGCCAAAGGTTTGGACACACCTTCTCATTCAAATGAATAGGAAAGAGTGTCCAAACTTTATATATATATATATACTTTGGTTGCCTGTGTGTTGTGTTACAGGCTTGTTTAAGGATCAGCCTCCTGACCTCCAGCCCTTCTCAAATACTGATGCGGATTATTGTGCAGTTTAGTGTATTGGCCAAGCAGTTAATCTGAATTAATGCACATTATTTAGCTCTCTTGATCTGACCATGGTGAGGACCCATTGACCTGCATCCCTAGATCATAGGGCGAGATGGGGGGACTCTTATGTCTCTGGAGGAGAAACACATCTGGTTTTCTTGAACCATAACAACAAACCTGCTGCTTCTTCTCAAAGACACAGATGTCCAATAATGACCAAACAGCAAACATAAATTTTCAACCCTTATTGATACAATTTCCGGTTTATATTTTCCTGTGACAGATTATACGCTACAGCCGTACAGTTTACACACCATGCCAGCGCTGTGTATCAAAAAAAAAAAAAAAACAGCTTCCTGCTCTTCCACAGCAAAAGGATTCTAATGTCGAAATGATGAATAAACTTCACAAAATGCAACTTGTCTGTCACCCCGATCTATTCAGATCGTGAAAAACCATTGTTGTGCAAGGAGAATTTGAACAAGAGTATATGATCACTGTGAGCTGGATTGAAATGCTCTGGATTACAACTGTAGTTTCTCACATTGACTAGGCTGCATTCACTCATGGATCATTCTTGATTCATATATATTATTACACAAAAAAAAAAAAAAAAAGTGGAAGTCTTCAGGCTATCATCAGGGAATTTTTTGGATTGTACCACAAGATCCAATCCTTTTAAATAAAAAAAAAAAAAAAAAAAACGTTACCAGTCTTTCCTTTCTTCAGTGCCAGAAAAAAAAGTAGTGATTCCTAAAACCAAATGCATATCCGATGTCCACAGTCAAAGCAGCAAACTCTCACCTTTCCTCTCTACCATAGAGGGCAGTAGAAAGCAACAAGAATCCTTCAGTATCAGTAGGAGTTACAGCATAGTTACACTAAATTATCATGTTTTATAGATTTCAAATAAAGTTTGCAATGAATGGAGCACATGACAAAACCGTTCTGTGTTATCCTGGAGACACATTGCTTTGACATAGTAATGCACCTGTAAGCCCCAGAGCATGCTGACTGATGATTCATGGATTCATGAGCCCTGAAGGACCCACAGGATAAAAATAACTCATTGTGGTCGTCTCTTTCAAGATGAATAAGGCTGGATGATGAGATCAAGAACTTAAAAAAAAAAAAAAAAAAAAACAGTGCTCAGCTGTGAGGCCAACTACTCACAAAGACTGAGTAGAGTGAGGGGAACGATTTTAAGGCCTCTGAACAAACACTCCCAGGGACTCTTCTTGTTTTATTACATTTTTACAACAATCGCACAGGCTGTTTTGCTGCTCTAATGACCTCAGTCAAAATCTACACACGGTTAGAAGAACGAATCGGCAAAAAGAGAGACAGATAAAGGAAAAGAAACTCAGATATACAGTATATATAGTGTATGAAAAAAAAAATCTTTTTCAACTATAAGATGCCTGGAACTGAACAATATTTTGCAGTCAGAAATCTGATCTCCTGATGGTTATTATCATATTAATGTAACTGCTGATCTACAAGAATTGAAATCCAAATTAAAGTCAATATTTGTCAGCATGCAAAGAACAGTGAATTTATCCAAAAGTTCACTTTAACTTACATTTACTTCACAACTTGTAACTTAGTTTCATTCTTTCTAACAGCTTCAGACTTTCAGACTGTGTCAGTGGTGACAGGAAACCTGCTGAGGCAAAGAAAAGTCGACGTCACGGTAGAGTTGGGGGGTAATCCATGGTGGCTGAAGGGACAGATGTTCTGCAGGAGGACAAAAGGGATAAGAGGCCTTCAGATGCCTTTGTCTTTTTTATTGGTTGGACAGTAGACTAGGTTGGCGGTAGGGGAAGGAGGGGGAGTTTGGACATGTGCTGAAAACATTTAATATGTACTGACCTGGAATTTCCACTGATCAAAGAAAAAAAAAAGCAGTTAACTGTCACTAACATCTGGCTTCTGCTGGATTTTCTCCTCTTATTTCAGATGAAGACCTGCCCAGCATGATGCTGTTATACCAGAAACACTTGGGGGTGACACAGTGAGCTGCAGCCCTGATATAAGTTTTAAAAACATACTTTACTGATGAAAGCATCTCACGTGGAGGATCTAACAAAGAGCCACAGTATCAGTTAGCCTGCTTTCTCACAGTTCACTCATTTGCCACTGTCTATGGTGATATTGCTCCTCGCAGTTTAAGCGTTGCCATTTTTAAGAAAGGCAAACTGGACTCGCAGTGAAAAATGGGGTCAATCTGCTTTATATCCAGGTTTACCAGTGTTTCACAAAATCGCTAACTTTGGTGAAAAAATGGGATTAGGGTCACAAGAGGAAGTACTCATGCCAAGCCTTTGGTCAGATCTTTTCTCTTTACTTTGAGAGAATGGTTTGTATTACTTGTCTATGATAAAGTTCTCAATAAACAAGAATGAGTTATTTTAAGGATCTAGTTACAGCTGACAAACCCCAAACTGCTGGGAGATGAAGATGAAAAAGAAATTGCATGCAGCACTGTTCATTAGACGGGGAGTGTCCTGCCAATTCACTTACAAATAAATTACCCAATTGTTCCAGCAGGACGAGCTCAGCCTTGACAAACGAAGCAAAGAGGTGGAAAATGTCTAATGTTCTGCAGTTGTTCTTTTACTGATTATCCAAAGCTGTGTGCGTGGACTCTGAATGACCACAGCAGACAGGGGCGAAGCAGAGAAGAAGCTGCTCAACGCAGTGCTTCAGTGTTTTTTGCGACAGTGGGCGTCGAGCAGCGAGAACAAATATTTGGGGGACATGCCAAACCCTCTCTCGGACACACATCAGGCTTTGTCCAAGGAGGCAGGGCGGAACAATGCCGCCTTAGCCCGGAGTAACCCCTGTGTCAGAGACGAGCCACAGGAAAAGAGACAGTGGACTCAAACACATACAAAAAAAGCATGTGCACGCACAAATAAAGGCTGATGATCATGTGAGTGACCATTGAATAGCTTAGCTATTTCACTTTGAGTTATGAAAAGCTGAGAAGGACTCCCTCCCTCTTGCCCACCCACCCAAAATGTGGACAGAATAAATTATTCCTTCATGGGTCAAGCTATTCTCAATACAAAAAATAAATCTCTACAATTTAAAATTTCAGTATGTATTCTTGAAACACTAATAACTGAGCTGTTATTTGCCAATTTTAAGTTACACAAAATTCACAAAATACACAAAATTCTCCTCTGAGAGAACTCAGCACATACATCCATATGTCCACAGGCAAATCCCACATCCACATGTCCAGACTCACAAACTTCCTGCAGTATGTATGTATGAACAGCTGTTTGCTGCAGTGGGTGACCTTATGCACAGGAGCTCTTGTTTGCATGCCATGAAGATATTTTTAGAAATAACGCCTCTGCCTGTCTGAAATTTAAGAATGTGTGTTGGTGTATGCACACGTGTATCGTTCCACTGTGTTCTTAAAGTACTTTTCCTCTGTGCCTGCCTGTGCATGGTTCCTACTCCTATTCCCCAGATTAGAAAGAGCAGCCCCTTCTCATGCCAGTTAAGGAACAGGAAATTGCTGCATCTCGGTTGTGAGTCATAGTAACTGAAAGGGTGGTCTGATCGTTCAAGGGCATCAAAAAGAAACTTTAACTGCCTACTTTCTTGTTAATTGAGTCAATGAGCCGGCATGTAGCCAGGTCTTCAGTTCACACAAAGATAAGTCCTCCATCCATCTGCAGTACTGCTTATCCTTGTTGGAGCTAAAGGGGCTGGAGCCAATCCCTGCTGACAGTTGGCCAGGACAGATTACACCCTGGTGAGGCTGACAGTCTATCACAGGGCTGACACACGGAGACAACCAACCAGCCATGTTCACATTCACACCTACTGCCACTTCAGATTTGGCAACTGACGGCCTCTCTGGTCTCTGGTTTGGTTTCTACTCTCTGCAGAGGTCTGGGTCTCTGGTCTGTCTTGTCAGGTCTGGTCTAGTCTTGCATCTCTGGAGGGGTCCAGTCTCTGGTCTGGTCTCCGGGGAGGTCCCATGTCTGGTCTAGTCTGGTCCATATTCATTCATTTTCCCAACAGATATGTTCCTTTTTTACTCCAAAAAAAAAAAAAAAGTTGATGTAAAAGGTCAGCCAGTTTTCTCGTGATCACGGATTTTACAGGGCCCCATTTACCAAATGCCCGGTAAAACCGAGCTTGAAATGAGCTGTGTGACAATTTTGCCAAATGATGATTAAGCACTTCGGGACCCCATGTTTAACGGCACTATTTATTTTTATTTTATTTTTTTTCAAGGAGACACTTCTATTTTTGTTACTTAAGCAATATGTGATATTGCTTTTATGTAACAATTCCATCTAAGCATAGATAAATGTTTAAAACTTAATAAATGTGAAAAGACACTTTAATGTCTCAATTTGTCATTCTGTCGTCCAAAGAAGACTGAAGTAGATCATGAGTATCCTGTGCAATCCTATAGATTGAAGCAGAAATCAAATCGTTTTGAATGGAATCGTAAAAATCGTGAGATAGTAAAAGATTCCCACACCTACTGCAGACATTGTGGGACTCACACACAGCCTTCATTGCGCTTGCTTGGCTAATGACACTAGTTTTCAATAGAAAGAATGACTGAGTAAGAATTGTTTTGCTCCTCTGCTCACTCACAGCACTGGTCAGTTTCATCTGCAGCAGCACCTGGAGGTACTCCTCATAAGGGTTCAGGTGGTGTTGCTCCTTCTCCTCTTCCTTTTCTGATTTCACAGAGCGCACCGTGTCCAGGAAAACAAAAAACTCGCTTCTTCTGCGCAACATGGTCAAGCTTTTGCAAAATAGTCAACAAAAGGATCCTGGTGCAAAGTTAATCCATCTCAGAGGGATATCGTTTGGTGGAAGAATATGTGTTGGTTGAGCAAAACATCAACAGTGATCAGACCCTGCATATAGAAATGCAAAGGCTGGATCCAAAAACGTCCTATATCCCACTAGAACACAAAATGCAATGACAGAGAACAAAAGAAATGTTGCAACCTGCAAAGAACTTGATTAAATGACGTTGTTAATAATCTGATTACTTCACCTCCCTTCTAACTACCTTCACCATCCAATAGGCTGCTGTGTGGACTAATCCTGCTAGGCCAGCAAACACACACTAGTCATTGTTCCTGTTGAGCTGTTTTTGTTCTTTTTGGAGGACAAAGCTCTTTAATTCTTATGTAACGCTGTCTCTGGAATTGAGGAAAAGTTCGAACTTTTAATATGAGACGGTTTAATGTGCATACGAAACAGCAAGTTATTAGCTTGAGATGAAAGCCATCCCTGATTCATGCTCCGAACAAGCTGGAAGCAATCAAGATTTGCCTGCAATGGGTCGTCTCTGAAGCCATAAGCTTGATAAGTTTATATGGACATGGGCACTATAAATAAGTGAGTGGGATATTGATAAAAGCGATAAAATGCCGTGTTTCTGTTAACTGTTCTGTTCTTCTTATGAAACTGTGTCCTGTTGTATTCATGTTGGGCTGAGGAAGTTTATCGCAAATGCATTATTATCAGCTTTACTGATAAAATGGAAAAAAAAAAATAAAAATATATAAAATATATATATCACTAAAAAGATTTAAGCTGACAAATTAATTTATTACAAAGCAGCAGCCAATTACAGACCAAAAACATCAAGCCAACAGTGAAGTGCCAAATATAGCAGCTCTTCAAATGAACACTCATAGCTGGCTCCAAAAGTGAGTCACTCCCGATAGACTTCCGTGTTAAAATGACCAAATTCACAGTTGAAAGAAACATGTTTACAGCAAGATGGAAAAAAAACTATTAACAAACAAAAATCTAACTGACCCTGAGCTTCAAAAATCACTCTTTGGAGTAATGTCACACCGGCTACATCCATCTTTGTTTACACTGAAAAATGTTAAATCTATGGTTCTCTATGCAGACTGTTTCTGTTGCTCTAAATTAGGTTTTTGACTGTCATATGTGAATTAGTCAGTATTTCAATAGATCAGCCTCAAGAGAAATATTAATATTTGACCAACATGACCCCTGGTTAACCCTGACCCAGTTTTAATCAGAACCCTGCCCAGCTGCCCACTAACAGTAAAGGCCTTCAGTACATATTAAACATGGATCAGGTGAACATCTTGCCAAGGCACTCACACTATGTGCTGCCATGACATGTCTCATGTGCACATTTCCTACTGAAGAACGTAACGTGTTCCTTTGTAGTCCAAAATGGCATCTTTCTGATTACTACATTACATTGCCAATAAGTGTCAGTCTTTAATCACAGCTCTGATGGATCTTGTGGAATTTGAAAAATAAAAAAATAAAAATACACACAGCACTAACTTATAATTAGGTTGGCTAGCAAACGTAGTGGTAGGAAACGAGAGAGTACATGAGACCTATTTGGACTTTGTGTCTTTCACACTTATTGAGGTATGTGTTGCATTTTAAGTTCATAAATAGCCTTGTCTGGTTCTTTTTCTGTCAGTGTCACATAGGGCTTCTCTTCTTCCCCTGGTTCTTTGGTCACCAGAGCTACGTCTTCAAAACGTAACTTCAAAGATATGAATCTCTTCCTGTATGGCTTCAGTAGTAGGACTCATCCAGTTATTTCTCATTTAAGTCTCACACCATTAATTTCCTTCCCCTCCACTTGTGCAATAGTGTAGTTCACTGTCCATGCTGCAGAAGCTGTATTTACCAATTTAATTTTGATCATTTATCTTACTCATCATAGTGTCATGGTAAGTGTGTGGGGCTAACACAGTGGTTCTGGGTGCTAACGTTTTTCTGCTGGCACTACTGGCGGTTTTTCAGGCTGTTTCTTTGAAATTTGTGGCAAAACTTTCACTCCACCCTGATGTGCCTCATCTGAGCTTATGAGTAACGATGGTACTGTTTAGCAGGAACAGGAAGGTTACTCATCTTGGATACACTCAGATCTTCAGTATGTGCAATACACTTGTATATTTGTGAGAGTAGGAGGTTTTCTGTGCTAAGATATGTAGCGTGCTGGGTGGTGCCACTGAGTCAGACATGCAAACTCATTACGATTCTGAGAAAGGCTGTCTGTTAATGAATGTGGCCAGACCTCTGTAGTGGAAACAATAGATATCATTTCAAATGTCCATTTTCTAATACAATCATTGATGGCCGCTGTCTCTTTGTCTGTTTGGTCTTCATATGTATTTATAAATCCTATATCTTGCAGTCACTTTAAAATGTAAAGAAAATATGAATGCAATATCTTACAAGCTGCAACACGGTGATATCACCACGAGACCTCCTTAAGCTCACACAGTCTCTTAGACATGACAAAAATCTGAGGCTAATTCTTCCACTGTGAGAGGGAAAATCTAAGCTATTTAGCAGCCATGTTCACAGCAAGACTCCACTAACATCTGTCTCAAAAGAGCCAAGGGAGAGGGGGTGAACAAGTAGGCGTGATGAAAATAGAGAGAATAAAACATAAACATAGCAAAGGAGAAAATGTAAAGAAATGCATGAGTGGGCTGGAGTAAAAGTTGGACCCATCTTAGTGCAAGTAACTTTGAGCAGTGGGAGAAAACTGTGGTAGGGGCATGAGCTAGCTTTCATCACGCCTCATTTCACATTAAGCAGAGTAGGCGTTAGCCACGTTCATGAGGTACCAAGAGGTTGTCTATTGGCAGCATGTGGTATGTCTTTCAGGAAGCTAGATAACAGACCACTTATGTTACAGAGGTGGCATAGCTACTGTTTTTTGTAGCCTCAGAAAGTTCCCCAGTTGCATCACAGCATTGAAATAACTGATCCAATGGCATTTACTCCATCATCTTCGGCACACATACTTGCAGTGGATCCATTAGCTAGCTGGCCACAGCAAACATCTGTGCTGTCACACCCGTTTAACTCTGTGGAGCTCTATCATGAATAGAGCTGCTGAGGACACACCTGCAAAGACTGCTTGTATCAGCCCTAACACAAGTTTTATTTCTCCTCTAAACACACTAGGATGTGTCCTTATTTCCTACATGTAGAGATGAAGTATTTCAGACCAGGATATAGTTGCTGATTATTCCACATGTTAAAACTAAAATGCAGCCATGTTAGCATATATTTTTATGTTCTTAATCAAGCATGACTTCTCTGTCCTTTCTTTTCGGTCATGCTATGCAAATGATATCACTGTGATTTGTACGACTACTATAGTTAAGTCTCCTTCAAGGGCAAGTAGTTAAAAGAGGGAATAAAAAAAAGATGTTGCATCTTAGAACAGCCACACATCAGCCAACAATGAGGTAACATCATGACCCTGTATTGCTTCATTATTCTGCTGAGAGAAACTCACTGCTGTCACAGCTGTCAAATGAAGTATATGGCACAATAAAGCGGAACATGGAGGGCTGTCAGGCTTAGGTGACAGTATGCCACAGTTCATGTGACTGAGGCCCATCAGGGGCATAATTTCCACTGTCGAAGCAGTGATTACAGGCTAAATCTACAAATAACAGAAGTCAGCACTAGTGCCTAAAAATTAGAGGGCACAGCAGGCAGTGCTGGGAAGGACTGAATCAGGTTTTCAAGGACAAGATGACAAAACAGCTGTGCTACTCTATTAAAAAGCGGAAGGGCTACAAATGTGGTAAGAAATGGCTAGGATGAGATATCTAAAATTTGTTGCTGTATGTTATGTAAAAAAAATAGCTTTAAGTGTGTCACAATGTGCTAAAGCCCAAGGTGCTGTCTTTAAATATCTTCTTTTGTCCCACAAGCTGAGGACGACAGAAGTCTAAAATGCAAAGATGTTCAAGGCAACAAAAAGCTGCAAACTGTCACATTCCATGTTTCAACATAGCAATGAAATTATTATTTTCATTATCAAAATAAAAGTAAGGCAAAAAATAAATGCTTCTCTTCAGCAATTCATCTGCTTGTCCTACTTTAGTCAGTATAAATCCTCTCAGTTTGAATAGCCCATTGCCTTCCCCCTTCCCTTCTCCTTTCTTTCTGCCCTTTACTCTCCAGGGTGCAGTCTGGAGCCTTCAGATCAAGAGTGGATCCATTCATCTCCATTTTACCATCACACGGGTATAAAGAAAGAGGTGAACAAAAAATGTGCTCAGGGTGGTGTTACTGAGTCAGCAGGTGGGTGGAGATGAGTACGGGGGTGCATGGATGTCTGTTGTAATCTGCCAAAAGCTTCCGTCACACCCCTCCCAGCTCTCCTCAACTCCAACACAGTGACAGGATGAAACATACTAGCTCAGGTTTCAGGCCTCTAAGTGGCCTGAATGTCAAGTGAGCAGCAAGGGATGAGGGTGGACCCTGGGGGAGTCTGAGTCAAGATGAGATGCAATAGCTAAAAACACAGAGGAAATCTCCATCTAACACCAGGATGTTTCACTCTCTCTCTCAATAACACCACCAGGAGAGCAGCTCTGATATATCCACTGCAGCAACTGCACGACTGAAATCCTCACAAACAAGACCATCAGGTTCTGTGTCTACCGCCCTTTGGCAAAGTCTGGAGCACTGCTGCTAAACAAAAAACATTTAAAAGGCTTCTCCAAAGAATACCACTTTCCCTCCTCAATTACATCAGGGCATTACAGCGTAGTAGACATGGGTCTGCTTACAATTAAAAAGACTACACAAACTAGAGATTTCTTCTCCAAAGTTATCCCTGATTGGAAGAAAGCGGCAGATACTCACGGCACATCTGACACTGAATAAATGAAGCAACGCACTATTAGCACAATTGTCAAAGTAGCTACATACCACGCAGTCTAACTCACCTTCAGCTGCTGCTCTTTGAGAAGAGTTTCAACCTTGTCCATGTTGCATCAGCTATGAACTGTTTGAGGGAGAAATGGCACTTTTACATCCTAAAGCATACGAAGAGTTAATGGACCCTTGAGTTTAACTGTGAGAAACTTCACATTCAGTTCCCAAAACAACCACACGGGAGAAGTGAAACATTCAAAGTGGGTCAGAGTGGAAAGGCATAGGATTTACATTGGTTAAGGTGAAGCCAGATACTTCTTCTAGTTCTACTATGTTCTGCTTAAGTTTAGTCTGAAAATGTTGTGCAAATGTGTTTTTCATTTCTTTCACCAGACAGGCCTGACCTGGTTATGGCACCTCTGCTGCTCAGACTGCCAATTCTATCTCAGATATCTAGGGAACCAGTAAAAAATACCTTGTGAGTTGTTGCGGCCTCCTTTTCCTTCTGACTTTTTTGAAGCACAAAAACCTTGATTTTGAAAGTCTGCACTGTGATGCCTCGATCATGATATAATACTCACTTACAATTTCTTTTCTTGCCTCTGTTGAGAATGGGTCACATGTTTCACTGCATTCAACTTCCTTCTTTGTGGTTGTGTTTGTACTCAATATCTCTCATGGAAGAGGTCTGGGGTTTTACTTAGCATGCGTGTGATGCTGAGCCATTTTATTGGCCTGCAAACACAATTTTTTAAAAATGTCATCATGCTCTTCGACAATTCTGTTGCTAATTGTTACAGGACAACCATGGTCATTATTTTAATGGGGACAGACATTCACATCGCAAAGCTTGGCTTTAAGAGCACTATAAGACTGTGAGTCAAAGACTTCAATCAGTGTTATGATGCTGCGCTAAAGGAATTCAGCATTTTTGGAGTCAATTAACTCGCTGTGGCAATTTACTCATGGTGACTCACAAAGTCCAAACAAAAGAGGTCCACCACACTCTTTTCTGTTTATTTATTTACACTGTTTGTTTGTCTGACTGTGAGCACTCATTTCCAGCCATACCCTGCCCTCACACTCACAATATCCCATTGATCAATATAATGGCATTCAGTTCAGCTCTGAATCAACAGCCTCCTTCTTTGTGGTCTTATGATTTCAATTCATGTAGTTAATTTTGTGAAGCAGTAATGGGGAAGAAGAGTTCCACTGTGATTGTGACTTCACATACTTTTGTGTATGTGCAACAATAAAAAAAACAGGATGAGCATGATAAAATGTGTGACGCCTCTGTCAGCTCATTCTTCATGTGTCATGTTGCATCATCTCATTATTGTCTTGATTAAAGGAGAGTGACCAAATATGCACTGTAAAAAAACATGTTGACATCCAAAATGTAGCTCCTGAATATAAAAGTATAGGATCTGCAACATGTGATTGGGTTCTGTGCTGCAAACAGCACAAAAATGCATGTGAAGGCATCGCCTTCATAGACTTGAAGAGCGACTAGCTAAAAAATTAAAATGCATGTTAGTTACATAACTACTAAAGGTACATGTAGCATAACCAATAACATCCTGCTCTTGCTCTGTTTAAATGTGTGGGTGCGCGCTGCCACAGCTTTGGTATTTGCCATTTGATCTGATTTTGGACAGCAAGAAAACAAGATATATGTTCTCTCCAGTGGCAACAGTCACCTGCAGAGCCTGGCTCAGTCTGCTGTCCTGGAGCAGCAGCTAAGATTAAAGAAACAAGTGTCTGGATTCTGTTCAGGCGGCTAAAGTGGGGAGGGGGAGAGCGAGCATCTGGTTGTAATACATTATTCGCTGCAAAAGTTCAGCCTCTGTACAGAAAACTTGCAAACGTTTTCCAGACTTAAGCTAAACATGAAAGTCTGTCAAGTACCTCCAGGCTGCGGTCGCTTTGCTTGACTACCTGGGCAGCAGTGTTTCTCAGTCAAGCATTGCAGGTATTACAGTAACGCTACACTGACATCACCGGGAAAACACAAAGAATGTGATCTAGTGGTTCTCCGTCTGAACTTTGGACCAGGTAAATTAGTGAAGAATTCAGGGTAGCGCCTCCTCCTCCTTTTCTAAGAAAGTCAAACACATTGCTGGTTCAACTATCTTGGTAGAAGAGCAACAAATGTAAAACATAATATTGACTTCTGACCATTCTGTCAGGGAAGAAAGGTGCTCTACACTGCAACTGTTGTGATCTGCTGTTGTGCAGTCAGTGGGGCTTGAATCAAAACCAAATTCAATAAACCAGAATATAGATCCACTTGCACGACCCACATTAAAGAAAAATCTACAGTTTATTGCTGTATACTTACTAAAGGTTGTCACATGAGTCAAATAAGCTAAAATCCTGACCCTTTACAAAAGGTTCAAAATGACAACGTCAAAACACATGCGCATACTCTCTTGCACCTTTGGCACACAAATGCACATGTGCTGAAAACATGCACCGATTTATTCATCAATGCAATGACAAGCTTCCACGACACAACAACAACAACAACAACAACATCAGCCTTTGTAACAAATCTCCAACAGCAGGAATTCCACTCACCACAACTACTTATTATCGAGCCATAAAAATACTTCCAACACAGTCCTGTAATCTTCATCATCACCATCATCAATGTTTGAGTGTGGACTTGAACATGGGGAAATACCACAGACACAGAGGCTGGCTTGAGAAGGGCTACTACAATAAGTTCACCATTTTAAGTAAATTTCACTGGGTTAAAGAAATGGCGACCTCACTACACAGGTATTTATTGTCGTAAGGTCACTGAGCTTCTGGTTTGTCCTCTAGTTTTGCTCACAGTGTTGGGTTTTGATTAAATTCACCAGGTAATCAAACATTAACAAGCTATATATATATATATAACTTATTAGGTGATCAAACTTTAGAAGCTATTTGGTAAAATTATCTGTTTTAAAATTGTAGAAGCAGATGTGGAAGATTGCAGAGCTTATTTACAGGGTGTTAATTGAAATGATAAAGCATTTTTGTCATAAAACTCTGTGCTCCATGGTGTGCAGATAAATGGAGGTGTATGGGGGGGGGGGCGGCTAACGTCCTCGTTTAGACATTACACGTTTATTAACCGGGTGATTACAAACGACAAGTGTCACCACAACACGGACACACAACCCGAACGAGCTTTGTGTGGCAGGGAGAGCCGTGTTGCTCGACGAAGAAGGGGGTGTGTTTGTGTGCAAACCGAGCGCGGTTTGAAATGCTCCATTGTAAAAACTAAAATGGATGTTAAGCTAGCTGTTAGCTAACAACCCCGATATTGATGAGGGGGAGGAAGGAAGGAAGGAAGGAGGGAAAGGAGCAGGGGTGAGAGGTGGGGCGGCGGATAATCGTTACCGACTTAATTTCAGTGATTAGAATTAATTACCCCAGCTGTCCGTGTTTGGTTAACACCGCCGGGAGCCGAACATCCACAAAGCTGCGCCGAGCAAAACGACGTTTTTAGCTGCTAATGATATTAAAAAAAGAAAAAAAGAAAAAAAAAAAACAACAACAACATGGAGCCGTTCCGCTTTCGGCACGCGCAGGTTTATAATTTTAACGGAAAACCGTTAGGTCCAAAATAACGAATAATCCCGTTATAAAGATGTTTGTTTGTTTTGTTTTTTTTTATAATAAATATATATTTTAAAATAAAACTAAACTCACCCATAGCTCTGACCCCCAGCTCATGGTTTCAGAACGATGTCCTCGGAATAATCCACAACTCGTTCGAGGCTCGGGTCTGATTCAAGCCTCTGTGGTGTTCGCCTGTCAGCGGACGTACGGTGGTGGTGGAAAAAAAAGAGAGAGAGAGAGAGAACCGTCTATGCTTTTGGGGATTTTTATATTTTTTATTTATTTTTTTTTTTTTTTAGAGTCTCATCCTGTCTGATACAAGACGGCCATGAGCTGCAGCGATCAATCTCCAAACTGGATAGTCTGTCGCTATATGCAGCGCACGGGCACCCGCCTCGATCCAATGACAGCTGCTCATGCGCGCACACGAGGAAGAGGAAGAGGAAGAGGAGGAGGAGGAAGGTGGGGGGGGGTCCCTGCAGGGTAAAGACTTTACCAATATTGTTAACTACCAACCCCCCCTTGTGTTTTTATTTATTAATATTGGACTTGAGTGCACATAGGGCGTGGTGTGTCAACCTCACTCATGGAAGATGCTTCATTGAGCAGTCCCAGCAGGTTTCATACTCATTTCTTTGCAAACAAACTTAATTTCTGGTTCTGTTTTTTGTTTCTCTCGCTCTCGCTCTTTCTCTTTTGATCTCTCTGTTCTTTGAAATCGTGCAGATTTCCTTAACTCTGACAGCACAGCCACAGGATGTTGCGTTTGCAGTGCAGAGTTTGGAAACTTTGAACTGAAATGAGCTGGTGATAAACAGCATCACAACCAGGAGATGAGCTCTGGCCAGAATCTTCTGGAACTTCTTGTGGAAAAACATTTAATCAGTTGATTCAATCTTTTGTCTTTGCTGCCTGTAGGAACTTGTTAATTAAATACCAAATGCACAGAGTTCCAGGATCTTTTAATAATACTTAGTTGTTGTTGTAACTGTAACATGCATTTTTATATCCTCTGGCTCTGAAATGTTAAATATAGATTTATTTTCATGACAACTATGTAGACATTTTGATGTCTCATTGGAAAATGCACAAATGCGAATATTACAATCAATAGTTATGTCACAATGTCATGCTTTGAACAGAAATGTCATCATTATCATTAATGTCATTGGTGACTCGAAATAAGAGAAAATGTTCATAAGGAAAAAGCCTGTTTAGTCAGCAAATCATGACATAATCTAAAAGTTTTGTGGTGATGAGCCTTTTAAATGCTAAAGTTTAGTTCCTGTTAATGCTACTGAGCCAGTATTCGTACAACAACGCTACCATCTAGTGGTTAAAAACAAAGAGACACATCTCTGGGAGGGAGGGAGTGAAGGCAATGGAGAATCAGAAAATTTCAGTGCAGGCTTGCCCAAAGGAAAAAAAAATCATATTAGGCTCAAGTGTTATGATCTTTACTAATCTTCAGAGTATATATCTTTAATCTTCTACAGTAAGTGTAATAAAAAAAATATAAATGATGTTGTTATACAGATCCAGGGTCTGGGTCCTGGCACTCAGCATGGTTTAATGAAACAGAGCCAGAATTAACGTCATGACTTACATCTGAGAAAGACAGCTGCACCCAGAAATATTCACTGTTTAAACTGTCTGTCTTAAACTGGCAGTGTCTCTAAATTGTAGCTGAAAATATCAGTGATAAATAACTGGGTGTTGTATTTTACTGGAGATTTTTAGCCTCAAATCCATGTACGTCCATTAAATGGAACAAATTCCACACATCTTTAGTTTAACAGTGTGTTCAAAATAAACTGTCCTTGATTAAACACACAATTACTTCACTCTGTTCGGATCCAAATTGCACAGTTTCAGATCTGTTGTACTCAAACATGTCTCAGTGAATCATTTATACAGTCTTTACTTTATTTACAACAAATCAAAGCAGTCAGGGGTTTCATGTTTTGCACCAGATTAATCTTTAAAGTATAAAAGTTTGTGTCATCAGTAGGGGGTGCCCAAGGGCTGTTACTCACAGTATCAAACACCAATACACATACCCAAAAGCACAAACCTGTGTTGTCGAGAATGTTGAGGTGGAAAAACAATAAATGTACACCTGGGGGGGCGAGGTAGAACTCCCAAAAAATTTTGAGTAGGTCACCTTCGTTTAGAAGAATCAGGGGCTTCTGCAGCCACATGAGATGCTTTCAAACACATCAACCACCTGGTTGTGATTTTGAAAGATGAGATTACAAGTCTTTGCTAGTACCACAATCCACCAGATGGTGGACTGTGGGACTAACCTCTACATTCATCTGGTCGTGCAGGTTTGATAAAAAAAACAAAACAAAACTGAAAACTCAACATCAATCACTGGCTCAAGGTTCTCCAAAACCATGAACTGATGTTTCAAGTTGATGTTTAGATTGAACAATTTGTGGCCCGCAATGATGTCCAATCACAATAAACCATGTCCATGACTAAACCATCTCTTAATGCTCCTGTCAAAGTTTCTCTGGAGTTTCCTGTATGGGCAGTAAGCACACTCGGTCTTTACTCTCTCCAGATGGAGATGTTTGATTCTTGAACAAACAGGCGGCCTGAATGTGAACCCAACCTTTCAATCAATCACACAAGAGCTGGACCATCCCTCTAGGAGTGGTTTCATTCTACAAATATATTGTCAGTTTCTCAGCAATTGTCTGGCTTACTTTTAAGTGCTTCTGAGGTTTTAGTCGAGTCAGCGTTGGGATGCAGAGATGTTGCAGTTTCAAGTGAGTTCATTCAGGTTTCTTATTCCTACTAAGGCCTTGGAGGGAAATATTTGAGCTGCACGGCAAAGCACTCCTTAGTACAGAATGTTGTCAGGAAATGTAATGGTTTAATAAGGACAGAGTTGACTTTCATCAGGTAAACCATCCATTTAGACTTCGCTAAGGGGTGCCCACAGTTATCAGATAATTATCCATGAAGGCATGCCATGAATTCATTATCCATGAATCCATCATGCCATAAGCAAAAAAATGCAGCAGTATCCCCAACAGTACAGATGCAGTATTAATAGTCATCCCTGATATATCTCCTTAATTTCCTCAGGACACTTTCACTGAATATGAAAGTTTTGTCACCATACCTTTGATGGTAGAAGTTGGTTTTTTTTTTTTTTTTTGCTAAACAAGCAGAAGTGAAACAGCATGACAGGAGATTGCTGTTTGTGGTGAGAAAAGGGAAAGAGGAAGTTACAACTTGGAATGAATTTAATATTAATCTGTTACCTCTATGTCTCGAAATTCATGACGACAGGCTACAATTGCAAAAATACATCATCAGGGTTAACCCTAATCTTCTACAATTCACTAAAGTGCAATTATAAATTGTTCCCTCGTAATTGACCCCCAAACAAACACATTCAGCAATCCATACCACACTTAGATATATTGAAAACAAACCTCTGAATCTTTAACATTAAGCCAAATACAAAAACACACAATAAAGGATTTCTGAGTATATCTGTGAAAACACTGTGTATCTTGTTTCGTGCTTTTTCTGACAATTTTAAAGTGAACATTTCGGGACATTTCATCAGCTCTGTGGAGGGAAGGTGTTAGATGTGCACCTGTATAACTCTGCATCGTCCCCAGTAGCTTGACGTGAAAACCCTGCATAACAGTTACAGCATCAAATGATACAAAAAAAATCATTTGTAAAAGCCATGTTTTGCCTTTTGTTGTTCTCTTGGAAGAGGCAACAGAACAGTAGCTTTGTTGTTTTTATGAATCCATCTCGGAAATTTTCCAGCCAAGCAGATGTAGCTTTCATTTTCTCTGAAACAATGATTTGCTGTATTAAAAACATACCCTGGATTAAATTAAAAGTCAGCTGTTTATCCATAAATCCTATATGTAACTGTGTCCAAATGTCAGCCTTGGCTGTGCACATATCTGTAAACGTCCTATTAGTCGCTCTTGCTGAAATATTTGTAAAGACATAAAACACTTAAGTAGTGTGTTGTGCCATGAGTCTCTCAACCACCCACAACTCCAGTTTGTTGACTGGCCTTAAGCACCGCCATACAGCTCCAAAGGCAAACCTTTCCAATTTAATGTTGCTTTATTGGATGGAGTTGGTAGGGAGGTAGGTTTTTTTTTCCCACTAGACAAATCCACCAGTACCATATATATATATATATATATTGTCATCAGAGTTAAATACAGTCAGTGCAACACCTACATTCATGCACATTGGAAACATGATATCATACATTAATCCTCATTATCTGGGTTAGCTATCAATTATGAAAATGTTTTAATAAATACTTTTTGTGTATACTAAGTTACTTACATTTTATCAGCAGAATTGTGAAGCTAAAGTGGCGTCAGCAGCAGCCAGTCTTTAAGAAAAGCCTCTATATTTCTCCTGTTATAATCACGGTGATCCAGGATCTGTTCAAATGTGGTCAGTTCTCTGTATCACAGCCAGCAGAGAAAGTTTTTAATGATTACCAGAGGGCAGCCTGGAAATCATCTTTTGAGTTTGTGGCTTCTTCTTTCTCCATCATGCTCATCCTTTGATGAACATCATATTTTACTACTGTGCATTTCACAAAGTGCAAATTGGACTCATTAGTCTCATTACCGGCATACTGCCTGAGTTGACTGCTGCCAAGTTTTGGAGGGGGACAATGATTAAGGTAACTGTACATATTAAAACAGGATTAATGGCTGGCTAATCCTAATCTTCCAAATCATGTCAAGTGGAGCTCTTCAGCATGGCTGGAGCATAGTCAAGGCCAGTGGACAGTGTCAGATTATAGCCAAGGATTGGATTATCACTGCTAATCCAATTATTTATGTAATCGGCCGCCGAACTGGTCTTTTCGTAAGGATATCCTTCAGGAGATAGTAAAAATACACGAGTTTTTCTCACAGCTGGCAATAAAATTAAATAAAATAAAAATTGATGTTTTGGCCTGAGAGTATTTAAATCCAACTATCCTGCAAGAGTCCAGATTGTGGATAAAACTAACTTCGACTAATTCCCACACTGGCTGCTATAATAAACCTAATCTGTGTTTAGTGACTTTTTAAGATCAGAGTGGTCCAGCAACCGGAAATAGAAAAAAAAAATACGACCGATGACGACTTGACTCCACCTCACGAGGCCATTTAGCAACAGATGAGCAGCGGCTGACGTCCACGTCGGGCGGATAGAGCCGAGCTCCGTGCCATCGTTAGGGTTTCCCCCCTTCCACCCCCTCCTCCCCTCCCCCCAAAAAAGGGAGCACTTCTGCGGGGTGTAACAGTCGCCGGGGTCCCGCCGCCTCGGTTCTCCGTCGCTCCGTAGCCCAAGCAGCGTTTTTTTTTTTTTTTTTTTTGTTTCTTTTTTTTTTCTTCTTAAAGCGGCGTTTTCCCGTCCGCACCCCCGCCCCGCGAGAAACCGCGTGTGTGTGTGTCGCCCGCCGGCACTCGCCGAGCCCCGGCGGCGGATCGCCATGGAGGTGCTGTGGGTGATACTGCTGCTGCTGGTCCCGCTGCTGATGTGGACCAGCAGCACGTTTGTTTTTTATTTCAAAAAGTGCTTTTACGTCGCCTGGATGATGCTCCTGGCCCTGGTCGCCATCCCCCTGTGCATACTGAAGAGCGGGGGCAGGGACGTCGAAAACATGAGGTGATTTTTGTTGTTATTGTTGTTGTTGATGATTTTTTTTTTGTTTGCATAATAAAAATCGCGGAGGACTAGCCGGCTAGCCAGCGTTAGCGTGTTAGCCGGCTAACAGCCGTTGGTTCATATTAAACATTCAGAGGAGGCTCGCTAGCAACGTCACCCCCCCTTTTCTTTTAGTCGGATGTATTCTGTATTTCGGCATAACACTGCTGTGACCTCAGGGGGCTTCTAGTCTAAATACTGAGCTCACCTTTGGAAGGAGTTCTACCAAGAAAATATTAAATATTTTTGATCCATTTTCGCTCTCTCGCTGATATGCTAACATTAGCCCCCCTCTGACTGGAGGAGCAGCAGCAGAGTGCTAGCTGCAGCCAACGCTAACATCAACACGTTTATGCTCACCCAAAAACCAAGCCAGTGCATATTCTGATTATTAAAAAAAAAAAAAAAAAACACCATCCCTAGATAAATGCAATTCTCTTAATTATATTTTCTGTAAGAATTCCTTCCGCTTCCTCCAGTCCCAATGCCTGATGTTAGCTAAGTTACATCAGGTGAGCAGACGAGGCTCGTATATCAAGCCTCTCCAATGAATCGCATCAACAAACTGTACAGACTGCACAAGCTAATTTTAATTATTTAATCAGCTCATAGGCATAGCAGTATGCACTGTACCACTTCGGGCTGCACCTCTAAACATACGAACTCGTAGGCTATGACATGTCTGAATTAAAATCCCCATGCTTGTGGAGATTAGATTGTGCAGCTTCCATTCAAAGGGTAAGAATGTGTTCTTGTCATGCTTTTCTCATTGCAGAGAGTCAGAATGTGGATCTCGCTGTATACCAGGGGCACATTATTAGAGCTTGTAAATGTCAATGCAGACTAATACAACAACAACAACAACTGCTACTACTCTTTAATGGTCAGTGACCCCTTGGCCTGGCCGTAGCCCTGGGGGAAATTAGTTATTTTATACCTGAAACATACACATTGACCAGGTCGGCTGATACCCGACATTTTAGAAATGTAGTGCACCTTTGAGGTCAGTGTCGGGGAGGTGGGTGGTGGTGGCGTGGTGGTGGTTAAACCTAGAAGGCGAGGGTGGATTGCTGCATTCCAGTAATTACCTTGAATGGACAGATGGCAAGTTCCCCCCTGATTAGAGCTGTGTGACTATAGGTATGAGGCCCATCCTCGACAAAATCTCGCTTGGCCCCCATCTGCTTACAGCAGCCCTGTCAGTTACAGCAGCAGACCTTACTGCCTCGCTGCTCTTGGAATAACTATTTTGCTGGCACGTTGGCTTCGATGGCGGTGTCATGTTGCACCAGTGTGATTTTTTTGACACCTCAAAGGTTATCAGGACCTGTTGACTGTGACAATGTGATTGAATTGGGGTCAGACTACTTTGTGCAGGGAGTGAGTGGTGTTTTGGCAACTCGTTCTACATACTGGCAAACTGGGGGGGGGGGCTTTGTGATTCATTAAGTACAGAGCAGACTGTCACACATGACACTGGCATTTGCTGACGGTATACAAAGGGCTGAAGTCTGGGGATGACCGTTTGCTTCACTTCTGACTTGCAGGACCCGAATGTGAAATGGTAACAAGCCTTTTTAAGTACACTCGTATGAAGGCAACTATGAAACTTGGGTTACTGTTAAAGGTGTACTTTCATTTCCTGAAATATTCCTGTTGGTTTCCAATTTATTGTAAATACAGACACGCAGTATCTCTCACTTATATGAGCGACTTCCTATGGCTATGCCTCTAGTATAAATTATAAGCCTGGAGGATGTCACTGCAACAGGTAAATGGCAAGGGCTTAGTTTTCTTCCAATTGCTTGAGTTCAGGTTCCACACTGTGTTATGTCCTCTAACATCAGTGAAAGACTACCATTGTTATTGTCTGATTAAACAGTAATTTCGTCACTCAGACTGTCGGGTGGCTGACCTTAAAGCGTACATCATTAGAACTACCATTTTTCATGTTCTATGTTTCCTGAATGACTTCTCTGACAGCCCTCTGACCTTCAGCTCCAGAATTAGATTCACTACTGGTTTGTTGGAACAATATTCTTAACTGCCAACGGGTCAGTCTTACCTTTTATTCACAAGCAGCCAGGTTGTATGCAACCTCTGCTGGTGTCAGACCAACCTAAATGTCATTATGCTCTGCAGATTTGAAAGCAACTTATTTAGCAATAATGGAATGAACCAGAAGAGCAGCTTAGTGGATTGGCCATAAAAAGAATCCATCCGAGGCTATTTCATTCCCCTTGAACAATCTTAATATTATTTCAACACTGGCTGAGTCATTATATAACCAGTGACTTTTACGCTAGACTAAGTATGTTATCACTCTACTTCTGTGGTGCTAGATAAACTCTAGACTGAATCCTGGTTTAAAGGTTAAGTAGTTTTACTATTGGGGAAACAATCAAATGCACACTTGCAGGTTCTGAAATCTGGACAGTAGTATGTGATGATTGAATTACATTGAGTCATGTGAACTTAAAGGGGGTTAAGAGCCTCCTTCTGTCTTTGATTATGAAAGCACAATGAGCTTCATTTATTCATATAGTAATCAAATTTATCTGATTAGCACTAACCCAAGATGATCACGATTCACCCTATAACAATAATTTGGGCTTGGCAAAATTATCTGAGCAAAATCCACATATTGATATTTATCACAGGGATGGCGATCTGCGTGCTTTCCATTCTTATCTGTGATGACACATTACTTCCCAGCTTAATTACTCATGTTAGTGCAGCTTCACAGAATTCGCACGAATGGCCAGTTATAGAGAGAAATTCATTTTAACTATATAATCCAAACCACGTGTATTATTACTGTTTTTGGGTTTTTGTTTTTTGTTAGCTCTGAGCAGTTTTGAAACAGTTAAAACAGTCATTAGATAGTGGATTATTAGATACATACACGTATCCATACAGTGTACAATTGATGCAGATCATCATCATGGATCCTCCAAGCTTCTTTTCACATGGGACAGTCTTTCAGCAACATCTGACCATGATTAAGCTATAATGAGTTTAACAGTCTGAGAACTTTGTTTGTGACACATCAGACCCCTGAGAAAAACAAACACAGATAAGACTGCAAAGCCCTGCTCCCCCTCATTTACAGCCACCAGCAGTTAAGAATAGGTGAAAGATCATCATTTCTGGTATCAAGGTATCATAAAGTCTATTGAATTGTACTAAATGATAAGAGAAAAGCACATAGAATAACCACAGACTTTAGTGTCCTTTCTTTTTGAACACACCATTGGAACTGTGAAATCATTGTGAAGGACTAAACACACGCATTGAGCACTAAAGTTGGAAATTTACCCTACAGTGGATCTCCTGACATAACATAAAAGCAAATGTATTCCTGGCGAAGAAGTTTCAGGAAAAGACTACTTAAAAGCAGATTGGGAGAGCAGCTGTAAAAGAACAAATGAGGACAACACAAGGAACAAATTTGAGAGGATTCGTGAGATTTTCTTATTTTATTTTATTTATGAAGTGATGATTTCACTGAGACAGAAGATGTGGAGTGACTGTGCTGTTTTTCCTGGGAGGGAAGGTCATTCAAGTTGGTGTAACAGAAGCCAGTTTTGGCGAGTTGCACACAGAAAATGGCTGGTTTGATATACAAAATTTGTGGTTGAGTTTTGCCAGGATAAAACCATTCCCTGAAGAGTTGGATCATGTTGAATGGCTGTTGTGACGTTTAAACTGTGCTGTGGCCATAACACAATTCATTTTATTTCTCCAGGAATACTCTTATTTTAAGTATTAATGTTTCACTTTTGTCAAATTTTATAGGAATCCTTACTATGTTACTATATTAATATGTGACCTGTACCTGTTTTGTTTTTTTTTGAGCATCCCTGTACTTGGGTGGCTCTACAATCCAATTATAGAGGAATCTACAGATATAGTAACATTAAAAGGAGGGTCTGTCTACAGTTTTGAATCACTTAGATTTTTGTTTGCTACCAGTCGACCGCTTTTGGCAATAGGAGAGAAACGAGTTAAAACACAATCAAGTGATGATCAGATAATAGGTAGGAATTTAGAGCTGATTAGGTGATTGCAGTGTGGAGTTGCTCTATAACTCAAATGCCAATCCCTCTTTTCAGTCTGGTAGGCTAACAGCAGAGTGTAGGTGCATTTGAAATTGGCAGCCCTGCTTCATACAGTTTATTTGAAGGGGTATTCTGGTTGAGAAAAGGCCAAACAAGAACAGAATATAATAGAAGTAGGTGCAGGGATTTAAATGGGAAAGGATTAAATCTTTTTAACCTTGAAATTGTTAGAGTGGTTGCTGAGAGAGGATTTTGAATAGCATGTTTCCTGCAGGATGGATTTATGACACCCCTCACCCCAGAGGTGGTTGTTGAGAATCTCAATGAAAGCTTTCCAAGTCGGGGAAGAGGTCACCTCTGATATGTCTTCACATGTTTTATAGATATTATCGTTCTCTTTACAAAGGTCAAGTTCTACTATAAACAGAAGATGGTGCAAGTGTTTAAATTGAGTCAAAGATGTGAACATTTTTAACTATGTAAAAGGTCAGTCGAAGGCCCAGGGTCAGTGCCCCAGCCACTGTACTAAATATTGTGGAAGGAGACACACAGGCGACTCTTTTAGACTGCGGTTTTCTGTTGATATTGCTGGAGCCACAATAGATAGCACAAGACCTTCGATGGTCAGTATTTAGTGGCTCAGGTTTCTCTTAACTGCACCAAAATCTGGACAAATGATATTTGTAAAAGCTAGAGATTGGTACCCTTTGGTCAGAATTAAGGCAACATTTTGCACAGAGCACTGTATCAACGATTGCGCCTTGATTAATCAAGCTTCAAGAAACGTTTTCAATTTGAGACATTCAGGATTCCAGCATTCAACATTAGTTGTAGATATTTTCTCCCTCATACCGTCAGCCACTTTTCCAGCAATAACTAGTCATCAGACGAGCTTTGATTAAACCCATCTGCGCACTACACTGTGACTTCAGGAAGTCAAAACCAATGACTTCCTGAACGTTGAACAGCTGAAGACCTTCATGTAGAAGAGTAGATGGGGTTAAAACAGCTAAAAGGAGAGGGAGGATTGAGTTTACGTTTGTCTTCTCACTAGAAATATGACACTCTGTTATTGGTGGTCTTACTTCCTGTCAGCAAGATACTATGTGAAAGGAGGAAACGGTTTCCCATTACAGCTGCATAAGCTGATACAACAGTGTGCTGTAAACCTGTCGGGCTGTTTGAAGGGATATTTTAATTTCTTCCGGTGCCAAAAATCTACCAAAGTAGCTTTTAAATTGTTAGTTTATATATCAGATAACAACTTTTATAGGAAACACTCGTGTCACCTTTTTTTTCGCTGGCTGTTTGGTTACAACATTAGTATCAAGTATGTGTCATAACTTTTGCTATATTTATTTCAGATAGGCAGATGGTCGGGCATTCTTCCTCAAAGCTAATTGGAGCGTTGCGCTGACTACAGGCAATTGTTTACCCAACCGTCAAACAAACAAAGCTGATGTTGCACATGGATTGTCTACTACATGTCTTGCATTTCTATCACTCATGACTATATTGTCTGAGGTCAAATTGAAATTATCTGAGCTCTTCTTCCCATCTAAAGTAGAATGTTGGTATTTCACAGGCTTCATATGCCCCACTGTTGGTTAATAATATGCAGCTCATTGTGTTTGCATGGCTCTGATTAGTGACCTCTACTCCGGACTGTAATTAACTTTTTTTCCCCTGCAGGATTATCCGCATCCTGGTTCGTCATGTGAAGTATTTCCTGGGTCTTCGGTTTGAAGTGAGCGGCTGGGAGCATCTGCAGACTGAGGGACCTTATGTCATCATCTCCAATCACCAGAGTTCCCTGGATGTTTTAGGCAAGTACTATTGAGGTTTGGTGAACAAAATATTTCAGGCCAGGGTTTTACCTGTTGGCTTTAGTTTTAGATATCAATAGAACATCCACCTCGGACTATGTAGGAATCACTACCTTGTTTCTGTCTTGTTGGGCTTTTGGGGCACCGCAGGCACTCTGCAAAGGGCTGCAGCTTTGATCACACGGTATGACAGTAAAGTCACATCAAAAACTTCCAACGCAGGTACTTGTCATTCCTGTTTAAAAATGAGTTAGGAACAATGATGAGAGCTTAGTCAGTCACATCTATTTTTCAATACTGACTGAAATATCTTTTTGGATCATAAGAACTGATGCAAGATGGTTGCACAGATGGTAGCTTTTCCCCTGCATTTGTTTTGGGTTTTGTTTTTTTGTTTTTTGTAATGAAAAATGAGTAATTTATTTTATTTATTTATTTTTTTGTTTGTATCCTTTTGTCTCCCCAGAGATTGAAATGAGATCATGTTTACCGGAGGAAAAAGTGTTGTACATTCAGTGTAGTATAGTACCTTCATGTCGTATTTCTCTCTGCAGTAGACAGCAGGGTCACGTTGGAAGAGGTGCACTATTGCATCGGTTAAGCTCCGACCATGGGGATTTCTGAGTAAACATGAGGTGAAGCTCCACTGCATGCCCAATAAAATGGACAAGCTGCTGCTTCTCAGTGGAACTAACAAGGATTATTCACAGTCTGCTGCTCCATGTGCTTCATGGACACACTGCTGGCTGACTATTTACATGACAATTTGCATATCAGAGCTAAAGAAAGCGGGTATAGGGAGAGGTGCTTTTTTTAAGGATGAATGTTGATGTCAGAGTGGAGGGATTTAGTCATTTTTACACTGACCTTTATTCTGATCATCCTGCCTTAAGCCTCTGTGAGCTGCTACACACCTGACTGACCAGGTAATTGGAGAGAATACAGAGAATACCACTCCCATGTTAGACAAGTGCCTGAGGTCGCCACCTCACTAACACCATGACAGAGGAAACCAGCCTCTCACACCAATGAGCAGTGACCTGAATTTGTCTTGCTGTAGGGTTTACCCCCAGGTTAATGGTCTGTAGTAATTAGAAGCCAAACGAATGTCATTTTATATGGATTACATCAGCTTGGCCACTAAAAAGTAGAAAGGCAGACAGTTAGGATATCATTGGTACCATGTGGCCCACTCAGGGGAGGCTAGCACAGAAACCTCAGAACTTATTTAAGCCAAATGCAGAAGCCTGTGAGGTTAATCACATCCACACTTTAAAATTATTCTGATTCCAGGAAGAATGAGCTTTTCTGGTTTAGGTTGGTTAAATCCGGTTATAGTGAGAGTTAAGAAACAGTCCTGTGAAAACCACAACATGTGAAAACATGTAAAAGTGTGCCAGCTTTGTACCAACAGATTGGAGTCTGATAGGCAGCACAACACCATGCAACCACAGGAATGTTTTCAACAGTGCATTTAAAGGTTTGGATTTAGCACAGACAGCTATTGTCTGCGTTGATCAATACATACACCAATGAAATATTCATACATCTCTGACCTCCCAGGATCCAATCTGAGATAAAAGGTGGTTATAAATTCACCGGATACCATTTAAACTCTGTGCAGACTGAGTAAGAGCTGGTTGAAATACGGCTCTGAATCTTGTTCCATCTCATGTTTGTTTATGATTTTGTGTTTGGACACGTGTCTTTAAACATCCTTCTTCTTTAGCAGATGCACTTTTCTGTCCGTCTGAGCCTGGTGGAGGCTTTTTCACTGCTACTGAGTGACGAGGCCAGACTCCAGACCCAAGTAGTGACAGCAGGGGGAGAGCTAGGTGTCTAATTAGTGCTGAGAAAACTCGGTGCGAGTCTGGTTTAGCGTCCAAGTTGCCATGCCAACATATACAACCAGCCATTAATAGCTGCTCATCCTCAAGATGATGTGCTAAAATCCTCACCTCCAGAGCCAGGCTTTGGTTTTATGCACTTCTGTATCATTCTCCCATTCTCTCTACTTGCCCTTCTGTTCACTTCCACTTGCACCCTCTATTTTTGCCTTTATTACATCTGACTCTGCTCCACCCTTTGCATCAGCAGATTTGGTACAAAGGTCAATCAAACATGTCTGATTTCATAATATGAGAGCAAGGCATTGCAATAATTTTCATCAATGAACTTTACACTTGAAATCCAGGTTTCACAAGGCCACAGTTAAATATGACAGAGAGGCCGAAGTTCACTTCTCCATTGTTATTTGATGTTTAGCCAGTGAGAGATGGCATGTTTTTCTCTCCTTCAGAGGTCTTTTAATTGGTTTTCAGTAATGGCGTGACTGTACAGCACAACTTTCTGTGCAACTGTGTCTCAGAACATTGATCTGTACAAACAGCTGTCTGTCCACAAAGGATATTTTCTACATTACGGATTTATAGTTAAAATTACAGACACACAGGGAGAAATGTTCATAATGTAATTGTAACAGAAATGTCAAGCTGTAACACAACTGAACTTTGTTTTGTTTGTCATTTTGGATCCACTTGTCACAAACCACTGAAATGATGAATAAAATGAAACTTTCATCCTCTCAGTGGAAAATGTCTAAAATCCAGAGACAAATCTGATCTTAATTAAAATGAGGGCTTACATAATAACAAACTGGCAAAGCACTTGCATGAAAACGTGCTTTTTCTCAAACTTGCTAGACTTAACACTGTGTGTATGAATAATATTAAAGTTGCTCTTATGGTCCTTTAGGTTTTAGTCATTTCAAATCTTTAGTTACACGGCACAAAGAGCACACTGTCGTTTTCAGTCACTGAAAAATATCAGAAGCAATAATCCACAAATGAAAACACTTGCCCAGGTTTGTGGTTTTTATTTATTTATTTATTTATTTTTAAATTGAATTTATAATGTCATGGAAGAATTACATTCATTTCTAGAGTCAAACTTGTTCATTCACAACCTTTCTTTGTGTTCATGGTTATTCAGGCCTGATGGAAATCCTACCAGATCGCTGCACCATGATTGCCAAGAAGGAGCTGATCTATGCTGGCACAGTGGGCCTCATCTGCTGGCTGGGCGGCATCGTCTTCATCAACCGCAAGAAGACCAGCGACGCCAAGAGTGTCATGGCCGACGCAGCCAAAACCATGCTGGATGACCAGGTAATCTGCCTGTGATGTAGCGTTTTGTTTGTTTGCTGCATTTGTGTCAAAATGAAAATGGCTTTGCTGCAATATGAATTGATATTGATATTTTTATATAAAATGTGCAAATGTCATGTCCACTCTTTGCTAAAGTCTCCTGATAATATATGCCTCTTGAATATTACTTAAAAATTTTTATTTTGACAAATTAAAATGAATAATTCAACAAGTACTTCAATAGCTCCAGTTTTTAGGGGTTTAAAATTTTTTCTGAATGAGTCAGTTTGGATGTTGTTTTTTCTTTTCCGTATTACGGTCACATGGTTTTATTTTGACTGACTGAGCGTGCCGTAGGATGAAAAACTCAGTTCTTCCCCTCCTTGAATTTTTCACCCTCGCAGATTCGTCTGTGGGTGTTTCCAGAAGGAACGCGGAACCAGCGAGGTGACCTTCTGCCTTTCAAAAAAGGGGCTTTCCACCTGGCGGTGCAGGCACAAGTAAGTCCCCTCAACTTTCTGCCTTCCTGTTTTGGGACTTCTGTTTTATCTATGTGTGAATTAAGTCGCCGTTTCATGTGGCGTAACCGTACACCTTCATCCTTTTCGTGGATCAGCCTGCTGGAAGAACAGCTGGAATGATCTTTGTCTTCTGAGTAAAGGCGTCATGTTTCAGAATGGTGCTTCTTCCAAACACATGGGGGAGCCAGCGACCCAATATGGCACAAGGCAACAGTGTGATTTCACCATGTCCAGTAAACAAATGATGGTATGCATATGAGACAGCCAGATTTACAAATCAGGAATGTTTTGAAATCGCCAGAATTTTTTTGTTCTTATTTTTTTCGCTTTGTAAGCGCCACTCCTCTGAAGTTGTTTCGTCCTATATGAGACAACTTACCCCCCTCCTCCTCACAGCAGATTATTAGTGAGGACAGATGGAGCTCCCACCGCAGAATGACTCCAGAATAACTGACAGCTCAGCTCGGTGCCTTTATGAGCCTTCTCTCCGGGTGTCTGCATGCGGGAGGTCTTTATCCTTGAGCTGATGTTTTGAGTCGAGCATTCAGGGTCAGGCAGGTGGAATGAATTAAAGCAAAAATAAAGAAAAAAGAAAATGCATCCAAATTTTGAGCTTATGATTTTATGATAGTATGACACCCCGCTCCCCCCATTTTTTTCATAACTGGTTGCTAAAGATTCATATCACTTTGTGTTGGAAATGCACTCAGACGGAGAGGCTACAAAAATAAAGCCCCGCTGCTCCAAATTAGCAAATGTATTAATGTTTACTAATGGAGGGGCCCCTGCTGGCTCGACAGTGCAGGACTGGTTTTTGTTTTCCAAATAGTGCGTAGATGTTAACAGGAGAACTTTTTTTGGTTGATGTGAGGTGGTTAAGCAGCTTAATTTTGAGGTCTGTTTTTTTTTGTCCCCCCCCACCCCCCGTTGGCTTCGCTTCACACTGGCGACTGTTTCTGCGTGAACATCAACTATTTCAATCTCTCCGCATTTGCTCCTGCCGAGTTACAGAGCGCAGCCTTTTCCATTCGTGCTCGGCCCGATTGAGTGGAAGCAGGACAGCCCCCAGGGGGAGCCACGTTTGGCTCAGGCGGTCCTGTTGAAGGGCCACTCGAGGTCTCAAGAGAGCAACTGTGGCTCGATTAGCTGAAGTGGAAAGGATGAAGATTGCTTGTGTTGCGCTGATGTTTTTTTTTTTTTGTGTGTGTGTGAGAGTACAGTTAAGCATTCCTGCCTGTTTGTTTCTCATGTATGGGTTCGTGTATGAGAAAGAAAACCATAAAATGTAAAGAGAAGTCAAATCTTAACATGGAAACTATGAGGCGATGTTATTTTGGGTTTCTCATCTTTTTCTCTGTTTTCCAGGTGCCCATCATACCCGTTGTTTTCTCCTCCTACAGCAACTTCTACCTACGAAAACAAAAGGAATTCAAATCAGGTAACTCAGCTATCCCCCCACCCCCAAATCTCCCTCTTTACTAATCCAAATCTCTGCCCAGAGAGCTGCTTGATGTTCTGCAAGAGCACCAGTAAAGTTTTGTGCCTCCACAGGGACCATCAGATTGAAGATCCTTCCAAAGATCGAGACAAAGGGGATGACGTCAGACGATGTGTCATCCCTCTCCGAGAAATCCTTCAAGCTGATGCGTTCTGCCTTCCTGGACATCTCTGACTCTGTAACCCAGAGCAACGGGCCTTTGAGGCACTGAACATTTACCGTACCTCCGCCTCACTTTCTCCTTTATCTCTTTCTGAGACCCACTCCTCCCCACCCCCGCCCTGCCGCCCCTCTGCCCAAGTTGTCCCATTACCTGGCCAGGAAACAACATGACACAGGTGTCTTGTCATGAAATCTCTTGTCTAGTCGACGCCTGGTCCAGTCCGCCTCTGGCCTGACCATACAGCACAGTCAGTCCTGACCCTCACTGTGTCTGCAGCGGCGCTGCTCTGAACGCTGTGAGCGGAGTGACGGACGGCGAGCCGAACAGTATGGATGTGTGGTGTTCTTCATGCATGCCTTTTTTTGGATGGCTCTGTCCACCTTCAACCTTTGCTTTGTTCCCCGACTTTGGAAGCCTGCTTTTGTTTCTCTCTGACTTTATTTCCATTTTGCACTTTGTGGGACTTTTTTTGTTTTTGTTTTTTTCCCTCCTGTACTTCTGTTCGGCAGATATACCATGTATACCATTGTATTTTCTGTTCATAAATGTCGGTGGGTGTTTGTGGTTCTCTCACGCTGCCTTTGCTTTAGTTGTCTTTAGACACAAACACACTCACATACATATTCAGAGAACCCCAACTCCTTCCTTCCCTCCTTTTTAGTGGGTTCTCCCCCCTTTCTGCATTCCAGTGTCTAGCCTAAAGACAAAAGAAGTGGGGTCTCCACGAGGGGGTGGAGTACGTGGAGGGTAAAGGTCAACATGCGGTTGACCGGGGACTTCTTTAGTTCTGTCGCTGTGAATTCAGCTCCCTATCCATATTGGCTCATCGACACGCTCCATGATGTCAGAAAGCGAAGGAATTCGAGGTTACGAGACGCAGCGTAGAACAGCAGCCATCTGTACTGAGTTAATGGACTCCGGTGGACTGATCAGTCTCCACTGTCATGCATCGGTGGTGTGTATCCTTGTGCTTTCTCAGTTGGTCGCTCCAAAATATTTTGACATAACCTGCGTGTGCATCATTTAGCAGCAAGTGTCTTCTGCCTGTATTATTATTTTTTTTTTATTTCCACACTATTTCTTTTATTTTTCCCACATTTTTTGCTCCTCAGAGGGAACTCACAAGTAAACCTACATAAGATGTGTCAAAAAAAGGGGGATTTCTTAAAGTGCAATGTCCAACTGTTTTAGCATTACTGTTCCAAAGTGCAAGCCACCTGCTGTGCCATGACAGAATATTTTACCTGTAATACAGTTAACCTGTACCAATGAGAGGGGGGGTTCTTGCTATTAATGGGATTATTTGGATCCAATTTCTGTTTGCTCTGATGAAATGCTCACTAATTACTAATAACCTCGACATCTCAGATTTTAATTATTTCATTTGTATTTTGTTAATTGGAAATGTGAAGGGTTGTTCTCCCTGTTTTGAATTAATATGAAGGTGAATAACATTGTTTTTCATTGTGATTTAATTATTATAACTTAACCTCAAAGAGAATATTCCAATGATGATTTTTAAGAAAATCATCCTGTGCAGATTTTGGCCTTAAATCTGATTTGTTGTTGTTGAAACTGTTGCACTTTGGATTGTTTCACTTGTTTCTGATCAGGGTTTTTTTTATTTTTTTTTTATTTTTACTGATGGTGAAGCCTAACCAGATAGATTTCACATTTCTCACATTACTCACTGCCTTTTACGCTGTTTACGAAGCCCCTTTGATCCATCAAACCCCATCTGAGAATGTATTTATGTACTAGTTACATCTTATTGTTTTGACTTTCATTTTTTTTAAGTTATTTTAAACTTGGCTGTCTTGCAAAGTATCGGCATTAGATATTGCAAATGTTAATTTTGACTGACCTGTTGTTGTGCACTCTCACACACAATTACAATGTGAATGGATTTATTATACGTTGGTAATCAGCCATCAGTAGCTTTACTGATACCTGTTAAGCTTTAAGTACATGACAGTCAGGGGTTTATTCATACATGTTAAAGGCCAGTGTGTAATGTTGTCCCCTATTAACAATAATCGATTTTTATATTTTTTTTTTCCCAAGTGTTTTTTTTTTTTCTTTTTTACCCCCATTGTCTGAATATATTCACTTTTATTCTTACTGTAAGAGCAGATTTAACATTTTCAGAAAATGGTATGAATGTTTAGAGTACCAAATTGATTTCTTCCAAAATATGGGCTACACCATATGCATTTTGTGCTTTTATCCATGCATTTCTCTCTTAGTTTGACAGAAATGTGTGAATTGTACGCTTTGCATCATGAGCTTGAATCACTGGCTAACAGGCTCTGCAATAACCCCCCGCTGGTTAATTTTTTTCTTTTACTTTCTTAGTCTTTTTGTTTCTTCTTTGGGCAGCCGTTTACGAAAGTAATATTTAAGATTCTGGAAAAGATTTTTAAAAAAGTATTCTCAACCTTAATAAAGCACCTTTCATGCTGAGTTTGGGTGTCAGAAAAATAAATAAATAAAAAGGAATTTCAAATTTTATTTTTTTTTTTTTCCCTCCTCTGATTTTCACCAAAGCTATTAAAATGTAGTCAGTGGTAGCTTTAGATGGACACGAGAAACAGAGCCCTGTACGTGTGTGGTCCCCCTGTTGTACTGTATGTGTGTAAACATGCACACATGGTATAGACACCCATTATAGTCTCGGGTTTCATATTGGTGACGTAGTGTTCTTGATTTCACCTATCCTGGGTAGATGTGAATGCCTTGCAAAAGAATAAATAAAAATGAATTCTTTTTCTTTTTAAGTTTTGTGCACTGATATGCCTGCTTCGCTTCCTGCTGTGATTTCTATTAAAATCAGTCATGGAAAGTAAATGTACTCAAGCACAATTTTTAGATGAGCATTTTGTTCTTTTGTGTTTGATTTGTTTTTTGTTTTTTTCTTCAATGTCAAACTTAAATGAAAAATGTGATTGTCAATTAACAAATTTTAATGCAGAAAAGGTCATCTTATTTATGTCTATTGACTCCTGGAGGTCTGATTTTATTAAAGGAAAGATAAGTAAACCCGCTTTAATAAGTTTTATGAATTTATATGGAGAACAAAGTCACATTTGTTTTATTCCTTTTGAAGGCAGGACTTGAACTTTTTTAGGGTTTATACCAAACAGGCATATCAAACCCTGATCTTTACCCTTTACTGCATGTCTCCACTGCCTCCCAAATTTCCGGTGGTTATTCGGGCTGTAATAAATAAAAAGCCCCCACTGTGGTCAGGAAACATGGTAAGGATAGAAAATGTTCTGCATAATAAAGCCCAGACTTTTTCATACTTTACATTTACTCTTTTGAGATGCTTTTCTCTTAAGTGACACGTTATTGAGGGACATCAGTGGGACTTCAGGCAGCAGAATCTGAAATAAGTGCAGTTCACATTAGAAAGTAATGTGTGTTTCTGATGAAGCTGTATTCTGAATGCACGGCTCGTCGTAGATGTTCTGGGATCTGAGGACTCCTCCAGCCGCTCGGTGTGACGTTGGACCGACGTGGAGTTTGTCAAATCTTTCCTCGGCTGTGCCGACGTGACTTTCACACAGTGTGTTTTGATTAAGGTTAATTTTTATTACAAAATGTTACAAAACTAGTAAAAAAAGGAAAAAAAAACTACTGGAGAGAAACGACTAACTAATCATAATTTAAATAGATAAATACAGATGTCCACATCTGGGGCTCAGACAGAGGACACAGCTGCACTGATGCAAAAACAAACAGAAACAAAGTGGTCGGGGGGGTGATGTAATGACACTGACCCTTCCACAGGTACTTTAACAAAATCAAGTATTTGACAGTGATTGAATGGGAAAGAAAATGGGGGGGGGGGCAGATGATGACAGAGTGTGTGTGTGCTGCCAGCCCGCTCTCTCTCACACACACATTATCCAGCCGTTGTGTTGCTGTGGGCTTCAGGCCTGATGATGATGGTGGCGGTGGTGGTGATGATGTTCGTGGTTAATTCTCCTGACAAGAACCTGCAGGAGAGAAGAGCCGAAAAGTTTCTTCATAAATCACATCTATCTTTGGTGTCAAATTCAGCCCTGTTGAACTTTGACGGAGCTGGGAGGTTCACAATCTGACATCCCAAAATGCAAAAATGGGACATAATGAAATAAACCTAAATATGATAAAGCTCTTAATGTCATAAAGATCAGTAATAAAGAAGCTGCAGCCTCCGGGGCTGGCTGTGTTAAACTGCAGGCTGGGGTTAGAGGTCTGACATGCAGGTAGGGAACCCCATCGCAAATGTCACAGTTGGATGTCCATGAATATTTTGGTTTTTCATCAAATACCTGTAAATCAATCTTAGCTGAACTCAGAATTTTATTCCACTATGTCACTGCCAGGATAGTTATAACATTACAGACACAAGATTGTATCGTGTTGTTACAGGATTTTATGAAAATGGCCTTTAATGGCTTTAATTTTATTCAATTACTGACAACTCTTGCATTTGGGTTTTCACAAGGTCCCTGATCCTCTTAAGGAAGTTGGAATTCTGTGTGGATTTTCACCCTCGTCTTAAGTTCTCCGTTCTCAGCTCTGTGCGACCAAAAGTTGGATCCGGCAGCCACTCACATGTGCCGAGGCGCTCCTCCAGGAAGCCGATCTGCTCGCTGAGAGAGTCGATGCGGTCCAGCTGCTGGAAGGAGTGGGACAGTAAGGTGGTCTTCTCCGACAGGCCCTCATCCAGCGACAGTGGGAAGAAACTGCTGAACGGGGTTAAGACCAACTGCAGCTTCTGCAGACAGAGGGGAGGGAAATCTTTGTTTACACTGAACACAGGCCGGATTTTTATAAATCCCATGAAACAAAAATATTAAAAAGCAGCTGCGGCATTTCAAAGGACCTACAGCTTGTGGGCTGAAAAGTCTTATTCAAAAGGTGAGTCTACCTTCTCCAGGAGCTCCACTCTGTTCCTCAGGCTCTGAACCTCCTCCGTCATGTTCTCGGCCAGGCTGAAGCCTCCACCTGCACAAACCAGACAAACACACGCAGACAGGATGGTGAGTGAACTGATCTGCAGCCAGAACGACTCATGTTTGTCCGGTGTTCTTGGGGAGGGCATCCTGTTCCCATCAGTCCCTCCGCTTGAATGATTCATGGCCACTGAAACGTCCCTAAACTACAAACCAGGAAATGGCTCACAGAGCTGCAGGGAGGCCTTGGTGGTGGTGGTGGTGGGGGGGGGGGGGGGGGGGGGGGGGGGGGGGGTGTTAGGCACAGATGGGGGGAAAGATGGATATGGGAACAACAAAAAAGGCTGATGCACAAGCTGAACGAAAGGCCACTAGAAATAGACACAGACCCGTTCATTCATCCTGAAAACATGCATCAGTTCTGCTGCCTTGGAGAATGTCCCAGCTCGGCGGTGGGGGTGGGAAGGGGTGGGGGGGGGGGGGGGGGGGGGGTTGAGCAGGACCAAGATCGGGATGCAGAATTAGGAAAAACTCTGGCTGTACCGGAGCGGCGGCTCAATCTCTGCTCAATCTCTCCCAGATGTGGTCCATTACTGATACAAGAATGAGTTGAGAAACAGGGGGAGGAAAAAAAATTGTGTGTGTGTAGGAGGGGGCGGGTAGTTGGGCGATGACCCCCAGCAGACAGGGTTGATGGAGCTGGAATGAGAATTTAAGTGTTGGCCAAGTGCAGAGTGAAGAGAGGGAGACGTCGTGGTGGGGGGAAGAAAGAGAAGAAGATGGAGACTGAGACGCCGTCCAACACTCCTCCACAGCAGCTTGGCAGGCCGGAGGCCCCCACCCCCCCCCACCCCCCTCACTTGGACCTGTTTATATCTGCAGTCTCCTTCAACATCCCTCCGACAGGCTCCCATGAACAGATAGAACTGAAGCTCGGTAACTGAAACCAAACACGCTCCCATAAATAACTTCCTTCATGTGTTTTTCTATCTTTTTCATGACTCAGCCACTCTTGGAAGAACCTCATCAATCCATATCACGCAGAGTCGTGGGAGTGAACGGGCTCATTCCAGCTGAGCAGTTTTCATTCTGTTTTTTTTGTTTTTTTGTTGTTTTTTTTTTTAAACCCTTTCAGGAACACTGATAAACAAAAAGGGGGTTTGAAGCAGTGCACAAGAAATTTGGCAGTCTCAGATTAAAATACACATTTTTTCTTGTTTTTTTTTTTACTTTGGATGAGACAGCGCCTCCTTTAGATTTACAGGATTTGGGAGAAATTAGAAGTGTGTGTGTGGGGGGGGGATTTCTTGAAGGTTTCATGTTGCATAAATTCCCAAAAGAGAGATAGCACTGACACGGATTAAACAGAAATATCCTCAGGTCAATTACCACATTTGTAGATACAGAGAAGTAGAGGGGTGGGATTATTATTGTTATTAGTTGCTAGGATACCAGAAGGTCAGACAAATGAGAATCCACTTTTTCATGGTGAGAGAAAACATTACAACATTTTTATAGAAAACTAATGGAGTGTGTGGGATACGAGTGCGACTGTATTAACATGGGAGCTATATGGGAGTCAGATGTTTGCCAACAGAGTCATTATCAAAGTCCAACTGGTCCCGGTCTCACTGCACGGGGGCCAGACCACATCACATCCGTCTGGAGTCGGCACCAGTCGCAGTGCATTATTACTCACGGTACGAGTTGAGAGTGGCATAGCGCGTACCAAAAGTAATAATGGGCCGCGAAGCTGGCTATGTTCCTTCCTTCTGCGCTCCAGACACTTTATGCTGCTGCAAGACATGAAATTACACTCTCTGAACGCACTCACACACGTCTGTGCCGCTCATTTACCCGCATCAGGGTGACCACCCACTGCTGTCTGGCCGGTCTGGGTGGGAGGGGGGAGCGTGGCAGGACGAGTAGGTGGAGCTGGGGGAGCAGGAGGAGGAGGAGTGGGAGGAAGGCTTTGACAAGAGCGCCCATCTCTGGCGAGCCTGTAGCCGCCCCTGCAAGCACATCGATAGCTGCCAGCGGTGTTCACACACTCCTGGGCGCACGGCCGACGCTCGCAACACTCGTCCACATCTGACCGACAGCAGAGACAAGGAGATTGGTTAATGCACAAGTGTGTTGTGCATTTGTGCGTGTGAACACGCAGGCGGATGTGCATTCACCTGTTTGGCACTGGTGGCCCGTCCAGCCGAGCGGACAGGAACACTGGTTGGGTCTTAGGCAGGTGCCTCCATTCAGACAGGCTTGTCCACACACAGCTGGAAGACACATTCAAGGGGACAGTTAGCTGAGATAATTTTCTGGCAGTTCTCAGCTCATAGCAATAAAACCTAAATTTGTCTCAGTTCCTCTTTTTTTTTTTTTTAACATGTAATTTTTTTAAACTTTAAATAAACAAAGGGTTCCTCTCTATGTGCCAAGCGAACACGTTAGCTTCCTGTTTCTTTAGTATTTTTTTGAACGTGCAGGTGACCGCCCCTTCCTGTTACCTTGGTTGCAGTTGTGAGAGTGAAGCCTGCGCCAGCCCGGGCAACACTCCAGGTAGGAATGCGAAGTTGACGCCGCTCTGCTCACCTGCCGGTACGCCACCGAGTACACAGTCCTGACAAAAGCACAGACACACACACAGCAGCCGGTCAGGGATTTCTGGTTATTGGTGACAGCATCGCCTTACGTGGCTGTGCGGTCTGTCTCCCAAGAATGCTCATGAGGGAATGGGAATATCATTGTGGCATACTGAAACCACAGAGCAGTGACTTCAACGAGTGCACCAGAGATGATGGGGGGGGGGGGGGTCATGGGACCAGAGAAGAGATGCAAAATCAGAGCGTACTTAGTATGTTTAGTTTCTGAGGAAAGATGCGGGGTGATAAACCGATACCTAAAGATGACAAATTTCAAAGCCAGGAAAACTGCCGTGGGACTGAGGGGCCTGTAACTGTCTGAGGCCTGCCCACCTAATGCGCTAAATCCTGGAAAACAAAACAACTCAAAGTGAAACCCAACTTTGGTGGTGAGGGAAGAGTTAAAAAAAAAGAAGGAGAAAAAGATTAAAATGGAGGAAATGTTAAGGGGGGGTAGAAAGCATCAGAGCTGGAGGGAGAGAGATTGAGAGCGCCTAAGTATGAAGGGAGATGCCGTCCAAAATAAACACAACCGAAGTCTCTGCAGGCAGGCAGTTCATTTCCCGTAGTTTGCTTGATATTTAGATTCCAACCAAATATGTGCCATCATGACCCAGTTCTGTGCAAAATGCATATTTGCATGTGTGTGTGTTTGGGAGAAAATCTAGATCTATTTAAGACTGCTCCCCAACCCTCTGCCTTCCTCAACATGCCAAGCACTGTTTATCCCTTAATTAAATAAACATCTTATCGGGGCTTAATTGGTAAAATGTTTGGACACTGGTATGACTCCAGCTCTCCTCATGTACAGTACAACACAGACAGCACCGTTCAGCTCGAGTGACAAAAGTGCAAGAAAAAAAAAATAAACCAAAACAAAAAAAAACCCCAAACAAACCCCAAAACCAAAGAAAACTAAAATATGTTGTGTTGAGTCTCACTTGTAAGTGCTGCAGACGCGATGCCCCTGACACAGGGTGATGTAGGGCTTGTGCACAGGCTGGACGTAGGACTCCGTTGCCGTGACAACGCTGTGACGGAGGTCTCGGCCACACACCCTCCTCCTGCCATAAAAGGGATGAGACGGGAGATCAAATATTAAAAGTGACCTGAAAATAGCTGAAAATAGCCCGAAGACGAGCTGCTGTCGGATCATTTTTTATTTTACTGCTTACAAAGTCATTTTCTAAGAGATGTTTAGGCCCTAATTGTCCCCAAAAGTGATTCAGATTAAATAACCTCAGAGTTGGAAAGGAGCCAGTTGAGGTGGTTCGGGCATCCAAGAAGGATGCCACCAGGTCGTCTCCCTTCGGAGGTGTTCCTGGCATGTCCAACTGGGAGAGATTATTTCTCCTCGTTGGCCCCGGAGGTTGCCGGGAAAGTCTGAGGCTCCTTGCTAAAGCTGTTACCCCCGTGACCCGACTTCGGATAAGCGGTTGAAGATGGATGGATGGACGAAGAGCTGGCGTGCAGCCTAACTGCTCGTGACTGACTCATGTAATCACTCCCCCAATGTGTCAGAGTCTGGAGTTGGCCTTTGACCTCTCTGGCTCCACCTGACCTTTCATTTGACTTTCAGTTTATTTTGGTTTTTGTGCAAATCAACTGAAAATGACAACATGAGCCTCCTTCTGGGGGCGGGGGCGGAGGAATGGGGCTGCAGTCCTGAGAGAGTGTTTAAATGTCATGTGACCAAACAGGTCTGAAAGACAGCTGAAGTGGAGATCCACAGCTGGGGGGGCTCACGTACCAAAGAGACAGGCCACAATAAACACAGGAAGGAGTACAAGTGAGCCGTTACCCGTGGTGACCGGAGAACTGGGGAGTGCCCATCGCATGAAGGATGAAGAGGGAGGAGGAGAGCAGCAGCGTTTGGTACATCGTCTTCCTCTTTCCCACGTTTCCTTCGCTGGCTCGCTCTCTCACAGACTCTTCTCTGTGCCCGCCGGAGGGGAGAGGAGGAGGACGACGAAGGGGAGGGCAGGGGCGGGTCGGGGTGAGGGCCTGGGGGAGGGAGGGGAGGCGGGACTGGCGGACAGCAGCCAACGTCTCCTGGCTCTGGAGCGCGTACGTCTTCCTCCTGGAGGGGCGACTCCGGCTACCTGTGAAGGAGAAGGGATGATGATGATGAGGCTAAAAAGATTCAGGTCCCGTTTTCCATCCTGCAAAACTGTCCGACAAAAACATGAATGAAATACATTTCATTCCTCTGCAGAAGCACCGGAGGGGTCTGCAAGAGCACACCAGACCACCCCGTCTCTCAAAACCATTAGTGCACATTAAAAAAAACCAGCACCCATTTATAGGAGCGCTGCCATTTATCATTAGTGTCTGACAGGGGCAGGTAGGGTAAAAAGGGGGGGGGGGGGGTGAGAAACAGCAGAGGTTTTACTCTTGGTCCTTAAAAAGAAAGAGGCGTCAGAAGTCTTCAAGTCACTACACAAGATGACAAACTGCAGAGTGCTCATACTTATTGTGATGGGAATAAATTTGAGCTGTGCAGTATGGCTCTTCAGAACAAGACGGAGGAGGAGCTTACTGTTCTTTTAATTAAAATGTCAGCCAGGAGGTTGAATTCCAGGACAGTTTCTTCTTTGTTTGGTTTCACTTTTTACCAATAACCATAAAAGAGCCATAATCGTTCATCATTTATCATGATCACTCTGACTTTTAACTATACGTTTCCCTGGTGAGTGATTTAAAACTGAGAAAGGGGGCAGAGGGGGAGCGCTGACTTACGTAGACAACGTCCTCAGGCCTAAAGCATTTTTATGGCCGACTCTAAAGATCTGACCTATGTCTTGTTTGTGTTTTAAACTGAATATTTTGATTTGTGTGGCCACAAATGCCCAAGAGGAGTTCATGTTCCCGACGCGGAGAGCAGCCCAGCAGAGCTCCAGCAGTTGATAACATGCTGTCAGGGCCGATGTTTGGATGCCTGACCGGACTGGTTTTAGTGGCTGATTTCTGACCTCAGCGAGCTTAAAAGGAGGCTCAGAGCTCAGAAAAAAAAGCCCCATTCAGGGGGGTATTTATCCATCACATGTACTTATGTACTCCATACACAGAGGGCAACGCTGGCTGAACTCTTGCTGACCTTCACCTGCACGGACCGAGAGACTACGACACAAAAGATCCGTGCTTTCACACAAATCTTATCCCTTCACACCAAGTTAGCCACATTATTACACACAGAGGATTAAACGGAGGACTGAGGAAGGATGACAGTCAGCTTGGACCTGCTCCTGCTCTGATGTTATCCTGCAGGCATGTTGTTGAGGCAGAGCAGATACTGAGCCCCAGGAAAATGTGTAACGGAGCGTTGGAGTCAGCCCGCCAGGTTAAAGGGACCCCAGCCCACATCTGTTCAGGGGGGAGGGGGGGGGGCTGCTCATCCTAGAGGTGATGCTCAGCCTTGGTTGACAGGCTTGCATGTCTCTCTTATCCCCTGCTGGCACAGAGCCTGGAGACAGGACTCACATCCAGAGCCAGCGTTCATTCACAAATCACCACAGCGAGTGTAACTCCCAGGGGAGGAAAGGAAGAGGAGTGTGTGTGTGTGTGTGTGTGTGGGGGGGGGGGCTTTGAACGTGTGTGACATTTAAAGCATCACCACACTGGTAAAGAAACAGAAAGCTCTCCAAAAAGTTCATACAAAGCTGGGTGGTGTTGAAAAACGCTATTTATCATTCTTTGGGCTGGATGGTAAAATAAAAGCTACGCCTGAATCTCAGAGAATACATTTCCACCACAGGAGTCAGAACATGCGTTTGCATCTGCATCTGCTCGTGTTTTATGTTTCATTTGTCCAAATAAAATCCTCCTCCGGCTCACATTGGCCGTGAGAGGGCGCACTTTGACGGCACGGAGCAGAATCTGGAGCTCACACAAAGTTACATCCGCACACATTCAGCCAAAAGGTTCAACACAAACGCATCAAACCGCATTTCTGCCTCGAGCAACATGCGGGGATTGCGCGGAGAACACGCACGCACAAGCCAGACGGGCCCATTCAACAAGCAGGCGCATGCATGGAGACGGTGAGACGGTCACAAACCGTGCAAATGAGCAATCAGCCTCCCTAAGATTGACTCCCACAAATAAAAAAAAATATATATATATAAATGAATTCAAATTCAAATTAAATAACGCACAAACAGGAAGTGGAGAAAACGCGCACGGTCCCGTTTCAAGTCCGCCGTGAAGAGTGGAAGAGTCCGGGAATAAAAAAGTCCGCTCCCGGTCAGGTCTTCTCCCGGAGCTCGGACTGTCAGGGAGCGTGGGGGGTGATGGAAGGACCTCCCCCCCACTCCTTCAGCTGGGTGTCCCGCAACTCACACCGCCTGCACCGCAGGGTGGGGGTGACGTCATGGCACAGACCATCCTGACTTCACTTTTTTTTTTTCTTTTTTTTTAATGATTTTTCTTTTTTAATTGAATTAAAGGGTAAGTTCCCATTAAAAGAGAAGAGCTGAAGGAGGTGGATTTTATCCACCATCACCTCCTGGACAACATTTAAAAAGATCTCCAGACGACTTGAACTGTTCAGATCTGCACCTGAGCAGCCAAATGGGAAGTAAGAGGTAAATCAAGACATCCCCATAAACACTTCCTGTATGTGCAAATGGAACATCTGCCAAAGTTTGGTGGTAAATTGGTGTCATTAAGGGCATTCATCATGTTTTTACTGTTTTAGTGTGTTTGTGTTCAAGGCAAATTAGGTCAATAATGAACAGGCCTTAATTAGTGAGTAAGTAAAATATCAAGGCAAGAATAAGGAATTAGGCCAGTTCTAGTTTTCATGGCATTTCCTCTTCACAGGAACTTTATGGAAATGACTTGTATTTTGGCGTAGTAAAAGAGAAATGTCTGACACACTGACTCTTTCCCCACCTGAGACACTTCATGTCTAAAATGTTTGATTTAATAATAATAATAAACCTGGAAAGGAGTCTCAGTCATAAAGCTCAGTTTTATGAATGCTGCTCTAAAAATGAAATAAAGTTGTTATCGTGAACCTTTCAGTCTATTTGAGTAAAAATAATAATAATTAGTTTAAGGTGAAGTGGACAGAAAAAAAAATCTTACCGTCGCAGTTTGGGGTCGTCAGGTGCGTGTGCGCGCGCAGGCTGAGCGGCGGCGCCGGGCACGAGCCGCCGGAGCGGTGCGTTAGAGGGCTCTTCCATGGCGGAGGCTTCTTTTTAAAGCTCGGGGTCGGTCGGTTTGGTGGTTTGAAATAAGAAAAACCCCCAAACCTCGATTCGAGGTGCTCCCCGTGAGTCGGCCGGCGGCAAATGAAATGTCTTTGGGCGTTTTTCAGTTGCTTTTTATGCAGAGCTTCCTGTGGAACGCAGGAATTGGACGGACAATCCCAAACCGGAATTCCTGTGAGTGTTTGGCGCTGATAAAAACCTTCTCCTGCACAAACACTCTCCATCCTGCTCAAATCCTGCTCCACGAATCTGATTCTGAAGCATTTTTCTGCCCCCATTGTGGTGCAGACACTTTAAGGAGGCAACAAATAAGTGTGCACTTCAAGGCCTTCTCCTGCTGCCTTTGCAGTCCAGAGGAAAACGCAGGAATCAACAGCACTGGCGGGTTATTTGTACTTACAGACTCTAATGGCTGCCTGGCTTCATGTCACATCGGTGTTATTTTAGGTAGTTCAGTTGGTGGCTCAATGGCAGCTCATATAGGTTCGTGTTTACAGCATTTAAGGAGATCCAATCTGTTAAATTGCAGCTTGTTTAACTCAAACAGTTGCACGATAAGGAAGAAGCCCCCCCACACCACCACACACACACACACACACAGAGCTCAGGAAATGCAAACACAAAAAATATAACCTATTCATTTTTATTTGCAAATTTTGAGATGCTGTATTTGTTGATCTTCGACACCGTAATCCAATTAACGGTTGGTTGACAGCAAAATTAAAAAAAAAAAAAAAGGGTGTAGTTCCTGAGCTTTCAAGCAGAACAGGACAGCGGTGAAAAACAAAAAGAGGTATGCAGTGAGGTTGTTTGCTCTGCTGCGCTTTCCAAATTCACAAAACAACTGAAACCCTTTTGCTAAATTTGATGTTGCCAAATCTGGAGAAGAAAAACAAACACAGCACACGTCTAATCATTCACGCTCTGTTTGTGAAGTTTCGGGGCTCTTGCAACAATTTTTTTTTTCTTCATGATCCAGCACACCTGTCTGAGTGGCTCTCTAGAGAACAAGGAGAAGTCATTGCAGCTGACGCATCGAGGTGGGGGGGGGGTCAGGCCATCAGGGTTCAGATCAGGTACCTAATGTGAGCCTGAACAGCTTTTGAGTCGCAGCTTCTGACGTGACGTACCGAAGACAGAAAAGGCTGATCTTCCTCTCTGCCTCGAAGGCGAGCTTGACTTGGATTAGTCTGACAACCAGGACTCATTTGTCATTTTAAGAACATGCGTAACCACACAACATCCTCGCACAGTTAAGCGTATACAACTGCCTGACACACATTTATGGTTCAGTTGCTGAGCTTCAGGGGGCATGAACCAGAGCACGGATTACTTATCTAATCTAAATTTATGATGAGAAACGACCTGACGTTCATTCACATTTTACAAGCTTACGTTTTTTTTCTCTTTTGTTTTGAAATGATAAATTAATGTGTGTCCTTTTTTTTTTTTAAAAAAAAGGGCCCTCCCTCCATACAAAGAAGTATTTGTATGAAGTACCTCTACGTGCCGAGGAGCCATGGGAAAGCTTCACTTCGGGGTCGCAGGTGAGACGCACCAACACACCCCTTCAAGGCTGATCGCTCAGAGGAGGAGCTTCAGAATATAGGATGTAAAATCAGCATGTGCTTGTTTGTGTGAGAGAGAAACCAAAGTAGGTGGGTATCTAATTTTAAGGAACTCTTTTCATTCTTTGAAATCAAGACTTGGCCGACACAAGCAAAGTTTTGCAGTCCAGATTTGTCCCAGAGAAGATGCAGCAGCAGGAGGAGGAGGAGGAGGAGGGGGAAACAAAGAAAAAATAAAAAAAAAACTGAAGCATAGCAGCACTTCCTCTTTCAGAGGAAACAGGAAAAGGCTGAGGGAGTCAGATTCTGGAGCCTGCTCCCTTGGAACAATAAAAATCTCACTTTGACAGGAAACGGATCTGCGTCAGAGAGGACCTGACAGATTTTGCTAAAGGGCAGTAGCAGTGACCCTTGATGGGGCATGAACGAGGAGGCAGCTGTGCCGACAATAACGCAAAAAAAGGAAAAAGTTCAAGTTTGTGCAAAACACTGTTCGAACTCCTAGATTTCAAGTCCGCGCTGTGCAGAAGGGATGCATGTGTGTGACTGCACACAGGGGAAGCAGGTGAACGTCCACGCCTTTACAATAAACGCAGCTTTATGGTGGAGAGTAAAAGCAAGGCAGGAAGAGTTCGACGACACAATACAGATTAAATATTATTGTTCCTCACAAATATATCCCAACAAAAGCCTCCTGCCTTGTGTTGATTACAAATTGTTTCCATCTTCAATAGTTTTTGTACACGCCGGAATGTTTTTGTTGCTGGTTTCAATCAATTATGAATGTTTTTTCTGCTAATTTTTGTATGCAAATGAGTGTGTTTCTATGTGTGTGTGTGTGTGTGTGTGATGGAAGGGAAGAGCACCATCAAGCATTTTGGTCCAGAATCTCCCATATGTGTTCAAACAGGCGGAGAGGAAGCAATTTTTTTTGTTTACAGAGAATTAGAAAAACTTTACTGTCCAGTTGCTAACAATGGAAATTTGTCTTTGACACGGCTTAAAGACAGCTAAAAAAACAACACAACATAATTTAAAAGCACGAGAGACAAGTTTTCCCGCTCATTTATTCTTTTCTTTTGCCACCTTTATACCAGACGTGGTCCAAGGAGGGGAAAAGCAGTGAACCAGCGGCAGGGTCACGGCCGGTCAGGGGTCATTAGCGCTCCAACAGATGATCCACAGTAGCTCAAACTGCTGGAGGCGCCTCAGACTGGTCCGGTCAGGATGTCCACCACCAAAATGGAGCAGTGTACATCAGATCTGGACCTTGGAGCAATGGAAGAAGGTTTTCTTTGACGTCGGGTGTGTGAGGCTTTGGACAATGTGGATGTTTCTCTGACACGTAACACCAAACCAAACGTTGCTGCTGCAGGCCAGAAGTCCAGCTCTTCAGGGAAACAGCATTCCCTGATGGCAGTGGCCTCTCTCAGCAGGATAAGGCTCCCTGCCACACAGCAACAATGCTTCAGGAGGCTCCAAATTCCCCAGATCCCAGTCCGATTCAGCATCTGTGGGATGTGCTCAACAAACAAGTCCAAGTCCACGTCGATCCACGGAGGCTCCACCTTGCAGGTTCCAGGACTTAAAGGTTCTGTTGCTGATGTCTTGGTGCCAGATACCAGATCTCACCTCCAGGGTCACGGCTGCTTTGGTAGAAAAGGGGGAATTTACACAATATTAGGCAGTTGGCCGTAACGGCCATAATGTTACGGCAGATAGAAAATAAATTAAGGTGAAACTGAAAGTTAATTTGCAACGTTACTTCAGAAACACATTTCTTTTACTGATTGACAACTATGTTTTGATTATTTTAACATTTGTGTTGGTGAACAAAAGACAAAAATGTTGAAATGTCCATTCCACAGAGACAGCCAATCCTAAATGGGCCCATTTCTTTCCACAAGGCGCAGTGAGTGAGAGCTGCTGACATCCCACCAGTGAAGTAACATAAACAAAAAGTTCATGTTAATCAAATCAGTCCAAGAATTAGCAGGTAAGGCCAACGAATTTCCGACCTTTAAATCACTGAGAGTCGAATTGAAACTTTATAGTAACCTGTCAAAAAGAGAAAAACAATGTAATGTAATGGAAATGTAACATGACGCTGCTAAGCCACGAGTTGACAGCATTTTTATCTTATTTTGAAGAAAGAGAGAAGCATGCAGAGCAGCTGATGTTTCCAGTTTCGAAGCAGTGTTGTGTGCCAGAGTTTCACGGTCAACATTTTGTCATCCCTCCTGATGGAGGAATGGAAGTCTGTGGAATGAGTGTTTTATATAACTGCAGCTTTTAGGGATCTGATACTTTAATAAGGTTATAACGCGCTTTGCTGTCTACAGAAGCGAAGCCAGACCTAATGCTGTGTGATTGTGTTTGTGGTTTACTGCAGAAGGAGATGGGTGTGATGATAGAGACTCACTGCAGTTGTGCAACAGCATTCCTGGCGTTTCTGCAAATTTCTCATAATTTCTCATCTGTTAGATTTTGTTTGCGGCAAATTTAACAACAGCAAATTACTGACTACTATTACGCCGCTTTGCTGATTCATAAGTGACCCGGGCGACACTAAAGATGGAGCATTGTGTCTCTGCGCTGTAGATTTCCATGCTGAGCAGTCAAACAGGACATCCTGTTGTCCAAGGCCTGCCACCACACCATCACTCCCCCCGTCACTCGTCCCCCGTCTCCATGTTGGACAAAGCCGAGGCGTGCACTCATCTGCAGCCCTCCTGGAAAGTCTTTGCCTTGGTGGTCTCAGAGCTTCCTGTGCTCCACTTCAACAGCCAGTTGAAAATCCATCATTCAAAAAAGCTGTAGGACTACTGTGAGACTGGACCAAACCAAAAATATCCTTGACTAATTTTGCTCTGTGTGCGTGTTTTCTCTGCAGCTCCATGTTGTCATGTCCCCGTTAGTGGCCTCTCCTTCGTACAGCATTTCCGTCCTGCTGCTGCCAAGCTCTCCTTGTCAGTCTGTCATCAACAGTGTGGAGCGATTAGGGAGTTAAACACATTCCACCACATTCTGCGTCTCAGAAACACGTGAGTCTGATTTAACCATAGTAATCAAATTCTCCCGCTCTGAGGCTCCCCCTTGGAACAGTGGCCGTTTCAGCCGAAGTGGGGCTCTTTGAAGCTGAGTGTTAAATGTGGACACACTCTGCGCTGCCACAGTAATCCTGAAATATTTTCCCCAGCTGGTTCCAGAATGATTTAATGCTCCAATCAGGAACAAATATTTATTGCCTGGATGCGGCGGTGTCACAGTGAGGATCTTTGAAATGTAATATTTCTTGGCGGTGAGATTCGTCATTACGACACCTTGTCAGCATTTACTGTTTCTGTTCGTGTTTAACTGTTAGATTTCTGCTGCAGATTATTTTTGAAAAAACAGGCAAAGCTGGAAAATTATATTGAATGGGAACATTATTCATTTCAAAATGGTTACAGAGACACGAGCATGTGTGTTTCATAGATGCAGGAACTTAACCGGCTGCCTGCACGTCCAGTTTGCTCCAGATATGACGTTCAGAATGGAGGCCAGTTCAATCTTTGTTTGAGATCAGAGAATCTTGTTTTTTACTGTCTGGGAGTCCATTAGTTGTTGTTTTTTTATTTATTTATTTATTTTTTTTGGTGCAAAATTTCACTTGATGTCCGGCCAGTGTGCCCCCCCGACTGAAGTCCTGGTTGCTTCACTTCCATGAGGCCACTGTTCTCTTGAGAACCTTCGGTGCCTCACCATCATTCCCGTCTCTCTGCGGGCTGTTCCTTCCTCCTCAGGGATGGTCTAAAGGTGGACTCCAAACAATACGTAGAAACGTCTCAAAGATCATCAGGAGAAATGGCGTCTTTACAAAGGAGGCTGAATAAACTGCACCCATCTAAATTAGCAGGTAAGTGTTTTGAATTGCTGATTATTTAACATGCATTCAGTTTTTCTGGCAGATCCACGTGTCCTCTTGGTAATTTGTTATTGAAAGCCTGCTTTCACTCCACGATAGATGAGTTTGGCTTCGTCTAACGCAGGTGATTCTCCTCCTGCAGCAGCGACTCCCACTCTGGATGACGGCTCTGACGGCAGACACGGGTAAGATGTCCACACCTCTAAGTGGATGAATGCTACATCAAAAAGGACTGAGTGACTTCAGGGGGGAGCAGAGAGCAGGAAGGTTTCTGTTCTGTCAGGCAGCCCTCAGGGAGACCATTAAGACCAAGACCACCCAACACACTGACAAGATCTTTGCAAGAAGTAAGACCCAAGCATTTGGTTGCTAATGAATAAAATATGTCATAATTATCTTTTATCTCAATTCAACATTATTATTTAAATTTAAGTACATTTTTAGCTCCAGTTTTGGTCTCCACAAACTTTCCATAAGGACAGTTCAATGCTCCACTACGTTGCCCACGCACCAAATCACCGCTGTGCTAATTTGAATGTTTGTTGTTGTTGTAAATTCTGTTTTCGGCCTTATTTCCTTTCAGGTTTCAACATAAAAATGTTTGTATTTGTGCAGAATTTTAAACCAGAAATATATCGTTCCACCAGCCGAGCTTTGAAGTTTTTTCATTGGACCAAAAGTGATGTGAACCTTTTTCTTGGTTCTAAAAATCCATTCATGTTAATTCTTTATCACAAAAACGTGTGAAAAATTGAATTTTGACAAAAATATCATCGACATATTCAAAGCCCCCAGCAGGCCGCGCCTCTCCTCAGTTCAGAATCCTCGAAGCTCCGCCCTGCTCTTTCTCTCGGGTTAGAACTTGATTCTCATTGATGTTTTGAATTTTTTATATTTTTTTTTTTCTTTCAGCTTTCGTGGAGATCCCAGCTCTTTAGCTCTGTGATGAGGTACAGTATGGTTTGAATTGTTGTGTTTGGTGGGCCCGTCGGTGGACCACAGAGAAGGCATGCCAGCCTTTCTCCTAATGTCTTAATGATGGGTTCATTAAAAAGGTATCTAGTTGGCTAACTATGCACAGATGTCCAATACGCAGTTATGCTATATCAGACAGATTCTGGAGGAGATTAATGTCAGACCACTGCTGAACCCCAGCAGTCTTAATGTTACAGCCATTTGATCTCCTTTCTGTCTCCAGTTGTACTTGAGCTCCAAAGCTGCACTGTCCTTGACATCCATTTAATATCAATGTGAATACCCTCTGCAGCTACGCAGAGCAAATCAAAAGTGGCAGTTTGTTCAGCGTTCCAACAAACGTGCCTGTTGAACTAAGTGAAAACACCCGGGGGTCGTCGGATCCCACCGATGGGAAACACGCAAAGAATACGTTGTCAGTCATTTTGAATAAGTGAGCAAGAGAATATAAATCATGCCCTCATAACCTTCGATGGTAACCAGCATCCAGAGCGGCGGGAAAAAAAAACACGCCTCACAAATGCTGTGGTGGGGCTCACGGCTACCGCACATCGGAGCGTGCAGGATTTATGAGGCAAGGCGCGCTCGTAACTGTGTCAAAGACATTAGCAACAGGGCCCTAACACGCCCACAAAATGTGAGTGGCATTGCCCCATCAACATGGACGGAAAGTAAAAACGGAAAGGCATTAAGGAATGAATGAGGACAAGGGAGGCCGATAAAACGGGAAAGCAGGCTGAGCCGAAGTCACAGGCAAGATGAACAAGTTGACAGCAAAAAAAATAGTTGAGTTTAATCTACTTTTTTACCCCCAAAGTGGTTTCTCCTGCTGTTTGAAAGGCTTTATCACAAACTCCGAAATGTATAAAACCAACTCCTGACTGAAAACATCAGCTCTGTTCAGCCTTCATTCTGTGTCTTAGAGGAGCAGTTGGTCAATTTGGGGCAAATACACTTTTTTCTTTTTATTTAGCTTTCTTGCTTCAGTTAAATGTGACTTTGGTGTCTTTTTGGAAACTTTGAAGCTACAGATGGCAGCCACTTTCTCTCCAGAACAGCCTGCTTGGCTCTGTCGTAAGATGAAAGCATTTTGGAGATATGGGATAAAAACACAAGCAGGAACAACAGGATTGTGTTTATTTTTAAGGCTCATCTCTGTTTTCCTCTTGTGAAATACTCGCTCTTTTGTATTTTCATGGCTGCAAGAATTATTCAGATTGAGCAACAAGAGAAAGGAAAGTTCAAAACTCCCGGGGCTGTAGGGAAGAGAGGTTACAAGAACACATCACTTTGCATTCCCAATCCCAAAAAGTGGGAAAATTAATATCTCCCACTTCTCTGAGAGGTCATCAACCTGGATTTGGAAAAATCTTTGCCGTGCTCGGCTTCGCATCCTGCCGCTGCTGCTGCAGTTTCCTCGAGAGTCATTAGCAGGACTGCCCTGAGGTTTGTTCAGGGGAAAATGCGCTGGATTTCCGGATGTCTGTGTGCAGAGAACCGGGCATCGTTGAGACGTCTCCAGAGAAATATACCCTCTTACTAATAAAAGCCTGCAGACCTGACTGGTGATGAAGACATGTCTGACATCCTGCCGTTAGCAATGCCACACAATGGAAGTGTCAGGTGTGGTTGAGTGGTGGAAACGGGGTTTGTTGAGCCAAGGGAGGTTTGGTAAAACAAGAACAAAGCTGAAAAATGTGTGCGTCTCACAAGTGAAGCTCGTGGGCATTGGCCAGCCTGTACACACACACAAATACACAAAGGGCTTCCTTTGAAGGGGTCAGTGTTTATATCAGTGCACTGGGACTGCAGGGATTTGGTATGCCTCTGGACCCCAGCCTGAGACGCACACAAGGACGGGCCTGCCACAGGATGTGATGAGGGTGTGGTGCTCGACTTTTTTCACTCTCCCACAGACCTCGGGACATGTTTAGGACACACAACGCACACACAACGCACACACTGCTGAACTCATCGGACATAGTAGAAATACATGTGCTGTGCTATATGCCCCCTCTGCAGACTCATTCATTCACAAACACAACAACAACGACGACGCAGATATTCGGAGCCCTCTCCCACCTCAGCGCTCCGCTGTGCAGAGGTTAATGAACTTGTTTTGAATTCCTTCACCGCTTGCAGGAACTACATTCCAAGCCTTGAAAATAGCGGCTAAAACAAAGAGAGGAAGTGATGTGAGAGCACTTCCCATCAACTCCCCTCTGAATTTATCTCAGTCCTACAGACTGCACTCCCCCTCTTGTTCAGCCCCACCCAGACCAGCTCTGTGAAAAATGGCCAGATTTGCAGTGCCAACCTTTTGTCTGCACACACCAGCTGGATTAAACCCCGACAGCCCCAAAACCAGCCTGTTTCTCATTATCCGCCCTCGATGGCCCAAAGTTAAGTTTCTCCTCAACCTCCCCCTTTGACATAAATGTAGATGTATTGGTGCTGAGAAGTGGAGGATACATCTGCAGCATGCGTCAGGGTGTATTTTGTGCTCAGTTCAATGCAAACCTGCTGTGACCTGCAACCTCTGCGGGGACTGCGGTGGGCGATGGCAACAAGCAGAACACCTTTCAGAAGGACTGCGTCTCACGTTGACCGGAGAAATCTGCTTATTTTAAATGTGACTAATGTTCATTATGCAAACTACAAAATGAAATATGTAAACCTTGAGTGGCCCCTTAATGGAAAATATCATCATTTCCTCCATTCTAACCTCACTGCAGGTGCACCTGGTTGACTGTATAATACATTTGCTCTAGCGTGAATGACATGGTTGATATTCAGCGCTGGTTATAAATGCATAGAGCGCTAATCTTCACTTTAAATGGGTCATTTCACAAGGCTATAGAATGTGGCTTTTAATGTTGATGTAATGGTTCTTTAGGCAGCATTAGAGTGTTGGTGGGGGGGATAAGAGGTGGGAGACAGGAAGCGTCATTTAGCTACTGGCTCAATCTCCAGCAGCAGATCTTCCGGTCAACGGGTGCTTCCCTGCGTTAACGCTACAATAATATATGAGTCACAACACGGGGTGATAGATGAGGAGAAGGGCCGACTAAGACGGGGATAAAAGGCGCTGCAGCAGGAGTGGAATTAGAAATCTGTGATGTATAAGAGCAAGATCTGCAAAGCGGGTGGCCTGTTTGGGCAGTAACACAGCCTGGGGATGTGTAAGGTCGAGCAAAAGAGAGGCAGCGCTCTATATTTCACATACTGGTAAGCCTTGCTGCCACTGTGTTCAGGAAAGAAAAAAGAAATAAATATAGCTTCTCCTCGACCACACGGGTTCAGGATCAGGTTGCTCCGAAAGACACAAAACCAAGCTCGATGGCCGGGTTTCCTGCTGCACCGATGCAGATATTCGTGTTTCTGTCTCTCCACCTCTTAATCATTCGCTTGGGTCTCTGTCACAGGCGCCATCTGTAGCGTTTCCCAGCATGTAATATATACACCGGAGAAGGCAAACTCTCAGTGAAACACTCAATGAAGTGCTGACATCCCATATTGGGAAAACCCCCGCAGTTCAATCATCTGCACACACTGTAATATGAGTTCAGGTTCCCCCTCTTAGAAACAACATAATACATGTTGCGCTTGGTGGCTGATGGTAAGATTTAAAGGCAGCTAATGTGGTGATGGTGGGGGGGGTGATAACCCCCAGAGCGATTCCCCCTCCTGCTCCTGCCCAAAGGGGCACGGCGAGGTCCCCCCTTTTAACGAGCCTCCGCAGGCCCATCCGTCTTCCCAGAAACCCTGTCAGTCGACGCTCAGGGATTTATCAGGTTGAAAAACAAACCGGGTCTCACATGAAAAGGCGCCATCGGAGGACTCTGTGCACAGCGGGGCCTCAGGTAATTTTGAATGTCACTGTCTCAGAGCAGGAGGTGGCTAATTCTGCTTCCACTGAGCTAAACCACACCAGGGTACAAAACTAAAATCATTTCCTGTTGCTTTCCATCCCAGACAGAGAGAGAGAGAAAGGTTATCCTTAGTCTTATTCTGCGTGTACACATAAGTTCACAACATGCAGTTGTCTGCTGCTGGGGATTTCAATCGAAACAATAACAGATTTAGGTGACGTAGTGAGAAACTGGGACTGAGAGCAGCTGGTAACATCTGCTTGACTTATTTCTCTGATAACTTGTGATTCAGATGTTGAGGAGGTTTTTACCTGAATCATCTACAGAGGGCTCCTGCTCTCCAAAGCAAACAGAGCGGGTAATTAAATTTGGTAAAAACACACTAAAAGCTGTTTTACATGGACGATCTGTGTTCGTCTGATATTGTTCAGCACACTCTGGATTTGGATGTTTGATTTGGTTTCTCTCATGTCCGAATAATAAATGACTAAAAACATAACCAAAATATTTAACAACAAAACTCAGTAAAACTTCAATTTAGGTTCCCTAAGTTTGAAAATAGCTGGAAGCATGTGGGATAACGTAATCACACATCTCAACAAAGCATATACAGCTTTTGTCATTGTTTGAGAGAAAGAAAAAGAAATTAGATAGTAGTCACTTCTACTGCCTGTCATGTTCTGGAGGGAAATATAAGTACAGCCTGGCTCGATTGTGTTTTTCCACCAGTTGCAAATCAAAGTGGGTCAAGTAGATTGTGGATATACAAAACCTGAAACACGAGTAGAAAAAAATTTGTTCGGACGATATGTATCGACTTACTGCGACTTGGCTGGTTTGTTAAAAGCCAAAGTTGTGGTTCTTGCAAACCAAATGTGCTGCTGTGGGTAAAGAGGAAGAAGTTTTGATTTGCTTCACTCACTTTTCCAATTTGTTTGCGGACAGGCTGTGGGTGGCAGTTAGTCAGTGCAGCGGTGGTCGGGGGGGTGAGTGAGTTAAAACAGGAGCACAAACATCCTGACACACTTGTACAGATGGTGTGTGACCATTAATCAGCAGCTTCACTCTTATCAGCGTCTTGGTCCAGTGTACGTCTGCACCGAGTCACTTTCACAGACCGATCAGCACCCTCTGAAAAAGCATTTATTATCTGCACTACTGTGTGTGTGGGGGTGGGTGGTTGGGTGGGGGGGCAGAGGTCAAAGAGTAAATGACAAGGATTCCCAGAGTTGTGAGGTATAAAGGCAGCAGTTTGGCTTCGCTGACCTCACGCTCTCCGTCTTCATCAGGAAAGTTCAGGTAATTCATTCTTTTCTCACAGCTGAGCCTTTGCTGCCGTCCACTTTACAACTTTTATTTGGGTGCACGTGTCCCCTTTTGGAGTTTGATATAAACTTATATTTATAAAAAGTGATAAAAAGCACTTCACTTAAGAATCCTTTTTGGATGATCTGTAATCCATAAGAAAAACTTTCAGGCCACCAGATATGACAGATGTGATTATTAAGGATCTATGAAGCACTGGTAACAACGATACCATCATCCAATCAAGCATTATTTATAATTAGCTGTAATAATAGATTTATTAATGTTTCTTCGTCATATTAATGATTTATGCATAGGTCATAAGAAATTTATAAGAACAATATTTGGGTTGCCAGATCAAGGACATTTTTGAGCACTTAGCTTGTTAGTTTGGTTAATGGCTCTCCATGAATTTAAAGGGCCCAGTATACATTAAGGTTCCAGAGTCTGGCCCGCACTCCATCTCCTGGTGGATGTTGGCTGGCGCTCTCTGGTGATGGCCGACAGCCAAAAGATTTTCTTTGTGTGAGCCAGAATTGGTCCAGATGTGGAAGTAGCATCTGACCATCAAGCTGTATCTGGGCCAGACTTGGACCGTGGGACTGGGGCATATATTGGACCAGAGGAAACACAAGTATGCGGCCTAAGTACGGGCCAGATGTAGTTCACTCTCTGTGAGCTGGGAAGAAAATATGATGGGCAGGTAATTTACAATGGACAACTACATGCTACAACTCAAAGACAGGATTGAGAGTAAAGCAAAAATAAAATGCTAAAGTTTTGAAAGACTTTGTCCATTATGCATCTGGTCATTTGATCCTTTCATGAGAGTAATTTTAAATATTTGTCTCTTTCAATATTACATATATGACATATTTGTAGACTTAAAGAAAGAAAACTGTCTGTAGATAAATGAATGCTCCTGTCGTTCACCTCTGTTCTGTCAGTAAAAAAAAAACAGGCTGGTGTAAAACAAGCCTGTGTTTGTTTGTTTCTACCCCTCACCTGCTGTTCATTTATTTTGGGTTTCCTCACTTCATCCCTCGCTCCTGGGTCTGTGGCAGGTTGTTCCCAAGCCCTCATCACAGCAGGGATCCACAGATGGTGGCTTTGGACAGTTCACAGGCCGCTCTGCGCAGCTTCTGGTCCAGCTGTGGTTTCATGTTACCCAAATTCAGAGTCGTTACTGCTAACGCTGCAATCTATCGCTTTGACTGAACTGTGTCTGAGGAAGGAGTTCTGCTAGTTTTTATCAGCCGTGTCAAACATCAGCTCGAGTTGCTCCACACAGCTGTTTGAAGAATCCTTGACCCGAGTTCGAGGTGTGTTTGTTTAACTCTCAAACCTGAAGGACACCCAGTCGCATGCAAACACCGAGTGAGAAGGCCACTTACCTTGAAGGTCGGCACAGGTGTGTTTGTCCCTTTTTACTGTTTCCCACCGTCGTCACCATTCCGTAGGAGTCGTTGAAATGGAAGGGGAAAAAAACAGAAAACAGAACTGCGTCACACTCCAGCAGCTTGCAGTCAAATTTGTCACGAAGACAGACGTTTTAAAAATAATAGGTGTTCAGCATCAGTGCTTTTTGTAAATATGCAGCGACTGGCTCAGAGTTGGGAATGGATGAGTGACACAACTTCATTTACCAAAATAAAAAAGGGCATTTCTTTCAAATCTAATTTCACTTATATGGGACGATAACGAGCCTGAACACAGTGCTTCATATCAGATGAAGTTTTGGCCCTTCAATGATTTATTAGATCCCAGCAACAAAATGGTGAAAGATTTTGTCTTTGTGTTACTCATGGATTTAAATATAGTAAGAATATTTATTATTTTCCAGGGAAGCCCCATGAACCCCAGGGAGTCCCCCGCTTTGATAACCAGCATCTTAAACCAATCAACCGTCTTCCTTCACTAACTTTTATTCCCACACATGCCTTTTTGAGTCGAGTTGTTTGCTCATTACTGTGCACAGATTAAAGACATGTGGACGAGTGTGTTTTAACACAGAGCCGTATAATGTTTCTGGCTACGGCCCAGCTTGAACCTTACGGCTCCCTCATAAGGTTTTATGACGGAAAGCCGAGCGTGTCGGCGCTTTTTGTCAGCTCCCTTGCTCCCTACATGTTCGTCATCTCGGCTTCATGCTTTTTCTGTTGTAATCAGTGGAGCTAAAAGTGCTGTGACAGGTCCACAGTGGATATCATGTTGATTTTCACAGAACAGTTAATATTTTAAAATGACTGTAATGACAAGAGACACCCTGTTAAATCTCTGCTCAGTGACTTTTTTGTGTAAACATGAATTAACTACAGTTAATGGCTTAAAGTGAGGAAGACTCTTGGATCATTAAATAAACATTTAAAAAATTGTATTTTGAATCCAGAGATGATGTCAGGTGACCCTTGAAAGAGGAGACGATCCATTTTCCAATTCTGCTTCATTTAAAAGTTTTCATACTTTTTTTGTGAGTAATATGGAAATTAATGCCTTTGACTTGGTGCCAATGTTTTTTCAAACAGATGTTGACTGATGTCTGTGCCTCATTTAGAGGTCTGCATGGAGAGCTGCTCCACAAGAGTCCCCGTCTTTTTCTGTCATCGCTGTTGCATCACGAACGGGCTCGGCACAAATCCCTGCAGTCTGAGAAAACCAGCTACAAAAAATAAACATCACCTGTTTTAAAGCTGGCTGCTGAACCTTGAATGAAAGCATGTCACTACACTGATTACCTGTTTGGATTAGGATTGATTTGAAGAATTTATTGGTTCCAATAAGTTTACTTTCCGCCACCATCCAACTACACTTTGTACAGCCTGTGGTTTCCAAGAACATGAACCTGCAGCCTGTTGAGGTTGAAGACTTGCGGGGATTGCAACTTTGCTCTCAGAGCTCCCCAGATCTGGACTGATCTGAGATCGGTCAATTTGTTTAAATTCACTTAGTATTTTCAATTATTATTTGACTGGTAATTTGTCATGAATGATATATATTGCATCACCAAATTATAGTTAGTATTTTTATGAATACTAAAAAGTGTTATACACACCATGTGCCAATAATTTCAGTCCTTAGTCATCTGAGTTTAAAGAAATAATAAAACATTTAATACCTGTAAACTTCTAACTGAATCAAGCTGAATTTAAACTACAAATCCTCCCACCGCTGTGTCAGAGGCCACAAATATACATGTTTTCAGGATGAATGAATCTGTGAATAACATGAGCTGACAGCACCATTCGGGTCCACGCTTTGCACCGGGTCCTGTCTGCTCTCCTTCACCCCCCATTCTTGATCAGGGGAGGTCTGCTGCCGGGAATGTTCACCACCTGAGAGAGGAAGACTGAGGCGGATGTTGGCTATGAAATCACTTCCTGCTTGAGGTCTGAATATAGTCGTGATGGGGTGCAGAGGGGATGTTTACATTGTGGCCTACAGGGGCTCCTGACACAATAGGGACAACTCAGAGCGTGTTTGTTCGATGACGACAAGTATTGTACTGTAGAAATATATTCTCCCTCCTTCTCTCTCTGAGACTCCAAGTCAGCTCCAGTTAGCCCTTTGTTGCTCTGTATTGCCCGGTTGCATGCTGGGATATCTGTGTTCCCATTTAGCTGGGGGAACATTCAACTTTCTGCAGGGTGCCACAGGAAACCACTCGGAGACGGCATCGCTTTGTCATCATGTCACATCTGTAGCTGGAACAACAAAAAAAAAAAAAAAAAAGTTATCATCTCTCTTCAGACACTTGTTGCCTGACATTTATTTGGCAGCAGGAGCCAACAGAAAACACGACCCGTTCCTGCAGGGAGCAGACAATACTCTGGGCTCTAACACATTCGAACAGACTGTCTGGTTGCCGTCCAGGCTTGTAGAGTTGTACAGATCTGAGACCAGGTGTTCTGGGTTATCTATGTCAAATGGACTCTTCCTTCCTCTCCGTGCCATGTCTCAGCCTGTTTGATGGACTCAATTCGTTTCCCGGGGCCAAACTCCTGAACGGTTTCTCTGATGTTCGCTCTTATGTTCTCACATATGCACTTTTGATTTGAATTCTCTTGTTGACGAAGGATTTCCCCGGTTTTTGGTGGTTCATGTTGGTGATATGATATGATAATAGTCAGTCAAACGCTCATGCATTAACAAACTTTGAGTCAGTGCAAATAAAAATAACTTACCATATAAAGCTTAAAACCTTCGAAGGCACTTCACTGGAAACTGATGGTCCAAATTGGCTTAAGTTTATCATTTGACTAAAGTTTAATTCAGGTGGCAGTCCTACATTATTTCTGTCCTCCATCTAACTCAGGAGCAGATTGCTTCAAAGTTAACATCACACTTGTATGAAAGCCATTACACCCTGTCATGATTTGACTACACGGGTTGGCTGACTTGGCGTTGCACTGTGAATGGCACCACAGTGTTGACATTGGCATCACCCAATAGGAGACGGCCTCCTTCCAGCCAGTAGTGGTTGATGCTGGAGCTCCAGGCCTCTGAGACCAGAGGGGATGGAGCACCCCTAGCCTGTAGAGGGAGATGTGGCACATACAAGTGTCCACAGAAAAACCAGCATTCTGGAGGGGTGTGAGCCTTATCCTGCAGCGCCACCATCAGGTAGAAGTCTGTGACCTGCAGAAGAGCCCAGGTCCATGGACTCAGCCAGAGACACTTTGTCTTACTCATTGACATCAGCCAGACTAATGACCCTGTCCTCTACTGTCCTCTCAAGCGGCAGCTCACCAAGGTTATCCTGAGAGCTGGAGCTGGAGGCTGTTTGTAAAAAAAAAAAAAAAAGTAGGAACAAAGATAATTAATGTAGAAAATATTCAAGCAGTCTGCCTGTATGTCGTTGAAGGCTACAGACATTTATCTTTTCTCTCACCAAAGTGAATAAAAGACCAAAAATCAGACACCTCGGAGGGATGAACACCACTCCTGTTTAACAAAAGCTCTTGTACATGTTCTATTTGGTTGAGCTCTGGAGACTGTGAAGGCCCCAGAATGTGATTCACATAATTTTCATACTCATGAAGCCATTTTGTGACTCAGAGGTGAGGGCGCTATCATCCTTTTTGCCCATTCGAGTTTCAAGTTTTTATTTCAATTTATGTCTTTATCTCTTTAAATGTCTTTATCAATTTTTCATTAAATTATTGGAAAAAAATAATTAAGTGTTCAAGAAGCTGAGCTTCAGTTATTACTGGTTCTTTTTTACCTTTACAGAGAAGACAAACACCATTTGTATGTAACCCTGATATTATGGAGCACAGCACTTAGAAAACAGTAAACGCTTGTCAGGTAAGTCACAAAGGACAAAATCTTCCCTTTTGCCATATTACATATTTGATAATATAATTTTATTTCCTAATACTTCAGTGAGTATGTCCATAAATGTAAGCAGCATGGATTGATCTGTAGTCTTTGTGTAGAAATTGACTTTCTAACAATAATACATTTGTTGGCTTCTGTGTGATTACAAGTGGAAAATGTTCGACATAAGCTGTATGTTTTCCTGTGATCCAAAAAGAAATTATTATTTCTTTGAATGTTCAAGTAAATGGACTGCATCTTACATAAGATTGAATTTGAAAGTATTGCATAATATTTTGGTTGGATGAAAAATTCATGTATTCATTGAGCCTATGAATGTTGTAGGTGCAAGTTGAGTTGTTTTGGTATTAAATGAACTGATATTTCTTTAATCCACAAACTAAGCTTTACAAAAGCGAACATGGAACAACCACCCCACCCCCAAGAGCTGAAAATGTCTGATGACCTTTAAAATAGAAACCCTTTTATTTATTTTGCTGGAAGTCCGAATGTCGTGTACTTTTAAACTTCTTATTTCTTATGCCTTTTTTATGCGCGAATACTTTCTCAAAAGGAGAAAAATAAAAAAAAATTAGGGATATCCAACATGCAAAAGAAAGAGAAATAAAAAATATATATATAAACAGCTAATATATATTTATATTTATTTTAATCGATTGACCTTTGGACTCTGACGTCATTCCACCCACGGATGTTCACGACAGCCGGTGCAGCTCAACCTTCTGCTGTGTTCGTGTCTGTTTGTTAGAAGCCTTTTTTTTTTTTTTAAACATACATTATTATTATTTAAACTAATTTAGATTTTTCTTTTTTTAAGGCAAACAGCGGTGTAGACTGGGACATGAAGCCGAGCAGACGGCACTTCCTGCTGCTGTCCGTGCTGCTCTGCTCCGGCCTCGGCGGGGCCATGGAGCCCATCAGCACCACCATAGCTGTGGGCATGGCCGCCACTCTCACGGCGTTTCTGGCCAGTTATCAGGACATTTTATACCACTTCACCGAGTGCTGTCGACCGGGCTGGATTTCTTTCAACGGGACAGGTAACACAAACACACACAAACGCTGCATTTCTTATTACTGTTACTAATCCGGTGCTCTTTCGCGGAGTTTTAAACTTTAACAGCTTTAAACTAGTGATCGATTCAGCTCTGCCGTTAGCAGAACATGTGCTACGCTGTCGATTAGCTCTAAAAGTACCCGAATATTGCAACCAGTGATGATTTTTTAACTTAAATACGTTTTATTTATCAGTTATTCACCCCTTTTCGGGGAGTTGTTAAACATTAGCTAGGCTGTCTTGAACCGCGCTTCCTGTGTGTCGGTCACGTGTCCGTGACGTACGCGGAAGTTCCGCGTTGTCCCGGAGCTAGTTTGGTGAATTAGCGCTCTTTAGCCGCGTTTTTAAAGGCTGTTTTCGGGTTCAAAAAAGCGACTAATGCGGGAAGTTCAGCGCTTTCCAGGATGAAGGTGACACGCTTGTGTTTGTGGCTTCACGCGTTGTCGATCACCGGCGTGCTGGTGGGCGCGTTTGATCCGATCACAACAACAGTCTTCGTCGGGGTCGGTGCGACTCTGGGCCGATTCATCTACAGTAAATTTCAGGAGAGCTGTAATGCCAAGTGGATCTTTTTCAATACGACAGGTGAGCATGCAGTTGTTGGTTTTTTTTTTTTATATATATATATAAAGTTAACATGCAAACGACGCAAAGTGTTTACAGCAACCCGTAGCTCCAAGAGCAGATGAAGAATCTCACTATATCTGATAATCTAAACATTTTGTGTTTAAGGATTATGTAGTCAACCCCTTTTCAGTCGTTTAAATCACCTTTTTTTTCTTACAGCATCTTGTTCCCCAAGAGTCTTCAAACAACCGCTGAATGTGGAAAAATGTTTTCTTATTTTGTTTCCACCCCAGAATCCGTCCAACATTTGGTTATTCCGGTTCAGCATCCCCCGTCTGCTCAATAATCTGAGGGAGATTTTTCAGTCAGTTTTAGTTTGCAGCCACTAATCGTTGTGACTTTCTTCTGTGTGCTCCGTAGGACTCGAAGAAGACCTGAATAGAAACGTGTTTGGACAGCACATCGCCTCTCGAATCATCTTGAAAGCTGTGAGTGGATTCATGAACAATCCAAACCCAAAGAAGCCGCTTGTGCTCTCTCTGCACGGATGGACCGGCACCGGGAAGAACTTAATCAGTCAGCTGATCGCTGAAAACATTTACAAGGAGGGAATGGGCAGCAACTTCGTCCATGTTTTCACATCCACACTCCACTTCCCACATCCAAGTCAATATCTTACCTACAAGGTATAGAGTACAAAGAAGATGATTTTGTTCACTTCTACATTGATCTTTTTCAGTGAATTTAACATGCTGCTGTTTCTCCTCAGTCTCAGCTACAACAGTGGATCAAAGGCAACGTCACCAACTGTGAACAATCCATGTTCATCTTTGACGAGATGGACAAGATGCATCCTGGTTTGATTGACAGCATTAAGCCGTTCCTGGACTACTATGACAAGGTGGACGGAGTTTCTTATCGGAAAGCCATCTTCATCTTCCTCAGGTGAAAAGCTAATTCTATTCCAAGGGGTTGACTTGTGCTTAACCACAAACCAGATTTCAAAAGGCTTTGGAACATTGTCTCAATGTGAAATTGGGGTGACATGAACGGGGAGAAGTGAAGCTAACAAGACATATTCAAACCAGGGATCCTTTCTTTTCTCATCCCCATGGCAGGAAGGTGAATGATGCAGTTTTGCTTTGGGAAAGGACACAGATGTTGACATATAGGCCCCTTAACTTTAATGACAGAAAGATATACGAGGAGGATGAAAGTAAAAATATTATTATTATTATTATTATTATTATTATTATTACAGGAGTGTTCTGTATAAAACCTGGAGCTTGATCTTAATTTTGATGTCACATAACTGTAAATTTTTTTTGATAGCAGCTTTATATGGTTGTGATGCTACAAAATCGGTGCGCAGACATATAAACCTGAGTGGCAGTTACTACTACAGTAGTTGCCTCCAGCGGCAAATTCTAACTTGTTCCCTCTTTCTAATCTCCACCATAGCAATGCTGGTGGGGACGGCATAGCACAGAGAGCTTTAGAATTTTGGAAAGAAGGGCGAAATCGAGAGGAGATTGAGCTAAAAGACCTAGAAACACATCTCGCTCTATCGGTCTTCAACAACAACCAAAGTGAGTAGGAGAGTCCTATATCATTCAGATACAACCTTTAAAGTAAACACAGATTTTTAACCAACAAATCTCTTCCTGTAGGTGGCTTTTATCGTACAAGTCTCATTGACAAGAACCTGGTGGACTTCTTCGTCCCATTCCTGCCTCTGGAGTACCGACACGTCGTCCAATGCGCCATGGCTGAAATGAGAGAGAGACAGCTTGCGACAAACAAGGATGTGGCAGACAAAGTGGCTAAAGAATTGGTCTATTTCCCCAAATCTGAAAGAGTCTTCTCTGTAAAAGGCTGCAAGACAATATCAAGCAAGTTAGACTACTACACATAATACCACCATCGAATGGACGCTACGTTCAAGCACTGTGCACTTTCTGTAAAGAAAACTGCTCTCAGCCCAGTGACTGAAGGGAAAGGTGAAGCTGACTGAACCCTGAAGACGTCTCTTTGGACGATTCTCTGTCTGACCTCGAGGACATGAAGAGGATGAGCTCAGTGAGCTGTCTGATGAAAACACAGCACCAGTCGAGTGAAGAAATAAGATTGTAATATGACCTTCTGTATTTTCTTGATTACTGGGTTTGAGCTCTGCTTTTATGTCACAATGAGAGTTTCAAAGGCGGTCTTATTTTCCTGAGATCCTTGAATGTGTGCTGAAACTATGACAAGTCACTGCTTAGATGCGTTTTTTAATGAGTACTCCATACTAATGGATTACTAGAAAATATCTGCCTTAATTTTTTTGCTTTCAGCAGTTTTAAAACTTACTCTGTTATTTTTTTACTGTGCATATTTTACACACTGTACATGCATCATTAACGTATGTGGACTTTGTGGTGAGGTGGGGCAGTTAGCTCTGCTGAGCCAACGATTGAAAAATCCCTGTTTAAACTCAAAGGTCGGAACCTGCTCTGAATATTACTTTCAAAATTCACATTAATATGAAACAGATTAGATTTTGCAGTGTTACTGATATCTTTGTGCCCACATTGAAATACCTGGGTACAACTTTGCCTTACATAACACTTTTAGAGTTTTTCTTTTTTTTTTAATTATCTGGAGCTGTAATTGGACATGTCATGAACTCAGGATGGTATTCTCAAAGCGCACGCACAAAATTTAACAAAACTTTATTTTCAAAGAAGCAGGCAGATCAAAATATTAAAAAAAGGAAGAAATGATATGGTACACAAGATCGACTGATTCTCTTTTTAAAAAAGCTTATGTCTGTCCACCAATGCAGCCAAAAGGGTTTTAATAGTTTTTTATTCTAAACTGGACTGTCTTGACTACAGTGTCATACTCCCTAAAGCATCTAAAAAAAACATGAAGGAACGCTGTAGGTGTGGATGGATGCCAAGCTGCTTTGCTCTAAACACCACCAGGAAAGAAAACAATAAACTTTTATTTTCCACTGACTGATGCTCGCTTCACATCAGCTTTAATGAACCAGATTAAACCAGGAGGTCAGTTAAACAAGTTGGTTATGGTTGAAGAATTAACATCCAGTTTAGAAACCAAAGTTGACTGGTTTGTGGGATTTACCTAAAAAAAAAAAAAAACAACTAACCAAATGTCTGCAGTCACTTCAGTATCATCTCAATCACATAAAGGCGCTTTTCTAAAAGAATTCGGTCTGTAATTATAAATATATAATTCACTTCAACTGTAAATCCCTCAGGTCTAAAACAAAAGATATCATGTGGAGATTTAAGAAAAAGAACACGCTGCATATGAAAGTACATAGCGTGATTTTTATTTTTCCCAGAGGGAGGAAACGATTTCGAAACAGGGAAAAAAAAGGAAACAGTTTCCGTGTCCTCCACTCATTTGACTCATCCGGCTGCAGGAGACATGAGGCTGATGAAGCCGGATCTGCTGCCCATGTGGCTGCTGCTCTGCTCCGGCCTGACCGAGGCCTTCGAGCCGGCCAGCAGCTTCCTGGTCGGGGCAGCCGGGGTGGCAGCCGCCGGGTGGATCTCACCGAAGATCTTCTGCTATTTCCAGGAGTGCTGCCAACCAGACTGGATCTCCTTCTCCTCTAGAGGTGTGTTTCACTGAGACATCAGGGTAGGACCTTCTCATGAACTGAGTTCAAAATACGTTTGATTTGACTTTATGCTTAAATCGATGCAGTCTGGTCTGACTGGAATATCAGGTGGACCATATACTGTCTATAACGACAGAAATAATAAACACATTTACGTTGAACAACAAAAATCGAAACTGAAAGTTAAAGAAACCACAAGATCCTTAAGACTGTGATATTTTACACACATTGGTTTATTAACTGCATGCTGACAGAAAAACATCACAGTTCAAACACAAGAAAGTGGGAAAAAAGTGTGAAAAGTTCATGGTTTGTTAATGTAAAGGAAACAATAAAGTTTTATTTTTCTTCTCTCCTGACCTCATCAGGACGGACCTTCAAAGTTTTCATTGTAATTTCACGTTCCTGGACATATATATATATATATATATATATTCCATATTGTGATCCACCTATATATATATATATATATATATAGGTGGATCACAATATGGAAGAATGGCTGAGAGGTTTTCAGTAAGGTGTCACTACTCCTTTTTGACTTTCTGCTGTGTGTTGTGTGTTCCCCAGGACTCAAAACTGACCTGGACAAGAACTTGTTTGGACAGCACATCGCGTCTCGTATCATCCAAACAGCCGTGAGTGGGTTCATGAACAGCGACAGACCAAAGAAGCCGCTTGTGCTCTCTCTGCACGGATGGACCGGCACCGGGAAGAACTTTGTCAGTCAGCTGATCGCTGAAAACATTTACAAGGAGGGAATGGACAGCAACTTCGTCCATGTTTTCTCAACCACAACTCACTTCCCCCATCAACAAACACAGCTTAACAGCTACAAGGTATGGGGTGCAAAGAAATCTCATTCCAGTGGTGTTTTAGCTTTTCAGCCTGTCTTATGCTGTTTCTCCTCAGTCTCAGCTACAACGGTGGATCAAAGGCAACGTCACCAACTGCGAGCGCTCCTTTTTCATCTTTGATGAGGTTGATAAGATGAATCCTGACTTGATTGAAAGCATTAAGCCGTTCCTGGACTACTACGACAAGGTGGATGGAGTTTCTTATCTGAAATCCATCTTCATCTTCCTCAGGTGAAAAGCTGAATGTAATCTATTTTTCCTAACAGTCTCTCCTGAAAGGTATTACACCGAGGTCATGTTGCTGCAACTTTGCAGGAATTGTTGCATCAAGGTTCAGGTTCCAATGTTCAGAAGAAATTGTGTAACTGTAGTAAATATAAAGCTGGAGACCTTCAGAGTATCTCAGAGTAAATGTACACTGTGTTTCAGTATTTATCTGCTACACATTCATTCATCTTCTAATGGTGATCCAGTCACAGTCACACTCATACCTGCGGACAATTTAGAGTCACCAGTTAACCCAAACATGATGCCTTTGGACGGTGGAAGGGAGCCGGGCAGGGGGAGAACATACAAACTGCGCATAGAAATGCCCCAGGCCTGGGAACCGAACCCACGACCATCTTGTTGTGAGGCGACAGCGCTGACCATGCTGCCCTGCTACGGATACACAGAGTCAAATTCTAATGTTGCCTTTCTCTGATTCTCCTCACAGCAATACAGGGGGGGACAACATCGCACAGATAGCTTTGGATTATTGGAAAGCAGGAAAAAATCGAGAAGAGATCAAGTACACTGACCTGGAGGGGCCCCTGTCTGAAGCCCTGTTCAACTCCAAAGGTAAAGGTCAAGAAATGCTGTGGAGTCATTATCATTCAGAAAACGAGCTGTGAAGAAAAATATTTCTGAATCTCTCACTGCAGGCGGCTTCTTTCGTTCGGGTTTGATTGAGAATAGTCTGGTGGACTTCTTCGTCCCGTTCCTGCCTCTGGAGTACAAGCACGTCGTCCAGTGTGCGCTGAGAGCGATGAGAGACAATGGATATTTGGAAAAGCAGGATATGGCAGAGAGGCTGGCTGGAGATTTCATCTATTTCCCAAAAACCGAAAAGGTCTTCTCTGCCAGTGGCTGCAAGAAGGTACAAACCAAGTTGCCCTTCTACATGTAATGTCGCCGTTGGATGGACGTCGGGTGGACGGCACTTTATACCAGCGTGGAGTTTTTTAGGTTCTCACTTCCAACATCTTTAAAACACCTGTTGTGTTTTACAGACATTAGTTTATTGACAGTGTTGGACTTTGTAGGTGGCTGAGCTGCTGATAGAAAAATATCACTGATCAAACACATTATATAATGCAGATAATTTTATACATACAATTCACATTAACTTGAAGTTCTTAATTCTGAGCAGCCACATACTTCTATTATATTTTCTATGTTTATTCTGTGAACTTAATTGGATCTTCAATTTCTACAAGATGTCAGCAATATTTTTTTTTTCTTTTTCAAGCTAGAATAGAGACATTCCAAGTTTGTCAGTATGAAAGTATGAAAGAAATCATAAATCAAATCAAAATATTTATTTTCCTGTGCATGTATTCATTAACTTTTAATCATTTTAATTTTGTAAATTTATCTTATTTTATATATTGCATTATGACCTTTTAATGATGTTTTAAGATCACTTGTTTTAAGATCACTTGTTTTCTTACAGTTTTTAATTCTCTCAATATGTTCTGTTGTTTTTTATGTAAAACACAGGTAATTTATTTTGTGTATGAAATGCAAATCATAAATAAACTTGACTGCAGTTGCTTTAAAGTTTTATTTTTCATGATGTTTTTTTTTAATAGTATTCAAATTGCCGTCGTTGAAACTGAAAAAAATAAAGATTTTTATTCCTGTTTGTGTCAATCTGACAGGATGTCAGTGATTTCATGGGTCAGAAGTCGTTTTTAGACTGAAAATGTTTAAGAGCAGAATATTTTTTAGTCAGTAAAAGATGTGTAAAGGTTCTTTTCACCAGTCTAATAACATTCACTCGCACAAAAATTGCAAAGCAATAAGAAGATCTCTGAGGACTTTTTCAAATTTGAAAATCGTTTCAAACACACCTAAACATCCGATAACTGTCGACAAAAGTGAAAGTGAAAAAAGAAAAACAACAGCTTCCGGATCCTGTGAGTCCAGAAGCTTTGTCAAAAATTAGTGTGAGAAGAATCACCTGTGGGGAGTGAAATAATGAGGTACGCGCTGATCTTCGTCGTTTTGGAGCTGGTGTTTGAAAACATGTTCCCCGGTGCCTATGTGAAGCCCATGATGTCCACCCTGAGGTTCATCCGAGCCTTGACGTCCAACAGCGACAGTGAAACGGTCAGTAAAGCCGCCTCCGACACCGTGAAGGCGTTTTATGACAACCGACAGGAGATACTGTGCAACTTCAACGAGTGCTGCCGACCAGACTGGATCAAATACACATGGACAGGTGAGAAAGCCACATTTCATCTGGTTATTCATCACTTAAAGACAAAAAAAAAATATATATATATATATATATATATAATAGATTTTATCAAAGTGGTTGTTGTGCAGGTGAGTTTGTTTCAGACACAATCTTTATAATTTTTCCACTTTTTTTCTGGATAAATGAAGTTTTAGTGCGTTTTTTTTTTTTTTTTTTTTTAATCAAAGTTGAATGTATGTTAACAACATTGCAGCCACTTCCTGAATCTAACTGCTGACGTTCTTCCTTTTTCTTCTTTTAGGCCTGGTGAAGGACCTGGACGACAAAGTGTTCGGACAGCATATCGCCTCAGGCATCGTCTTAAGAGCTGTGGATGAATTCATGAGCAGTGAAAACACAAAGAAGCCGCTCGTGCTCTCTCTGCATGGATTGGTCGGCTCAGGGAAGAACTTTGTTACTCAGCTGATTGCTCAAAACATCTACACAGAGGGAATGAAGAGCAAATTTGTTCATCTTTTCTCACCCACATTTCACTTCCCACATCCAGACAGCTATCTTCACAGCTACAAGGTATGGGGTGCAAAAGAGAAAAAAAAAAAAAAAAAAAAAAGCCAGATTTATTTTACCTCCAGCTCAAACTTTGGCCTTCTGTATCGAATAAAGATGCTGCTGCTTCTCCTCAGTTTCAGTTAAAGAAAAAGATCGAAGAGGCCATCACCGACTGTCAACGCTCCATGTTCATCTTTGATAATGTGGAAATGATGCACCCCGAAATGATTGACGTCATCGAGCCATACTTGGGCTACTTTGAAAAGCTGGATGGAGTTTCTACTCGGAAAGCCATCTTCATTTTCATCAGGTGAGAAGCTGAATACATCCATGCGGGTTGATTTGTAATTGGTTACTGGTGCAGACGGTGACCTAAACTCCTTTAAATTCCTTTCACTGAGATTGATGCTCATAGAGTTGTTTATTTATTTATTTTTTAAATCAGGATAGGTATAACGTGAAATCTGTCAGTTCTAATGTTGTTGTCTGAACTCACTCATAGCAATGCTGGGGCAGACGTCATCATGAACGCAGCTTTAGAATTCTGGAAAGCAGGACGAAAACAAAATGAGATCAATCTCACACACCTGGGTGAGTGTAAAATACACAGAAAGCTGTTGTCATTCATGTGCTTTGTTTGTTTGTTTGTTTGTTTTTTATGGTAAATACTTATTGGTCTCTCTCTGTAGATGGTTTTGAATCAAGTTTGATTGAGAGGACCTTAGTGGACTACTTCATCCCATTCTTACCGAAGGAGCGCAAACATGTCAAGCAGTGTATCAGGGCTTTGATGAAAGACCGCGGACAACAGCCAGATGAGGATGTGGTGGAGAAATTTGCCAACATGTTGGTCTACATCCCCAAATCTGAAGGAGCCTTTTCTGTCAATGGCTGCAAGACAATAGAGGTCTTGTTGAGCAATTACTATGACAAGGCGTCTTCATAAAGGAAAAGACTGTTGACCAAATCACATTGGAGGTTTCTGTCTGACCTCAGAGCCACGAAGAGGATCAGCCGGACCTTCTCCAATGTTTGGTCACATTTAAACTGAGAGCAGCGGCTGATGAAAGCACACAAGAGCCAGTTGAATTGAGCTCTTTTCTTATCAGAGGATGTCTCCAGTATTGTTTTACACACATGGCTTTTACATAAATTCATTAACAGTATTGGACCTTGCCGCTGAGGTGGACTGGGTCAAAAGGAAAAATGGTTATTGAGAAAACTTGAAAAACGTTTACATGTCTAATGTGAAATAGGAGGAATGGTACAAAGTCTACAGTGAAATGTAGACGTACACGTATAAATTAGCCTATCGTTCATCTTCTACTGCTTATCTGTCCCTGGACCGGTCTCCAGTCCATCACAGGGAAACAAACAACTCACACTTTTTAGAGCCACTGTTTAATCTAAACATGATGTCTCTGGACGGTGGGAGGAAACTGGAGTGCCTGGACGAAACCCGCGAAGGCAAACTCCCTACAGAAAGGGCCCGGGAACCGAACACGCAACCTTCTTATGGTTTGATAACCACTATGCTGCCTCGCTGCCTTAAATTAGCCCATTTGGCTTTAAAATTCAAATGACAAATGATTGTATCCTTGGAGGGCAGCACGGTGGCATAGTGGTTAACAAGGTGGCAGGTTTCTGTGCGGCGTTTGCATGCTCTCCCCGTGTCGGTGTGGGTTTCCTCCGGGTACCCCGGTGAGTCGTTGTTCATCTGTCTGTCTCTGTGTGTTGGCCCTGTGATGGACTGGCCACCTGTCCAGGGTGTACCCCGCCCCTCACCCAATGTGAGCAGCCCCATGACCCAGAAATGGAAAAAGCATTAGATGAGTGAATCCTTGAAAATCCTTAAAAGAATTTCACACCGTTCCAGATTTGAGCAAAAAGTTTGTTTCAGGGTTTAGTATTGACGTTATATTTCCTAAATGTTTTGGGTAAATGCTTTTTACTTTCTTAAACTGATTCTTTTGTATGCCTGTGAGGGAACATAGGTGTTGATGAGGAAAGCTGACGTTGCTGAGCTGCAGGGGAAAAAATGAAATGAAGGTTATAGTCATGGACTGTTAATTGGACTGAGCCTGTGAGGTACTGACTTTTTCATAATCAGAAATCATCTTGTCTTGAACCATTTATAATTGTGTGTGTGTGTGTGTGTGTGTATAGTGTAGTGTATATATATATTTTTTAGAGTAGAAGAACTTCAGTGATTAAATGCAGAAAGTCCATTCATATTTCAACAATAGCTTTCTATTGTGGCAGTCATTTTGCTACTTTGCTTATTCCAATCAAACTGACACTCACTACTTGCTTTGTGTATGTACTTCCTGTACTGGTACAGGAGATATGTGAAGATTTACCTCAGCTGGAGTATGTTCTGTGATCTCTGTGGCCTTTAAGCCCTGAAAGTAAATTTGTAATATCTTGTCACACTAGTTGTGGTTTTAGTCTTCCTTTTCATTTTTAAAATGTCCAGCTTTTTTGCTTCGAAGAATGAATGTTTTAATTTTTACTAGGATGAACTCAGCCCATGCCTTCCACAATAAGTTGCTTATCTGATAGCTTACTATGTGGAATATTTTTAGTAAAAAAAAAAAAAAAAAAAAAGATCTGGTTTCATATCAAGTTTATTTATAACAAACTTAACACAGTAATCACATTTTCTTCTGAACATCCACAAAATGTTGCATTGCATCTGCAGTATTGCTGCAAATTTCTTTCCCCTGGCACGTTGGATCTTTGTAGTAATCAGTACTCCTCAAAGAAATGAAGAGCTATCAGGCAAAGTCTGTATAAAGGTTGAGAGTCTTATACCAGCAGGACTGCATTAATGCAGCCATCGTTTTCTGGATTATTTGTCACCTGGGCGTATTTACCTAAGAAAGAGAATACACCTGTGTTACAACATTATCACACACCACGTGAACACCTACAGAACATCTCACTGCTGGTCTGATCTCAACATCGTCGCATCTGGGATATCACAAAAAAGCCTCAAGTTTTCCAAAATACTGGTTACTGCTATACATGTTAATACATTGACTTATGTGCTTGTGGAATCCCAGAGTTAAACACTCACCCCAGACAACCTTTCCTCCTTGTGTGACCAGGCCCAGTTCACTGACATTGACCTCTATGACTGTTCCTTTGGTGATGACGCCTAGAGTGGTGTAGAGGGGAGAGGAGGGGTTCTTCTTCACTCCGAGGATGGGCAGACAGAATGTGGCTTTAAGCTCTGGATGTGTGACATGAGCCTTCTTAAAACGCAGACCCTACAGAAGAATGAGAAGACACGAACGTAGCTCTTCAATCAAAACAGACGTGTACAACTTGACAATGTGTAAACATAACACTAATGTGCTTTTACCATTGGTCTGATGAAACGCTCATATTTTGGAGGTTTACGAGTGAAACCGTCGCCCACGAAGCAAACTTTGGTGACCATTCTTTTCCAAGCCTTCTTCTGTCTCTTTCCAGTTCTGATGACTTTCAGCACCTCCGTCTCTCCCTGGGCACGCACCTTGGGTAGGGGCACCTCCCATTTACCCTACAGAAAATGTTACACATTTACGTTAAATCACTGACATCTTTTCCAAACATTTATACAACCACCAAAAATGAGTACAGCTGACGAGCCAATTTCAGCGACACTTACAGCCTTTTCTTTCCTCTTCTGTTTGATCATATTGGATAAGACTTTAGCACGAGACTGGCCCTCTCTGTCCAACAGGTAAGCTGGTACTGCTCCCTCTGGGGTCTTATCGTCATTCTTCTGCTTTGTCTTCCTCTGTTCGTGCATTTTGATGCTGAAAACATACAAGTTATAATTGTCTGTGTTAATAGGGAACTGCTTTAATTTTTTCATTTTTCAAAAGCAGCTAAAAAAAACAAAAACAAAGACCATTAAGAGGGCTAGAGGGCCAATTTTCCTCCCTATGTACTCACGTCTTCTTCATCTGGATCTTCTCTGCATGTCTCTGTTTGTGGTACAGTTTGGCCTTCAGACCGATCAACTTCCTGGCTTTATGTGACCGCTCATGGGCCTCACGGCTCTCCTTCTTCCTTTTCTTTTCATGATGGTCCAAGCGGTAGCCATGCCGCTTGCGGTGCAACTCAATGTGCTCGTTCTGGGGCTGCAGAAAAACAAATATGCAAGACACGCAATTGAGTTAACTTTGACTGGAAGTGCACTAAACTTACAAATTCTGTTAGCTGCATAAATCCATATTCTCAAGTGTCAAGTAAAAACTCTGCACACAGGGTAATATATAAAGAGAAAAAGCTCATGAAGTACATAATGTCATCTAATAGCTTGCTTAACGGTAGAGCTTTATGAAACTTTTGGGTTGTATCACCCGAATTTACATGAAAAAGTTCCCTAGAGTGACTCTTACTTTCACATATTTATATATACTATTATGATTTAAATGAATATAATTCCTTCCAAATAAAAAGCTGAAACAGTTAATCCATCAATTATTCCATAATCAACAGCTGTTTCGTCATAAATAAAGAGCATTTGGATTAATGATTGTTGGATGGAAACACACAAAAAAAATCCCCTTTAGACTGCATGATGCATTATAAATGTTGTAACTGAAGGGTTTTATGTTATAAGTGATTTAAAGTTGTTGACTTATCTTTAACTGAGGACGCCGCCGTACGGAAGTAAACAACTCATCTAACTAATCAACAAATCGATCTTACATTTCGCACTCTTATGACTACCACAGTGTTTGTCAAATGAGACCAATTTGTCTTCATATAAACACTCAACACACACAGATATTTAACACACAAAGCAGAGCAGCACGACACGCTGCCACATGTCAACCTAAGCTAATGCTAGCACAACATGCTAACGCATTCGACTGTCCCTTTTCGATCAAAAAACGCAGTTTAAATGTGTTACTTTCCTACCATTGTGTGTTCAAGAAGTTACGTGTTACGATGAATGCTCCAAAGTCGGTTACAGGTGTTTCGGAGGTGTGATTGTTGGTGTTTTTTCTTGAGGCTGGGGGTCTTTGAGATGTTGTTTTCCCCGGAGCCGAAACTTAGAGGAAGTGCGTCATCGTTGTGCATCCGGTTGTGCTAACGGTTTGTCACGACACTTGTGTTGATTATGATTAAATTAGACTTTTGTAATAACTTTAAAATTAATTTTAATAGAAAATCAAACGTAAATAATTTCATGCATGTACATAGATATATTTTTTAATTAATTTAATTTTATTTTTATTTCCGGAACTATAAGACCGAGACACTTTGTTCCCACGGGTGTATTTTGAAGACGTACTTAATGAAAGTGTGGCTTTGGTGACAGTTTAAAACATTTTAAGCTTCATGTTTGAGGACATTTTAATGCGTTCAGACTTTCAGACGTCCGGGATTATTGGGCCGATGACACACTCGGATGATCTGTCCGCTTCTTCTTCCTGATTCGGGTCCAGTCGTTGAAAATGAACATGACATTGCTCCGTCCCGCTTTCCTCTAATTCAACGTTTCACCTGACGAAGAAACGCAGAGATGCGTCTAAGAGGCTTGCTCACACATGGCGGGATGGTTTGGGTGAGATAGAACATCTGTGAAATGTTGTTTTGTCAGTGGTAGATTATTGTAAATTCATAATATGTAGGTTTTCATTCACAGGGGAGGAATTTAATAGCTGCTGGGCTTCAGAGCTGCAGATGCAGAGTGAGACATTACAGCCTCCTTCCTGGTACGATATTCCCACAAACATATCCATTAAGAAAACGTAGAGATGTGTTTTATATCTGTTTCACATCATAAATATACATCTTTTGCATTGTTGAAAAAATAAAACAATATACCACATGATTTTGTGTCATCAGCATATGTTGTCTTGTTTTTAGCCAACACAAGCGTTACTGTGCATTACTTTGACATTTTATTGACTTGTGTTTTCATGTTTACTATCTTAGATGATGTGAAATCATTGCGGGCTGTGGTAAACCCAGATGTATCCAAGTAAGTAGTGGCTTTCTGGAGTTTTTGAAAATGATCTCCAGATTCAGCTCTGTGTTAACGTGTGCACTGCATCTGCAGGATCAGAAACATCGGCATTATGGCTCACATTGATGCGGGAAAGACAACAACCACAGAGAGGATGCTTTATTACTCTGGCTACACAAGGGCACTGGGAGGTGAGCAAGACAAAGACATGTGGACGCGCTTACGTTTTTTTACAACCCTCAGACTGCCTCTTTGTTTTTTCGTCTCACAGCTTATTTCTCTCACTGTTGGTTTTAGACGTGGACGATGGGGACACAGTCACAGATTTTATGGCTCAAGAGAGGGAGCGTGGCATCACCATACAGTCGGCAGCCGTCACATTTGATTGGAAAAGTCATAGAATAAACCTTATAGATACTCCAGGTAGAAATGCTACAAGAAAACATTGTTTTTATAGTTATGAAGATATCCCCGGGGAAATGAGAAGAAGCTGTGAGTCAAACCAGGCTCTGTGTGTCTGATCACAGGACATGTTGACTTCACTCTTGAGGTGGAGCGGGCTCTTCGTGTACTGGATGGAGCTGTTGCAGTGTTTGACGCCTCAGCCGGTGTGGAGGTCAGCCTGTTATTTAAAAACTTTTTTCATTTGAAGCAAAACATTTTGTGTGATTGTGATTATTATATTCAGTCTGATCATAACATCTCCTGCTGTCACAACCAGGCTCAAACTCTGACCGTGTGGAGACAAGCAGAGAAACACCACATCCCCTGTGTTTGTTTCCTTAATAAGATGGACAAACCTGCAGCCAAGTGAGTCACTCAGCAATCCAGTCATACTTAGAACAGCCCGTTTCCTTTTTTAAAAATATAACTGGAAACTATTTTTATTTATTTATTTTTTTTTTTACTTCCAGTCTGAGTTTCTCCATCAAGAGCATAAGACAGAAGCTAAAGGCTAATCCAATCCTGCTGCAGGTAAGCCTTAAGAAAAATAAGTCTGCTATTAAAGACATTACTTAGCAATTACTGAAGTAAGTACTGAAACTGCATTCAAATAACAAAAAAAATATTTTTATGACTGTACAATTTTTAATTGACAAAAATGTAAAAAATAGAATTATTATATTTTGAATTATTTTCCTTAGATTCCTGTCGGTACTGGCAAGAACTTCACAGGTGTGGTTGATCTGTTAACCAACCAGAAGCTTACTTGGAAGCTAAGATCTATGGGAGATGATGGGCGAGTATTTGAAAGCGAAACTCTCAACCAGTCTGACGAGCCAGATCTCCTGCAAGTGGTGAATGAGGCCAGGATGGCTTTAATTGAGCAGGTACGTGATATCTTTCTCAGCAATGACTGAGAGTTGCTTTATTTTCAGTATTGGATTTCTTTTCCCAATCACAGGTTGCTGATCTGGATGACGAGTTTGCTGAAGTGTTGCTGACTGATTTTAGTGATAATTTTGATGCCGTGCCATCAATCAAAGTGAGTAATATGTGATTCCAGTTTACATTGGAAAGCTGCAGTTTCACAAATTAAATTGTGTTAACTTGTCCCCAGCTCCAAGAGGCTGTGCGACGGGTGACTCTGGCCCGTAAAGGCGTCCCAGTGCTTTGTGGGAGCTCCTTGAAGAACAAAGGTGTCCAGCCTCTTTTAGATGCCATCGTTGCCTATCTGCCCGCCCCCACTGAGCGGCACCATGATCTGGTGTGAGTGAGCTCTTTCACATGTGAAATGTTTTGTTAAAGGATGATTCCAGGATGATGATTATTTGTTTAGGCTCAGTTGATGGTCTTGTAGTGTTTTTTTTTTTTTTTTAACAAATTCTAAATTCATTCTGTTGCAAATAAAAGATCACTTTTTGTCTTTTGATTGAGTCAAGATTGACTGTAACCACAGATAATATCAGCTTTTGACGTACAGAGCATTAAGTTTTATTCAAAAGTGGTGAGTGAGGGTCAAGGTCTGCGTGATCTTTATTATTCCCCTGGGGTGAATTGATATGTAGCCAGCAGTAAATAAAAAAATAATAAATTTTACAGCATAAAATCCTCCTCATCCCACAGGCGGTGGTACAAAGACGACTTGTGTGCTCTGGCATTTAAGGTTCTCCACGACAAGCAACGTGGTCCTCTGGTATTTCTCCGGATTTACTCCGGTACTCTGAAACCACAAACAGCTGTCCACAACATCAACAGGAACAGCATGTGCGTAGTTTCCGTTGGAAATGTAAACCAAAACTAGTTTTGATTGACATTAGTGGGTTTGTTAAATCTGTGGTTTTTTTTTTTTTTTTTTTTTTTGTTTTTTTCTTGGAAACATGTTTGTAGTGAGAGGATGAGCAGACTGCTGGTGCCGTTTGCAGATCAACACGTAGAAATCCCCTCAATGACAGCGGGAAACATTGCACTAACTGTGGGACTGAAGCAGGTGAAGCATCGCTGACCATCTTTCTCATTCATTATGTTGGAAGATTTTCTTCCTCTAAAGGTTGTTTGCTTGATCTTTCACTTCAGACAATCACAGGAGACACCATCGTTTCATCCAAGGCTTCAGCGGCAGCTGCAGGGCGCCGAGCCCAAAATGATGGCAGGATGGAGAAGAAACACGGTGATAGTGTGACCGTGGTGCTTTCAGGAGTGGAGGTTCCTGATCCCGTCTTCTTCTGCACTATTGAACCTCCAACCATGGCCAAACAGGCTGGTGAGTAACAGCAATCATTACACAAGAGCTCAAGCTGAAAACCTTTGTCCACTCACAAATTTGTATGCCCCCCCCCCCCCCCTTTTCCAAAAGATCTAGAGAATGCACTGAACTGCCTGCAGAGAGAAGACCCCAGTCTTAAAGTCAGGATTGACCCCGACTCTGGGCAGGTAATATCACACTTGGCTTAGCCATGATGTTTTATATCCACAGCTACAATCAGTCCTCTCGCTCTCCTCTCCCAGACTGTTCTGTGTGGGATGGGGGAACTGCACATTGAGATCATCCATGATCGAATCAGAAGAGAGTACGGCATTGAGACTCACCTGGGACCACTACAGGTGGCCTACAGGGAGACTATTCTCCACGAGGCCTCTGCTACAGGTTTGACTGATACACGTGTTTTATCCAGTGCACTCTGTGTTGGAGAAATAACTCCTGACAGTGTTTATTCTCCTCATGGCTTATGATGTAGATACGCTGGACCGGACAGTTAGTGAGAAGAGACACGTTGTGACAGTGGAGTTGGCTGTCAGACCTGCCGACATCTCTACGCCTGGTTCTTGTGACCTAGCTTTCACAGAGGAAGTTGAGGGTCAGCTACCACAACAAGTGAAAGATGCAGTGGAGAATGGAGTGAACAGCTCGTTTCTCCAAGGTAACTCTGACTGAACTCATTGACCTCCCAACGGTTCTCTACTAAATTCACGACTAGCTAAACTACAGGTTAGGTTTTTTTTTTTGTTTCTTTTTGGGGGGGGGAAAGAAGATATTAACTATCCTGCCTTTGATCGATATGATACTCAAGAACCTGCAACGGCAAGCAACTATTGCAGGAAGGATTACAGTTACACAATCTCCCCTTCCTGATTTTCAGGACTGAACAATGGTGAGAAGTATTTTTGCAGTTCACAGTTGAACTTTTTTAACCTTTTGGATATATCACTTTATCCTGTCAGAAATTTTTGTTCAGTTAGTGCACAAATTTGTGAGTTTGTCAAAAAAAAAAAAATGTCAGTGACCTTTAACTTTGAAATGAAAATGAAGTTAATTCTTGAATCCAAGTGAATGAATTAACTGAATTTATATTCATAATTCTCTGAAGGTGTCCCTGGGTTCAAATCCCAGCCAGCTGGACAATTAACAGTATATCTTTCCCTCCTTTTTCTGTTTTCTGGCTCTGTGGTGAAACTTCGAATGCCAAAAAAATTGGGGTGGATCTGAGACAGATTGTTGTCGCTGGCACAGGCCCATTCTCAGCTGATCCTCTTTGTTCATGCTGGATATTATTTATGCAGGGACAGGGATCAAGATAGCTCTGAGGACAAAGTGCAGACTCTTGATATCGCAACACAATTCAGCAATCATCACACATACACACGAACAAAACCAAAACCTTCTTGTACAACCTCACTGCGTGAAATAAGGAACTGAAATACAAATTTTTTTATGTGCTTGTTTTTGCACCAGTGAAGCAGGAAGCTGAACCCAGTATGACCTTTTTAAGCTGTGAGTCTCTACAATATCAGATGACTCGCTGATCATTTGTTTTCAACGTCTGCTTACACCATCAGGTCCATTGTTAGGCTATCCTCTGCAAAGTGTGTCTGCACTGATCCAAAGTGTCAGCATGGAGCCAGGAACGTCTCTGGCTATGGTGTCGGCCTGTGTGTCCCGCTGTATGCTGAAGGTGAAGCATCATTGGTTTCTGCTACAGAACTGTGCAAACTATGGGGATGTCGGAGAAACAAAGTTGTCTCTTTATCAAGCTCTCTTTGGACGCAGGCCCTGAAGCAAGCAGGAAGTCAGATCCTGGAGCCGGTGATGTCTTTGGAGGTGACAGTCGGGGGAGAATACCTGAGCACCGTGTTGGGTGACCTAGCCCAGAGGCGAGGCACCGTCAGAGACATCCAGAGTCGCCATGACAACAAGGTGCTACTAGCAACTGTCCCCCTGGCAGAAATGATGGTGAGGCGACACCCGACTGAAACATTTAGTCATTTTTACTCTGTCGATATGAGAACCGCTTACTCATTAGTTGCATTTTTTTTGTGTGAAGGGATATTCCACTATCCTGCGAACGCTAACGTCCGGCAACGCTACCTTCTCCCTGGAGCTGGACACGTATGAGGCCATGAACCCCCAGGACCAGAACATGCTCCTTAAAAGAAGATCTGGCATGTTGTGATTCATAAGTGGCCCGGAATGGGACCAATGGCCTTCGGAGAAAGGAACATAGCAAGCATCCTAACAGACCTTTGCAGGTCTGTCAGATCTGACTGTATAAAGTACTATTTATAAAGTCAATGTCGAAAAAAAGGCAAAGGTAAAAACAGTTTTTAAATTCTTAATTATTTATGTAAAATAAATGTGCAGTTAATTACTTAAAAACCTTGTTTTTTAATTTTATTCACAATTGTACAAGCAGTCATTGAAAAAAGAAAAAGTTCATTCTCAAGTGAGGATGTTGAACAGCATCAATGTGATCAAGAATTTCTTATATGTATGCAATACATTGTCGGTGCATCGCTGTAGAAGCAATTTGAGTGTTTGATTTCTTTTTTTTTTTTTTTAAATGCAGTCGACCTTGTATGGACCTGATTCTTTTTTTTTTTTTTTTTCCCCCTTTCCTGTCCACATGGCTGGTGCCTCAAGTTATCCTCAGATACCTTTGTACTCATGTGGGCAGAAGCCGTAAAACAGAGGCTCTGCCGGGATGCCACGCCTGAAAGGAAATGCAAAGAAATATGTTTTAAAAAAGGGGTGCAATTTGCAGATGGATGGTGGACAGAGTAAAAAGAGTGTTGAAATACTTACTGCACCATGCGACAGCGGTGCACGGTGAGTCTGTTGTAAGCATCGCTGATGTCCTTCACGTCCTTGGAGCTCCACAGACGCTCCGCCACAGCGCTGGCACGAGGCCTGGGTGTGACAAAATCACATGTCAGTCCACCGTCATGTGATGTGTCCAGATTCAAAGGACATCATCAAATGAGTCATACCAAAGTCTGGGTGTCAGGTTGGTGGCGTCAACATATTCTCCCCACAAACAGGCTTCTCCACCGATCACAAGTTTCTTTTGTGCTTCAGTTCCTGTATTAAAATGTGATGTCTGATGAGTTCAAGCTGCACCAACAACGTCCAGGGAAGCTGAAACTCTACTGGAGAAGTGGTTAATACAAAAAACCCCCCAAGTTTCATTAAACTAATTCACAATTATGTTGAATCTCTCCCCTCCGAGAACTAAATGTAGATCATTTCCCCGTATTCATTCAACAGGCTTACACATCTGCACAGCGACAACTGCAAGACATTTCATCTCTGTGTGAGGAATCGAACAGTAAAGCTGATAAAAACGAGCCAGAGCAATAAAGCTGAACTCTGTGACTGAGGCAAACTCTCAAAGCGCTTATGCACATACTGAAGAAACAAAGCCCTGTTGCAAAAACAGCAAAGTAAAAAAATGGTCACGAGTGGAAAAAAAACCCAAAACCTTGCTGAATAAAATCAATTATGCAGACACAAACCCTTGAAATCCTGCGGGTCGGCTTTGTAATGGCCCTGCCAGTCCTGGCCGTAGGAGATACGGTTCAGGTACCAGGGAGTGGACAGCAGGGTCTGGTACCCTGATGAAGTTATATTTGCCATCTCATTCTGGTATTGCTGCTGGGTTCCTTTCCAAACGTGGATAATTGTGTCTGGTTTCAGCTACACGGCACACATAGATACAAGTATCAGTATTAGCATGATAAAGAGGGAGGACGGGTGGAGTTGAAAATATCAGTCTTCTGCTATTGACCTTTGACGGAAGAGTGTGGAAATGGAAAACGTTCTCACTGAACAACGCCAGCACGTCAGAGAAACATCTAAAACCACCAACCACGCTGCCCCATGTTCACCTCATGTCTGACTTCGACTCCCTCTCCTAGTCACAACTGTGCACTTTTCAAGTGTAAGCCTGTTGAACAAAATTTCTTTTCTTTTTTTTTTCCCCCAGGTGAAGCGACTGGACATAACACACTGTGTTTGTGTGAAAACTGACCGTTGAAGCTGAGCGGCTCAACCTTGTAGTACTTCTGCCAGTCCTGGCCGGTGCTAATATAATCTAGGTACCATGGGGCGGAGAGGATGGTGGTGTATCCCGCTGCCGTCACTTTGCCCATCTCCTCATTAGACCCACCGCCGATCCACACATGCACTACTGTGTCTGGCTTTAGCTGGAATTGTTACAGGCCAAGCTACTGTTCTTAGATCACATACTACAGAGCTGTTGATGATGGTTAAAGGGAGACTTAAACATTTTGGGAAACACTGACTTTTTTTTCCAACATGAACATGAAGCAACCAAAACAGACTAAGCTCATCTTGGATTAGTTTTACACAACGTCTGAGACCCAAATATCACCAAATCCGTCTGGCAGCACTTTTAAAGTTCACTTGTTGCCATATTACATTTTAAATTCTCCCTTTGTCTTTTTGTATGAGAGTCTTTTGAACTGGCTTTTTGGAACAAAAGTAAATTCTTTTCCCAAAATGTCAAACTATTCTGGTCACAGGATGAACAACAAAACTCACCTTTAAAAGGCTGAAAAACATATTGTTACAGTTAGCATTCAGTTAGCATTAGCATCGACATTCAAAAATGGAAATAAATTTACTGTTCTAATTCTACATCCGAGTTCTCTCTTACCTTAACACCATTGTCAAAGACCTCCTGCCAGATCATGTAGCCCTTCTTAGTGGTGGTGACGATATCCAAGAGTCTAAATCAAAAAAATGGAATAAATTAAGAAAAATGTTCAAGTAAATGAAAACTTAATGAGCAAATAAAATACCCCAAGTATAAATGAGAAACACACTTTTGGATGTAGAAGGACTCCAGTTTGCTGTAGTCTTGTCCAAACCCTTGTTGGTCCATAAACTTCTTAATGTCTGGGTTGGACTTCCTGTAGAGTAAAAGCATCAGATGTTAACGGACGTCCAGTCCGTGACGCTGAGACATTACTGACGCTGTGCTCAGTCTCACCAGCAGCTGAAGTCCACTTCATCACCTCCCAGGTGAACGTAGCCGTCAGGGAACACGGTGCTGACCTCCGTGAAGAACTGCTTCATGAAGTCATAGGTGGTGTTCAGGATGGGGTTGACCGGGCCGAAGGTGCCGGAGGGCGTGGAGCCAGAGTAGCAGGGTGTGAGCAGATCTGGCTGACCTGAGGAGGAACGAAGTAGACCAGGATTTATCTTTCATGTGTTCTCCAAACTAAAAAAAAAAAACATGGGGTGGTGCTTCTAAAAGCTCCTCTTCACCAACACTCACCTTTGCCCCACGACTGTGTGTGTCCTGGAGTGTCGAACTCTGGGATGACCCGAATGCCTCTCAGACGAGCAAACTCAATGACCATCTTCACATCAGCGGGTGTATATACATGTGTGTATGGGTGGTAAGCTCCCTGGGAACATGATAATAATAATAATAATATTTACAATTTTAAGTCCAAATGTGAAAACCTCCACTGGTCTTAGCTGACCTGCTGGCTCAGCTGGGGGAAAGTTCGGCTCAGGTACGGGAAGGATGGATCGTCTACAATGTGCCAGTGGAAGACGTTGAATTTATTCATAGCCATCGTTTCCTGTACGGATGGACAAAAGGAACAATGGATATGAAATTAAACTTTAAAAGACCGAAACAAAACAAAAAGCTCTTGCCGACATACCAGATTAGCCAAGATGACTTTGATGGGCAGGAAATGGCGAGAAGTGTCCAGTAAGATGCCTCTATGTGCGAATCTGGGGAAGTCGCTGATTACAGAGGAGTTGATGCTTTTCTGGAAATACACATGGTTAAAATAGGATGGCTGACCGATGTTGGACACCAAGTGCAACAAAGTGTCTCATTATGACAACAAAGATGGAAACACTCGTATCGTCTTTCACTTACAGCTCCGTATTCATCTTCATACACCAACTGGCTGAACGTCTCCAAACCTAATAAATAAAAAGTAAATAAGGAGGTCATCCCTACGTTATCAACACAACACGCAAATACAATGTATACAAATACATCCAGACGTCAAAAGTTTAGTAGAATTAATTTACAGACAGATATAACAGAATAGCTTTCATGACCCACAAATCGTGCTTAAAAAAAAAAAAAAAAAAAAAAAGGAGATTTATATGAGAAGATCTCCTGTTTGTTCATTTAATATGAAACTTAACTTAGCAAAACTAGAACTTCCTCCAAAAAAGAAGCTACTTATCAAACCAAAATGTCAAAGATTCTCATTATTTAGCTTTATAGGATCTCTGCTTTTCTTGGTTTTGATATATTTGGAAATTGGGTCTTTTGGAAAAATGAACAAATTTCAAATTTTAATAACACCATCTGGTGTGTTACATTCCTTTTTCCCCAATATACTGTATGTTAGACCAAACAATCATTTAAAAAGTCAGTCTCCTGATCAGTTGATCATGTAAAAATATTGTCCTAATGCAGAAATTGCTATAAAGTGATGGAAGGATGGGCAGACGAAAGGTCCTACCATGAAGGGCTCCCCAGACATTCGGTGCCTTCAGGACAGCAACAGGCTGATCGACGGTCAGTTCGTCTGTGGTCACAAACAAAAGTTCACTGCATGTAAAGCTCGACAGGTTATTATGGTGATAAACTTAAGGTATTAGAGGGGTCTTTAAATCTTCAGTCTAGAATAGCTGTCTTGTATTTCCTGTTCAGGTAAACTCTATTTCAAAGGGCAAATCTCAAAGACACACCTTTTTTCTGGTTGTAAAATGTGATATAAGCAAATCAGATATATGCCCCAAGTACTCTAATCTGCTTCCACTAGGAAGTAAAAGTACCAACGCAACCAGGTAAAAATACTTTGATAGAAGTAAAAAACCTGCAAATGGCCACTTAAGACAGTAAAAAATGTGACTGAACGAAACTGAAATGTCAGATACTACCTAAACTTATAAATAAATAAATAAATAAACTTAACATTGCACAGCACTCTCCATCCCTGTATCTACATATTTTACAATATCTAGCACAATGTTTTTAAGAAGTGGAAAAGAATTCCTGTCATAATTAATCTTACAGCTTCCGTTTCTGCAGATGCAGGATGGAGAAGACCTTCAGACGATTTAACTAAAACAGACATTAAATTAAGGTACTTTGTTAATTATAAGTGAAGGAGAAGTGACTTCATTGTTAGAGCAGGACATCAATGATGCATTCGGCTGTCAACAATATTTCACTGCTACAGGTTTAACAGGTTAGTGTGTGGTGCGGTTCAACTGTATTTCTTTTGTGCCTGATGTTTGGCAACGGCCCCCCCTCACTGATTTGACTGGAGTAGATAAAATAATCTGATTATCAAACACAACCGTCCTCCAGAACTGATGAATTTTAACGGTTAGGTCTGCAAAATCTTAATCTGTTGGAGAAGATGAAGATGTGGCTGGAGGGACACTTTAAAACAGGAGTAAACACAGAAAGGTACGAAAACAAACAAACAAAAGCAGGAATAATGTGATTCACAGAGGAGGAAACTCACACGACTCGTCAGAGGTCACACTGGGAAAGGCGTCACAGTCAGAGTCAGGTGATGTGATCCACACCTGGAGCTCCGTCAGCTCAGACGGACCTGACCTCCAGTTTTTACCCGGCTTCTGCTTCTTCACACCGGCGCCCCCCAAAATATACTCATAGTACCTGAGGAGAGAGACAGCACAGGTGAGCGCGGCACCTGGTGGCTTCATGTATTCACATTTATCCACAGAAATGAACCAAACTCGTGCATCCCCACCTCCGGTAGGCGTTCTGCAGGAGGCTGCAGCTCGGACCGGCGGAGGACTCTTTGGCGTCGCGGATCCTGAAGCCGGAGACGGACAGCCTGAATGAGACGTCTGAGATTTGGACTTTCTGCGGAAGAGGCCACAGAGATCCGTATTTCGAAGACCCGGAAGCGGACTGAAGCTCCGGGTCTCCCTGCTCGGTGTAGTCTGGCTGCAGCCCCCGGCAGGAGCCGAAGACCCCCAGCAGCACCAGCACAGTCCTCATCCAGCCGGAGTCCATGTTGACTGAAGTCCGGACGGTCACAAGACCTGAGAGCACCGGTCCGGGGGCGGGGCTCCGAAGGCGGAAGTACGATTTAAAGGGGACGCACCTGCATTACGAAACAGGAAGTTGAATACAAACTGCCAAAAATGTTGCTGTTTTTTAAAATGTAGCTTTATTTGTTTATTAATCATCTTTGTGGTAGAAAAAATATAACATGTAAATAAGTTTGCTTTGTTTTGTTTTTTTTTAAGAAAAAAAAGTTTATTAGTCATCTTAGTGCCATCCTCTGTGGAGAAATAATTCTAATACGTCTAATTAAAATGCAGCAGTAAGGAGGCAATCACATTTCTTGCCCCCACATATTGATTAAGTCCAGACAGTCATATGTGAACTTTTCTGTGTGATGCTTTATTTAAATTTCTAACCAAATCATTCCTTTTACACAGCGTCACAGATCTGCTCATTACTGTCAGTTCACAGTATTATTCCTGGGAATATTCTGTCCACTAGGTGTCTGTCATGTCGCAAATATGAAGCATTATCTGCCAAACGGGCTCATCATATCCAAATACACACCGTCTGCTTTCATTTATTAGTTTCCTGTGGAGTAGAATGAATTGATTTCTCGTCTGAAAGTAGGTAAATACATAATAAAACACATCTTGAAAACAGGAATCAACAGTTGAATAATAATTAAAAGAACCGCAGTGTGAAAGCTCAGGGATATATTGTCACAGCTCAACGGGGTAAAATTTATTAATCAGAAACACCACACTGATAAAAGTAGCTGACAATGACAGGTGTATTATTCTTTGACTGTATTATTATTAATATAGCAGTGCATGATACATGTTTCTGGGTGCTGCTGAGAGAGCTAACAGAAAGTACAAAACCTCCTTTAACCTTCTGCTACAGTCATTTGAAAAGTCGTCACATAAATAATTGAAAAGTGAAACAAAAACAGATGCAACCCACAAACAAAAATATGAGTCAAGACTTCCTGAATCCGTGTTGATGCTTCTGCATCTCTTTCTCATCCACATACAGACTTGGGCGGCAGTTTGAAGATGGAAAACAACTTAATGAAACACTGGCAGATGTCATTTCCTCTCAAAGTCGTGCTGAAACAAGTATCAGCCGGCCCGACGACCTTTAACACTTACTCATAATCAAAACCAGATCTGAAAAACTCCTAGAAAAAACAAACTCCCTTATAGTTCAAGTCACTTGTTTTGACAGTTTCGAGGCCTTGTGGCATCAGGAACTGGCTCAAAGGAAGGACGATATGAGGAGATCACTCATGACTCTTTAAAATAAACTAATTGTTTCAAGAAAACCAATGTGTGTGGTGTTTGGGTGTGTGAGCACCAGGTGTAAGAAAACCGAACGTCCAATCCAACCAAGAAAGCCAAGACTCATTCCGTCTCCATGCCAGTCTCTATTTCCTTCATGGCCTTTTCCAATCCTCTGCAGTATAGCTCCAGGAGTCGCCCACTAGGTGTCTCTCACAACACACATAAGATGTGTTTGCCTCCATAACAATGTTTTCTCCATAATTAAATACACTTCTCAGAGGAACCCTGCACTATATCATCAGGCTACACTAATTGTGTGATTCTGTCTTCATAAAAAACTGTTGATGGGAAACAAAACCGGACGCAAGAAACTAATCACCGCAACACAAGTTCACTGCAACATAAAAACAAAACAAAATAATGGAATTACGGCCTCAAGGGTCCACTGGAGGGTTTAGTCACAGCCAAAAGTACTTTGTGAAAGGACCACAGATGTGACTCACACAAGATGTCCAGGGATAAAATTGGACTTCCCATTCCCAGCTGCCCCGGCCAGAAACCACAATGTCTTTATAATCCTATAGGATTTATATCGTGGCTGTGACATTCAGTGGAGGATTTGTTGTGACTCAGTAAGATTTTATGGTATTTCCTATACCTTCCTACCTTGTTTTGCAATATGTGGACTTTAGTCTGCGTTTCTAAAACAGCAATGCCACAGAAGTATAAGACAAACAATACCTTCATTTTCCTCGAGGGAATTCCAGCGGTGGGACTCTGTGAGTCTTGTGGATCCATCAAGATGGGGACTAGAGTCTGGAAAAAGTTTTAGACAGATATGGACAACATAAGAAAGATTGTTGGAGATTTGATGTATTTAAAATATTTTAAACTATCCAATGTGAATCATGAGCTATTACAGTAACATTTAGGGTGGAGCTGACTCAGGCACCTATTGATTTTCCACAGATGTGTTCACATGATGAAATCTAGACATAACATCTGCGTATGCAGGCTATGAAATAATGTTTATGTTTTCCTCCAGAGTCAAATACAGTTCCACAAAACACTGTGGGAAGGGAAATTCTGATCATTTACTTAAAGACCATACAAACACCCCTTTATGACCACAGCCTCTTAAATTTTTCACTCAGAGTTTACACATAAAAGTCACCAGGGACAGAATCTACTCTGCTGACAGGCCACAGTTAATGTTGGACCGTCGTCACTGATCCACCAACATCTAAGCATCACTTAGTGTTGTAATTGAACAAGATTAAATGGATTTAAACTGATTCACGATGATTCACGTTCTTCATAAAGCAAGAATATGCTGTAAAATGTGATCATTGCAGTATAATTCTGAGGTATAACATCACTGAGATGAAATCAGTAAAGGCTGAGAGCTACTGAACTACCCCAACTAGCAACATATAACTTACTGGGGCAGTTTAACCAGCAGTCCCATTATTCCAGTAAAACTTTGAAAACAGAAACTCTGGGCCACTTGTTACTAACTATTGTTTTTACACTGATTTATTAAAATTGCATGGAAAAGTTGTGATTGGTGTCACAACAGTGCAGACTGGAGATAGGTGGGCTTCCATCACTGAAGGCTGTTTAACAAACCAACAAAAAAAATCCCCATTTGATTATTACATGCGTGTTTATTATTATTATTATTATTATTATTATTATTATTTATTTTTATTTTTTTAAAAATAAAGGGGAGGGGAGGGGGGGGCTTCTCTCCTCTCCACCCCCCCCCCCACCAACCACACACTTCATTTCCTGCACGAGGTGACAGTCCTGCCCCCTTCCCACAGTAAACACACCCATTGATCTGAGAGAGAGAGGACTGGGAGCGCAGGAGGAGAGAGCGCCACACCGGAGCGGAGCCGCGGCGCCGGAGCACCGTCAGCCCGTCCATCCTTCCTCTTCCAGAGCCCGTCCGAGCCGTGAACGCAGCCAAAGCCACTCTCACTCTCACTGCTCAGCAGCAGCGTCCGGAATTGGCCCAGACAGGAGGGAAGATCGCGGCCCCTCGGAACTAACCCAAAGAGTCGCCACGCTCCCCGGGCGCACGGCCGCATCGTGGCTCTCTCCGGAGTGGCATGTTCCAGAGATCCAGCGGGCACAGTTGAACTCCTGCTTTCACCCAAAGAGGTAGGCGACCCCCCCAACACCCCCACCACCCCCACCACCCCCACCACCACCACCACCACCCCCAAAGCCTGCACACATCCATAACGTCTCATTTCTAATATAAAGACCCGCCGCTTTCCTCCCGATCACCTGATGATGGAAAAGTCGGGAGAGAAAGCGGACCACAGGTTGTTTCTGAATACGGCTGCTTTTATTTATTCCACACTGAGCTGTTATTGAATTCTACCACAGAGCTGCAGTCCTTCTCCTTTGTGCGTCCTCCTCCCGCAGCGCTCAGGATGTTTCACATGTTTTAAAGGCGACACCAGGTTGTGTTGGAATTGTTCGTTTGTTCATTTAGTGGCTTTCACGTGTGTGCAGACATGAATCTGATTCAGGTTGATTTGGATGCAGATGGATGGACAGGGGCAGATCAATAGCTGCTGCTCTCTCCTCTTGTTTTGCATATTGTGCCTTTTTTTTCCTGGTCTCTTTAAGTGGCAGATGTATACACTTGGCCCATATAAGTCTGATGTTTACTTTTTGAAGTCTCTCCCTCCCATCCCTCTTCCTGAGTCCATGGTTGACTGTGAACACCTGGCAATGATTTTAAACAGACTGCAGCCAGCCAGGCCTCAGAAAGAGTCCAGAGGCTGCACATGCATGCCTTTTTTCTTTCCATCTTTCTTTCTCTTCCTATTCTCTTAAACCATGTTCTTTCTGAATATGTGCTTTCCTGTTATGGATCTGCTTTTTTCTTGAGGGGAATGAGGATGAAAACTCTCCCAACCAGCCAACCAGCCAGCCGGCACGCTCTCACAATGCTGGCATCGTTTGCTCCTAGCAAGGCACGTTGGCGTGAATGCGCCGTGTCTGTTACTGCAACAGAAAATAGATCTATGAGATCAATCACAGGACCAAAAGCAAATTAGAGGACAATGAGCTCTGGTTGTTGATGATTATTGATGGTAGCGGTCGGCCTCAGGGCTGGAACTAATCTGACAATTGCTCTAAAGATTTACATCATGAACATGCTTGTCCAAACAGTCCAAAAAATAAAGGTAATTGCTCATGTGGAAGAGGAGAGGAGTAAATCCCACATTTGAGAATCAGATTCTAGATCTTTTTCACCATCTCTGCCTAATAATAATAATAATAATAATAATAATAAAACCCTCAACTGAAGCAAACCTTAAAATACCTGGTGATTTCTTCACTGTCACTCAGCCGGTCCACGATCGCTCCGGTTGTTCATGTAAACAATCAATCTTCATAGTTTCTGTGCACAAACAGAGTGACACTCTCTCAACAATAAATGTCAAAGTGAATAAAAACGCTCATCAGAAAGAATGAGGAAACACAGTGAAGCCAAAAAACAAAACAGCCACATCATCACATCATGAGGGCGACAGGTAATCGGTTGGTTTGGTAACTCATGAAAGAGGAATTTAGACTCCCTGCTAATTATATATAAATCATCAGTGATGTGACTTTTGTGGAATTTGCTGCATCATAAAATCAATTATAAATCTAAGTGAGGCAGCCAAAGACGGTGAAGTTTTTCCTCTCCCCCTGAGGAAAGAGTAAGAGCAGGGATTTAAAATGACTCATTATCAGCCTCTTTGTCTTTTGTTGTGATTTTTTTTTTTTAGATTTTCCTTTGATAAACTTCTTTGACGGTCTAATTATAATCAAATCATTTATGTCATTGTCATAAAGTCTTGAAGCATGAGATGTTGATGTCAAGTTTCAAAGCAACTTGTTGCACTCAAGATGTTTTCAGTCTCACTGTAACTTGGTTAAAGCGAACAACCAGATGAAAGTAAAAGCTCTAATTTAATGCGGCCACGTCTGATTGAAGCTACCCGATTTTCTTATTAGCCTGTGTTTTAGTCCACGTCCAGAGGGATGTGTGGTCGGTTACATCTTCACATTACAGACAGCCTATTGTCTAAATCGCTGCTTTTGAGCGACGAGCAGCAGAATCAAACACGTCTATAAGAATCCTTGGACTCTGTTCTTGTTAGAGTTTGGCTCACAATAATAAAACAGTCTTGCTGGACAAATGTTGGGGAACAAGCAGAGGAGAACAAAGGAAAAATCCAATTTAAATTACAAATGTATGAACAAAGGGTTTTCAGGACCTGCAGGCTACTTCCACTTGGTAATCCAAGCTTGATGCTCCAAAATGCAAATGTGGTTTTACTGCTTCCCTTGTTCTAAAGCTCTCGTGTGCTCATGGCATGTATGAAGGAGCTCCTTTTCCGAAAAACTTTGGCCATTGCTTGATAAAATTGAAAAACTTTTTGTTTTTGGCCAGCAGCCAATCACCTTGGTCATAATAATAATAATAATAAAAACAGCAATATACAACTCATAATATTTCTGACCACCAGGCAATTAAAGTAAAAGTCAAAGATATTATATTAAGATTAAATGATTGGATAGGTTTAGCTTTTGGGGAGACTTAAACTGTGACATGCTGTGTTTTTTTTTTATCAAGATCAGATAACGTACTTCCTGTTTGAGTCACTGAAAAAAGGTAACAATTATGGTTTGCATGCTGGAAGTGAGATCACCAGGTCTGAAACACTAACAAATACTAATTTAAGTGTTGCATGCTAGTGAACATGAAATCTGGACTACAGACTGTTACATTTATGAACATGTCAGTGATTACCATGTGTAAGCCTCCGCTCAGGTTTAGTGCCTGGTTTGTTCAATCAAGCCACTTACATCCTACATCTGATACGAAAACATGAGCTGCAATGTGTGTGTGTGTGTGTGTGTGTGTGCGTGTGTGTGTTGGCGAATGTGCAAGAGAGGGAGTGAAAGAGAGGATGGCCTTGTTATAGCTGACTAAGCCAGAGGCCAGGAGATGACGGGTTGCCAGTTTTGTCAGCGCTGGAATGCAATAAATCCTGCTGAACCAAAATCAAGAATGGTTTAGCATGAAATCAAGTTCTGATTAATGATAGAAATTCCCCTTATTATTAAAACTTGACTGTGTGGAGCTGGAATCCAATTATTAGGCACAAAAGTGAACAAACTCATTTTTCAAAAAGTCAAACTATTCCTCTAAGACAAAACATTGGCTGCACATATCATTTGTAGAGGTCATCTTAGTATTTTGCTCACACAGCTCCATTCTAGCCTGCAGCTTTGGCTCCGGATTGAAATGCTATGCAGGTATCTTAAATACATTATGCTAACACAAGCAGCAGGTTTGTGCTCTTCGCCATCCTCATGTGATTAATAACAAGTAACAGTGCAGTTCAGTGAAAGCCGATGTGGCTGATGCTGCTCAGCAGGAGGCCAAGTTGGACTTTCACGAAGTACCTGCAGGGTGCAAACTGGATTGTGTATTCAGGAGGCAGCATTGTGAGAAGATATTTTTTGGAGCAGATGATGCAACTCAAGGAAAATCAAAACTGTCCTCTCGTCTCTGCGGCTGCATTCTAGAGGAATCATTTATGACATCTGGAAACTTTTGAACTCGTTTAGTGAAAATCAACCTTTTCAGTGTCAAAACCTCAGCTCCTCGAGTTTAGCAAAACAGACAATAATCTATTTGGTCAGCTCCAGCTTGGTCAGTTAGAATTATGAAGATTTTAGCATTGAGAAAATAAAAATAGTGAAAAAATACAGGTCTGTCATGTGCCATGGCTTGCCTCGAAGCTATAAAGTTAGTTATTTCACTGTGTTTGTGCTGAGCACACAGAGTGCTGCCAGAGTTTTTAGAAAAGTTGTTTTTTTTTTTTTAGTGGATGGTTTTCCACCTCTGAAAACAGCAATGCCTTGAAAAGTCAACAACACAATCTATTGCCCCTGACAGATTTAGAGGAATTTTCAAACATGCTGTGGATAAAAGCTCAAGCCTGTTTCGATTCGCAAACACAAATTTTGAGCGGAGAGCAAAGGGTGTCGAGGTTCACTGTTAAATTTAATCTTACTTCTATCATTTCACAAAATATTGCTCCTCAAGACGGAGCCCGCAGCAGGCTGGGGGCTTGAAAGGTCTGGTCGAAGAATCTGTCAGCTGTGCATTTACTAGGTCAGACAGGGCCTCAGTTCCTCTGGAAATAGGGTGCTGGAAGCACTTGACGTGTCTGGAAATTGGGTGGAATGAAAGCGAACTCTGTGCAAGGATGGAGAAAGGACAGGGAGGCTGTTACTTCTGCTTCTGTACATTTCTTACTCTCCTCTTTTCTTGCTTATAAATCTACATGAGAGGAGTTAATACTGAGCCAACGTATGAAACAGGTCGTTGTGTCAAGGTCTCAGGTCACTTTGAAATTTATCAACAATTATCGCAACACAGACAAGAAAAAAGGAGTGTGGATTATGAATGTCATGAAAAATATTAAAAAATTGACTGAATTATGCTGGAAGAAGAGACTAGAGGAGTTAAGATATGTGGTGAATTTAGACAGATTTAAGGGCAGAAGACTTTAATGACCTTATTTCTTTCCTTTCACTGTCTTAATAACAAACTGACTGCTTCCCTTCCTCTTCACAAGAAAGCCGTTATCATGATGCTGCATGGTCAGCTGGAAGATATAGTAGTTGGGTGAATCGATGAATTGCACTAAGGAGAGATTTTTCTTGTCTTTTCTCTTTCAGGATTCAATGAAAATGTCCGTGTGCGTCCATGAGAACCGAAAATCGCGGGCCAGCACCGGCTCCATGAATATCTACCTTTTCCACAAGTCCTCCTATGCCGACAGCGTCCTGATGCACCTGAACTCGCTGCGGCAGCAAAGGCTTTTCACAGACGTCCTGCTTCATGCCGGCAGCCGCTCCTTCCCCTGCCATCGGGCCGTGCTGGCGGCCTGCAGCCGCTACTTCGAGGCCATGTTCAGCGGCGGGCTGAGGGAGAGCCAGGCCAGCGAGGTCGACTTCCACGACTCCATCCACCCAGAGGTTTTAGAGCTTCTGCTGGATTACGCATACTCGTCACGTGTGGTCATCAACGAGGAGAACGCCGAGTCACTACTGGAAGCGGGGGACATGTTGGAGTTTCAGGACATTCGCGACGCTTGCGCTGAATTCCTGGAGAGAAACCTTCACCCCTCTAACTGCCTTGGCATGCTGTTGCTGTCCGACGCCCACCAGTGCACCAAGCTGTCGGAGCTCTCCTGGGGCATGTGCCTCAGCAACTTCCCTGCCATTTGCAAGACAGAGGACTTCCTTCAGCTGCCCAAAGATATGGTGGTCCAGCTTTTATCACACGAGGAGCTCGAGACAGAAGACGAGAGACTGGTTTATGAAGCTGCCCTTAACTGGATCAACTATGACCTGGAGAGGAGGCACTGCCACCTTCCAGAGCTTCTGAGAACGGTCCGCCTCGCCCTGCTGCCCGCCATCTTTCTGATGGAGAACGTCTCAACAGAGGAGCTGATCAACGCCCAGCCCAAGAGCAAGGAGCTGGTGGACGAAGCCATCCGTTGTAAGCTGAAAATCCTGCAGAACGATGGCGTCGTTAACAGTCCATGTGCTCGACCGAGAAAAACCAGCCATGCCTTGTTTCTTCTGGGAGGGCAGACATTCATGTGTGACAAGTTGTACCTAGTTGACCAGAAGGCCAAAGAGATCATACCCAAAGCTGATATCCCGAGCCCCAGAAAGGAGTTCAGTGCCTGCGCCATCGGCTGTAAGGTGTACATCACTGGGGGGAGAGGCTCAGAGAACGGTGTGTCCAAAGATGTATGGGTCTACGACACTGTCCACGAGGAATGGTCCAAAGCTGCTCCCATGCTCATCGCTAGATTTGGCCATGGCTCCGCAGAGCTCAAACATTGCCTCTACGTGGTGGGAGGTCACACGGCAGCGACCGGTTGCCTCCCAGCTTCTCCGTCAGTGTCGCTCAAACAGGTGGAACAGTTTGATCCGGTGGCAAACAAGTGGACCATGGTGGCTCCTTTGCGAGAAGGCGTGAGCAACGCGGCGGTGGTCAGCGTCAAGCTCAAGCTGTTCGCCTTCGGGGGAACCAGCGTCACCCACGACAAGCTACCCAAGGTGCAGTGCTACGATCCGCAGGAGAATCGATGGACCGTGCCAGCGTCCTGCCCGCAACCGTGGCGCTACACGGCCGCCGCTGTGCTGGGAAACCAGATCTTCGTCATGGGCGGGGATACAGAGTTTTCAGCATGCTCTGCTTACAAGTTCAGCAGCGAGAGCTACCAGTGGACTAAAGTGGGCGATGTGACAGCCAAGCGGATGAGCTGCCAGGCTGTGGCATCAGGGAACAAACTGTACGTGGTGGGCGGATACTTTGGCACGCAGCGGTGTAAGACTCTGGACTGCTACGACCCCACACTGGATGCTTGGAACAGCATCACCACCGTGCCATACTCGCTCATTCCCACTGCTTTCGTCAGCACCTGGAAACATCTGCCTGCTTGAGCCCAAAACCATTCCGCGCGCACCATTTTCATCAGGTAAGGGAAATTAGCACATTACAGCCCATTTTAAAGTCTTGGTTGGCGGCACTGCTGTTAAAAACGGAAGAAAGTTTGAAGATATAAATATGGGTGCTAAAATATGTGGAACTAGAAAGACCTGCTGCTCATCTCCGTCTGAGGGAAGTGGCTCGAGGCTACACCTGAATCTGTGAATTGCGTTTAATGCAGCTGCCACTTTCTGAAGAGAAAACTGTGGAATCAAAAAAGACGATCTCTTTTAGTTCTGCTGCATCTATTTTTTTTATTTTTTTCCCCCTCTGCTGTCCACCGTGTGGGTCGGGTCAGCTCAGGCTTTCCGGTTTCCACGATAAGAAAAACTGACAGAAGCTGGAGGGGAATATAGAGGGGAGTGTGGGGGTGGGAGGGGGACCGTGGGGGGATTGATAGGGGCTTGTGTGAATTGGTTAAGTGAGTTATACAGCTGTGGGGATGGGCTGAAGGACAGAGAGGGTAATTGAAAGAGAATAGGATACTTTTATTGCTCCTGTGGGGGAAATCTCTCAAAGAAGGAAAACAGGGTCTGCCAATTAGACAAGCCACACCAGCAGGCTACAACACCCTGGCGAGGCTAATCCACTCTCAGTCGCCTTCCTTTGTTGAAGTTATGGTCTTTAGTTTGGGTGAGAGGGAGGCAGCCAGCGCCTCACACGGTGTCGGAAACCATTCATCATCGGTTACAAGCAGAGGCAACAGAGGAGTCTCAGGAGAGGAAGTGAGGATCCTACCCTCCCCCTCCCCACCTCTGCTGAAGGAGACTCTATCAGCGTCTTCTTGTCCTCGATGTCACCCTGCACTCCCGCTCTGAGTGCAAACAGGCCAGACGTATGTGGAGCATGTGTGGTCAGCTGGCAAACTTGATCTTTCTGCTTCCTGCAGGCTGCAGAGTCCCGATCACATCGCGTCGCACAAACCCTGCACCCTACGCCGATTCCCCGGCACGTATTCCTTCTTATTTCGCTGTAGGCCCAAAACAGTTGGCGGCCTGAGAAAGCAGAAAAGCACAGCGACTCCCGAGCTGTCTACACCGTTTAATAAAGCCAGGAAGCAGCTCAGAGCAGCTTCACTGCTCCCATACTGTTCCTCCTCTCTACAGGATGAAATATTTTTGAAGACTTATTATTCCCTTTCTTTTCACCGACTCATCTCTGAAAAGCAGAGACTAGACTGAAGGTTTGAACTACCTCTAAGCCAGTACGACAGTGCTCAGTCAAGGATATAATCCTGCCACTAATTTGATACTGAATTTGTTTTTTTTTGTGTGTGTGTGTGTGTGTGTGTGTGTGCCTGCCTGTCATGGCAACTGACAGTCTACTCACTGCACGCGGTGAAAAGACAAAATGTGGAGGACTGGAAAAGAAGGCTGACTGTTTAGGAATGAAAAGGAAAGGAAGTATGTTAGACCTCACAGAAGGAGACTGTAGCTGCGTGAGAAAAAAGGAGCTCTCAGTGTTTCCCAAGGGAACAATTCTCACTTCCTCCTTTAAAAAATTCTCTTTTTCTTGGAAACCCTTTTTTCGTTGGGGGCAAACGGTACCGACAAAACCAGACAACATCAATCTTCCGCTTGTCTTCATTGATGTCGATAACAGGAACACACACGCAGAAAGGATAAGAAATCACAAGATGTGTGACTCACATGGTCAAATAAAATATGACAGTTTTCCAATTTGAACTCAACTCTTGTCTAAGAGCCTGAAACTACATCCAGCAGCTGGTTACTTTAGCTTAGACTCAAGGAAGTTACTGCTCGTGGCCAAGAAATAATCTGGCACGTCGCACACTGTGGAGCCACACTGATTCATTTTTACACATTTTGTGTGGTTTAGACAGGGCAAATGTAATGTGTTAATTTTTGTATTAAATTTGTTAAAGCTTTTGAGCTCTAGAAGGGCTAGATGGTGGATTTAGCTTCAGATGGGGAAGGCTAGTTGTTTCCCCTTGTTTCCATTCTTTGTGCTAAGCTAAGCTAACAGTCTTCTGACGCTGGCTTTGCATTGAGCATCCAGACAGTACACAAGCCCATTTCTCAAAATGTCGGACTTCTCAAAGGTAAATTCACTCAGACATTTATATCTCCCGTTCTCCAAATGAAAAAAACTGGGATCTGGCCATTAGCCAGTCTGTGCTCCAACAAATGATCATTGTGACCTCGAGAAAGGTTCACGGCTTCATCACCGCCAAGATATTTCCGTTTGCTGTCGAGTACAAAGCGCCCTGCAGGATTCTCATTCGCTCGTCGCATGTATGTCTCCACCAGCACCGACAGCAAGTGAAAGACTCCTAACTCCAGACAGATAGCTGATGATATTACATTCACATTATACACACAGAGCACTGCCTGACTACAGATAAGTACATATTAAGTAAACACTTTAAAAATGGAAAGGTCAGAGTGAAATTCTGCGAGTAAAATTCGAAAAGTGTAGTAGTCTGACGGAGGAGATAAGATGCTGGACGTATGCCAGACTGTACTGTGGAAGCAGAGTAGGTGGATTTACTGAATCTATTAGTCTAGTGAGAGATGCAGCAATGCCTGAAAAACGTAATGAAATATAGGACCTCTGAAAATCAAACACAATTTTGTGATGCCTGGGGAAAAGTCGTTTCATTTCTATGGCGATTTTTTTATTTATTTATTTGTTTATTTATTTATTTTTGAGGCTGTGGTTTATGTCGGTGTCACATTGTAAAGGGAATGAATAAAATGCATTACAGCACAAGTGCACATCAAACGGGGGGCTTCAGTAGAGTTAAATCGATAGCTATTGCATTGGATCGTCTAATATTGCACAGGTGATTGATTGATTTTATTTCATCCTCCGTCGGCTCATCTCTTTGAAAAAAGACAGTTTAGCGGTAATCTAGAGTTTTATGTCTCAGCCTCCTCAGTTATTGGGTTTGTTTTGTACTAGTGTCAAGTATGTTCATACTTTTGTATATATTTTCCCGTTTAAGAATTTATTCTTTTCCTTTCTCCCCTCAGATTTCCCTGTTTTGCATCATTTACTGGACTCCGACTGTGAAGGGGCACACATCTTCCTCCTCCAAAAAGAGACATCGAGCAGTGATGTACAGACACCCACATTCATCTAAATGTTTGCAAAGATGCAGCGCCAGAGACACGTGCAGCTGGACCGCTTTATCGGAATGATGTCATCTCTGGTTTTCTGAGGAAAGGAAGCTGAGACATGCAGAGCAGGAACTCGCGCAAGCAAACAAAACAAACTGCTGCAGCTCATCACATGAGGCTCAAATCCCAAATCCTGCCGACATCTAGCATATCAGGCTTTCATGCTGCCATATGAGGACTGCAGATATATTACATGACCTGCATTTTGCCCATGTAGTCATGGCAGGCTTGTGTTGATGTTTTTCTCTGTGATTAAAAAAGAAGGAAGAAAAAAAAAAATCAGAGACTGCAATGTACAGTATAGCATGATGAATGTTCTGCTGAGATGGAGGGCGGGAGAATGCAACGACTGGTGTGCTTAAGAGAAAGCGACTCAGTTTGACTGAATACAACTGATTTATAAAAAGGCACAATGAAGGAGCAGATCTCCCCCTTCTATCCTCTAATAAGCTCTTTTCTTTCACCCATTGTATCTTTTTCTTTTCTCCATAAAAGGCGTAGAGGCAGATACAAACCTTCGACTGTTCCTCTAATGAAGGCTTTGGCAGTTCACTGTCAGTGAAAGCCACGAGGTGTTGATGAGCAACACCAGCTGAGGTAGAAGAGGATTGGGCTGGGGGGGTGTCATCCGTGCGTGGCGAAGGGTAGTGGAGGCGGTGGTGTCGAGGTGCCTCTGGGGTCACGACCTTACATGTTTGCTGTTTTGCAGCTATGCATAATCGCCCGCTGAGTGTCGGTTAACAAACCCTCCACATACAGGGGGCCGCATTCAGCTGCTCACTTAATGCTGTAATAGACCGGCTGTGCTTCTGTTATTCCGATCAAAGCGGCGCCTTGCTTGCTAGGTCATAGATAAAGCCTTTTTAGAGCATGTCCACTCATAGTGATTCAGTAAAACTGGCATGAACTCTTCTGTGGTCACAGAAATCTTGTCACCTTAACCTAAACTGAAAATGAATCAGTTTCTTTCTAAACTTGCTGCAATGTAGTCTTAATTTATATGACGATGATTACTCTGTTGCATTAATCCTATGATTAATCCTATTTATTTCTTCTCTGCCTGCATTTGTACGTGAATGTATGTTTGGGTTATGTCATGCATGGCCAGGTGTTGTGTTTTTTTTTTTTTTAAATCTCAGTTGGGCTGCATTTTGCACAGTTCAGTCTCTCCTGGGAGGAAGTAGTTCTTCTAAAAGAGAGAGGGAGCTGCGACTCTCCCGGGCTTTTCAGTTATGTCAGAGTGCGGACGGAAGAGGAAGAATTGCGACGATTTACTGATGATGCAACGCATTTAAGGCCACAGGGTCGCTGCCCAAAATAAGAAGACTGGATGGGGTTGAAAGAAAGAAAGAAATAATCATTTTACTTCAGATAGATTCTCTTCAAGCTATAAGCCGGGTCCAAACCAGCCTTAAAGTGGACCACCAGGGCCGACAAAACCAAGAAGATATGAACCATAAAACAGATAAGGCTGCTGCAGAGGTGCAGTATGCGACCCAGACGCTATCAGGAACATCACCCTGACACGGTTAGGAATGCACCAGCCGGCGCAGCTGTCTTTGGGACAGCTGGGTGACTGTCACATGCGCTAACTTGGCTCATTTTGCGGGGGGGGTTGGGGGTTTGGTCAATTCAGTCTTCTTCACCATTAAGTTGAGAAAGAGTTGAATCCAGTAAGCTGTGCGTTGAAAGGGCAGACACCGCAGTGCTTTTCATCATAGTGTTAATGATGCACATAAAAAACAAAAAAGGAAACAAAAAAAAGAAAGAAAGAAAACGCTGCAAGTTCTCAAATAACAAAAAGCCAGAATGTCCTAAACACTTGCGTATGAAATTCTTGGTAACTCTAATCAGTGTTTTTTGTCTGTCTGTCTGTCTGTCTAGGTGACCTGAACATTGACGTTTTACGATTGAATATTAATTGAATTTCAATGTAAGAGCTAATGTTTCGGTGCAATGTGTATATATTCTTTTCTTTTTCCCTTTTTTTATTTAATTTTTTTTCAAATGTCTGTCCTTGTGGATTCATCAGTCAAATCCGATATGATGGGATCGATCACTAAACAGCCCTCTCAGCTCTTTAAGCCACGCCAAAAGTTCATCCCTGAGACCTTTGCTGCTCCAAAATGTTGACCTCCAGCCATTGAACACAGAAGCCTCTGGCCCCACCAATCAGATGAGAGGATTTCTTCCCCCCGTCGAACACAAGTTTCCCTGACAACAGCAAGTAATGAATGCCCCTTCAATTTGCTCCTAATTGCTGAGTGGCATTTCCCATTCCTGCTCTTGTGCTCCCCTTACTCCCCGTTTTATCTGGAAGTCCAGCTGGCTCGGTGCGGAGCGCAGAATCCCACTTCACTTAATGATGTAAATTAGACAGAGAACGCTGTCGATGCGCGTCGCTTTCTTTCTCGTCTGTTTTCTTTTGTCATGTAAGAGTTTATTTTCTATTTTTATGGCATTATTTTGTACATGTGATTTTTTTCACAATGTGAAATTCATGGCTAATAAACATAAGAGTTTTTTCCTCTTGACTGTATACCTTCTGCCACTTTGTCTGCAGATGATTTGTATGATTGTGCACGTTTAGAGGGGGAAAAGGCAGCCTCGGCACGGCTTTCTCATTACTGCATGTTTCACATATTTAGGCAGCTTTGGAGTGAATACAGCAGCCAAAGTGTTGTGAGGTATTTAAAGTAGTATATCATGCGTACAGCTTTTGTTCTGTGGAGGAGGGACTGAAATCATCTTATCTATGCCTCTGGCTTCTAAGCTTCCCGCACAAGAACAGGCGAAACACAGCCAGATACTTTCCCTTTCTCTGTCAAATCACCTTGGCAACGGCAACCTTTATCTGCAAACTGTGGGGGCTGGAGGAGAACATGAAATCTTAAAAAGCACCTCTCTATTCTCCTCCCTCCCTGCATGGCCTGCATCCCCTCTCACTTCCTACGCCCCCTTCTCACACTTTTTCATCAGTGAAATATATTGCAAAGCGGCTCGCCACTCGCGAAGCCCTCCTGCTTCAAACCTGACGTGTCCTGGTTAGTAACAATTCGAACATCCCATTAGTGAGAGTCTGCAGCAGCATTCCTGCAGCTCCGAGCAGTCTGGAGTCTCTGTTCAGTGTTTACATTCCTCGCCCTCGACACAGCTCCTGACCGGTGACACCAGGTTGAGAAACACCAGTTTTACTGGATCCTGACCGTCATGCATTCACAAACAAAATAGACTGGGGGCGGAGGGGGCTTGGGAAATAAACAAACAATCTCTGGGCTGGCACAACATTTGCTGAGATGCTGAACTAACCTTATCTAGGATATTTAAAGTCACAAGATGATTTCTCTCAAATACTCTACGGCTGAGAACCAGAAGAGAAAGAAAAACAACAACAACAACACCAAAAAAAAAAAAAAAAAACCACTCAAGGTGAATTATAGGAGCTCTGTGTGCAGGAGGCCCCTCAGTCCCCCACCATTAATCAAGACAGGAAGTTGAATTTCCTGTCCACCAGGAAGTAGGTCTTATCCCACACCCCCGCACCAGAACATACCACCGATGGCTCAACCCGTCAGCACTGCGAATCCTTCGGGGGCCGTTAGCTTATGCAGAGCTCGGCTGAACAGACCAACAGTGAGCGTTTTGAGTGGGCAGTCTGAACATTTGCACGATTGTGGTAAAAAAACAATGTACATATTTGAACTGTCGCCTGGCAACAAGGGCATGAACCGCATCTCACTCGTGCACATTTAGACACATAGAGATGAAATCTAATGAACTTCATATTACTTTCACTTGTTCTCAAGTTACTGAAGCACGTCGGGTCACAGATATTCATAAAAATTCATTTATTTATATAGATTTTGTGATATATAATAAAATATATAAATATAAATATATTTATTTTATATAAATATATAAAAAACAAAAAAAGCAATAATTCCAAACAAATCTGAGAGGATAAGTGTGTTTTTACCCTCTGCTATATTCATATTGTCAAATCCCACAGAGACCAAAGCCAACAGTGTATTAGTAGTTTGTCTGAGTACTTAATGGCTTCCTTTCCCAGTCTGCTGCACTCACGCCCAATCCCACTGGTCCCCACTGAAAACAGGAATCTGTAAAAAAAAAAACAAAAACAAAACACAGATTACAAAGGTCCTTTTAAAAAGTACTGTCATTTTTAGCAAACATCTCATGAAGAGTTTTCAGTCCAACTACTCAGCGAAACTATGTGTTCATAAATTTCCTGGATTTTTATGGGCACTTATAGGAAACAAAGAAAACAATGTCAGATTCTGATATTAAAGTTGAAATATTCCAGAAATAATGCACACCCCCAAATGGTGTTATCAACAACAGTATCTGTAACACTAATGATGCTTTTAATGTCCTTTTTGCTTGTAATATTTTTACTCTTCCCTCAGTGATCAGTGGCTCTGATACTCTAAAGAGACAATTCTTGTTAGTTGTATCAATTCGTCTTTGGTTTTGGTATTTTAAGGCCTGCTGACCAATCGTTGAAGTAAAATTCATTCATGTTAGTTCCTACAGACCCTAAAGGGGTGTAATTTGAAGCGATATTGGAATATATAGCTTCAAGCAACGATTCCTCAAAGATACTGAGCAAGTTGTGTTATGTGATTTTGCAAATGAAAATACAGCATATTAATTATTAATATTTTGGATTACACACAGATCAAAGCCAACACTTTCCCCGAGGATTTAGTGGGAATTTCATCAGCCGGGCGAAAGGGTAGGTAGCAAGGCAAAGTTCATACCATACAGGGTGGAGCTGCTTTAGACCGTTCCAGACTTACACAAACAGACAATGTGATCATGTCAGAGATGTTTTCAAAATGAGAGAGCCGTCCGCTGGGTTGTGCTCGCTCTGACCTCTGAGTTACATCAGCATTCAGACAGGCAGCTGAAGACCGATCCGCCTCAGGCAGAGGGACTGAGTCAGGGGCCAGTGTGTCGCTGTCAGACGCCCAGAAATGGAATTCCAAGCAAAGATCTTTTTATGGCAAAGTTAACTTTTCAAAACTACTTCTTAGTAACGCACACACACAGCTGTACCACCTGGGCACCGGCTTTTTTTTTAATAAATGCCACGCCACGGTGTTGGGCGGATATGTAATGGAAAGACTGAAGTGTTCATGTGTTTTAAATTTGTGCTGGTCTTACTTTCCTTTCAGAAGCCCTACAGCTGACCCGGCTTATCTGGACCTCAAAGCAGACTCTGCAGATAACCTACCGAGGAAGAAAATAGCATCTGCAGGCCTGCTGCAGAAAAAGCCACGGCGGGCACAGATCACACAAGATTTTCGCCGGCATTCGGTCTTTCCTCCAACTACATGGATGTGCACTTGTTCTGGAAGGTGGGACACCGACCGCTCTCCGGCTCCAGCAGCTCAAATTTATGTTGCGTCTCTTAATGTTTTTGAACTAGTTTTTTCCCCTCGGTTCATTTCCTCCATGACTCCATGACACATCTTCATTAGTCCTCTGTTTATCGTCCACAGCATGGCCCCTTTCCCCTCGCATCATCATGAGGAGGCTGAATGAAAATGAATGAAAGGTAATTAACTCCGAGGAGATCTGCTCTGTTGCACAATGGCTCCTCTCTTCTTTCTCTTTCTTTCTTTTTTTTTTTTGTCCTGATGTCTTTGTCTCTCAATTGTGTCATTACTCTGGCCTCTTCCCCCAGATAATCCCGCTGACCCCATCTTTAAAATTAGCAGCCATCCCAGAAAAGACACCCCACTGATTGGGTTGCTTTGCGGCCACAAACTAATTTAGTGCTTCAACATCACCTGAAGTGATTTTACATCAGATGAGGACGTTTAGGAAAGTGCAGTAATTAACGGTACATGAGGGAGCAAACCATTACGTGACTGACCTTGACTATTTGCTTCTCAACAGCTTCCACAGACTTTCAAAGGCAACAAACTTAAACTCAAAGGGATAGTTTTAGATTTTGGAAAAGGTGCTTATTGATTTCCTTTATGAGTGGTGGGTGAGAGGATAATAAGCCACAGAGAGATGTTAGCGATTAACAGGACGAGCATATAAATCACAATGTTAATGTAAAGCTTCCTACCGCATCCATTTATGACAATTACAGTTATCAACAAGAAGCTGTGGCTTTGTGAGGTTGTACTGAGGGAGACAGCGGAGCTTTAAGTTGCAGCTATCCATATATTGATGATGCTACTAGTTTTGGATTTGTGTTGCGTTGCAGTCTGGATGGGTCAAAACGAGAGCTTTGGAACAGCTGCAGCTCGTAAATGGATGCAGTCTTCGTACGCTAACGTTTTTAATTATTTGGCCAGATAAGCATCACAACCTGTGATGACATTTTTTTGATACCAACACTCTTCCAATCCGACTGAATTCATGCTGAGGTCATGGATGTGGACGAGGATAAGAAGGTAAACCTTAACAGCTGTCACTGTTTTCATACATTCATAGACAAAACCAGGAAGAAATTAGAATAATCGGACATGTGAGGTTTTATTTAAGCAGAAGATACTCAGGAAAAGAATATATATCATTTTCCTAGACAGTAGCTCAAGAAAAAAGATAAAGATGAGGCCAGCTCTGGGGAGACAGATTCAGCGGCTGTAGAATAGGTTGGAATTTGTCCGGATGATGGTACAAGACAAAAGTCAATCTTTTTCCAACCTTAACAAAGGTTCTATAAACCAAGCCAGGTATGCATGACTCAGACTCCGGTGACAAAGTACACACTGAGCGAGTTTTACAGCTGAAATAGAAAACACATTTGCTGTTAATCCATATTTGACAAAGATTATAGGCCTATAGGTGGAAGTGATGAGAAAAGAAAGAAAAAACAGGACAGGACAGAGTGACGTCCTTCTCTTTCTAGAAAGAATCCCCTGGGACTCCGTGCAGACTGTACCGGAGCAAACAGAGGACCCCCAGAGCCGGCTGGGGTGAGGACAGGCGCTATAAGAGGACTGACATGTTTTGGTAAACAGCTGGCTCCATACCTGCATGCTGCAGCTGTCCTGAAAACCTACTCTAATTTTTTTTTTTTTTTTTTCCTGACAGCTGCAGATTTATTATGAACCTGTGAATCAAAGCACCACCTCGCCCTCTAGATATGCTGCGGCTTTATCAGGCGGTTTCATGTTGATAAGATGTGTTTGGGGGTCATTAGTACATACTTATTAACCGCTTAGGGATGCTTTTAAGGCCACTTAGCTTACCTCAGCGATCCTGAAGCTTATCTCATCGCCGAAAACCACAGCAAGATGAAACGCTGCACGGCTTCATGAAGTAGATGTAATAACAGTTTGTGGTGAGTCACTGCAGGCAGCACGCTCATAACATTGTTTACATTCCCTTTGAAACGGGTTGTTGGGTCTTTTAATCAGCGTGCCTCAAAGGCTCTGTTTTTTTTTTTTTTTTGCCCTGCAATTTCTGCTGTTATAAGGATTTTTACTCGGGTGTGGTTTGAGGTTGGGCAAAGAAAGGGGGAGGTGTGGGAGGGCTCCGGCGGTTTAGGTGGGTTGATGGGGTAAACTCACTTCACTTGAAAGTAGCATGGCTCGGGTGAAGTCTGTTGCACGGTAAACATTATTCTCTCTTGACGTGGATGCGAAGCCAAAACAATCAATTATCCTCAGCCTTCTAATTAAGGAAGGGAATTCACAGGAGAGGTGGCGGGCGTATGTGAGCGCTGTTATCTTCCTCCATTACTCGTTTCTAAACACAACAGAAAGAATGAGCAGGACACTGTGTGAGTCGAGGTATACTATATTTCTGACAAGATAAGACGTAGACTTTTACAAATCCTTCAGCAATAATCTCCGGGAGAAGATGTATTTGCAGCGGCTCGAAGGAGAGTGATATACCGTTCCATATTTTCTATTTTCTCTTTTTTGCAAAAGCTTGTATGTATGCAAAGAGAGAAAAAGGGAGCTCATCCTTCATGCAACAGGTTACATTGCATGGGTGCAGGCATTTACATTTCATTTCATCCTCGGAGGTAACTTTGAGTTCAGCGTGTTACAGGAGGACACTTTGAAATGCAGATTGAACCAACGACCTTTCAGTGAGCCACGGCACGGAAAAGCATTTTACTGCTATACCTGGTTGAGGTGGGGCTAGTTTTTATTTCTTTATACACACATGTTCCCAACGTATGGGCCAAGCTCCTTCTGAGCAGTTAAGAGATAACATATCTGATGGGTGGCGAAAAGAAGAAGAAGAAGAAGAAGAGTAGAACATGAAGGTAAACAAAAAAACTAACAAAAAAAAAATTTACCCACCACTTTTATTCAACCTTGAAAACTACTGTTTTTTCAATGTCATCTAACTTTTCTAATGAACAAATGAATGAAACTCTGCAGTCTTTCAAGGAAAACATGTGATCTGAACGCTTTATTACCCATCATGCTCAGCAGCCTGACCCTCCCTGATCCCCCTGGAACTACCCGTCAAATAAAGGTCAGCCCTGCTTTCACTCTGACAGGCATGTTTGTACAAACAACTCCTGGCCAAGACCTTGGTCTGCAAACTAAAACTGCCTCACAGATTAAAACAAAACAGAAAAACCCAAGACGTAATAACAAAAAAGCATAGCTGAGGGGACAGCAAGCCTGTGTTTACTGAGGCATGCTCACAGTGAGGCTGATCTAAGGTGGACTAATGAATGAACGAGACTGAGGGATCTACAAAACTCCAATTTCTCAGGTATTTTTATGAGCACTTGAAGTAAAGACTGCGGTTTGAAGGTGCATTTCTCACTCTCTTTCCCCAATTAGAGGAGCCCTCCTTAATTAAACGGCAGGCTTACAGATGGAGCAGAGGTGAGGCCGGGACAGCGGAGGGTGAGGAGATGGGGACGAGGGAGCCCGCAGAGTTTGTAATTAGCAGAGTAATGTGGGATGTCTGACAGCTGGTTAGGATTTTAACTGTTTTATTCTTTCCCTGGCTTCCCCCCGTGGCAGGTTGTTATCTGTGCCTTAGAGAGATTTCATTGGCTTCCTCTGACCCCCCGATGGGGGCTTTGAAGCTACATCTCAGTCCCTGACAGCGGGAGACCCCTAAACTTTTAGCATTAATCACACAAAAGGATTCCTCGCCTGACTCGGGCATGTGGTCCCCATTGGGGTCTCAGCAAGCATGAGCGACGATGAAAGGCGGCCCAAAGCTTGTGCACAGCACATTGGGAGCAGGAAAGCATCTCTGTGTTCTGTACTGGACCACACACACACACACACAGACACACACACGCACATTCATAAACACTGCTAACCGCACATGCATTTGAACACATTTCCAAACACCCACAGCCACACTCTGCTCGCCGCAGTCACCCAGACACCCGGTCCCCATCGTGCTGTGAAAACCTCTCAAAACAGCCGAAGCGCTGTGTCAGAAGTGACGAGAAGTGGCTGGCATTTCTGAGCAGCTTTACGACGCCCATTTGGTGACCACATCAAACTTTGCTTCGGCTGTTGCTCTTCACAGATGTTTCCCTGTCTAAAATCTTTTACCTCTTATGGACTAAGTAAAGGAGATGGAGCTGGGGCTGTTATTTGTGCTCTCATCACATATATTTATATATACACATGAAAAAGTCTTATTTTCAGAGTCAAGCAGCAGCAATATGAAGCTGCCAAGTCTCCCTTATATGTAGAAATTTAAGCCATTCCAAGTGATCCTGAGAGGATTGAATTTTCCACTTTCATTTGAATTTCTTAATCTCACTTTTCAACATGAATACTGAGAATATCCTAAAAATGCATTCATGAATTATTTAATGAATCGCACTGGCGGAGCAGATGTGTATTTCAACAAAGCAGATCCACATATGGTAAACGTTAGAGGAAATTACTGGTTAAGCACTGTAAGCTACTCTTTGCAAGCAACCTGCGCACAGTCTGGAAGGCCTAACGCAACAATACAAGAGCAAATACAACCACGGTAAGCAAAACAAAGTGGAAAATGTGCAACTTCAGTTGGAGAAGCTTTGCTGAAAAAGAGAAATCTCAGTCCCCTCGGAGTTCTTAAGGGTTTTAATCGATGCTATTCAGAGCAGAAGGCGCCTTTCCTGAAAACTACAGGAACTACAGGAAGGCTGAACTGCACCGCACTGTGTCACGTAGAGTCTTTAGAGTACAGTCAGTGGTAACGGCTCGGGAGCAGAGCAGAACACCAGCCCTCCAGTGAGTGGATTTGCCACAGTCCACTTTTTGTTAGGGCAGTAATTATAATTGGCCTATGCCAGCTACTTCTCAATCCTGAGACCTTGTCATCTTAATCTTTGCTAATCCTCCTTTGTGTTTGCAGAAATTAGTTTGTGAAGTGGGCTCAATCTAGGTCAATCCTTCGGGTGCTTTGGAAAGCCTCTGACTGGGGGTTTGTGTGTGTGTGAGTGTGTGTGTGTGTGAGTCCCCCATGACAGATTAGATGGTTGGAGGTTGAGAGGAGGGAGGACGGAGCAGGGGTGCAGCGGTGGGCACCGAGTTGGGCAAACACCTATTATCACCCGTTTTAATTGGAGATTAGTGGGAGGATTTAGCTGCGGACAGCGTTGGGTGCTGGCAGCTCTCTCTGTGGGCACGACTTTATGTCCTGCATATAAACCTGCAAATCTGTTTATGTTCAATGTAGAAAAAGAAAATCTGAAGAGAGACTTTTTGGAGAATGTTGAGACTGAAAAAAAAAAACAGAAGATGATGCCAGGCAATTCTGTTCAAAATGAGTTTGCCCTTTGACAAAGTCACACTCCCAGTGGATTCCTCATAACCCCCCCAGTAAAACATTTAGTGTTATTTTTACAGTTTCTGTGTGGATTAAACCAATAAAATATTATTTTAATCATCGAGCCTTTGGGCAGATTCTGTCACCATTTGAAAAAGCCAAGCTACCTCGCCATGTTTCCAGCGTTTATGCTGAGCTATGCTAATCGGCCTGCTGCCTATAGCTTCATATTTAGCATACAGACACGAGAGTCTCTCTCATGAATTCTGCACCGATGAAGTTAAAGATTAAGATTAAAGAGAGGTCGAAGAGCACAATTTAGTGGAAAGTGCACTGCCGTAAACATGCAGGGATATAACCTTGGCCGGAGTGTGTTGGATTGTGATAACATGCATGCCTCTCTGTGTGTTGCTGGCGAGGGGGGTTTTAACATGATATACTGAAGCTTAATCGGGTAAATGTGCTTGAAATAATGTCTTTATCTTGCTTATTTTGCGCTTCTCCCACAACTGTCTCCTCTGTCGAGTTCTCTCCACCTCCCTGCTTCTCATTTCTCACTGTCCTCCCAGCCGTCTGCTCCTCAGCTCTGTTAGTGTTCCGCTTTTTGATATGTTTAAGCCTTTCGAGAAAAAGACATTGCAGGGCCGTCATGGAATGAATGCCTCCTTTATTCAACAGGCCGCTGGTGGGGGGCAGATTATAAACACTTCAAAAAGGGGACCGTTTCACATTTCGGGAAATGCCCCGAAGACTGATACAGCTCTCGTATCTGTGCATTAATGATTGGCCTGGCTTAGCTTAGCATAAAGAGCTACGCTATTCGGGCTCTGCACAAAGACAAAACACAATTATACCCAATTTGTTTTTACGCATACGAAGAGAAAAATGAAAAATTGTGTTTCACAGTGCATTATATTCTGGACCATTTCGTAGCCAGCAGTGGTCATAAGCTAAGCTAATGGGCTTTTTGGCAAAAATTCAATGAAGCACATTCCCCAAAATGTCAGACAATTTTTCTAAATATGATCTGGTATCTGTATCTCTGTAAGACAAAGCCCAGTTATGACGGGGATTCAGAGATATTTTCTTGGAAAAAAAAAATATCTACGTCTTTTAAAATATTTTTGGTTTTAAAGCTGCAGGGCGAATAAATCCTCTGTACAATACTTCACCCTGCAGTTCTCATCCACATAAAGACTTTAATCCACAGAGCATCTTATATCGAGGAGTGAAGGGTTTGGAGGAGGCAGAGTTTATGAAGCCGTTGTGAAAAGCTCCTTATGAAACGTATTAATGCATTTGAAAATCATCTCGTCACCAGTTTGGGGTTTGTTTTAGATTTTCTTTGCCTAACACCTCGTTTCCCCGCTCTCAGATAAGCAGCAATGTTTTTTTTCCTTCCACCATCCATCCATCTTTACTCCATCCATCTCTCTCCTCTCTTCATCTCTGCTTTTCCATCCGGAGAGACTCTGACCCACTTTTCAACTTTCAACTCCTCTTGACTTTTTTTTCGTGAGAGCCATCAGCAGCAGAAAAACTCTCCATCTATCAGATCACATGCACTGAGCACAAACACACACACAGGCAGTGACCTCATGACTAATCAGCTGGAACTGTTTTTCTCCCCAAAAGGTTGCAAACCACCCAGAGAACCCTCGACTTCACCTCACACCATCTGGATCTGGCCGAACAAACTGCCAGTCAAGGTGACGGGACACCCACCCTTCCTAAAAACTTTGCAAGATCAGATGTTGCTTTTTAATTAGACTTTATGACATTTTTTTTTAAAAAGTCCCACCAGATACCTGCAGGCTGAATGTAAAGCAACCTCCGATAACAGCTCTGTTTCTGATGGTCTCTCAATTCATATCAAATTTATTAATAATGTTTTTTGTTTGTTTTACTGAACCATCAAATGTAAAAAAAAAAAAAAAAAAACAACAACAACAACAACAACAACAAAAAAACAAAACAGTGAGTTCCTCAGTTTCCCTTTCAACCTCCTCTAAAAGCCTCGGATGGACGTGGTCCCCGCAGTCGGCCAAAACCGAGATGCTGTTTCCATGGCAACCAGACGTGCTCCATATGCCGATGAATGCCACGGGGTTGAAAGCTCGAGTAGAGGCTAGCATCAAACGGGATGTTGTGAGTTATGATTTATTTTGCATCTTTTTAGTGGAATTAGTATTTTATTACATTTTTTAAATGCATTCTTTTTTTTTAATAAAGGGCCACACATTGGACTCAAACCTGCTTCCTGTGTTTAGGACAGAGCCATAATGCGACTCCTCCCAGGTGAGCGACCTTTTCCTCCTCTCCTCTCCTCTCCATTAGCCATCCCTCCTCTATCCCGTTAATGCTGACTGAGCCACCACTTGGGCACCAGTCCAGTCCAAATGAGTCCACTTTGGCCCTGGCCTCAGCATGATGGCTGCCGCCTGGCGTTGGTCCATTTGTGATGGAGCAAGTCGCCCTACTTTGGACATCACTCAAGGTCACTGTTCATTACTCGCATTTCTGTTTCCTGAGGCAGCTTGTGTTCTGTGATTTTTTTTTTTTTTTTTTTAGGACCAACCGAAAGAGCTGAACCTGTTAATGTTAGTGTCATTGAACGTCCTGGAGCCAAAGCCTGAAGAATGACATTAGTGTGTCTTTTATCTCCAGGTTGTGAAGCCATGTTTGATACGGTATGGCTGTATTGCGAGCATCTGTTATCCCAGAATGCCTCTGGGGGTCTCAGTCTCTCTCTGTGCAATGACACTGGAATTTTAATTGACCTAGAAATCACTAGGTGTTTTTCTGCTCAGCTCTGGAGAGACACAAAGTCATAAATACGCTATAGGTACATATAAAACATGCACTGGACTACATTAAAACTAATTTAAACTAACTGTTTTTCCATATCACGTGAGAAAACACTCTGTTTAAATAAACTGTACTCACATTAACACATTTGACTGATGGATTCACTTCTCAGTTATCAACATGTCTTTAAGAGACCAACACCAACAAACTTCCCTCCTCTCTTGCTTTACGCCCAGAGTCTGTTTGTTCCAGTGAAAAAACTGTGGGTGGGTCATAAATGAGTCATAAATATAAAATAACCAAAGGGTTCAGTAATCTAAAACTGCCGGGACCTGCAGTTTGTTAACGTTACTCAAACAAGACTAATGAGTGTTTTTGTTGTGGGGACTATTTTCAGTTGCGGAATAATTTACTCAGTACTCTGGTGAGCACTTACAGCGTGGGGATGATGCCTGTGGGAGCAGAATAAATTACATTATATTACTATCACTGAGCAGCGTGAGGAACGAGGTTTTGGGTGGCTGTTGGTTTTGGTCATTGCATGACGTTTGGGGACGATAAGAAAGCTGCCAGCCATGAAGGGCACGTAGCAGTCAGCAGTGTGATACGATCAGGAGTGCTCAATAAAATAAAATAAAATAAAAAAACAAAAATGAAACAAGTCACCAAGTGTTATTTTGTCCTGTTTTATCTGCACCCTGCACTTTGTTTTTTTTTTTATTTTGAATTCCTCCCTCCAAAGGCATCTCCCCACCTCGATTTCTTTCTTTTTTTTTTTTTTTTTTTTGTGACTCTCCAAAAGACAAAGCCCATCAGAGAATTTAAGGATACTTAAATACTGGAGCAATCAACTCAAATGATTGCTTGATTTTATTTCTATTATTATTGTTACTATGGATAAAAAGGTATCATCAATCAACTTTCATCCAAATGTGGACCACATTTAAAAATCAGAAGGAGTTCTGATTCAGCTCTCTGGTGCAGTGGACACGTAATTGATGCTTAGCTAATGTATTTGCTACACATACTCCAAAATTTTGTCAATTTCAAAACGCCAAAATATAATCAAACTTTTTTCTGATATTTTGTCTTTCCACGTTCCATTGAAAATGCAGATTAATTGCAGAAAGAAGGAATATGGTCACTTGTTAGCACTCAATAACATCTGGTGTATTTGGCAAAACACCAACGGCGATATATTCAGTCTATTTGACCAAACATGTGTGAATCACAGGAATGTTGGCACGACGCTGGAATGTAAACTAACCAAATATCAATGGGTTTTTCATCCACTAAGCGTTAACACACACACACCTGCCAGTGTGCTTCAGGCTACTGCCACGTTCAATGATGGCAACTGCAGCAGTCACATCTCATGCAAATAAGCTGGTATAGCTGTTGCTGAGCAGGTCACAGCAGTCCACAGGTTACAGTTTAACCCCGCTTGTTAAAGCAGTCAGGTAGTGGCAGAAGCGTTAAATAGCAGGTCAGCCTGCAGCAGCCCCCCCTCACACACACACCCCCGACCATCCGTCCTTGTGTTACATTTCCACACTAAAATCCTAACAAGCCTATTGCGATTCAGGAGAGGGCGTTTAATTTGCCCCGGAGCCAACATTTTTTCCAGCATGTGTACACTGTAATGAGATTTCCACTGCATTTCCCCCAGCTTTGAAGCCATTCTCACCACATTTGAATAGAGACAAGCTGCCGCAGTTCCCCCAGAAATAAAACTTTATGGTGAATAACAATAAGTACTCCAGGTTGTCTGTTGGTTTTGCATCATTTTGAATCCTTTCAGAGAGAGAGAGAGAGACTTGGTAACATAATGCCTTGTTGTTTTTTTTTTTTATTATTATCATTACTGACTGTCTTCCAGTGAGGAGAAATAATGGACTAAAATGACTCATACTGCAGCACTGTGGGCATCATCTTTCGTCGTTTATTGGCCTTATTTTACCAAGAAACTATTACTAATTCCTGCTCACAGTTTAAAGGGGGTGTCAGGCCAATGGAACAAATCAATCATCAGTCATGCAAGACGCAGTGGATGGGCTGTAATGCCTCAGTGGCTTAGAAGCAGTAGCACAACAAATAAAAGATTATGAGAATTTGCAAATATCACCACAACACTATAGAGGAGCATCAGTTCATTCATCATACTGATGGAAGAACAGATAGATGCTGCCGCGGCTGAGGCTCAATATGATCAGAAAAGCAAATCATACCGCAGCAAAATGAGAATTGTCATCAGCAATTATAAAAATGAAAAAGTGCATACAAGATTATGCCTAACTGTATTTTTCTCTACATATGTGATGTCATGGCACGTTACATTTGCAAAGACAAGTGTAAAAAAAAAAAAAGAAAATGCTGGCTAAGTGAACATTAGCAGAAAAAATATGTTAAAATCAACATCTGCTGAGTATTTAAAATGACCTCGGAAACTCCATCTGCCGAAGAACACAGTCGAAGCCCTGAGGGTTAGGTGGCCCTTCACTTAAGGCTGTTTGTCAAAAACTCACTTGTGTGCCAATTAATTTGATGGACAACGTAGAAAGTCATCGTGGGAGAGTTTAAATGAAGTTGAGATTTAAATTTGATTTGAAATTTACTGCAAATAGTTACTCTGAAGACTAAATAACAAAGAAGATTAGGGGAGATATGTGCACATTAAAAAGTAATGAGACAGTTTCAGCACCTACATTTGTTCAAGATAATTAAAAAAGATGGTGAATAATGAATAGATAACAATGAGACGGTTGAAAATACAGCCTGTATTCAAGTGGGATTATAGTTGCCTGCTCTAATATCATTGTAAAAACATCGCCACCCATTCTGCTGCATACGTGCCCAGATGAATAAAGACCATAAAGCAATGAGTCAGAAATAAAAAGGATATTCAGGGGGGTGGATGGAGAAATATACTGCGAGGGCCGACTCCCAGAGCTGAATTAGTTACACCAATACATCAGGTACGAAGCATTAAGAGTAAAACCTCGAAAAACCTGACATTGCAATCCCACATCAGCCCCCCGCAGCCCCAGCTGAGGGCCCCATCTGTCATAATCACTCGCATGTGTTTTGGGAAAGGCGCCCGGGGCCGTCCTCCAAAGGCACCCAAACATACCCGGCTTCTCCTGATTAATCCCTCACAGGGCAGACGCACTGTGTGATTTCTTAACACACACAGACACGACACTTTTGATTGGCTGGGGAAACATAACTCCCACCCCCTCTACTGTACGGCTCATTCATAAAAAAAAAAAAAAAAAAAAACAATATGTGTGGAAACGCTCCATAATTGTGCACACGTATGTTGATTTCTCACAGGGGTTGTGCGATGGGAGTATAATTGTCCGTTCTCTGGTATTGTGTAAGCAGTTTTATCGGGGTGAGCTTCTGGCACCTGCTTCCTGTTAATTGCTAGCGGCTTGTCGTTTTGTTCCTCACTCCCAGAACTTTGTTCTGGCCTCTTCTGCTCCTCCTCACCTCTTCACCCCTCGCGGCGCTGCTGCTGCCTGCGTCTCCTGCTGGGGCAGACCGTCGTCTACTTGTTAGCTCCCCGCCGGGCGCCCATTTGGGACAACACTTGGGGATGGATGCTACGCTGGAGTAGCTTTTGCAATTTAGAGGACAGCCGAGGGAGGTAGATGAGTATCGGTTTGAGCTGCACACTTTCTCCTTGTGTCTCGCATCCGTTTCCTCTCTCCCCTTTTGTAATGTTGTGAAATGCGGTGTGGGCTTATTAAACAGATGTATTTGCATATGTTAATCATCTCCTTGCAAAAGTGTGAAATCCTGCCTGGCTTGTCGTACAACTTGTCTACATTGATGAGGAAAGATCTGAAAATCCCGTCACAGCCTAATGTTTCTCCAAACACATTAGCATTTGTAAAACGTGTATTAAATCACAAATGAAATTCAGAATGAGTCAAATATTGCTTTCCGCTCTGTGAGGCTGTGCACCGTCACAGTTGGGCTAAAGGCTAACATGTTTGAATACATACAGCAGCTGAGGCTGAATAATAGTGCCAAAGGTCAACTGCAATTTATCTTAACTTGCATCCGACCATCATATTTACCGGCAGAAATCTCTGATTTAATCAGGAAAAGTCATGCATCAGTTGGGGAAAGTAACGCTGACAGGAATCTGTGATTTTTTTTTTTTTTCCATTTTGGGGTCATGTGACCATGTCCAGCGCTGTTCCTGAGATTTTTTTTTTTTTTAAAGATAAACTTGTACTTGTGGTTCTTTTCTGTGCAATTCAATTTAGTTTCAGCGTTTTACCAATAAGTAAAATATCTGATATTATCAGGTTACACTGGCTTGTTTACAGCCCGTCTGAGACCTCTTCCTGTTAATCTTTTGTCCTCATCTGACTTAATTTTTTTATTTTTGTATTTTTTTTTTACAATTTTCCCTATGACTCTGGTATTAAATTTTAATTGGACCACTGAGGCCACCATTCTTTCGTGTGAAAGATGCAGATATTCCCGCTCTGATTACCTAACCTGCCCGGCTCTCTGTGGACGTGCGTCAGTGGCTTTAAATGTGTAGTTTGCTGAAGAGTTTCAATAATTCACTGCACCGTATGTGTCAGAGTTCTGTTGTGCGCGGGGAGGACTCGTGGGCGTAAATATTTGATGTCCTCCTTTCTATGTGTGAGCTGGGACGAAGCTGATGGATGACCCCTGATGTTTGTGTGTGTCAGTGTTATTCATCAGACTAATGTGGGAGACAGAAAGAAACACACAGAGACTCAACCAGGCCGTCTCAGGTCAAACTAGTTTTTCTTGCATTTGCTTTTTTACTTCAGCTGCCTGCCGAAGTAATCAATTGTTAACGGACCCCTCTTACAGATAAATCATGAATAATTTACTGTAAACCTTTCCTTTCACCTGTAATAGGTTTATCTGTCACTCAGACCGAAGTAGTAAATGGAAACGATGAGAACAAAACAATAAATAATACATAAGATCAGACTTGAACGCTCCTGCAGGTAAACTGAGCACATAAAGACTGTGGCGAGAACAGAACTTGTCAGTTGTGAATCAGGGTTAGTCTGGGCTCAGACTTATGATTGTGCTTCGTCGGCTCTGCATGAAGGTGATCATCCGATAGTAACAACTGCGCTGGACAGGGATTCTTTTTCTCTCAGGCTCTGAATGAGGTGTTACTGCTGCGAAGGCTGCAGTATCAGATGATAGAAGGGTTGTGTTTCGCTCTCCTGATGTGCCTGACGATGACCAAGGCTGCGCTCATCCGCTAATCCAGTTTAGGTTTCATCACAGAACTTGTCCAAACAGAAGGAAGTGTGTTAAACAAAGGGGCTCCTGAGAGTCAAACAGAATCTGAATGCAAAAGAAAACGATATACAACTGTCCTAAACTGAGCTTTCCTCAAACTACCAGTTTATATGAAGCACTCTGACGTGAACACAATATTTTGTCACCTCCACGCTGAAGTTCGAGAACGACCTGCGATGTGGTCATGCAACACCCTTGACTGATTGTCACAAGCAGGCACAACCAAGAAAATATTCACAAAAGGAAGTCGGTTCACACAATTATCACCGTCATCTTTGCCCACATGGTATGCAGCTGAAATATGAAGGTGACTGAGTGTTTTCATTTCCCAACTTAGCCTCGAACATGCTAAGCTCTGGAATGAGGTCACAGTCTCACCCAGATGAGAGTTCAATGCAAACCGCTGGTGCAAGGAAGAGGAGGCAAGATGCGTGAATTATGGGAGACAAGCGTGCAGCCATTGGCCCAATAACAATGTTGGCATCAGACGAAGCTTGCTGTGATATTTCTCACAGAAGAGAAGTTCTTCTCTGCTGGAGCCCAAAAATCCTCCTTCCTGTCTGTCAAACAACTGCAGAATAGGTGAATCAGTGTTTTAGCCATGTACTTAATAGCCTGTCAGTGTGTGTGTGTGTGTGTGTGTGTGTGTGTGTGTGGGGGCGGGTGCAAGAATGTCTTTTGCATCCACTAATTTACTTTTCTGAGGCAGCGATACATAATGAAGAGGAACTTCAGTCGTTTCTATAGAGCCAACACATTACATCCAGAGGAGAGTAAAAAAAGAAATACTACCATAAAGTCACTAAAGTGTCTTTATCTCCGAAATGAGAAGGAGCTTTTTTTATTCAGCCAGCATTGAGGACACAAAAAAGGCAGAAAAAAAAAAAAACATCCTCACAATGTGAGACAGACAAGATTAAAAACTGAGAGAGAATTTTCTTCTCAAGCGAAAAATGAGACGAAGACTAAAACCTTTTTTTCTCCTAAATAATGGGAACACATTTAACTGACATGCTTCTTCTGCGTTTGTTGAGTCTCCTCAGAGTTCAGGGCGAAGAAGAAAACAACAACAGGATTACAGCCAAAAATGGGAAAACTCAACCGAGGCAAACACAAATACAAAAGTTCAACATTGATCCTAAACTCTAAATTCAGAGCTCTGTCTGATTAACTGCAGGTTTATACTGCCTGTTGCCTGAAGTCCAAACCTCTTCAATTTGTTATTATTATAATCTTTATATAAAAACAGCCTGATCAGGCTCACTGCTGTCTCAGCCAGACAGACCATCACTGCAAATGAGAGGGAGTTTTTCAGAATAAAACGTTTTTTACTGTCATCATCAGCCTAGACAGCACAGAGATTGTTAAAGGACACTCCAGCTACGTAAAGGTGAAAATGTTTCTAGTAGAACTAAAGTGGTTTTGGTTGCTTTTGTCAGTGAATCTCTCTGTTTTTTTTTTTCATATCTGGCTGTCGGCAGCAAAAACAGAAGGAGCACTTGTTTGTAGAAAACACACCGAGAGCTTCGGACACGTGGCACGAAAGTGAAATTCCACTTTTACCATCGTCGTAAAAACTCCCTTAGCCGTTTTCTCTTTCTGCTGTTGTGTCCTCGTCAGGATTAGCAGAAGCGGAGGAATGTCGTCAACAAAAGCATCTCAACTCACTTCCCACTTTCATATTTCATCTGGCAGTTTTGTCACTGACTCACAACTGCAAGGCATGTACAAACAGGAAGACTTTAAAAATGTCTCAGGCGGAGAAAACTGTGACAATATGGGCAAATTAAGAAATGATGACCCTGAGCAGCGTGTGTCTGTGTTGTTTAAACGAGATTGGAAGAGAGAATATTTGAGTCTCCATTAAGATTTAACTTGTGTTTACGCTCATTTGGTGAGATAACACGCACTAATGGAATATTACTAATTCATCCTTTAAGACAAGAAGAAACTTTATACAACAAAACAGACTCATCTGTGGACGACTGCCTGTCCAAAGAAATGCACAAGCTGGGCCAACATGCCAATTACAAGGTATGAAAAAGTGGGCGACATTTGCGTCACAGCAGAAGACGGCGAACCCAAAGGGCGAATGCCTTTCCCTGGAAAAGTCTGAATTCAGTCTCATCGGCGTAATGAGGAAACGTTTTTAATGAACACATCTGTCACAAAGCCGTGAATGTTTCTGCAAAACATTCACTGACTTTGTTCATTTGTTTTCCCTGCAATGTGTGCTCCTGCTCAAAGCAACTAAAGCGTGATTAGTGTTTTTATGATTATGTTTAGACTCTCACTGCGCTCGGTTTAGGTTCATCTTAACCACGCTGCTTTTGTCGTTTAATCTTCACCATACGAGAGGCTCAGCATTTGAGTCAAGTACGGCGCTGTATCCCCCCCACTATGGCTGTCCTCGTTACGAAAAATGGTGCCACAGATCATGATTACATTTCTGCTGAGACAAATTTGTAGCATTTGCGTGTAATTTGTAGGGGAGAGGCTGGAGATGTAAACACATGTAAATAATGAGTGCAGAATAAAAGGCACCAAGAATATGATCTTTGTAAAAAATATCTGTTTTTCTGCCGTGCTGCTTGGTCTCAATTCTATCTGTTATTTTTCAAAGAACTTTTCAAATGTTCTGTCAGCAGCCTTGACCCTTCTGCTGCTGAATGAAGAATGATAGGTTACTGGCCCTGCATAAAGAAAATACAAACTCGATCGGGGAGCGCAGATGAAGTCAATCACATGAAAATGGAAAGTATCGCCTCTCCGCTTAGGCCAACATAAATACAGGTCTTACAGTTGTTAAGTGGGCTACGCTGTGGCTGTGCTATCGAGCTCTATGTGCTTGGTTTAAATGTTTAAAAGCCTCCCACTCTCAGGGACGAGGCATCCAGATGCTTCAGCGTTTGATAAACCTCCTGGCTTCATCTGACTTTCAAGGATATGTGGATCAGCTCTTTTCTGGATTTGGCCCGAGAGCGACTGTAGCAGTTCTGCTGCTGCTGCTATAGTTTGAAATAATGAGCAGCCCTTTCCAAGTCTCAACCCCTGCTACTCACCCGAGGAGGAGGGTCGGGGGGGGGGGGGCAGCTCTCTCTTCGTTACGTTTCCTGCCGCTGCAGCAACAAGCTTGTGAAGTTGGATCCTTAAACATTATGACTGGCTTTTATTATCTCGGTGAACTTCATCAGGTTATTTAATCGTGTGTACAGGAGGAGGCAGTGATCGACTCGACTCTTTTGTTGGCCGACATTGGAGGGGGGGGGGGGGGGCGTGGTGATTTAGTAGCCCTCCACTGTGCTCGGGGCTTTGGGAAATTGATTGGAAGGGCCGAGGCCTACTGATGGCACTTCATATATCAACCATATCCTCCTGACAGAAAACCACAGAGGCTTGTGGACTGGAGGCAGAGACTGGACAAAGCTCGACGATCGATACTTTACTGCAGATACATACATATCAAAAATATGAATCATCCATTGTGTTCTCATTTCATGTTTTTCAGGCTTTATCCGTATCCAAAGCCATTACAGACAGACCTAAAATTTAAATATCAGCGGAAGGCTTTACACAACACTGCAAATGTAACAGCTATTATGAGATGCGAGTTGTCCATTTTCAGAGATATTACTGCAGGTCAGACTAGCTCTTGGCTCACACTGAAGGTGTTATCTCACAGTGTTAACACATTCTAAGATTGTGAATAAAGAAGGAGGGGGGAGGGGTGGACGTGATTCACAAACCAAGCAGGAATACATGACTGCTCCTGTCACAATGCTCTAAAAGCCATTCGCTGACGTGAATTTAATGCTGGAAAAAGTTGTCGGAGGGGAAAAGATGACAAAAGGAGAGATAATGAACACAATGTTCACATCGTTGTCAAAGTAAAAGAACTCTTGGATTATAACGTATTCAGCATTGTGCTTTCTTTTATCAGCCAAGACTTTTCATTTCTAAGTTGCTGAATTGATGCTGTCCAGTTTTCCATGAAATCTGATGCTCTTGACTGGATTTGAGGTTTAAAGTTAAAGTTTTGAGGCAGTTTTTGAAGGTAAGCAGCCCTTACCAAGTTCAAACCTGAGACTCCACTGGTCCTCCTGCTGCCTCACAGCTTTGTCAGCCAGGGCTCGGCACCAAGTTAAGCTTGAATTTTTCATTTTTGTACCCGACTGCATAACTGTAACTGGTTCAAAACGACTGGCCTGGTCAGCTTAAATAGGTAACTCCTGCTATGAAACTCTTCCTGCTGCGGTTAGCAGGCAAAATGAACTTGAACTTGGAAACCAGCCTTTGTTCATTTTTGTCTAAAATAATGGACCCGACTGTTGTTGGTTACACAATAAATCAACCAGAGGAATCTAAATCAGAGACACAGAAACGAAGATGGTTTGAACTTCACGTTGCTTCCTGAGGACCCGAAACGAACACGACGTTTGTGTATTCCTACCACGCCGTCAGTGCCCTTTCGGCTCGAGCCCTGCGAGGGAGCGGAGGAAAAGGATGAATGGATTACAAGATACGAATCAAAGTAGAGACAGAGCAGCGGAAAGAAAAAGAGAGGAAGACGGCAAGGTGAGAGAGGGGAGGGATGGCGAGGGGTGCGGGAAGGAGAGATAGAAATCTGAAATGAGGAAGAGAGAACGTGAACCTGTGCAATCCCTCAGCTCAGGCCCTGCTGACTTGAATTCTCCTTCGGCCAAGCAGACGCATCCAAGAAAGATCGTGCCATAAAAATGATACACTGTAGGGACTTCGGCCACAGCCAGGGGAATATACATTATACATATCCTGGATTTCATTACGACTCAGGCTGCACACAGCAGTGTCCTCTTCTCATCTCCTTCCCCTTTATTACCTCCATTTCTCACACAGAGAATTCATTAGAAATTGACCGAGTGACAAGTGTGGGACTTAAATCGCTTAATGGAGGCAGTCAGGAGATAATAGACACTGCTCCTTGTGCGTGCGTCGCCAGGAGGCGTCGACTCTCTTTTGTGGAAGGCAGATTATTTTAGTTTGTCCGACTTTCTCACACATTAACAGCAACTGCTAACCTTGTTTAAAGTTAACTTTCTGCACAAATAACCCAAAGGTGTTCACCTGCCTGTAATGGAAATGTGGACAGATAAGATTGTTTCACACACACATGCCTTATCACACGGCTTCCAGGTAACTGTGTGCTCATCATGTTTCCCACTGCGGAAACACTGATCTTTGGTTGCAGATTGCAAGCTGTGTTTACATTATACTTTTGAGTTTGAATAGGATGATTGTTGTATGAAGGAAGCTCCTCACACACAGGTTGGCGCAGAGCTGCGGTGGCATGAACACAATTAAAACAGGAAGTGAGACAATGGCAGATGACAGACACCTGATCATTTGTCATGATCTTACCTTTTTGGCTGATTTACACCTCATCTTTAACTATGTCATGAAGCTTAGAGATAACGTGAGAGTCAGTTCCTGGTTTGACAATGAACAATAACGCCCCATTTTATTCTTATCTGAGAATCTTTGAATGCGAGAAGTAACAGGAAGGATTTAACCATTTTTCCGGTGAATTATCAGAGCGTTTAATCTGTTTATGAATGAGGACAGATGTTTTTTGTGTTGTTTTTGGCTTAAAAAAAAAAAAAAAAAAAGCATTCATTAATGTAGTATCTGGATGGAAAGTTTTCATCTAGCTTCTCTCTGGTGCATGCACATAATCAAAAAGCAGAGCATTGACTGGGAGGCGTAGTTCGAGATTGCAGCACAGCAAAACATCAGCATTAATAACAGTTTATTTAGCAGTCTTGCAAAGAGCTTCAACCATCATGGTGTTTGCACTACAAGAACTTACAGCAGCGCTACTTCTACAGGCCACAGTGGATACCACAGCGTCAGAAAGGAGAGTCGCTAAAGCAGGTAAATTGATAAGATTACAGGATATTATCTCCATCCTGATATAACAAGAGTCATACAGCAATCAGGTTATTCCTGTGTGAATTAATACACCAAATCCAGTTAAAACTCAGCGTGCCGGCCGGGGAGCTGGACTGAGCCCGAGCAACCTTGAGAACAATGAGACGTCTGGAAGGTGAGCTCACTCCTTAAAAGACAGGGTGGAGCTGGTGCTAGGGATTGTACATGGATTTAACCCAGACTGATGGCGTTAGAACTGTGCAGACAGACTCTGGTATGTCATAATTCATACACTTACACGCACGAGCATATGGAACCGTACAAGCAAGAAATATGCTGGAAACTCAAACGCGCTCACCCCCCCACCCAAAAAAAAAAAAAAAGAAAGAAAAGTCATGGAAGCGGTTAGCCGATCCTACTTGAATTGAATCGGGCCTCTTCCAGAGATACTTATCTCTGAAAACTCTACATGCTAGTTAAACACACTCTCCTCCTCTCCCCGCAGTGCTCGTCCTTGTTAGAGTAACTGGGGAGATGAGGAGAGGCTGTGTTTTGTTTTTATAGGCACGCAGCCCAGACCGACCTCTCCTGGCATTCAGCCAGGGCGGAGACACTTGACTTAATCCAACATGATGAAGTGGTGAAGCTATCCAGTCATGCTGGACTCCAGCTCTGGGTGGTGCGACAGAGATGACGAAACTAAAGCAATAATGAACAATGATGTCTGCCTCAATGGATCAGGTTCGCAGGGACTTATGGGACAAGACGGGAGTATGGTGTATCTGGGACTCCTTGGCTTGCCCTTCAAAAGGAAACGCTAAAAAAATAAAAAAGATAAAATGGATTGAGTCACTCTCTCCTCCATCTTACTGTATGTTTCACATTTATACCGTTTAAGTTGTATGTTCTAGCTGATTGCGTGCTTTTTTTTTTTTTTATCCAGAAATCTAAAAAGGTATTCAGGGTTTTAAGGTTAATTACAGACCAGACTTCACAAGGGATCTTGAGACAGTTGCACTACACAGGAGCAAAATAATTAGGGAAAGTAAGCAAAGCAGGCCCAAAAGGTAACGAGGCATTAATTAGAAAAAGGACAAGATGGCCGAGAAGAATATGCAACTGGAGTGTAAAAGTGTAAGTAGTATCTAAAAACGGCTGTTTAATGACCTACAGACTCATTAACTCCACAATAACACATCAAGACGACAGTAATAAAGTAATAAATGTGTTGATGATCTGAAGTGTTTTTCCAGATGGAAGGAGGAAGGTCAAAGAGTCCATGGGAGGAGTTACCCCAGCAAACAGCTGAAAAGACAAAGCCAGAGCAGATCGACCAGCTAAACAGGGAGTAATGGAACACAGTGTGAACCGAGTTATTTGGCCATTATAATCAAGAATGCAACACATTTCTGATGAGTAACATATGATAGTCAATAATAGATGTGTATAATTAAAGGCTTATAAGATCCAAACACTAAACTGCTATCTAGAATGGAAAGTATTATCCTGAAAAATCCCAAACACATCTTTTGTGTAAACTGTGGCCGGGTAGATAATAGGAATGCATTTACCAGGGTTGTGTTTCACATCTAACATCTTGTCAGACAAGATCACAGTTATGAGGTTCAGCAAAAGTTGAACGAGTTTCAACCCTGATGTCCCCAAATTCACATGAATAAAAGGTGTTTTGTTTTGTTTTTGTTTTTGTTTTTTTGTTGTTTTTTTTACACTGGGGACGTTTTGATTCACAAATCTTCAGGCAGAGGCAGAAATGATGTTCGTCCCGCAGCATCCGCCAGCTCATCTCCATCCAACCTTCCAAGCCTGTCCACAAGGTTTGCTTCTTTCTCTACGTTATTCTGTCACAAGTTTGGCACATTAATGTTTCTCTCAGCGGGAACTGATGATGGCTGGCGCGACGTTTGGAGTCGTCATTAATAAATGTTCGGGGGTTTGCTTCATTTCAATTCTTCATCTGCTTGCTGACAGCGTGTTTCAGAGTGTTTTTGTACACGGGAATATAAGACAAGATAAAGAAATCAATTGAATATCAACAAACAGGATCACGTATATTTGTGATATATCATCACGCATACGAAGGCATGTGTGCTGTGATCGCACCAAAGCTCCATCCCCCGACCACCGCCACCGCTCATCCAAGTACAACCACGATGTGATTTATGACTCCAGTGCTGGACGCTACTCTGCAGGGTAATGCATTAAGCTCTTATCTGCCTCTCCCGTAGAAGGCGGCCCTCATATCACACTGGAGAGGAGAGCCGCCCTATAAACCATCGTCACTAGAGATTCATCCGCCCACGAAGCTGCAGAGAGAGGAGAAACACACCGAAAATGCTTTCTTATTGATGGGAAGTCGGTTTGGCTGAAAGCAGTAGGTGGGAGCGACGTTTGAAGAGCGCGTGAAATGTAGAGTGAGGTCAGTGAGCACGGGCTGAGATGTTAGAAGGAGGTATTAAAAAAAAAAAAAAGTAGGTTTCTGAAGGAGATAAGCTACCAAAGGTTACTTAAAGTTTAAAAAAAAAGGTAAAAACTTGCCGCATCTGCGCAGGTGGAATATTTCAGGATGCTTTGCGTCTTCAAAGATGATGTCAAAATATAACCTGCTAAGTCTGATTCCACCTAACAAGCTCAAACTAAATCCTTTCACTTTGGTCTTCCCAGAGAGAGAGATGTTAGCTGAATATTAATAAAGCACAGAGGTAGTATAAAGGAGACACAATGACATTCTTTTAACATCTGAACTATGAATACACAAGCTGAGCTCATACAGTAGAGGTGATGTTTGTGCGTAGGTGTTGGAGGCTACACAAAAGAAAGCAAAATCAAAATGCTACAGGCTTTTACTGTAGTTTGTTCATGCTGGCAGCAGCCGCTTTCAGGAGACTCACATCTGAAGAAACTGAGCCCAACCAAAGTTCACTTTTGATGCCAGCTTGTTCAAAATTCAAAGTCAAAGTCATTTCCATTCATTTCTTCTCCAGTAGATGAAAACGTGGAAGGCGCGGCGAGCCATGGCGATTTTTTTTTTTTTTAAAACAGCAGACAGCTGCTGTTAGAGACCGAGGGCACTTCCCCACTTCCTCCAGACTAGAGTCTGGCTTTAAAAGTTAGAAAGTTAAATATCAAACCTCACAGCAGCCTGGTTCCGTCCAAGGGGCGAATTTTTAAACGCTTAAAATTAGTGCGTGTATTTGACTGAAAGGTGACTGAGCGCAGTCTGGAGGAGTACGGTGGAGTCGAACACGAGCGCGATTAGCTGTGAGCAAAGCGCTCCTCAGAAACCGGCATCCACGTCTCAGGAGGCGGTGAAGACCAAAAACGGAGCAAAAAGAGACTTTCCACTGCAGCTCCCCTGCTTAATATACAAGCAAGCATCTTATTTTCTCACAGCAAAGTCCAACAAATGTCACCACTTCTATAGAACGAATAAGTTAAAAAAAAAAAAAAAAAAAACTGCCCACAGAAATCTTTCACCCTGCAGTCTGAGCATGAAGTTTGTTTACAGTGTTTGCTTTCTGATTAATCCTCCCTTGCAGTTGCCTTCGGGATTAATGCTGGAACTCAACATAAACAGACAAATACACCCACTTTATTTGGCTGATGGAAACTATTTAAGCATTATGTAGATTAGCTTCCACTAAACTTAGTGGTTTTCTGTCCAAATGAGACTTCCTGCTTTTTTGCAGCTCCTTTTATTAAACTTTGTGACACAAGGAAACACTTCATGGCCCACATGCACAGGACGGATGATTTCACATTATGCTGAGACGGATGTGAATAAAACAAACATTGTGGAGATGTCAGAGACACACAGCTTACCTAAAGCATGCAGGGATTTTTTTTTTTTAAAGAGGATGTTTAAAATGATTGCACTTTTTAGCTAAACAAACCATCATATTCTTTTATTTTTTCTGGACTTAAACATAATCCTTTGGAGACTACAGATATAATAAAAACAAAAGCTCTAAGTGTTGTGTTATTCTTTCTTTAGTCTCCATTTTCACATTCCTCTGCTTCTATCTCATCACTGCGTTCAAGCGAAGCGGTGGGAGCTAAATAGAGACTCCCCACATTCATCTTTGTCAAGTACAGTCTCTCTTTCATTTCCTGACTCCCCGTCTCTCCTTCTCCTTAATTGTCCCTCTCACTCATTTTCCTTTTTTTCGGTCACCAAAACTACGCAGCAGCACGCTTAATGGTTAGTTAATCCACATTCCTCTCACTGATAAAATCTATAATTAGTCGTCTGAACTCCGCCCATCTGTCCCTCAGGTACAGAGCAGTGCAGAGGTTGATCTGCTATCTGTGGTCCAGAGTGCAGATGTCTCCAGATGTTTGACCGTACCCCTCTTCTTTCTGTCTGGGTAAACACAGACGGCGCAGAGGCGCATCGGCCTCACAGAAGCGGAAACATGAAATACAATTGAAGTAAATCCAGGCAGATGAGTTTATGGAGACATACAGAGAGCTAACAAGATGTTACAGGAACTGACACTGAATTGTTTCCCGAAGATTTTAAGGATGAATGGACTAAAACTTTAGTGAATTCCAAATCTGTACCTGGAAATGACGCAAGTCAACAACCAGAGCATTCCCCTTTAACCTTTTGATTCAGTTACTGCAAAACAGAGGAGGAAAAAAAAAAAAAAAAAAAAAAACCAAGGACACCGTGACAGCTGAGATTTGTAAAGCAGGCTGCAGAAAAATAGTTCATGGATGAATGAAAAAGGTAATGAAAATTTGAGAAGGTCATCTTAAAGTCGAACTTCTGATATAATAATTCACTTTTCACTAAGAAATCAGGATTCCAGCACTTGGACTTATTATACTTATATCCAAAAGATGAAATGAAATGCAGCAGTGCCATCAGACCAGTTGGATACAGCAGTTACAAGAAATGTATTTTAGATGGAAGTTATCTGGTCAGTAGTTTTCGAATTAGCTGATACTCAAGTTCAGGATTTGGAATGAGGAATAAGAATGGTGTTCCTGCTGATGGCTAAACTTTTAAAGCGACATCACTTTCTGTTAAAAACATTTTTAAGTTGAACTCACAGTTCAATTCAGAGAAAAGAAATGTTGGCAGCAATAGTAGGAGAGCACACTGAAAAAAAAAAAAAAAAAAGATTTTGTGGTGTAATAATATTTATTAGGTTAACTGTAAGGTCAGAATTATTGTATTGTATTATTATATATGCTATTCATGTAATAAACAAACTGTGTGGAAAGAGTAAGTCTTACTGTGTATTTTCACATAATATTCAAAGTCTCAGTCATTGAAAGATGGAGGTGGCTGATCTACCAGTTTTGTGCTGTGTTGCCTTGAGCGGCACGGTGACACAGTGGTTAGCAATGTCGCCCCCCAATAAGAAGGGTACAGTTCGATTCCCGGTGTGGGAATAAGTTAATTGGTGACGAGTAATGGACTGGACTATAGCAAGGAACGGCGACTGCCCCCCAGCTCCTAGACCGGTGACGGGACCCTTCCAGAGAACAAACCCCCCAGAGACCAGACCGGACCCCTGACAGACCAGACTAGTCCACACCAGACCCTTCCAGCCAACAGAGCACATGAAGTGCAAACACCTTCCTCGGCTTTCCCAAGAAAATGACACTCCAAGTTGTTTCTGTGTATATTCTGATACTATTGGTTTGGGTATTTGTGTTCACAGGAATCTAAGTATACACAATGGTGGTGTTTCTGTATTTGTTTTTGAGAGTTTGATCTGAGCCGTGCCAAACATTTACACGAGTAGAGCTAGAACAGAGTGGGCTTTGTCACAATATCCGTGCAGAGAAGCAAAGAATTTAATGTGCTGCAAGTCCGTCATGGTTGTTCTTTGGACCGCCACCTTACGATTTAAGCTGGTGTGATGCACATAATCCTGAATTAAAGACACTTTTCTGGTATTCCCTCTTTTTTTTTGTCTACAAGTCATGCAAGCTTTTCAAACACTTGGACCAGCGCTCAGGGATTTAACTGCAGCCTTTAAAACGTGCGCACCCGGTGTGGTGAGTCATGCTCACATGACTAAACTATGTGTGGAATTTAGGTTTCATTTGTGTCTTTGGTGTGGAGCCCTTTCTCACTCTGATCCACCTGATTCACAGCTTGAATTACCATGAAAAAAAAAAAAAAAAAAAAAAAGCATCTCGCCATTCAGCCAAGGCCACTGATCAAAGAGTCGCTGCAGGCGTTTTTCCACCACTTGTGCCAAAAATAATGTCTTGCATTTAGCCGTGCTTATTCTTATGGACTCCACCGCATGCTTTCACATTTCACACCAACAATGGCAGAAATCTAGTTGGGTTGATTTAAAAGAAAGACTAGTTTTGTTAAAATAAAACTAAAACATAAAAATCGAATTTTTCTCATTTTAGACACGTCGACGTGAATTTCTGAACACCTGAGCTGAACATTTTGAGGCCGCACTGATGTGCTGCATGACTCATATGTCTGTATACATTTGAGTATAATAAATTCACCGTTCACTCAACGAAACGTGTTGCAAAGTGAGTCTCTAAGCGCAGGCGAGCTGATACTTCTGTAATACAAGAGATGATGAAATAAACATTAGGGACTCCCAAAGGATACGAGAAGCAGACGGAGGCATAAACCTTCCCACCGATCTCTTACAATAAAAGTAACCCACCTCGGTAAGTTGTGTTGTAAAATTTGTGTTTCAGCTCCTTTCCAGCATTGGATGAGTGTTGAAGGAGTGACGCATGCACATCTAATCTAATCAACTTCTTTTTCTGTTGTGTCACCTTGAGAAATTAATGCTGTCGCACCTCGTGGGTCCCAAAGGGAAACAGGAGAGACTATATCAACTTACTGTCGCACAACAGAATGCAGTTTCAGACGAGCTCTGCGGGCCGTCTGCACGCTTTAAGAAAGCGCCAAGCAGACGCTCAAATTGGCACACGAGGCATACAGGATGCTGATCCGTCTTGCCATTTGGCGTGCACCCAACTTCTGCATCACTTTTAATTTATTTTGTCTTTTATTTTTAAGGTTTCATGAGTTTACATGAATTAGTCCACCTCACTTGCCCTTTAATGAAGTCTGGCTTTTTCTTCTCCGTTGGTCACATCTCAAATTAATCAACTTTCTGTCTGGCTTATATAATACAGCCATTGTACATGACAAGCCCCAGAATTTAATCTCGTAATTGAGATGCCCTTCACAGCTGATATGACAGGACCATCTATGCTGCGTGCGTTTCCCTTGAAGCACTGAGCCTTGAGCGGGGTCACTCAGCTGGAATGGGTACGCTGGGGACAAGGTCAGGAGTTCAAACAAGTGGAACTCGTCATGCAGCCGCACTTTCAAAGCTTTCAGGACGGCGTTTGTGTTTAATGGAGGGAGCTGCCTGCCTTTGCATCTCCCTGTACAGGAACGCACACGCAAGCACAAACGCTGCCGCAGCGGAGATTCACCAGCTCCTGACACCTGCCTGCACCTCGCCAAGGTCAACGATGAGGCACAAAAGAACGAAGGCTGATGGATCGTGCACACCTTCGGGCGGCTCTCTGTGTAAAGTTACTCCTGAATGACACCGTCTGTCCGTTGGTTTACTTTAGTCAGACGGCTCTGTAGGTGGATTAGAATCTGTTTGAACACAACTTGCCCCCAGGAGAACTGCAATGAGGTGGATTTGGTTAATGGGAATCTGTCCATCACCGTATCTCCACTTGCTGAACATTCAATTACCCCGCTGCCTGCTTGGCTGACTGTAATTATTCACTGATCTGGCCGATGGAGCTTTCAAGTTCAAATGGGTGGCATGAGAGCAGCGGGGGGGGGAGTGTAAGTGTAGGCGGGGGCGGCGATGGTGGAGGTGTATGGGAGGGCTTCCCTTGGGTTCATTATAGGAGAGGACGGTCATGTGTCATTGGAGTTCATTGTGACTTCGGCTCCCAGCAGCAATAGGAACCGCGGTGATTAAGTAGGATGACAGGCCGGGAAAATTGATTGCCACAAACACGCTCCTTGTGCCTTTGTGTTAGTTCTTCTGATCTTAAGAGTGTTACTCACGCGCATCCATCTCGAGAAATCCCACAATTGCCTCTCTCGAAGGACGATAGGGGGGACTAAATGAAGACAGACACGTTTGCCCACACAGTCGCCACGCTCTGGTCAGGCTGTCAGCATCAGTCAGTGAGCGTAATATTTTAATAGGCTGAGGTAACGTATAGCTGCTCATCTAGAGACCGCTGACATCCCGCTGGCAGGCGGCCAGGTGGGTTTCCCCTCTCAAAGTCTTCCCTCTTCTCTCACAGAGCATCTCTTCTCTCCCAGCTCTACTCTTTCTCCTCCGTCTCTCATTACAGCCTTATCGCAACTATTAATCTCACACAAGCACTTCACTCAGCAGATCTTATTGTGACAGCCACCTGCCCAGAAGTGCTGGTGGGAAAGAGGTAATGACCATCATTCTCTCTCTCTCTCTCCTCTGACGCCTGTTCACCCACTGACCCCAAAACCCTGACGCCTCGCAAAACTGTTTGTTGGCAGCGGCTCATAATGGCATCGTTTTGTTTCCATTAGAGGCGCCGGCGTGGTACGGAGTTGGGATAGCTGACGTAACACTGCACTGTTTCTTGTCATAACAACCTGCGCCCGGCGCGGCCAGCTGGTTGGCTGGTGAAACTGGATGCCTGCAATCATTAAACAAACTGTGCTCAACTTTATGCCCCCCCCCACCCCGCCCCACCCCCGGCCACGCACACCTCACAGATCAAGTTTCTTAAGATTTCTTTTTCTATTTGAACTACAACTCATGTCCCTTTTCTCCAAATACATTCTGACAGTTACAATCAGACGGACCGACATTAAACACATTTATTCTATACACATGTCCTTCAGCCATCCACTTTCAAAGAGCATGGAACAGCGGACATCACCACCGTTGAGTGAAAACCATCCAAAAGTTGATCTTTTAAGAAGTTAGAAAAAGATGTCTTGTTTTAAACATGACTGCCGAGCACATTTTTCATTTCATCCAGTGGGATTTCAAAGCGTTTCACAAGGCCACATGCGGTGGAGGTTTCTCAAGCCACAGAGGAGCATGCAATTCTTCAATTGAAGTGAAAACATGTAAAGTAACCCAAAGAAGACTCTCTGCACTCTCACGGTCTTAATCTGCAAACTAAATACTTTCCTCGGAGAGTGTGGTTAGTTTTTTTTCTGTTGTTGTTTTTTTTTAACATAATCTCTGTCATCTTTGCCTCCACACTTTCTCTAGACTGCCTTCTGCGGGGCCACTCATATTTATGTGATGTGCATTTCCCAGGCGGAGATAAATGAAAGAAACGTGTTGGTGTGCAGATGAATCTAAAGCCGAGGGATGAAAAACACGCCGACCAGGAGAGCTTGCTCATACATCGTGCTCGGTGTCGGAGGTTAAAGCCTGCGAGGACACGAGGGGAAAAAGCTTCCCTCGCTGCTGGGAGACGATGTGGAGGCTGGTGGTGCTCCGGAGCTACGTCGGTTTACCGTTTAGGAGGTTCAGATCAAGTCAGCTTTTAAAATGTCAGACTCGTCACAAAGAGCAGCAGATCTCTGCCCTCCTGTCTGATGTCACCGATCAGGATCAGATGCTGATTACCTGCTACACAACATCTTCTGTTGTGGAATCATCTACATTTACTTTTCCATCATATGATGCCAAGTAATGACGAATGAATAATCTTTTGTTGTCTGATGCAAAGCGAGACAGAAAAAGTGATGAATGAGAGAGCCGGGGTTGTTTTTAGCTGTTGTCTTTGTGGTTTTCTTGAAACCATTAAAAACAGCTGAGGGGGATTGAGGGTTCATCTTACTCTAAATGGGACCATCAATTTTAAAAATAAACTATCATGTTTTATTGAAAACGACTTTAAACTAGAGCCCAAGCTCGTAAAGTTAGGAAAACCTTTCCTGAGGTAATATATCATGTGAGAAGTTGGAACATTTTCCAATAGACTTCAGTACAATCTGAATTCTTTTTACAACCAGTGGAGTCACCCCCCACCCACACCCGGCTCTTTTATAGTGGCTTTGGTTTCAAACCATTTCTACTTAAAGCCTATGTGAGATTATCATCTGTGGGGGGGGGGGCGAGGCTGTGCAGGTGAGCAGCGGGGGTCCAGACTCCGGTGGTGGTCTTGTTGATGCGAGAAGGGAAACACTGGAGATCTGGAACTCGGCCCGAGGTGGATTAGGCCGGAGCACGAAAACACGCTGGAAAACATGCTGGAGACGGCCGGAAACAAGGTGAGAAGCTTCATTACTCCTGACGCAGACTCGGCGACGAAGAGTTTCCACTGTTGACAGTATCATCACTGTCACAGTAACAGTGACCAAACAGATAACACAAATAAACTCGTTTTAATTTGGAGTGCTGAACTTCCCTGTCCTGGTTCATATGGGTTGAACCCCCTGATGAGCATCATGGGATATTTAACAAATGCCATGATTCCTTGGAGGCGTGTCCTGCCACGAGTAAGTGGCGCCCGCTTGAGGTCAGGACGCAGGCTGCGGTTTGACTGCGCCACATTTTGTTTGGCTCAGAGGAAAAAGAAAACAAGACACTGAAGTGCAGTGTGGTAACGTGGCCTTCTAAACTATCAGTCTGACCTTCACTCATTCTGACGGCAAACATCTCCTGGTTTTCACTTTCCTGTTTTGATTACACACCCTCATCTGACATTTGCTTTTATGAACGCCCACTGCTGACGACCTCTGGGCCCGAATGAATTATTGAGAAGTTCTGTGAATTCAGCCAAGTTGGTTCTACTTTGTTTATTTCCCAATGGAAGGCCATTTTAATGAAAAAAAAAACAAATTAATGTCACCATCGTGTGGTGTGTGAACATGACGCACTCCCACATGTGTCACATCTGTGCATCATCTGCATTCTTTGTATGCACGCATTTCCTGAAGGCAGCGGCAATAATCTAAAGCTGATCTTTGGACTGTGGTCACCCAAATGCACTCCCTGACCCCCCCCCCCTCCCTCCCTCCCTTTTCTTAGGCACCCTGTCAGTGGGACAAAGAGCATGTTGTTATGACGGGCTTTAGATGTGTAATTACCCCCAATCTGCTCTACAGGAAGCTCCATAAACACACAACTACATACTTCACACCTGAAATCCAAGCTCAAGTAAAACCAGGACGTGAACGTGAGTGAAAGGAAAGACATTCTGCTCTACTTGAATTAAATAGACAAAAACTATCTTCCCCCCCACCCCCGTTTTTTTTTTTTTTTTTTTTAATAAAACAGTTGTGTGAACATTATCTGCTTCATTAACTCTTAGCTTTGGTATGCGAGAAGCTCTTCTCTTGGAAATTAAAGCAATTATCATCTTTTCCCCAGCAACACTCCTACTGGGAAAAAAAAAAAGGGTTATTTAATAGTATGCCTGCAGACTGCAAGATCCGGATACTTGCCTTGAAATTTGCATTTTGAGTATTGCAAGGAAATAGGTGACCTTTTCGGTTTGACCCTCGGGGGTAAGCGTTTACAGGTAAGGTCATCCAGGGTAAGAGAGACAGAAGGTGGAAGGGTGAAAACGACAAATGGAGGAGCGGGCATGCAGCAAAAATAACACCACAATAAATCATCCTGAAAATCACACGCACAGTTCGTTCTTTCTTTTTTTTGATGCAGAAGTGATGCAGAAATTTTGAGCACCAAAGACAGCATCGTCACTCTTTGGTGAGAAAGAATATTTGCATCTTACCAAAGAAAAACACTGAGCAAAACAAAGTGTGGGAAATGATGAAACCAGCATTCACAAAGAAGATTCTTCCTCTGAAAGAGATCTGAAAAAGCCGGATCAACCAGTTGGTTTTGGCACCAGCCAAATCACCAAATGCTCACACACACGCAGCAGCAGCAGCCATTTACACACAAATACATGAGGGATCTTCATTTTAAAGCATTCAAAGTGACATGCTCTCACACCCGTGACAGACACATGACCTCTGGGGAGGGATTTGTATTTTACATAGAAGGAGATCATGGTTTTAAAGCCGTACAAGCGCTTCTGTGCTCCGAGTGCTGATTCAAATCATTTCCTTCACACTCCGCTGTATGTGTGGGCAAAGGGAAAGGAAATGATGCTGTATGTTGTGTCTTTGTAAAGCGAGAGAGGAGCAGGATTACAGGTTTTTGATCCTGTTGAAGTGGAAAACAAGGCCAGAGACAAAACAAAAAACTAAACTCTGCAATCGCTACAATATTTTGTGATGTAATCGTTCAACAACTGTTTTTCAGGAGCAGCAAAACCAACTGAAGAGCTGCGTGTGTATTTTCAGGTTAGATTAGCAGCCGTGCCATCCTCTGCATGTCTAACAATCTGCATCCAAACAACCATTTCAGCTCCGTATCAAAAACATATTGCATCCAGACTGACACACAACCAGCGTCATACACTCACGGTGTCAAGTCGTCTGCACTCAGTCGTGCTCGGCTGATTAGCTGCTGAACACAAAAGGAAGGCAAGTACGCTTGTATCGCTAACACGCAGACTTTTACAGCAAAACCGCAGCTGACAAAGATGAGAAAGTCAGCAATTTGTTAGTCACGCTGCTTTTCACACTTGTAACTGAGCCTGATAAGACCCGATTAGGGAGGGACCACATGTGACTCATTGTTTCCAAAGAGAACGCAACCTAAAGGTTTTCAAAATCAAAACCAAAAGTCTGCTTTCTGGGCTTGATGTTGATCTGGTGGCTTTACTTCTCAATTCAGCCTGATAATATGCACCACAATGAAAATGTTGATATTTGATAAGTAGCACTGCAGGACAGATAATGTGAGGTGACCGGTAGCGTGTGGTTATTAACCGAGGCAGCTGGGAGAGTGATCTCTGTTTCTGGTGCTCGATGAAAAGTTGAGTGATCATATCAGATAAGATAATCCTTTATTGGCCCTTCAGATGGGGATATTCATGTTGCAACAGAAATCTAACCAAACAAACAAAGTAGTAAATTGACCAATATATAGACAATATATAGTGGAAGCACATTTCCACTGCAAGTTCTTAAAATAAGAAAGAAAAATAACTACGGCACACTAAACCTGCAATCCATCCAGCAGTTACTGAGATATTTCAGTCTGAACCAACATCCTCATGCATAGAAAATATATTTGGCATCCATGGTTGCAACATCCCACAAACTAATTTGCACGAAGACTGTATGCATCCTTTCATTTTTGTGCTGGTGGTTGCCATTAATAACTACGATTACATATGAATGAAGGTGACCTCAATGCAGACCAACTGATCATTTGCCATAATTGAAAAAACACCTTGAGTGTGACGGGATTCATTTCTGTCTATTATGCCTGATTGATATTTCCCTTCTCCTTCACCCTGATCCTCTCTCAGCGGTGTGTTTATGCCCAATGATGAATCACCACACTCCCCCACAGCTGCTGCTTTGATGCATCTTTTATTCCTCTCATTGCCTTTACGTCGCTGACCCCTGACCTCCAAGATCAGTCACATTGCGAGCAGTGAGACGGATCCTCCTGCAGCCTCCTCCTCCAATGACAAGCTGTCAGGATCGGCCCATTCTTCATGTCTTGATGTGGGAAGCCCGGCTCGGTTGAAGTGGCTGCCGTGTTAGCATTCCTCCACATTCCTCAACTGGACTTGACGTGGAGTCATGCCTCTGAGTGCAAGTTCAACCATGTCCAAGGTGCTTATTTACACCCACGAAATAATTTCCCTTCACAACAAAAATACACAGACTGCATTCCTAAATATGAGGTTAGAACATCACAGCCACCCAAAACAAAAGAGCTCTCACAGGATCTTTGAAGACTGCACTCACTGATGTCTAAATGACGGCAGCCACAAGCTGTTTCTTCATTCATTTTAAAGGAGAGAAAGTGCGACAGATCAGCAGTCACAGTTTATGAGCCGTGGTCTTTTTTTTTTTATAAGAGGGAAATTTTAGGATTTGATATAAAAGCGGTGAAAGATGACTCACATCTGTGAACGTGGGAATGTGGCGAGATATTTACTATACGGCAAAGTTCTCACTCCGCAGCGGGGAAGTTTATGAGCGGCCACCATTCCTGCAGAAAGTGGAGACGATGGGAAACATAAACAAAAGAGAGGTGCAAATGAGCGACAGCCAAACAGCCTGATCCTCCTGGAGATGGAGTGAATGAAGGTGGTGGTGGTGGTGGAGGGGGCAGACAGTGGAGGGGGGGGGGGGGCCCGCAGACCTGGGCGATAAGGCGCTTACACGTGTGTCAACTTCCAGGAGAAGAGGTCACAAGGCTCCACTGTTGGAAAGCAGGACGAGAGGGTAAGAAGCAGCTGTCCGCCCGAGCAGGCGGGTGGGAAGCGAGGTCCTGCCCCTCTCCCCCCCCTCCCTGCTTCAGCTGTCAGAGCCCAGAGAAACGGCAATTCACATGCAGGACATTGGGTCAGTGTTCAAGGACTGATGGAACATGGATATATAGAAAAGTGTGTTCTTGACAACATGCGAGGACACACAGCCGCACAGACTTCGAGCGAGGGCCCAGGAACTGTCGTTACATTTAACACACCTCAATATGGCCGGATATTAAGGAGATACCTGCATGATTTATATGATATGAAACGACTGAAATTTTAGTAACACATCCTGATCTTCAAGGATATCACGTCTTATAAAAACTGGACCACAAATCATATTTAGACAGGAGCCTTTTAGCAAGCAAAGCAGTATAACCAAACATCCTCATAACTCACAGCTGCTGAAACTCGCACCTCTGCCTTTATGTGTATGAATATATGCAGCACGCTGTCAACGCTGTCCTTATTAAAGCTACAGCGTTCAGGTCGTGCACTTTGATCAGGCATCAGGCCTGCGACTGCGAATCAACACATCTTTAAACTAAAGCTGCACGCTGCGACGACCAATCAGACGGCAGAACCGAGTCCCAACACCTGAGGCGAATCTCAAACAGCTGAGCCGATTACCACATCAACAGCTGATGCAAACATCCTTGAAATGAGACAAACAATGCCTGCCAGACTCTCTGGAAACAAAAGACTATAGAAAAAAAGCAAAGAAATGTCTGTGTGAAGGAAAATGCGTCTGGTATTTCAATATTAGTCAACCTTGTTTGGATGTGCCGTTTTAAAAAGGTACAATGAGAATCGTGACGTCCGACTCACAGTATCCCACAATGCATCACCAAGCAATACAGAGAAAATGTCCAAAAGTGTTTTTCAATTTTACTGATGAGCTCAGTATAGAGTCTGCAAGATCCGTGTCAGAAATGAACGATTAAATCAGTTCACATAAACCAATAACTTCATTTAATAGCACCATGAAAGGTCTGTCTATGTCTCACCTGTAAAACTTCTGATGACGAACATCTTTTACTTTCTTTGCAGTGCTTTTTGTGAATATTTTACAGATCTATTTATCTTTTTCAGTAAAATTGAATGAAAACAGCTTCATACAGCTTTCAAAATAGCTTTGAAAGTCTTCACTCTGACGACTTGGAAAAATTCAATCCTGCCTCTTTTTATTGATTTTTTTATATTTCGTTTATGCTGCCAGAATCTGGGCGAGTGTAACTTATTTCTCCACGACAGTTGTCAAGGCCCGACACTGGTTAGTTTTGACAGGAGGCATTGTGGTGATGTGAGAGGTGATGAAGAGCAGAGGGCTCGGGTGTCTGCAGAGGAATCGCTGCTCTGTCTTGACAAGACGGAGCTGGAGTTGGAGGGCAGACATCGAGCTGGAGATGCAGACCGGCGGAGCACGACACGTCCATCATAAGGGAGGTTTTGAAAAGGAAAAGCGGGGTGGGGGGAGAGCCGAGTGTCACCAGCATACCATTTTTCAGAGAAGATATGGATTGCGATGCGGGAGCTAACGTGCACAGCAGAATAAAAGCCCAAAAAAAAAAAAAAAAAAAGAAAAAAAGTCAGATTTCACTTGATACTGATGGTTTTTCTTTGCCCCTGAAAAAGTAATCACAAAAGAACAGAATCCAAAAAGAAACATAAGAAACGAGAAGCAGCAACAAACTGTATGTCACCCACTTGGGGCCTAAAAATATCCAAAGAGCAGTTCTGTTTCTGGAAAGAGAGACGTGATAGATGGACGGAAAAAAGGAGAGCATGCCCAAAAGGCTTTGAAATCAGGCTTGGTCTCAAGGAAAAAGTTAGTTTATATGAAATCACATTAAATGCGAATAAAAGAATTATATTGTTGTATAATGAACGTTTTTTGAAAACAAAGGTCAACCCACCATGCTCACAACCACTATATTCTACATTTCCAGTCATAGTTGATACAAGGTGGCTGGTTTATTTACATAATGAACTCATGATAGGATCCAGCTCCTCTCGGACATCCGTGACACGCTCCAGATATATGCAAATATTTCCTTTCAGACAACCACATCTCATCAGATTAGTCCCTTTGTCTTCCTCCCTTGTGTTTCCTGCTTTATTTTGGTACTCGCCTTTTGTCTCCCCGATCACCCGACCCCGCTGTAACGTGTTGCACCTGTGGCTCATTGTCTCCTCTGCCCCGGGGTATTTAGTTTCACTGATACATTCGCTCTGTGCTTGTTGGTCACTTCCTCACTCGGCCTTTAGAGTCTGTTGTGTCACTACGTAACACAAAATACAACCTTCACGAATGCTGGTCAGGCTAAAATGAAATCACAGAGAAGCTTGTAAATGTAAATCTTCCCGAACACACACACACTCACCTTCTATTAGTCTTTTGATAATTACCGTTTGCAAGACGACAGGCTTCTTGCCACAATATCCATTTGCCACATTAGTTTCCTTCTACTTCAATTAAAGTGACATGATAATTCAATCTTTATCTTGCGGTTTCCAGAAGAGGCCTAGGCCATTCTGCAGCGCCTGCTTCTCCGTAATATCAATTATATCATCAGCCCTCCCACAAAACTGCAGATATGAAGATTAATGATCTGATGATAATTGTGTAGTGATTCTTTCGGTTATTCTTATTAGCCAGCTCTTCTATTTTGTCTTTTTTTTCCCTCCGTGGTTAACACTTGACTAAATAGCTTTGGGCAACTACACCCCCCCCCCCCCCCCAAAAAAAAAAATGTGATGTGCATTTCTAAAATAAATTAGCTCCACGTATCTTCACGAAATAAACATCGATTTGTCGGATGGACTGATCCTGGGTGGTGTTTCTTTGTGTGCTTTTTTTATAGGCTTTCTTTTACTTGGTTTTTCCTGCAGATCCTCCTGGAGAATAAGATAGTTAAGTAAATAGATTAGAATTGATCGCGTAATAATAAATAGTGTCTAGGTTTGATGAGTGGAGGAAGTGGAGGAAAAAGAGGTCAGGCGACTGCAGAAGAGAATGAGCTGACAGAGGAGAAAGATAAATGACTGTTTTTGTTTTTGGAAGACAGAATGAGATTCTTCTCAAAGCTGAAATCACCACAAAGGAGAAAGAAAGCTTGAAGTGAAGTCTACCATCGGTGCCTGCACCCCCCCCCCCAACCTCAACCCAACCCAACCCAACCCAAGACCGCAGGACCAACCGGTGGAAGGAGACAAACGATCTGAAAACTGGCAAAACCGACAAAATAAGGATTAGAAGGACTTAACGTCAGCGGCATCACACCTTTAATTTGCGCACAAAAGCAAGTGTCAGCTTCTCTTTTGTCCACCATGTTTGGGTAGTAATTGGTTGGCAACGTGAGAAGTTTCCTCTTCGTGAACATGATTATTACATTTGCTTTTCTCTCTTTGAACCATCCTGGAAAAAGATTACTGCAAAACCTAAAACCTTGGCGCCTTTTAATCTCTCCCCACTTGATGCGTTTGATCTCACAAGTTTTCACTTGTGCTCTTCATTTATGAGGGTGACACACAAAATTGGAAAGATATTTTTAAAATACCAAGATGATTTAAAAAGGAAACAGCATATAATAGTTATTTCACATTTGCTCTATTTGTATTTTATACTCTGACAGGGAGCTTATCTGCTGGTTTTATTGCGATCCCTGCAGACTTAAAGATGTTTACTGCAGCATCTTACAGCACCGCACCTAGAAATTACACTCAAGGCTTTTCAAAAGCTCCTTTTCCCAGTGAGTAGCTACAGTTTGTGGTCACGCAAGTAAAGTCTTTTTCCAAAGTCCTTGTTGAGGAGGAAAGAACAGATTAATGTTCTAATAACCAATGGTACATGTTGTAATTAAAGGCCAAACAATCACATCATGAAAAACACTGAGCACACTCCTGCCAGCGTAAACTGAAAGCAGATCGTCTTCTGCGACGTTGGTTGGCTGCAGAAAACACCAAAAAATGTGTAACAGCAAAAGGAAGTTGGAGTGTCACATTTAAAATATTGACTATAAAATAAACTGAGTTTTCCAGCTGAAACGAGTCAAACAGGGTTTGGGAAGTCTCCATTTTGGGTGCAGGAATACTGCAGCAACAAGATAAAACCCGAAAAGTTCTCAAAGCTCGACCAAACTGGCAGTAGTTTAATTCTTCAGCTTTCACTTTCTCTCCAATGAGCAGCAACGTGGTAAATAATGGAGAGCTGGAAAGGGTCTGGAAATCAACAGCAGGAGGTCTCGGGATGAAATCAGACAGCACCGCTGCACTGAGTCTGCTTTACAGATACATAAAAAGTCGTGACAACAACAGCAGTCGAAGTTTTCCCTCCATGAACTGAATCGCTCATCACTCCACTGTACAAACACTGGATTTTTCCCCCCCAGTCGACTGTCTCGGGACAAGCGTCGGCGTCCCCCCCCCCACACACACACACACACACAAAGAAAGGTTTTCCATCACATCAACATGCATATGGAACAAAATTAAAGTAGCAGCAGTCCACAGGGAGATGAGACTGTACTGACAAAAATCTGTCCTCTATCCAAATTTAAAATACACAAGGTTTCAATATATCAAAGACGACAGTGAGCAGCAGCTCTTCTGCACAGGATGTGATGCACTTTGGGGAGATGTACACGGCTACTGAATTTAAACTTTGTTCACTTTCACTTCTTCTATTAACAATCACAGACAGGAGTCAGTTTTTCATGGAAATGTCTAATTTCCCATCTTTCAGAAATCTCAGAGTCACCGTTTCTGGCTGCTGCACATTTGGAAAATTTATGTGCGTGTGTGTTTGTGTGTTGTGTTACTACGACAACAGCAACCTTGAATCGTCACTAGTTTCGACTGCATAATTGAGGTTGTTAAGGTGGTGATTTAAAGATTTTCTTCTTCTGTCTTGACGGATTTGACCTTTTAAAAAAAAAAAAAAAAAGGGAGGCGGGGGGGTTAGTTTTACTTCAGGAACCTCCACCCTGATCTAAATATGTGTGGCGTTTTTCTTTAAATTGCACACCATGCAGGCGTTAGATTAACAGATGTTGATGATTGTGTGCAATTTTTGATGGCAAACACAATCTTGAGCAAATAATCCGAACCTTCCTCTGAGAAGCTTTCGATATCCAGTCTTTGATCACTCCAGGTCATATGCTGCTTATTGACTTTTCCCTTGCTACGGTCACAAAGAAAGTATGCGATTGCATAATTCATAACATCACGGCGCCCCCATGATGACATGAGGTCCAACACCTGTATTTTGGTGCTTACATGTACACAGGTATGTGCGGCACACACTGGCGGCCCTGTTCGCTCACAGCTTGCATTATGTTCTAAGAATTCACCAGATGTTCTCCAAACGCAAGACAAGACAAGCTCCGTCGAGCTTATCAGCAAAGTGTGGGGGAAATTCCCCCGTTACATGACTTCATTCCTGGCCTGGCATCAGTGAAGATATCGTCTGTGGTGTTGGTGACGGGGGAAACGCTGGTAAACAAACAACAGAATCTTTGCCTGATAACAAGAAAGAGAAAGGCTCTTTGCATTGGCTGTGTGTGTGTGTGTGTGTGTGGGCAGAGGGTATGTCTTCATACCTCCCTGCACCGCATTTGCTTCTTTATCTCCCATTGGCACATGAGAGGGTTCCCGGCGAGCAGCCGTCCCCTTTGAAATCCTCCCTCTGTGTTTGTTTATGTCATGCACTCGCGTGTTTCAGGGATTACATCTTTTCTTTTCCTTTTCCTGAACTCCCCTCCTCGCTCGCCTCAAAGGAATTCACCAACCCCTGCCTCCCAACACACACATTTACTTGTTACTTCCACCCAAAGGCAAGGATTATGAAAGGTTATTTGAAGAATTTCATGCATAACAAAAAAAAAAAAAATAAAAAAAAAAATGCCGGCACTGTGACAAAACAAGGAATAGATAATTCATTAAAACTGAATAAAATCCAAATATCTTGATCCTGTAAGAACAGTCAAGCAAGCTTTCCTCACTCTGTTGCACGCAAAGTATTTGTTGCGGTGCAGTTTTTTTTTTTTCCCCTCCCTCAATCATCCGTTGGGCTTAATGGTCAGACTAATTAGGTCGTCTGAGAATACTGCTGTCAGACCAGTCAGAGCTGTCACTGAAGAGCAACCCGGAGAGCCCATTAGAGCCTCCATTGATGTCCAGTAGACAATCCCTGTAGGGGTTGTTCATTTCAGACTAAATGAGCCCCTGCAGCTATTCCCAAGCTCACAGGCACAACGCTCAAATCGCTGTTCTTCATTTCATGTGTATTAGCACCCTGAAAGTTCATAAAGCCTCATTTGCACTGAGACATCCTCTTTTTTTTTTTTTTTTTTTTTTTTAAGTGAATGTAATGTCAACTTTCCTATCATCAACGTAGGGAGATTTTGTTTCTCGCACAGAAGAACAAGCTCTTTCATTTTTTAAATATGATTATCTTTTATGGGATCAGTGAATTTGTGGGAACAAACGGTTCAGCGTTAGACTTCGCTGCATCGTGATGAACCACTTACACCACACATGGCATCATAATCATGTGCTTTTTGCAATGTGGTTTGCTTTGTGCACAGCTACTGTCTGAAAATGACCATAAACAGATCTTCATATACTTGAATCCACCGTGAAACGCAGAAACGGTTCATCATCATAGACTGAGTTAATCTGCGTGTGATTATATAAATCGGTGCATAGATACAGCGGCTGAGTCGATGGAATCGTTTGTAAAAATGTGTCGATAAGAACTGTTACAGCATCTCAATAGCAGTACCCGCATCCATAATTTGGGATGGGGGTTGCCGTGGCAACATTTAAACTGCAGGAGATCATGTTTTCAGCAAGCCGCAACCTCCGAGGCCAAAAAAAAATGAAGCCAACGCGGAAGTGCCAAGAACTGCAGTTCTGCAAATGGCTGCTTGAGTCTGGCTCAAAAAGAGTCAGTGCCTGTAGACTCCATGTTTAAAATGTTCAACTTTACAGCAAAAATTAACATTTATAGCCTGCTCTCAATAGCTCATTTCCTTATGTAGTTTGTAAAGTTGTGCAAACTGACGTGCAACCCTCCTGTTGTTGGTTTTTCTTTTTTCTTTGTTTGTTTTTTGGACAGAGTTTGGTGGAGACAGGCTCAGACAAAAATAGCAGCCCCCTCCGAGCTTCAAAACCTCTCCTCAGAAACCTGTGGACAATACGTGCATGGATTTCAGGAACATTTCATTTTAAAAAATGTAGAAACCATTTTGAAGGAGATACAGTCTTCCTCAGAGACTAGGATTGAGAGGTATTGCACTTTGGTGCTTTAGCTCGGCTGTGCAACCGGAATGACTGCTAGCTTGAGATATAATGCTGAGAATGAATCCATAAATCCATAATTTCGTGGAAGGGAAGTGCCAAAGTCCTACAAGCTGCTCTGTAGATTTGGTTATCTTGGCTGCAGGTAACACAAGCTGGAGGATGTCTGTCATGCCAGGGTGTCGACTTAAAATCAGCAGGGAATGAAACTGTGAACACACATGCAAAAACACTCACAGTGAAATGTTTAGAAAGAGCTAAAGGAGAGATTCATATGGAGATTTGCTGCTTAGTCTGAGAAATTATCAACATTTGGTAGCAACCTTGATTAAAAGGGCCCATCATTGCTGGCTCTATGAATTTGCATAGTGAATATTTTAAATCCCATGTCAGTACATACAAAGCTGACTTTTTAAAGAAAGTGTTTCTCTGAGGGCAGACGTTCAGGTGCAGCGCTGGCAGTGATAGCAGGATGGTTCAGATCACCATCCAAACACCATGCAGCCAAGCTGAAGAGAGAATTAGACGCACCAACACAGACACCTCCGAGCGTTCTGACCGAGCGTCAGAATTGTTCTTCATGTTGACGGTGTCAAAATTTCCCCCCGTGTCATGAGCCAAGAACGTCGTCGAGATGTCGAGTCTCAACACGAGCTGTGATATTTCACACAGCCCGGGTTATATCACCGCTTAGCACGGGTCCGAGCTGACCTGGGAGCAGTCAGACTGAATTGAAATAATATTCAGCAGACTCAGGGAGCTTTCTCTGCTGATGACTCACACAGCGTCAGAAGAGGAAAGTTTTGGACACATTGTAATATAGTTATGTATTTGCATTTTTTTCTGCCTTCTGCTCTGCCATGGATAATAACTCTGTCTGGGGTGATGAATGCTCCATGCAGATATATCAAATGGCTCTGCGTTTAGACAGCAAACTTTCCCGCTGACTCTCGGTGCTGCCGAAATGGAGAGTGAGCGTTCTCATCCATTTCTGTCCCTCTTCCCTCTGTGCAGCACGCACACTTCACTATCACTTTGTGGTAGTTTACTGCAAACGCTGAGAAACAGCTCAGTTTTAACGCATCAACAGCAGTTACTGTCTGCCAACAAGAGGAAGTTATGTGTGTTTTGTTTTGACACATACTGAAAACTTTAAATGTCTTCAAAGCCTCCAGAGCATCTTCACATTTCACTCCTTAATTGAAATCTACCTCCTTTTTTCTCAGACTGAAGTCGCTGCTGTTTGATGCAGCGACTTCAAAGCGAACCTGTGAGGTAACGCGTCCCCACCCTGATCACAGCCAACTGATCAAGTTCCTATTTGAAAGGCTTATTTTGATAAATTGGCCACTTAAATATCTTACCTCTAAGGAAACCCTCCTCTAAGAAGGAGGAGGGTTAAATTATTTTACTGGTACATGACGACATTTTTGATGACTGTACATAATGAGTGATTTGTTGCACTGCCGCCGATGCATTTAAAGCTTTCTTAGCTGTTGAAAGTGTAACTAGCATGAAGCTGATGCAGGAGAAATTCTACACCCAGACAAGCTGATGTGCACACCTTAAACACTGCACTCAGTCCATTCAAACATAAAACGTCACCAAACCAGCCGCCGCATGCTTCACTGCCTGAAAAACAAAAGAAACAACCCGCCAAACACCTCCAACCCTCACTAATTCACAAAGTCTTTCAGGCTTTATTGTCGTTGTATGATGCCACACAGCTCTGTTGATGCATACAGACAACAACAACACATGACAATAGTTAAAAATACCTTTAGAAAAACTTTTGCAATCAGTGTTGCACAACTGTTCTTAAAGGTGACTTCACACCGAGCAATGCTATGCTAACCAATTTCTGGCAGTAGGGTTAGCACTAAAAAGGCACAAATATCTAATTTAAAGGCATTTTCCCCACTTTTAGTATAAAACTGAAATTAGCAAATACATTAAAATGTGCACCCATACTTTGTCTTCCTCTGGAACAATCAAAAGCAAATATTTCATTTCTTTCCTCTCTTGACATTAAGTATGAGCTTCCAGCATATTTCCCCAACCTTTCTCTTTTTTTCCCCCCTTTTTTTAATATACTTTCTTTAATTCAGCAGAATTAGATGTAGAGGCTTCTCTAATGGCCCCCCGGAGGGATGAAATTATGAGAGTCAGAGAGAGCAAGGTAATTACCATCAAGACTTTGGGCCTCCACCAAAAGCACATTACTGACTTCAAACACAGACTGAAATGCAAACACAGAGGCATGATGGCAACATAGCTGCTCAACTGAACCCTCTGACCAGGCCAGGTTTGTGCAAGAGTTATTTCCTTTTTATTTATTTATTTTTTGCTTACTAATGCATTTGTGGATTTACAGTTTTACTATACTGTAATCGATTTATTTTTAATCCTACCATGAGTTCTGAAGAAGCCACTGGTCGTGTGTTCATGCTGGATACGGCGCTCATGGAAGCAAAGATAAGTGAGTATTTGGAAATCAGCTGCAGATAAATTTTTCATGTGGCCATATTTTACAATACATTACACCGCTGGTGGGCCTGGAGGTAAATATGGCGCCTGTTTTCAGTTGCAGACCTGCTGTTTTGAGCTCGTGCAAACACAGGCAATTTGATTTTTACTCTATTAAGGATCTACTTCCTGCCTTTGGAAATGAAAAGCTGCAGCCAACAAAAACTGATCATGCACTCCATCTTTTGGACCAGCTGTTTAATGGTTTGTGTATTTTATGTTTTATTATTTTTTCTTTAACCATCTCAGCGCCTCATTTGCACACTTTCGGAGTCAGCATTGATTCAGTGATTCAGCCATTATGCTCTCGCTCCATCAATAGTTGGAAGGCACTAACCAGATGCTGTGTGTGTATATATATGAAGATGATCTCCATCACTGCCTCAGAACAGGAAGAGGGGAAGAAAAATCTATAAACAATACAAGCATGCCAAAGAAAGATTATGTGAAGACTACTCACTCCTGACCCCAAAGGTATCCATTAAAAATGAAATAGTGCTTTGGTGCTCTCAGTAAAACTGCTCTCGCAGGGGAGTAGAAATTGTTGTTGTAAATAAAATGGTGGCTGGAGCCTGGAGACTACACGCTCTGGTTATTAGTGTGTTCCCCAGACCGCCTGTGAACGAGATACACTTTCCTCACCCTCGCCAATAACCGCTTGTCTCTGTGCGCGCTGATGAGCTCATTATTGTACTGAGCACCCTCTAAATTTGACTGTGTGAGTAAAAGGACCCCGCCATCTTAAAATAGTCGGAACGAGCAAAGATAGCCAGCCAGTTGGAAAAAAAAAAAAGAAAATCTGCACTTTAAGCACTAAACAGACTCTAAAATTTACAAGTGCTGTATAAAATTCAATACACAGATGGCTCCCGTGTAGTTAATTATGGAAAATGAAGCGGTCACACTGGTGAGCAGCTCCTTATATCACACTGAGTGCTTTTTTGTGGGGTGCGGATTTTATTGCAGCTGGCACTGCGGCCTTTCCTGCCTCAGCTCATCTCTCTGTGGTTGGGAGCCGTTCTGCTCCGAAGATTTAATTTTCACCAGCATGAAATTGAACCTCTGTCCACTCGCACTTGCAGAGGAGGAGCGCCTCGATCCACCAACAGCACACAAATCTGAACCAGGGTCACGTGGTACAACAGTAAACAACGGCAAACTGCCCAATCCAGTCCTGAGTGCTCGCAAGAGAGCCAAACAAGAGACCCCAGTAAAACCCAGGGGCCATGTTTTGGGATATTGATCGCTTCCTAATATGTTTTATTCAGCCACCAGAAGGAAAGCTCACCTTCATGCCTCAGGGACAGGTACACTTGAGCATGTCAGGAAGACTTAATCACAACAAATGGAACAATAAAAAGTGCCAGACCTGGAGCAGGCGCTGACTGGGAGCAGAGAACAGGCGAGGTCAGGATCAGTATGCTGGTTTTCCAGGTCAGAGGTCGGCGGGGGAATCAGTGCTGGAAAGCCTCACATGAGGACTCAGGACAATCTGGCAAAGAACTGGTGAGGGGCACAGGAGAGGCTTATATACTGACCTGATTGGTGATCAGGATCAGCTGTGTGCAGCAGGTGAGGGGAGGAGTCCAGGTGAGGTGGGCGTGGCTGTGAGGTCAGGTCAGCTCCTGAGGAGAGCTGGATTTTGGACTGCTGTAATGGAAATCACTAATGTGATGTGTGCAAACAGTTTTAGGTGTATTTGAATTGGACTAGAGGTTCCAGCATGCTTCTGTGGTTTTGATTGATGGTCACTTTTAAAACAATTCACATGATCTACTTTGTGTTTCACAGTCCGTCCATATTAACACCACAGTGATTGTTATCCTTGCATTCATTTTATTTACCTATAAGCTCCCATCGAGCTGCACCACCATAAAGAGAATATGTGGAGATCTGCAACATACACATTTTAAGAAATAAATGCCCCGAAGCCGCTGGAGTTATTTGCTGTGTAAATAACATTTTACTTAAACGCTATGTGGAACATGAGTTATGATCAGTATCAGCTGAAAATAAATTGCACCAAATGCAGCGATTAAACACTCGGAAACTCCTCGCCAGCTCTGGAAGTAATTGGCCCGAGGGAGGGAAAGCTCTTTGTTTTAATAAAGTATAATTTGTGCTGATGGAGTTTTGCTTCCGAACATTATTAAATGTCTAGCATTTATTTGCTGCCGGACAATGTAAATGTTTATGTTTCAGTCTTCAAATCTCATTCTTATTTCCCTTTTTAATGAGCTCAGGTGGTTCCTCTGAGAAAATGTTGAAGTAGCTGGACGTCCGTGTACTGGGAGATGATTTATTTGTTCTCTGTCACACCACATTTATAGAAACATGAAAGTAGGAAACAACAAGACCTCAACTCATTTCCATGGAGCTTTCGGCAAGATTATGAGCTGAGACTGAACAGATTTTCCAACTGATCCTTTGAAAGCACTTACAGAGACTGAGCTCTGACTTACAGACTTTCAGCTCAGAGGAGTTCAGGCAGGTTTGGTGCTGAAGTAATATGAAAAGTGTCAATCAACAGTGAAACAGCAGCTAACGCAGACACACGCAGGTTACTTTCCCAGGTCCACGCAATCTGAGGCCAGATAAAGGTTTCTGAAATCTAATTCATGTGGAGAGAAAAAAAAATGTTTTGTTTCTGGACAGAATTAGTGTGCATGGATACCGAGGGATAAAGACAAAGCCGAGGTTTGTTTGTCTTAGCACACACTGGTTCCATATGGGATGTTCGTGATGCCTCGAAATTACGTCGAGGAAAAACGGCCTCGAGTTTCTCCCCCAGTAATCCCACATCAATAAACCTGCACCGCCTGGGAGGTCAGAGACGGATCCTTCAGTCTGCTGTCTTTCCCATTTCGAATTCCCGCCCAGCGAAGAGCAACCATGGGACCTCCCCATCTTCCCCCCTGCAGCTAATACGGCGGGAAAGAAAGTACGTTAATAAAAATAATAATGATGATGATGATGATGATAAACTGACATTCATAATAAGTCAATTTTTTTAATGATATGTTTTTGCGTTACTTGTGTTTATTTGTCAGATGTTGGGAGGGATTACATTCCGTTCCTTGCTTTGGGCGTCAGGTGATTGACAGTAAACAGAGCGTAACGCATTTGCGTGCAGTGACATGAAAACAGTTCAGGTACAGCGAAATGGCAAGCAAACAGAAATAGAAAGTCCAGTTATGGCTTTTTGTTTATTGTGTTGGATTATCTCGCTCAGTGGATGTTGTTTTTCTTACTGTAAAGAGCAGCAGCCCATAAGCTGTGTCCACGCTAATGTGGAGAAATCTGAGACATTTTTAAAAAGTTCAACATCCATATCGAAATATCAGAAGACAAATACTTAAACACCCTATTCTTCTTTGCCAAACAACATTTAGATATTTATTTGTGTTCATTCATTTGGATTCCCATTAAGCTAAACTGAAAATGGATTCAGTTCTGAGGGCTGATCAGTGCCGTAAAACCTGCATTGAGTCTACAAGTTGTAAAAGTCAGATTGCATTGAAGTAAATGGAGAAACAGACTCCACTGCTGACTTGATTTATTAGCTGAATAAATATTTAAACCAAAACAGCAGCAGCCAAATTATAGAATGGCAGTTCAGGACACACGAATAAAAACAAACAACGGTAAAATAATGAAATGCTGAGTGCCCATCATTTTCTTTTGTGTTTGTTTTTAAAGACAGCTCTACTTGTGAAAATTAGAAATGTGCTGTCTTGAGGGAATGCTGAAAAACAATTGCATGCATTTGTTACCTCTGCACCAGTAATACTGCTGTAACTCTTTATTACGTCCTTATAACTCAGTGATCCAAAGAAATACTGCACCGTGAGTGCTGACAGGAACTACGGGGGGGATCACATCTCTGATTTCTTGGCTTCTCTGCACTGGCTCAGTATAAGATCCAGAACAGAGCTTAAAATCCTCCTCCTCACCTCCGAAGCCATTAATAGCCAGGCACCAGCATAATTTAGAATTTGTATTCCGTGTAATCCATAAAAAGTGCACTCATGCTCTTGAAATGCATACTGACGGCTCCTACGGAGTCTCCAAGAGTTCTGTTACAATTAAGAATCAGTATTACACACAGCTGGTCCAGGCAGAGGACCGCACGCTCTCAGTCTCCAAAGCTGCTCTCTGTGGGAGCTGTTATACTTTACTTTGTAAGGCCAAGACAGAACTTTATGACAAAGTGCCTTGAAATAGTATAAATTATAATTTTGAGCTACGGAGTTTTATTTTGAAATGCAAATTATTTGATAAATCATTCTATGCTTTCATACATCTGTGCATAAACATGAATGTTCACAACAGGAAGTAGGATACGACTTCAGCACTTTGCACAGGACGGTGGTGATGAATTCAGCTCCTCGTCATTTATTTTGTGTTTTGAGCCATCTCTGCTTTAAATAATGAGATTGAGGATTGTTCTGCTGACTGAACCGCTGCACTGAGACACTCAGTCGATAAACACGCAGTGCTCTGATAGCGCGGACATGAAGATATGGCAGAAGATTGGCTTTTAAATGTTGCCTGTGTGGTGGACCTATCAGACGGTGTACGAGAAAATTGGCAATCGTGATGTCATTGTTTTCAAAGTGTGAAACTGTGAGACCAGTTTTCAAATTGACCTGTTTTCAAAAAGCTTTTGTTTTTTTTTCCAGGGACGGAAAATGTCTCAGTTTCCAGGAAATGGAAAGAAAAGGGCATGTGTTTTCAAATATGTCTGCTTCACTGTGGAGGTGGGCACAAGGATTGGCACGGAAGTATAAAAACACGGGAAGCACAGATGATGATCGTATCAGAGCGAGCGCGCCAGTTTGGGATTTAAACTTTACTTTAGGATATGTACTGAGATTTGAAACAAAAAAAAGGAGCACAGACGGAGCAGATAGGTCAACGCAGATTATCAGACGAGTTGCTGGAGTTGAGGCTGAATGCGTGCTTGTGCAGTCAGCTCCTTCCTTATTACCAGTTCCCCTATAATTTACTGTCTCATTAGAAACCACATCTGCCCTCCAGCTAATTCTCAGTATGTGCACTGAGGTACAAGATGCACAGCAGCAGAGAGCACGTAGATTGTGACTCTTGTTCATATGTTGGCTATCGAGGCATAAAATGTTGCCAGGCATTTGCAATTCAAACACAATGATGCTTCCCCTCTTTTACTTCCAAATCAATATATCCTTTCAGCAGCGTTTTTTTGCTGACTCATCAGAGGATCAGATGCTGGAGAAGCAGCAGCAAATGATAATAAATATCATGACAGATTCATAGCTGTGCATGAATCTGTACAAGGCCATGTTGTGTTGTTTTGTTTGGATGATAATATTTACTTAAATCTTTTATTTTTGTTTGTTTGCTTTGTTTCTTTCCACAGTGAGTGGAGGAAACAAAAACCACACGGCTGCTAACGGAAAAAATGTTTGTCCCCACAGCAACAGCAAATCAAACACCAACTCCTTTTTCGGTGGTCAGATGTTGGCGTTTTCATCACGCCAGCGTAAGACACTCCCATGTTTACATCAGGGAGACGTCACGCAGCACATCCGCGGTAATGAGAGGGAAACCGCTACGCTGCCTTCACGGGCCGCAGCAGAAGGCCTGCTACAGGGAGCTGCATTAAATGATACATGAAAATCCTTTTTTAACGCTTTCCTGGCACAAACGCCTGGCTAGTTTGGCCGACCGCATCGTCTCTGTCTTTCTGTGATTTGGAAATGAACTGACAGCAAAATGAAAAAAAAAAAAAAAACTAAATAAAATCCACAGGTCAAAACGGACACGTCCAATAATTCAAAGGAGATCAATGGATCAATAAAAGCGTACGTGGGGGAGGACTGGACAAATGGACAGGAAGCAAATGATGCAAAACTAGGGAAGAGGTGTCAAACCCCACAAGTCCGAGGAATTCCCGAGGACCGAGCTGTGAGAGAGTGTGTCTTTGTGCGGCGGAGCGTTTGTCCACATGTTTTTACAACTGTGCCCGATTGTTCGTCAGCTGGAGTGAACACTTTCTGGTTTACGCCCGGCGCTGTGGCATCCTGGGTTGTGTTTGCGTGTTTGACTGTGTGTGGGGTGTGATGGGAAGAAAGTGAGCGTGGTGATGGAGGGGGCCGTTGTTTGTGTGGTTTGATGGAGGTGTTGAACCACCCATGGCTGTGGCAACCCGCCCAAACACCTCGGGTGTTTCAGTTGAATTCTCAGAGTGAGCGACGAGAGGAGCAGGAGAACAACAACACCATCAAAGTCATTTCTGGCTTTCACATAATTTTTCTCAAGAAGAAGAAGAAGAAGGGGAAAAAAAAAAACTCCAGTTCTGGGTTCGCTCTGGATCATTATCGACCTCCTCCAACTCGTTTCAGGATGAAGTCGAGGAATTCGGAGCCTGGGTGTGATATTTAGTCAGGCTCTGTAAAACCAGCACAAAGTGGTTCCCTCAGCAGCTTTTATGAGAGGACGTCTTTGATTGAACAGGGCTGGAAATTTTTCATTCACTCACAAAAAACCTGGATAAATACGCAGTTAAACTCTAAGACAAATCATTTTCACTCTCTTCTTCAAGTTTAGAGACAGGATGTCATGTTTGAGTGAAGCCTGGAAGCACGGATAAAAAACAAATTGACATGCGTCCAACAGCTTTTTCTTTTTTTTTTTTACTTACACCATTTTGTATTTACTTACACATGCATTTGTTAGAAATTAAGCTCTGAGCTTTAGTGCCATCATTTTTGTTTTTCCTAAATCAGGCAGCTGCTCCTCCAACTCCAACTATCAGATTCTGCTTCTTTCCCATCAGCAGCACAGAACAGTATTTCAAGGTTTGATGCCTTCAAGGTCGTTTCCGCTGAATATTTAGCAGCATTGACCGCAAACACATCAAAACAGGTTCTGCTTTCAGGGACAAAGCCACACTTACACCAGGTGTTGCAAATCATGGCCTCAAACTGAGCCTTGAATAAAACTCAGACGAGTGAGAGGTTGTTCAACCATCTGTCTTTTTATGTGTGTGTGTGTGAGATTAGCTGCAAATGGTTATATTCCTCCACTCACCCTTTTATTCATATAAACACCGCTTGAAGTTTCTAATTCGCAGGAAAATAAATGAAAAGTTTTTATCCGTTGGTGATCATTGATGAATAAGGGTGAGTGTGTGTGCGTGTACATTTCTAATGAGAGACAGATTTTTACACCAGGCCCTAAACGGGGTTAATGAAAGCGCACAGAGTATCAGCATGAAACTGTAATGCGGCTCTGTTGTCAGTGATAAAAGGTCCACGGCATTAACAGTCTTCAGATGTTCAGATCCACGTTGGATCGGCTTTCCGTTCAGCACACGGAGGATATTAGAGTCTGCTAAGATTGTTTACTGGATTTGTAGTGCAGCCGACTCCCGCTCTCATTTCTCCTCGTTTATTCCGGTTTTATTTTCCAATCACACAACTGATTGATATAAGAACAATTACCATGGCCCAGACTAACGCCCAAGCAGCCGCAGTGCCACGGGCTCCTCTAATGGAAGTAATTTAAGTGTTATAGAGGATGGGGCTTCATATAGGTGATGGATGATGGTGGTGGGAGGCCTATTTTGTATGGTGGTGGAGGTGTATTAATCATTATTAAAGACGACTTAAATGCTTTTCCTATACGCCAAGGTAATTTAGACTCCTGGGTGGACAGTGTGTGTAACACTGAGAGACTGGCTGCTGCTGGTCCCGTAATGAAGCACTTACTCAACCTGCTGCCAAGAGACTGCAAGGTTACGATACAGTGTTATAGGGGATGCGAGGCTGTTTACAGGCACGCGGGGGGGTCGCACACGCGCAGCCGAGACGTATGACGACACCGGAACAAGTATTGTAGCACCAAACGGCGGCGTGTCGATACGGTGACGACTGTGAAAACCTGGATCGGATCCAAAGTCAGCATCTGTCAGAGTCAGAACAAAGGTGGGATATTTTGAGATTTTGCTTTTCAGCGGATAAACAACACAAACAAACACATTATATCTCGTAAACAAACTACATTTTAAAACTGATGATCAGCCAACTTTATCTCACAGTGACATGTCTCTTCGGCCAACTGGTGCCTTTTAACTGGGAATGATTGTTTGCCTCTCTGACAGTCTGGTGGCCTCGTCCTGCGTCAGCTGGGATTATCTCACAATCCTGCACAGAAAATAGATCTGCATAACATATGCCACAAACTGGCCTCTTAAACAAATCATTTTTAGATTAGACTTCAGAAACACCTACGCTTCCATCCTTATATACAAATTGTGTTTGTATATAAACTCTCTAACACAAAGCCAATAATATTCTAATTATTTGTTTGACTTTTCAGGATAGGATACTGAGTTTAAGGAGGAAAAGGTTAGTGTAAGAATCACTGGGAGCGAGGTTACACTTGACATGTACAAATTAATGTCACTGGCAGGAGGCACAGATTTCTCTTTCTTTCATGCGTTCTGCTTGTTCTTGACATGAGGATTACAGAGAGGCATTCACAAAGCCCACGTCATATAGCTTTTATACGCACGTACGCAGGCAGAGCGTGACGGAGCAAGAGAGGCAGTTATCCTAATAAGAAGTTAGCAGACTCTTCAAAGTAAACATTCATACAGAAAGTCGCTTCGCTCGAGTCAACAAAGTAGAGGTTTTTTTTTATTTTATTTTTTTTTTATTGCGCACACACAGGAGCAGTCGACCCGAATGCAGCTCGAGGCATCATGAAAGGCCGTTTGATTTGAACCCAATCAACAGACACATCAGGGACTTCTTCCATCGCTTACGCTTCGTGAGAGGTTGGTGCGTTTGTGAAGGGAAAAATGTAATTATCCCGACTTGAAAGGCAACCTCAGTCTGTCCCCTTAACGGGGGAGCCGCATGGTTTGGTTTGAAATGCCAAAAGTACCGCGGCACCTCTCCGACAAGTTGCAATTTTTAATTTCACACGAGCAGATACCGAAGGAATTAAAGAAGAAAAGGGAATAAGACTTAAAGGTCAGCCATCACACGCGGGCAAAGCAAAACTTTTCAGGTTTAATGATCAGAATATGCAACTTCTAGGAACAAATGTTAAATTGTTATGAACAACAATCACACAAGCAGAGCCCGTCGCACAAATCCCAATTTGTTGATCCTCCATGTTCTGGCCTTTTAGAGTATACTTGTTCTTTTTCGCTTTCGCACCAGCTGTTCCAGGAACCCAAACACAAACAGCAAAGCGTCAATTCCTGATATATCACATATGTACATCCGGGAGCCGCTCAATTCCAGGAAATACTCAGTCGAAATGGGCCAGGTAATCACAGCAGATGTGAAGGAGGAACGGAAGAAACGTTGTGAGTTCATAGCACGGACGGTTTGTGTCGTCCTTTTAAAGTTTGCACGATAACCCGACAAACATTTATCATTATTAAGAAGCTTCTTCCTGCTTTGGATGAGAGTAGACGGGATTTTGTGCAGCGCTACCCAGAGCAGCGTGTGCTCGCTGTTCTTTGTCTCTTTTATTTAGTGAAAAGATGCTTTTTTTTTTTTTTTTTTTCCCTGAGCTCATTCATCACATCGCATTTCTCCTCGAACCAGTTAGATGCGTGCAGGTTGTGCAGCAGAGCTTTAAAAATTCCATAGCATTGATATTAAAAACTTTTTCAAAGGTTAAAATGTCTCAAATGGCTAAATAAAAAAAAAATAATAATAATAACCACAGAAATAACTCTTAATATTCAGAGTGCGGTTGGTCTGCTCTTCTGCGTACTGTACATAACTAGTCTGCCGACGTGTCAGCATCACTGTGTCTCTTCATCCATCAGGCCCAATATGTTGCCCCCCACCGCCTGTCCTCCTGACACACACACTGTGTGCTACCATCTGCCTCCTGAAATGAATTACATTTCCTGATAAACAAAGTCTCAGCATGCAGGGTGGAAACAGCCACAGTAACAGGGGTGAGAGGGGAGGCCGATAAATAGCTGTTGCACGTACGACCACTTCGCGGTGACCCGGGAGGTCACGAGGCTGAGACCCCATTTAACACCAACTGTATTTGGAAATGTAACGCCGCAGTGGGCTTCCAGTTGGAAGGAGATGGATACTGAGGGCTGATTGAAATGGGAATATAGATTAGGTACTTAAATCACAAGCCCCCTGGAAACTGATTTCTCTGAAAGCTCCAAGAAGCTAAAGAGTATTTCAAGCTAAAGCTGCGGAGCACACGGCTAGTTAAGAGTAGCCGCGGACACAGAATATATACATGTTAATACAGCAAAACAGCTTTCCTTCTGATTTATGAATGTGGAGACGCATTTAACTCAGCGCCTCGGGAATAAGTGACACACACTCACACACTGAGTGTCCTGGGGTGAAGCAATGACTTAAAATTTTACTTTTGTCTGAAACACAAAAGGATTCAAGCAACCAAAATCTTTTGTTTCATTGACAGATCATTAAAAAAAAATTACTAAAGTACATACACCTCTTTATTTTCCCAATCTTTGTGTGTGCTGTCACCCGTCAAACAAAGACGGCGACGCAGCCAGCTCGTCTGACTGGACCGACTGGAGCCGCAGTCCGCAGACAAAGAAAGAGATAAAGACGGATGAATGAAGCGGAGCTCGGCTCTGAAGGTCACTCAGACTCAGATGGCTCCTTCGCCCCCTTTAGGAGTTCCAATCCGGGAAAGGTCACCTGGAGGGCCGACCCCTACCTCCTCCTCTCGTGCCTCCTTTGGATGACAGTCTATTACGCTGCTCTGTGCGGTCGTATCATAACCAGCTCCACCTCTGACCCCGGATTTTACAAGTTCCCCCGACACCACTGAAGGCGGTGGCCACCGATGTGGAAAAGTACCGACATCAATCCATATTTCATGAGACTTCTTGTGAAGTCAGAGCGGGGAATAGGCTCAGAGCGTGATTCACTCGCTGATGTATCTTCGTTTGCCGGCAGCCTTAAGTGAGTCACCCCGTGAGAGCGGATGGATCCGGTGACATCAGGAGCTGACCCGTCGTTTCAAACTCGGCAGTATTTGTTTCACTCTCTTGTACTCGTGTGACTGTTTCACTGGAAAACTGTCGACTTACATTTTTAATCATCCAGCAGCAAATAAAAGCCACGTTGCAGGAAATTACCTCACTGCAGCATCTGATAATGAAGTCATAGCTTAGATCAGTTTGAGAGAGCATTAAAAAAACATTACATCATAAATTAAGGGGCTTATGGTTCATATTATACACACTTTTAGTATGAACGTGTTCGACCAGCTTCTGGCGTATACAGCAAACACGAGAGCCCCAACACCTCGCATCCAAGTTTAACTTCTAATAAAGTTTAATGTAATTGCAAACTGAATTTCTTATAAGAACCCAAAGCGTGAAAGCCAGATTTTTTTTTTTTTTTTTTTTTTTCTGTCTCTTAAGCTGTAAAAGCAGCGGTGGGGAGAATTTATATACGTTATTCCAACATAGCTTAATTCAGGCAGTTTCATAGCACTCATTTTGAAGTTCGCTCCCTCTGAACTGCACACACACACTGCTGTTTTATTAGCAAACCACTGTGACAACCATGATAAATAAAAGAACCCACTCCGAGGCCCGGTGGAACATGTGGAACAACCTTGAGGAGAAAATAAGGGGATCATGTGCTTTCTGAGACCTCCGGCCACAAGGCAGAATAGAGTTGCCAGGAGCTAATACAGAAGCAGAATTAAACAGATAAATCTATCGTCTCTGCCATCACTGATCGTATGAGATGCTCCGAGCTCTGCTGTGGAGGTCAATAAGAAGCCTGACCCACCGCCGTGATTGTTGTCTCCCAAACAGCTACAGCTGTGAGGTTTTCTTGGAAACCGCTGCAACATTTATGAATGCATTATTTTATATTATTTTAAAGAAAAGCTCCTGAATGCAGAACAAACAAAAAAAAAAAAAAAAAAACAATTTCACAACTTTTTGTCTTCTGCTCGCTTGGCTTACGTGTGGTCGGTTACTGTTGTACAAAAGGAGCTAAATCAAATATGCGTCTGCTGTTTGTTGCTTTTGGATTCCTGCGATTTGTCCAAACAATAACCGGAGTATTTGCTCGCATCTGAGCCAGAATGACTTTGTGCAATCAAACTGACGGCAGCCTGTTTTGATTTTGTTTCACAGCGGATAATGAACATTCAACAGAACCTGTTCCTGCCGCTGCCTGAATGCTTATTAACGGCCTGCTCAGCCTTCCCTTGTACAGCAGCTGAGAGGCTGCAGACTCTCTGTACATTACAGGGCGTAACACTGCGTCCCATTGTGCTTCTCTGATTAGTCAGGACTTTAACAGCTTTATTCTTGTTTATGCAAACTGATGAACAATACAGTGACCTGATTGTGCTGCGCGGCGCTGCTTTTATTGTGTGCTCCACTTCCTGCTGAGACTCGATCCCGCCCAGGTAGACGAGAACCTGTTTCAATTCCAAGTCACAAATAGTTTTATGAGGCAAAATGTTGCAGTAAATTGAAACATGGGAAAGGAAGGCACATTCTCTCTGCCTGTTGCTGTAGCGACTGTGTGTCGAACCGTAAAAACCTCCACAATGTTCGACTGTGGATAATGAAAACCTGAGAATATTGTTAATGGGGAGAAGTGAACAGTTTATGTCAATGTAACATTTAAACTTCACTTGAGATGTGCCGTGCATCTCAAAACGTTTCCTCCCTTGTTTTACTCGTAAATGAGAGAGTCCAAGCTCACCAGGCGGACTTCAGCGACCTTACAAGGACCAACACTCACTGACAACAGCATGATAAATTTATAAACAAGTTAATGTGCTTTAGCTCATTTACTCATGTAGGCAGACCAAAGCTGAGGCTGTTGCCCCCAAAACAAGAGCACAACACCAAAAGCACACTGTGCTGCTGAATTAGTATTTTTAGGGTTGTTGAGTTGTTCATTATTTCGATGACTGTCTGTCATATGGAAGTAAAAGCTTATTGCGTTGTTCTGTGTATGATTTTGAACAAACATGGAAATGAATGTGATTTTATTGCTGCTTCAGATGGAGGTTTGGCACTGGCTCACTTGCAACATAAACTGTTTAGTAGTTGACTTCCAAAGAATCTATTTCACCAAGAGGGAAGTTTCCAGGAGACTTTGGTCTTGCCTAAAAGCCAAAGGTGGCATTTGCCGTTTGAATTCCCAGATCAAACCTTCTGAATCGCTGCCTCTGTTTAAAATGCTGCTCGAACACCAACCTGTACCAAACGACTTCTAGCTTTTGGGTTCAGCTGTGTCTTTTTTACTTCACATTACCTGCCATCGCAGTCTTTGCCAGCTTTTTAAATAGAGAATATGCAGTCAGTGATGAGTTTATTAGTCAGAGCATTTACTGAAAAGTAGTTTCAGGTTTCATGTTTTTCACACGCAGAGAGTCAAGAAAAGCTTTCCTTAAAGCTCCTAACAGGTGCTGGATATCAACAAATACCAGCAGATCCATGATATAAATATATATATACACATTTTAAGTGTATTCCTTCCCGGGGCAGAGAGTCCTGGGCTGGATCACCGTCTGAGTGCCGGCCCAACTGGTTTGACTTTCCGTTCAGCCCTCCAGGAGGTAGACATTACCGGGCACGGTGTAGTTTCTGCCTTCTGTCTGCAGGCCTGATGGGAAAGCCCTTTTCAATAGGCGGGTATATTGTTTCAAACTCAAAGTCAAACTGAGAGCTGCTCTGCTGCTTGATGCCCCAACAACTGTGCTCTCCTCTTAAGCGTCGGGTTTACACGATCAGATGCAGATCTGCAAAGCTTAAACCAACCAAATCGGGTTTCCGGTACGCTGGCTCCTGACCTCCTTAATTACACTTGAATCAACGCTTGAATTAGAATACATCCCCCAGAAGTTCGCTGACTGTTTGTTCAGATCGTAGCTGGCTTTGAAGCTGTTGTGGCTGATGTGCAGCATGGAATTATCTTTCATTTCAAACAAACAAACAAAAAAAAGGCATCCTTTTGAAAGATAAGCCTAACCCTGGCTTGTGTGTATGTGTGTGTGGTGATTTGCATAAAAGTATGCAGCTGCAGTCACGTGTTCGGGCTTTGAAACGGCTAAATAATCGAGCAGATCCTCATTCACTTGTTTGCTGGAGGTCAGAATGAGCATGACAGTGAAATGTCTCCAAAGAGAAAAACTAATTTTCAGAGTGGTTTTTTTTGTGTTTGTTTGTTTGTTTTACATTGAGTGGAGGCTAAAGACACACACACACACACACACACACACACACACACACACACAGAGTGAAGGTTAGCCAAGGACTTGGAAGCTATCTGATGCTGTGCTGTGATTTCTCTAACCTCCTTGCTGATTTACAGCAGCTGAAGTGGGCACAAACACTCCTCCACGGAGCCGTGCGATAAACTTATGACCGTATCTCATCCCGTCGCCAAGGCTCAGCAAATGAAATGGATTTATCTCTAAATCAGTGACATATACGTCTAATGCGTCATTGTATCCGGCTAAGCCAAAGTATCTCCGTCTCATCCCTCATACGCTTATGCAGCCTCTTCAGAAGGGCAACGCTAAAGGAGAAAACGCTGCACCCGCTTTGTGTTCTTGCTGAGTGTTTTGATTAATTAGAAACTCACTAATTAATCCGATGTGTCATTGTTTAATGTATACACAACCTTGCTAAACAAAGAAGTACAAGGTCATCTTAGAAATGCTAATAGCCACTGATGAAAAAAAATGGCCTTTTTCCTCTCAACTAACGTTACAGTTGACGTCATTTGATGAATGTGTGGTGCAACATGGTTTTCCCCAAAAGAAGGGAAAAAGAAAAGGAAAAAACTGCGGCTGAAAGCACGTCCACACTTATATGAGGATGTCTTTGTGTTGGCCCTTCCACTAGAAAATGTAAAAGAATGGAAAGCGGTGAGAGAGCCGTGCTTATCAAAATAGTTTGTGTCAGAGTTATCTGCCAAAATGTATGAATCAGTTTTCACGAGGCTGCCAAGTCGCTGATTATTTTGTTTCAACATATATATATATATATATATATATATATATATATATATATATATATATATATATATATATATATATATATCGTCACATGGCCAAACTGTGCTTTAACTAGAAAAGTTTTCCCATGTGGTACCAACTGTCGAGTCGAATCTGCTTTTCAAAAAGACCACACTGCCCCAAAAAGCAGGAGCACACAGGTATGAAGCCATTTATCACTGTCTGCTGTTTCATCCAGAGGTTTTTCTTTTACCTCGTCATAAATCAATAATAAAAGAGTTTGTTGTTGTTGGTTTTTTTTACAATAAAGTTTGCAACAGGTTTAGTCATGAAGTGACTATTTGCAGGAATCTGACTCGTGTCTAATCAAGACAAGATAGCAGTGGAGAGAAAAGGATGGGTGAAGGGTTTGTACACCAGCTCGAGGCCCCCACCGCTGCGGAGACAGGCCTGTTTCTGCAGGACTAAATTGGCTGTCAGAGCTGCCACGGACGGCCCTTCACACAAGCAACACTCTCATATTTCTCCTGTAATATGAACTGAAGTGGGGGGGGGGGGGTGTGCTTACCGCTCCCTTTTCGTATGTCATCTACTGTCATGCATGAAGGTAAAAACAGAGCTGTTCTTGTTATGACTCACCCCAAAACTCATTTTCGTTGCTGTGTTTGATCTCGCTACCAAACCGAAGCACATAAGATTGTTAAAAAAAACGCCCTGTTGTGAGCAGTTCCCCTTTCTGGCGTCCTGAACGTACCGCCACAGAGCAGTGCACTTGTCCACAGGTCTGAACTGGCCAAACCACAGTCCCCACCTCACATCTTCAGAGAGACAGACAGCATGTCGGCTCAAATAGGCCATCAAACGGCTTTTAAATGCAAAGAAACGCAAACCTCTGCACACTTCGCCGTGACACACGCTGAATAGCCTCCGACTTCTTGTCAGGTTGTCAACAAATCCCAAAAAGAACCGAACCAAAACCAACCCAGACCAAACGTCTGCATATCCAAACCCAGATTCATCTGTTTGATAGAGCTCAGCTGTCCAGAGACCATCACAAGTGCTGCCCTGTGTGAACATCCACGCTGTGGTTCATTTCATTGTAATGACTGTTTCATGGCTCTCTAAATAATGTGTGATGCTGCCATATTCCCCGATCTCATCAGTTTATACTGATCAGTACAATGTTATCGCATCCAAAGGAAATAAGGAGAGCAATAAAGTGCGTCTTCTGCTGTCTAGTCTGATGTCTACTGTCTCCTTGTGTCCTCAGGTCCTTAGGTAATTTTTACAGGAAGAAGGATTTTAGGAAGATGATTTGATTTTTGCTTGTGTCGCACCAAATTGCTCTGGATAAGGTCGTCTTCTCAAGGCGTGAATTTGAAATTGATTGACAGCCACCGGCGGTGATGGACTGCTGTCCCAGCCCCCTTGTCTGTCCAGATTTCCTCATTAAATATGCCGCAGTGACACAGCAGAAGTGATCGATGGCAGCGCTCTCTCACATCCTCGTGTGCTCTGGACTTGATTCATCATTTACCCTCCCCAGTTTCCCTCCATCTCCGCGGCTCCATAATCCTGACACCTTCGCCAATTTGTCCGTGAATGCTATGTAGGTCAGAATCCGGTGTGGAGGAGCTGCGAGCTGAGGGGAAACGTTTTAGGCCCACCTAATTTTTTAATTCAAAAGGAAAAAAAGGTTCCTGTAAGTATCTTAGAGGACGACATTCTCGGACGTGATGGCGTATCTCAGTGAGTCATCTGATGATCTGATTCCTCTCTTGAAAGACATTTCCAGCAGCTGATGGCTCACAGACAGCACTCCCTCACACAAATTAAACCGGAGTGCCTTTCTTCTGCCGCTTCTCTTTCTCCCTTGACACAAGAGGAGGTGATTCACTAACTAAAGGGAGGAAGCAGGCCCTGATGACTTGTATGACACATGAACTCCTTGGACTCTCATTACCCATGATCCATCATCAGCACCCGGCCTGCCTTGTTCTCTCACAGCTCGCCTCTCGTAGGAAGCTTCGACTGATGAGCGACCGCCGGATGAATCACAATTAAACGCTGCCCGGCGTTTACTTCTGCCACCAGCAAGGCGGCGATATCACTCTGAGTTATCAGTGCGAGACAGCCGAATTAAACGCAGCCGGAGACGGGAGCTGTCAGTCAGCCGGTTCATAGTGAGCACATCCATCTGCGTCTCCTCTGCCGAGCCGCGGCGGCCCCAAGGACACGGCTGCAGCCCATCTCAATTCAGAAACACTTCCCCATTTCCCAGCTCGTTTCTACTGTCTGACTATTATGTTCTTCATGAATAAATTTGGTTTCAGAGCCCCGACAGGCTGCATACTCCCACGTTAGAAAAAGAAAAGCAGAAAATAATAAAAAAATCAGTCATTAACAGGGACGCAGAGCACACACTTTCTTTTTCTTTTTTTTTTTTTTAAACAACCACAAACAGCAGAAACATTTAATGTGTGCCAGGTGCTCACTGCACACATCCTCAGAGGCACAACTGCTGTTGGATTTCCATACCTCCTGTTTCACACAATGAAATGCAGATGCTGTACAGCACGGCTCCCTGGATCACAGCGCGCTCCATGTCGAAGGCGTCGAGGGACTACATTTCACGCTGATTGTAACCAACGTGTGACTCATGATGACACATTTCATGGCTCAGAAAGGGGACATTTTCACCTTTATTCTTTTCCATTAAAACGGCCTCTTTGGCCATATCACAACAAGACATTTTTTCCGTTCCATTCCACTATTTGTGTTGAGGGATTTTTTTGGCCACGGTCTATAAGCGAGTGAGTGATTTACACCGTTCACGGGTTGTTCCCTTTGGCTGTTGTTTATTCAGAATGAATTGGTGCAAACGGTTTCTATTGTGTCATCGGGGGACGTCGAAAGCAGCCCTACAACTGTTTTCAATTTCTTTTTCAGACCCTGAATAAAGCACCTATTTATTCAGTCACTTCTGGCTTTCTCTTTCAGAGATTGGTTTTACAAGTAAATATAACAGAAATCACAGAGCAGACATAAACTTATGTGTGGCCATTTCGTGTCTTTATCTTTATTTAATGCTACCATTATAAAAATCAGCATTTCAGCAACAGAGCAGCACCTTGAAAATGACAAGTTGGTTGACAGGTAGGCATCAATCACCATTTCAAACAGAAACAGCAAAAACACGGACATAAGAATGAACTTCATTATGAATTTGGCATCTATATGTGAGTTCAGAGACCAGCTGACGTTAGGGAGGATTTTAAAAATGACGCCATGATGTCATGAAAGTGCTAACTGGTGTATAATGTAGCATCTAGCATCGCTCAGCTTTTCTAGCAGCCTTTAGTTGTTTCCCCTTGTTTCTCCATTTCACATGATAATCTCACTGTCCAGCAATGAAGCTGTTTTTGACCACGTCTTCTTTCTTTTGGATGAAGGGGCCCTTTAAAAAGTAGCCACCCCTGACCAGGTATAACTCCATTTGCTATTAAGTCTTGTGCTATTATTAACACATCCTAATATAGGAAAAGACCGGCAGATCAAAGTTTCTTTTGTAGTATTTTAAAGGGCTGCGGTGACTGTTAAAGTCTTTCCTCGTTAAAGGTCACCAAATTAAGCGTACATGTGAGTCAACGCTGGGAGGGTCTCCATCGTGTGGTAAACACACATATTAAGAGTCTTAGCTCACAACCATTAAGGTTCATTAAACCTCCCGACTTGTACTTTTATAAGATAAATGTAAGGTACAGATGCTGGTGAAGGAAAACATGTTTCTTTATTGCAGAGTTTAAATCTGATTAATTATGCTAATACAGAGTCTGTTGTGAGCGCCTTCACCTTTTTGACACAGCGTCTTGTTACCAAGAAGGAAACCAAACAGGATTCGCCTCGGCTGCGCTCTCTGCAACTAATTGGGCCGCTGAAACTGCTACCAGCTTGGTAATTGGGGCATTGTGACAGAATTTGCACTTCACTGCTTTAGCCCTCCGTAATTAAAATTCATACGCCGCTCAGGGTTCAGCGGTATGTCCATGAGAGCACGGAAGCAAATGAGAAGCAAAGCGAATAGCAAAATGAATTCCAATCAATAATATAAAGGGTAAAAAACAAAAACATCAATATGTTGTCAGTCAAGAATCCACCTGACCAACTGTTGCTCTCCACTGAATGCATTTAAAATGCCACTTCAGGTTGCTGTGAAACTTTGAAATGTCTTTTTTATTCTGGAGAAATAACTTTGATTACAGCTGCCTCAGTGCGACTCTGCTGCATCAATTATAGAAAAGCAGCATGGGGGAGCAAACAAACATGGCGCCTCAGCAGTCGAGCTGAGGACGGGAAAGCTAATACGTAGAGCGAGAGGGGGTTATTTTAAAGCAATTGTTCTGTGATTGAAGTCGTCCGCTTCTCAGCCCAAAGCTATCAAATAAAGTCTGATCCCTCTTCCTCTCTATCCTCCAGAATCTTTTAATGAGACCAAATCCTTTTGACTTTTGCCCTCGCTGTCAGAGTTATGGATATAACTGTTTGTGTGCGTTTGTTTGTGTGCGAACAAATAAACTGTGAGCAGGTTTCTCACTCTGGAAAGGGATGATCACTACTTTCCTCAGGAGGAGAAATCACATCAAAAGCACTAATATCAGGCTGAATGAATATCATCTCACAAAACCAACTGCTCTGTAAAACCGCAGCTGTAACCAAAATATACTGCCTGACAGATTATTAACACTGAACCACAGCTGAGCCGCCAAAAGGAAGAAATCTTAGGGTCCAATATATTGCACCTGCCAGACTGACCAATTCCCCGAGACTGGAATATAAAACTGTGCCCACAGTGGGACCCTGGATATAAAATCTGAATGAGTTTTAAATTCAGATATGATGTGTAATTAATAACAAGCCATTTCCTTTTACAGCAATAGTAAACCGAGAGCGACCTTCAAAATTAATTAATATTCTGAGGAAGATGTCAAATTATTAATTTTTTCATTTTTTTTATGTAAGGTCGAGGGAATGCTTGAACTTTTCCGCACTTCAGGTGCAGCAAAGTGGATTTTTCTGCAGAGACGTGAAACGTTTCCTCGGAGACCTCCACTCCACATCTGAATCATTCTCAAAAGCAGAAATGGACATTTATTCTGCCCCCATAGTCGCATAGAAAAACTCATAACGTGGATCTATTCTTGGGACTTTTATGCTGTAGCAACAGTGAGAGAAGGTTTGGGACATAAAGACGAACATTCATTGACATAATACTTTTTTTTTTTTTTATTTACTGAGGTGATCCTCAGAAAGTTTTCTTTTCTTTTGGTTATCCAAACACGTCATATTAGCATGCTGACGTTAGCATTTCACACAAAGCACCTCTGTGCTGCTCTGCAGGGCTGCAGCACGTTTGGACTCATGTCCGACAAAAGCTTTTTCACACAAGATTAGCGGCGACTTCAGTTTTCAAAGCCACCTGACCCACAACAGATGAGATCCTGCATCCTTTTTTCACAGGAGAGAGCTGTTTGTGTAAGCATCGAGCATTACATCACCCCCGCTTCATTTGCAATGCAAACAACATGTAAGCACTCTGGCTTCCTGACCTTAGGTGACAGTATAATGTTGTAAATCAAAATGAAAATTTGTGATTTTTGCTTGCTCAGCAGAAAGCAGCAGAAAGCCTTGATTATCTGGGCAGCGGAAATGGCGTCGCATCTTAATCTCTTTTTTATTTTTATTTATTTTTCCAAATCAGCGAATAAAAGGGCGCAGCCATGTTGAAGTTTGATTTGAGAACATAAGTGTTAGCTCCCACATCATGCAAACAAATGGTGTAAAATGTGAGAAAGCTATAGGATGAACAACAAATCTCGCAGCTGTGTCAAGCTAAGACTGAAGCTCTCCTTTTCACTAATGGGTATAAACATTATGACCCATTTAAGCCTAAATCAGTTTAATCTGTTATGGCCTAAATGGCCGGTGTACAAAGCATCACTAATGCCAGCCTTCTCCGCTGATCACAAAGCCACTGAGCGGGTGAGTAACAGCAAACGAGCCCTGAGAGCCGTAATTTTTGGCTCCACTTTGAGCACGGGCGGATGGAGGTGTGGACTGACCTTGTTTTCACCTGTTTTAATGGCGGTGTGTTCATCTGGGAGGCCCGGCGTGTTATGCGTCTCTGACCTGACGCCATCTCGGATGACGGGAAGGACATTATCAAAGGGAAGCAGGGTGACATTAAAGTAAACTGACTTTAAAGAGCTCACCGTCCATCGAGCAGGAAAAGGATTCTGAGTGAGAGACAGAAGAAATTGCAAATGCATTCAGAAGAGCCGGTTATTTTACCTTTATTTTAACTTGAGTTCACGGTATCTCCCAAGTTGTAACTAAGACTGAGATTTAATAGTCTGGAAGTGCTTAAAAACTGAAAGAGGACACTTTCACATCAACTAGATACTGTCATTAAATCTAATTATAGCCAAATACATTAGATGCAGCATTATACTGCTAGTTCGCAGAATTTTAATGGACACTATAGCTCTCTGGATGACATGAGCACTCACAAATCATTAACATCAACTTGCCCACCTTTACCACCCATTCACATTATCATAGTTGTATGTGCACGTATAAACCTATGCAAAGAGGCATAATGATGTGAATTACATTTATTCCCACTCAATGTTCGACCTCTAAACGGCGTGATTGTGGTTTGAATTAACTATTAAAACTTTCTCATCAATTGAACTTTCATGTTTCGGTGTAGTTGTGTTGTCAAACCTCGGAAACAAAGGTAGACAAAAGGTAACAAGGCTAAAGTTTGGTCTTGTACTTGTTACATAAAGGGTGAGCTGAGACAGAGAAGCTGGTGGAAGTTAAACTCCATTACCTCCAAAGTGAAACTTTGCAGCTCATTGTTGATCTGCCGATTAAACTTCTGATCGTTCTTCAACGTCCAGTTTTCAGCACGTGACTCAGGTTTTACTGCAGGAAGCAGCCTGAGATGACAGTATGTCTTTAACTCAGCGAGCAGGCAACATTAACTCACATTAACTCATCCTATGACTTGCACACAACATCCCACCTATCCATTATCCATGACACAATACCTTTTACACGCACAACCCGCAGACGCCTGACGGTCCACTGTAATTAGGAGGACAAAGGAGAGAAGTGAGGGTCCTATTCAGGAGCAGATGGGGGAGTCGAACTAATGGGTGGGCCCATTGTGGAGGATTAGCCCAACGTCACAGGCTCATCCCTTCGCTCTCACGAACACCAATCACACCCATGTGCAGAAAGGCGTGGACCTTTGGTCTGCATCAGCTCCTCTTGGAAGACTTCTCAGCCCTGCCCCGGGGGCAAATCCCATCAAGACAAGCAATTAAAGGAGGCATTTAAACATGGCCGCCATCTGTGAAGCCACAACCAGCAAAAACATTCTCTCTCCCTCCCTTTATTGAAAAGTTTGTGGGCCACAGGCAGCTGATGGTCTGAGGCCAAACCGCACACACACACATGATTAAATAGACTTCTCTCCTGTGATCCTGTTGTGCCAACAACATCACAGGAAAAAACTGATAGCACCGATGACAGAAAGATGGGAGCGGTGCCGACAGCACGACAGGCGGTGAACACACTTCTGCAGACACAACACACGATGAAAAATGATATACAAAGAAAGGCCCCAAACAGGTGGATGTATTTAGTTTGTGGAACATCTTCAAACGAATTTCTTCTTATTCTCACAATTTAAAGTAGAATAAATTGACCCCACCATTTAAAGTGGTAAACATGATAATCTAGAAAAGAGATTTTACAGATGGACCTGAATTCCTTTTTTCTACTGATTTAACTCTCTAATACATCCTGATGAATAATGTTATTGTACTGTGTTTCTTATTCAAGAGAAAAGAGGATGAATGTTGTGTTTTACAGGTAAGGAAGATATGTGTTCAGCCTCTCTCATAACCCAAACCGTGTGTCCTATCGTCTTCTTTGAGCTTCATCTGCAGTGACGCTTCCAGACTCAGAAGTCTCTTATCACATCATTTCTGTCAGTAACGTATTGGATGGCCGTACACTGGAAATGTATAAATGTGTTTACGTGGAGTTTAGCTGCTGTTGTAAAGCTCCACTCAGATGTGACAAATGAATGCTTTGCCAGTGTTTGCGCTCATCTTTCAGATAATTAATACTTAACATTTAGATTGAATGATTAGCATAAACTATGCAGCTGGAACACTGTCAGATAATGGAGGAGACTTTACTGTGACAATGTACAAAACAGTCTCATAGAACAGTGCTGGCAAGCTAGTTAATGCTGCATTAACGTCACAGGAAGGAACATATTTGCCATTTTCCAACTTATAAAACCAGCATCCATGTTATAACGCTGACCAACTGATGGATGTATTTTCCCCGAGCTCTCATACATCCAACTTTGGCTTTGTTTAATATGGAAATATCTGAAAAGCAAATAAACACACAGACCATTAAAGGGGATATAAATCTTTATTTAAATCTATTTTCATCTCATGCATTATTCTTTGCTTCCACAGAGTCAGTTCTGACTAGCCTACTGTGGCCCATTGCTTGGTTAAATATCGGTTTCTTTTTCGGAGCTAATTTAAATTTACGTGTCTCTTGATGTTCATGCAAAAGGAAAAGCAGCCAAACTGTTGTTATTCCAATACAGAGCCCCGCTTGTTATAACCATTTTAGAGCCGACTGGAAAATGCAAAGACTAAAGAGCAAAGAATAATGAAGCATGTTTAGAGCCGGTGTTAACTATTTCCGACACCCACCAACGGCGGCGTTGTAAAACACGGTCCTGTTCGACCTGCGTGCCGTCGCTTTGAAGCTCAGGTTTGTGGCTGTCTGCTGCCTATGTGCTGTAATTAGCATTTATTCTGGGCTAAGCAGCCTTGCACTTGGTCTTGACAGAGCTGCAGGAGGTGGCCATGGCTTTAGTGGGATGTGAAGAGTGAGACCAATTAAAAAAAGAGGGGTCAAAAGCAAAGAGCGAAAGATGTGTGACTGACAAGGCCACATTCTTCACAAAAAGCCCAAAGGCAGCAAAGACATTTACGCTGAAATGTTGTAAACACAACTAATGGAGGAGCGGGGGGGGCTGAGAAAGGTATTGAAAGTCAAACAAATCCAGACTAAGTTGTTACAGTCATTGTAGATCTTCTCCTGCAGGACTCTGTATGTATTGAGTCTGGCCTGTCACTATATTTCTTCCCAAGAGAAATCTAATAACCTGTATATATGCTGTATATTGTTCAGGATTCTCATGAAAGCATTTCTCTCCAGGATAAGCTTTAACGGCCATTATTTATATTTGGGCCGGGCAGGTTTATTCTCTACGCCTACAGAAATCATTACACTTCCCCTTGGGAGAGGCCGCAGCTACGCGTGTTTCACCCCGGCAGATGACTCAGCGATAATATGTTCCCCCCCTTTTATCGGTTTTTCCTTTGCTGTTATTGGTTACCTTCCACAGGGGTCATTAAAAACAACTAGGAGAGACAGACAGGGACCTCATACAGCGCTGGGCTTTCTTTACTGTGTAATGAGAAAGGAGCAACCTCTGATTATTGGATCTGCCCGGCTAAAGCTGAAGGAGACTCGAGCATGCATTGTTTCGGCAAATAAGGTCAAGAAAGTTATAAAAAAATAAAATAATAATAAAATAAATACTTAATGACGTGAACACTTTTTGCTGCGACAAAGATATCACATAAACGTGTAAATCAGCAACTCAGGAAAGTTCCCAGGAAATGAAAAGCCCTTGTGATGTTATCAGGAAATGAAATCAAAGACTTGGCAGCTCGACTGGAAATAGATATCTGACAAGCATTTACATCGGAGAACGCGCGGCTGCATATGCAATAACATCTGCCGTGCACAAAAGGCGCAGGCACATCTCCATGGAGCGCATACAAAAAGCTTGTGTTACAGGAAAATGTGTTCCTCCCCTCTCTTTTGTCACACACAAACACAAACATTCCCTCCTCCAACAGCTGTTCGCTTCCTTTGACAAGCTTCCTTCAACCAGAACTCAAAAGGCTGCCCAAGCACATGAAACTCGGGAACATTATACCAAAGCACGTGGCCGGCGATTAAAGGATCGGCAAAACTAAGTGCTCACAGAAGCGTGGAGTCTGTCAGAGGTGATTAGGTTAGGTTTTTCCACGACGGGCTGGAGAGGAGTGCAACAGCAAACGTGACAAGTAAAATGGGCTCCTTGAAGGTAGGAAGAGGATCAATCAGCAGTCTGACCACATCTCAAGACGCTCTTCAATGGAAAAGGTGACAGTAAAAAGGAACAGGCGATGCATTAAAACATTTCTAAGATGACAGAAATCGAACTAAAATGAGCCCAAGCTTGACCACGTATAAAAATAAAAGCAGAATATCGCCAATTCATGAATTTTTTTCATTACAAAAAAAGCCCCAAGTTCAGTGAAGCAGAGGTAAACAGAAAACATCGATTTAGAAGAGGTCACGCTGTGATCAGGCCTCGGATGCTTTAATAAACCATTTGTTAATTAAAGCAGCTCCTGATGACCAGAGAGGCCTGGACGATCTGCAACAGCATACAAACTGCTTCGACTTAAAAGACTTTCTAAATATACATAAGTGTAATAAAATCAATCATTCCGCACTCATAAATTATGGATGACATTTGAGAAACACTTGAAGGTCAGCTTGTTTACTCAGATTGCAGCAAACCACCATAAATTAATCCACATTTATCCTCTTTTCTTCATTCACAGATATATTTCTTTGTTTGTTTCTAAAAAAGATCTGTCTTATAAATAAGATATGGTCATGCAGGTTAAAGTAAGTTCTTCAGCAAATGTGGAGGGCATAGTTACCTTTATCCTTGTCAATATATCAATTTAATATATAAGAATAAATGGACAGAATTAACAAAAAATATAGAAGGTAATCAAATCAAGTTGGCACTTTTTTAATTAAGATTAAAACGGGTGATTCAAGAAAATGTGGAAGCATGGATCACTGTGGATTTCTCTATAAATTACATTTAACACAGCTATATTAATAAACTGCAAAAAGACTGTGGCCTGTAGTTTACAAGAAAGGGAGTGAGTCTTTGTGTGTTCCACATCAGTGAGATAATAAAACACATGTTGTGTGTTGAACTTGGACCGTGTAGATGTCAAGCATCTGTTCTTCAGTCTAAAAGGGAAGGAGCAGCACACACAGCACAGGTGGAGCATCTGAAAAACGTTAGTTCAACCGAAGAAGTCTGAGAGCTCCACATGAGGAGCTGTTTTCTTTCTTTCTCTCTTTTCTTTTTTGAGCTTTGAATCAAGACTTCGGACTTGATTGTTAGGAATCCTTTATCACCAGAAAAATTAGATTGGCTTTTGTTGCTGCGCACCGAATCGCTTTCGTTCAATACTGATGCAGTTTTAGTAATTGTACGTCTGAAATGGAGCCAGACAGGAAATCACTGACATTCACGCACCTGGTTCTCCACCTGTCACTGCTGGCAGCCGAACGTGCAGCTCGCACACACATCTGTGGAGGCTGCTTCACATTCAGACCAGGCATACAAAAGCTGAAAACTGTGTTTCCGGTTACCGCCTTTATTTACAAACCACCATGAGATGGCATCCAGATTAAAAAAAAAAAAAAAAAAAAAAAAAAGAAGAAGCACAATTTCAACTTCAATAAAACCTTTTTTTTTTTTTTTTTTTTTTTTTTATCAATACAGCTGTGAATGAATACATGACACATGAGTACACAACAAGAAAAAAGGAAAACACCTGCTCATCAGGTTACACAGGTACATTTCTATTTACAACACAACCCTTCACAAAGCATTGTGGAACATTAAAACTCTTTTGTACGGTAATAAATAAATAAAAGCCGAGACATATATACACGGTACTAAAATCACTTCAGAATACTGCCACCGCCTTATTGCCCCATCAGGAGACTACAACAGCGAGTCTGTAAATACACCAGGAGACACCTGTAGCGTTGGCACAGGGACGTGGTTACACAAAAATGCCCGTGAACGGTGATAACTAAATATTCTACAGGAAGGAATGAATCAAGTTCATTTGAGCAGAACAGCATCTGGAATAAGGCAACAATGATACTGTTCTTGATTCGCCCTTTAGAAATTGTAGGCATGGAGCAAAGATGGGATTTTATGGGATGGATGACGCCAGCAGCTCTCGTTACTAAGGCACAGCTGCACCTCGGGCTAAATGCTAATGCCAACGTGCTAATATACTGATGCCGGTGATGATTGTGTTAGCATGCTAACACTAGAGAATTAGCGCTAATGAGCATGGGTATTATTTTTGGAAAAATGTAAAGTTTGATGTGGTGCAAAGAGAAGAATTGGTGAATGAGAATGGTGGAGCCAGATTAATCAGTGAAACAGTAATAACGGTTTATCCTCTGGGGACTATGAATGTTAATTACAAGATTAACGGTGCTACAGTAGCGTTGTTAAAGCGAATCAGAGGTGAAAGAGGAAGAGTCATCAGAGACTTGTGATGAGAATGGTTGGAACATAATAGTCTGAATTAGCTTCCTTTGACTTTGGAGGTGGAACCGCTACGCTCTGATAAAAGGGACATTACAGCACAACTGCAAGATCTTTTTTTCTAGCCAGCATTTGTACTTTTTTTTTTTTTTCCTCCCAAGAAGAAATACACGTCTGAGATAAAAAGAAATAAACAACGGTGACGAGCAGCAAGTTGGAGAAACCTCGGACCGACGCTGTCGCACCTCATCTTTCAATCTTAATGTTTTGTGCCTGGCGTTATGCTCGGCTTGTGCGTAAACACAGCCTGTCTGATAAATGAAAAAGGGGCAGTTTTCTCCACGGCAAGACAATCACCCGCTAGAGAGATTGCAGCCTGATGTTTGGCTGATATTGGATGTACACTTTGTCTCGCTCGCTGGTAAATTTAATAAATATGGAGCTGGAGAGATGAGATATGTGGGACCTGAGGAAGAAAGGCAGCAGGGGAGAGAGACAGTAGGAAGAAAAGACGAGGGGAAAAGGTGTGGCTTCAGGGGCCCAGCCAGAAAATAAAGACCACACACATACAGATGAAGGAAAAAAAAAAACAAAACAAACCCAAAATAAAACAGAAAACCAAATAGAGACACTGAATACACAAACCTCCCACTATGGTGCATGACACGTGTGAGATTGAGTCTGAAACAACCCAAGTTTCTACAACTCTCTCTCGATGTTTCCAGTAACTCACCGCTGCACAAAAAAAAGACCACATAACAATTTTACAACTGTACATAAAAATATATTTTAACAAAGCCGTTCCCCTCCGATCCAGTTCTGGTTCTGACGCTTCGTGTCTTCTTCCTTCAAGTGCTGTGTTGGCCTTTTAGTGTCTGGTATTTATCAATATTCAGAGGTACACAATGGTTTCCTCCCGGCCCTCCTCCCCTCCGCTGTCAGTCTCCAAGGAAACCAGAGCACTGAGGTCTAGCTGAGGTTCGGCGGGATGCGGGCGCTGCGGATACGGATCAGCACCGCTCGCTGTCGAGGACCAGGTCTCGCCGATGTAGCCACGACTGTTATGATCTGAGTGGGCACACAGCAAGACGCGTTGTTACAGTCTACGCAGGAGAGCCGCAGCAGTAATGCCGCTGATAATGCATGGACCAAATTAAACCTGGAGAGACTTCATCATTTTCTAACCACTGACATATAATCACCAGGATGGGACATGTAGCCAGTGTTTAATGAGCTCAGTCTAATTGTTTAGCTCACTCCTCTAATCACCAACAGCATATAGATCAGCCCCAGCTGCTGCCCGCTCTGGCACTGGAGCGGATGAGTGAATGGGAAAACAACAGGATTTTCAGGACACCCATCATTCTGCAGAGGTGACGGTTTCATCATTATCTCTGTCAGCCCAATCAATCGTCGTGGCCGGGATTCGATGGGCTCTGTGCGGCTGACGAGACGAGAAGGGACGGGGAGGGACCAGAGATTGGAAATCAAAGAGGGTTGCATGTTTCTACATCTTCAGCCTCAGGAGTTCCCTCCGAGGGGTCAATCCACTGAGATCTACAAAACAATGGTTGTCGTGGGTGGTATTTGGTTGATAATGTGTCCACGGGCGTGCGTGCTTGCTTGCTTGCTTGCTTTTTCTCGCATTTGTGTGCGCGCTGGGTGCTGTCTAGCATTAGGGCAGGTGTGCTGTCATGGTAACAGATGGCGTGAACTATAAATTGCCTCATTGTGTCCCTGTGGGAAAGTGTCTGTGTTTGATTAATTATATAAGACTCTGTTAGAGTAGCTCTGTTCGCCACCATACAGGCCCGGCCTCTGATGGATGAGACATCAGCGCTCAGCCAGATGATAAAAACCATAAAGTAAGATTTTGGCATCATCATTTTGTTCCAACACAGACAGCAAATGGATGCTATTAAAGAAAGTGAAATAGGATAATCAAACAGTTAGTGCTGCAGAACAATGATGACACCTCCTCTCTATACTGCGCGTGTAATAATGGTGTAGTTTTATTTTGGGACATATTAATTCCAACACCAACTCAGAGAAGTCTGAAGGATTTCACCACCCTTGATCTCAAACTCCAAGATGGCTGCTAGTGAAGGTGTCCTTCTGTCTATCTAGCATTCGTACGCAGAAAATTCAGGTTTTCCCGACAATAACAATGAAATGCTTAAGGTAGGAACAACAATAAAGTGCTTTCAACTTGTGCTGGAATGTGGTCAATTCAGCTGCGACGCCGATATCCAACGTTGTTAAATTAGAAGCAGCGAATTGCAGCACAAGTGATGAGACATTTAAATTAAAAAAAAAAAAAAAAAAAGAAACGATCAGTTTTCCCTTTCGAAGCCCAGCGCCTCAATTATCCACAATCCACTCAACCACCGGTCGTTTGGATGTTTGTGTGTGTGTAAAGCCGGCTGATGTAGCTGTAGCTGCCTGAAGCAGATAACAGAAGTGTGTTAATCTTTTTGCTTTCTAACTACACACACTGTGCTTGTTTTTTTTTTTTTTTATTACTATTTTTAGTTTTCAGATCCAACCTACTTAAATGACATGACCTGATGCACATTTATCAGCATCGCCAGGAGCCGCAAAAGACTTCATTCAACTTCATCCAAAACCTGGAAGCAGAACTTGACGTGATAGATCTGTGTTTTTCTGGAAACGCTGGTGTATGTGAGCAGCCCAATCATATCTTTTCTAACCTGACTGAGACAAACAAAAACAACTTTGTTTGAACGTGTAGTGTTGTATTTCTAATGCTAAATTCATGAGTGTCAATTATTTTATTCAAAAAAAGATTGATGTCACTTCGCTCCACCTCGTGTCTCAGTTTCATTAGTATCATTTAGTCATTAATGGGAAAATGTTCAGCCACATGCTTTTGTCATATCATCACACGATACATTATACAAGGTGTGAGTTCATCTACATACCGTAAGCAGTGCGGGTTTCATCTCTCAGCACATCCACCGCGCTCTCATCCTTTGTACAGAACAGGCGAGCAACAAAAACCCGATACGACTCATCCGATGAGTCGTCATTTGTGCAAATTCCACCAAACTGGTTCCTCGAGATTACACTTAGCAGGAACGAATTATGGAAATCTATTCAGTGAAAGAAGGGTGTGTAGGAGTGTGTGTGTGTGTGTGTGTGTGCGCGCATGGCATAAAAAAATCTTCACATGCTCAGGTGAGGATGAAGAGTAAGATCATATTTTGATCTGGAAGCACAATGAATGGATCAATGCACTGGAAAGAATTTCCTTTTCTTTTAACAGGAACAAAGAGACATCAGGTTCCTCCACATACCAGACAGCACGTGAGCCACGATGTGGTCGCAGAGGAGCTTTTAAAATCCGGATTGCACTAAGACGACTCCTCTGAGGTTTAAATCTAACAGGAAACTATGTAAAGATTGGGAATTTGAGTCACCGTGCGTGTGATTATTCCACCGTGGGATCCACTGAGAGGAGGATTGTGGGTAGATGTCAGCCAGAGCCTGTAGGCTCTAATGGAGTATACACCCCAGGCTTGTTAACAAGTGACTCGGGTTTCACCGGGGCTTGTGTGCGCTCAATAATGAGGAAAGGTTAATAAGCTGATCAGTGAGGAGGAGATTGTGTGCGCTCTTATCAGCCGGTAAACAATACCACAAGTACACATCAGGTGCAGTTACAATTGACCTCCCCGCCCCCCCACCGTTTGGCTGGGTGACAAGTAAGACATAACCTTTAATTTTACACGCATCAAATTGAGCGTGCATTAGGAATGAGGACGTGCAAACCTGAGAATGTGGCTGACACCTCTCGAGCAAAAACACAGATTAGTACTCATCTACATCTTTCATTCCTCTCCTTTCACCACCACCGCGCCGCCTCCGCCCCGCCATTCTCGCGGCACGATGACAAGTCATCCTGTAATGAGTTTTATAAAGATTTTCTTCAGATCGATGTCCCAATCAGTCAGCCGCCGCCTGTGAACTGTGATTCACGTGCTGGTGTCTGCCCTGCCGGTCGATAGATAGAGAAACCATTGATTTTCCTTTGGCAGGCAAAGGGGACGCCGGTGGTGCAGGTGGAGGTGGTGTGGGAAGGTGGAGGATCAGGAGCGGGTGGTGGTGGGGGGGGGGGGTTTCTACTGCCAGCAGCCACTGATTAACTAAGAGGAAGGACGGACAAGGCCACACCAGCCATACAGCCTTGACAGCAGTGTGTTTGTCTGTGCATTTCACATCCATGAATGAAAAGAAGTGCAGGCACAAGGTCTGTTTACATTCTCACAGGTAGCAGATTTCTCAATCGTGCTGCACCGAGGAGACGGTGTGATAACAGAACATCGCTGTCCAGAATGAGAGCTGCTCTTAGAGCTCAGGACGCTAAACACAGTGTCCTGTAGTTTTCTTCTAATCTGAAATCTTTTCAAGTCTTGGAAATAAAACTTAGTTGCACTTTGTGATGCTGCGTCACAGAAACTACAGGAGCCAAGCAGACTCAATGGGAATGTTGTTTTTAAAAAAAAAAAATTAATGAAGAAGACTTGACACTAGAGACCAAGAAAACAATGACGAGGTTCCAAATTAAGTGGAGAAGTAGGACCATTTTCCTATAGACTTCAATACAAGCCAAATTCTTTTGACAGAGTGAGTTCCAGCCTACCTGCAGGGCTGTAGAGGTACCCCGTCCCCACCACCCATCCCTGGGGGTCAGGCCGCGGACCGTGGTTCGCCTTGGTCATGGGGGGCTGTCGGCTGTTGGACCTGGCCAGCAGGGTGTTGAGGCAGTTGTGCGCGCTGGGGTCGTTCCTCTTGTGGTGGACGTGGCGGTTGTTGATGCTGGAGCCGGCGAACGCAGCCTCGTTCACAAACAGGGAACCGTTCCCAGCCGGGGCCTGAGGGAGGGAGCGGACAAATGTCACGGTCACATTCATCGAAAACCGCACGCAGCGGGGGACATGAAATCATTTTTCACAGATGTGTGCTTCTAAAACGAGTGAAAACGGTGAAAACCTCTCAGCAGCACACGCTTGGCATTTGCATAAAAGACAAGGAAATTGATGCAACAACCAAAAACTGTATTTATAGACCTTTACACAAATTTCTATAAATCGATAATTCAAATATCGTCAAAGCCATTTTATAAAATCCCTTTTCCCCATTTAGTCACTGTCAACAATCCTTTTCTTTCCATTTCTATCCAGATCGTCGGTTAAGACAGGGACATCCCATGCCTTCGGGAAATAAAACTAAAGGTGCACGGTGAGGTAAATGCTCATTTATTTGGTTGAACGGCCCCTTTAATTCCTGGCTAAAGGTATCCTTTGTGCTTACGTTCCCCTCTCTCCCATTTTCACATCTAGATGGCCTTTCCACTTCTGAACCGAGGGAGCACAGCTAATTAGAAAGGACCTGAGAGCTGCCATGCGTGTGTGTGTGTGTGTGTGCACATCATTTGAGCTGTTGCTGACCCTGTGAACTGTTGCCTCTGGCTAAAACATTAGTAAGGGAACATTAGGACCCCGACTGCCACTGTGCACCGTCCAGAAACAGACGAATCCAAATAAATAAAGCAGGAGAGCTTCATCGTGTCCCGCCTGTGGAGTCCCGGGTGGTGTCTAAACTAATGAAGGAGGGTGGTGTGTGTGTGTGTGTGTGGTGGGGGGTTGGTATTGTAACACAAGTCTGCTCATTTGTCTGTCTGTTCGAGTGCTCTGTGTGGGTCTTTTCAAACCTCACACCTGCTGAACTGAGCAACCAAAATCTGCACCCAGCGGAGGCTAAACGTGCTGTATTCATTTCGCCACCGCTGCTTTTCCATTTCAAGTGCACGGAGACCTAAAGGGCACAGAGAACAGCGCACCCTTTATGCTCCATGCCTTCCAGCTGCGGGGGACATTTCACTGTAGTGCTTTTCAAACAAAGTGCCGATGATTTAAGTCCTTTTGGACACGATTGATTGGCTTCTTGGGCTGCGTGCCTCTGATTTTAATTATTTCGTCCGAGCTTTTATTTGCAAGGGTTTAATTATCATCAATCACTAGGATGTTTATTGGTGAGTGGAGCTGCTGCAGCTCCAAGACAAATGATGCTGAAATTGCTCTCATTACCGCAGGTCGTATATCAGGATGGGATTGAGCTGCTGTGTGTAAATGAGTGAACTGTCGGTAAGTCAGGATGATAGCTGTCTAAGAAAAGCTCATTAATGAATTGAGCCAAGAAATACTCCACAAACACAGTATATCTGAGCATGAGGGCGGCGTCGGGGTCAAGAGCTTTAGTCAGAATCATTACTGAGCTCTCAGTCATTGCTTCTGATTGTTATTTTGAGATCCAACAGATTGCAGAAGCAGTTGTCCCCCCCCCTACCTGTTGCCCATCTAGAGGTATGACCATGTGTGGGACCACAGTGGGCAGGTTCCTTTGCCGCCCGTGCCTCCAGGACTCGAACAGCTTCTGCTGGCTCTGCAGGCGCTCACGCTCCCTCTCCACGCTCCTCTGGCCCTCCCTGAGCCGCTCCAGGCTCTGCTGGTACTCCTCCAGCTGCTCGTCCAGCTCTTCCCGCTCACACCTCAGCCTCTCCACCTCCAGGTGGCACTGCCTCTCCCTCTCTTCCAGCCGGCTCTGCTGCTCCCCGTGCTGGCTCTCCCTGGCCTGGCACTCCTTCTCCCAGCGCTCCCTCTCCTGGCGCAGGCGGTCCTGGAGCCGCTGGGTGGCCGCCACCTCCTCCTTCTGCTTCTCCAGGTTACGCTGCTTCTCCTGCTCCTGCAGGGTGCTGCCCCGGATGCTGGGGAGGTGAGGTCGCTGGGCGCGGGGAGAAGGGCGCCCCGTCTCTCGGAGGAGGAGCCTCTGGACCTCGTAGCAGCTGTCCTGGATGGTCACGGCAGCCTGGCGCAGACGGAGGAAGGACACATGAGAATGCACAAGCTCAACCACCACTTCCTCACCGCAGACAGTAAGACGCTGTGATTTGAATGAAAAAATGTGACGGACATTACGATCAGACTCTGGGTGCTCTGGAGGGAACAACATCACAGAGACATGATGCCATCCCCTGTGGTAGACTTGTGGTTTTCAAGTTCAGGACTTTGAATATGAAAATAGCAGTGAGCTCAAAACACACATACACACACACACGCATTCACACACATCCATATGCAAATAGATGCACAAACACACACACAGGATTTGTCTACACATATTTGCATTTTTTCCTGAAGAGGAGTGTCTGGAGAGAAACAAAAGAACTCTGCCTCATGCATGCTGGTTGTGTTTACTGAAGCTGCAGTATGTCTGCATCTCCACCGAGTGACCCACTAAGATAGCGTGTGTCTGTTGGTCGTGAAAACATAGTCGGGCTTTGTTTCCTTATTGACTTGTTAATGCAGACGAGGCTCTGCGAAGGAGGGAAAAGGAAACGTACCTTTGAACCATCAACTCACCTGCAGACTGTAGAGCAGCTGGGTCAGGCTTTGGACACTTTGAGCAACCTGTTAATGGTTAGAAATCACACAAATATCATCCAAATTATTGAGTGCATGAATTTCAAATCTCAAATATCACAAGTGATGTCTTTCACAGAGAGGTCAGAGCCTCCACCTCTCCTGGAAACCAAAATTTGGAGCTGCATCCATCCAATGTAACGTTTGCACCCCCTTGAGGCCACTTGGTTTCCTACCAAGCTGATTTGAGGTTGAATTATCACTCGGCAGTTTGTTGAAGTCATTTACCTCACAGTTCACAAAAAGCTGCAAACGGTAGCACAACTGTGGCACGGTAATTGGAATAATTCTCCATATCCATTTTTAATGGCACAATACCTTTGGGAGCTAAATGGACTTCTTCCTTTATTATGATCTTATCAATGATTCATCGCATTAAGACCGAAATGTAATTCTAATGGAGTGCACTGAATTATTAAAACAACTGCTGGCAATCTCAAGCCACACATCAGTGGGGAAATGGAAATAAATGACGATCGTGGTGCAGGCTGGAAGAGGCTGTAATGACCTATAACAACCTCTGCAACACCACTGTAATTCCACCACCACATTACATCACATCACTGCATCAATATTTAACTCAAACAGCCCATCTAATTTTCTATTTCAATTTGCATCTTGAGGTCGAGCATGGAGCGCTATAAGCTAAATACATTTCATACACAGAGTCTCGGCGCCGCACCTTCAGGTCAATGTGACCCTCGTGTGAGTGAGCTGGGGACTGAAAAGCGAGGGCCTCGGTGCTGCTCCCCTCGCTGACCTCTGGGTTTTCAGCTGAGGGCTCAGAAGGATCTGACGGGAGAGTAACAGGGCTGACGGGAAACACAGAGTCCGTGTAAGAGTCCGGGCTCTGACTGGACGGAAGACGGGCCGAGAGAGTCGCTTTGAGGTTTTCAGCTGGAAAACAAAAACAGCACAAGAGTTGCTGAGTGAATAAGTGCACAGCTGGACTTATTTAAAAAAAAAAAAATATGTGTCTGGGTTTGAAATTTGCATGAAGAACATCATGAAGAATATTAAATTTAAAGACAGGGGAGCTCACAGACCAAACAAATGCTGGGTGGCATTTATAAGCCATAATAAAAAATACTTGGAAGAGAATTTTAATAAAATCTACTAAAACTTATTGCTGCTGAAAGAAAACCTCTACCACATTCAATATGATGTTATCAGGTGTTATCTGTCTGGGGGAATGATTCTCACCAGTTTGACAGTGATGTAAGATGATGTTTTTAATATTTGGGGTGTGAGCAGCAGCCATGTGTTTATCTACACTCACACCGACAGCTACTCGCTGTGAGTGCCATTAGTGACATCAGAGAAATCGATTTGTTGCTCAAATTATTGTGGCACGTTGTTTCTTAAGTCACAGCGTGTTAAACTGTTTATTCAGCAGGATTCAGACTTACTGACCGCAATTGTTAAATGTGAGGAGGAAAATTTTTTACTAAATTAAAAAAAAAAGAAGAAAAATTTAAATTGAGTTTCTGGAAGACAGGTGGTGTTTCCAATCCCAATTTCTAATAATATATTAATAATTTGTACCACAACAGCACTTTGCTGTCTGTCAGTGTGTGGTCGAAGGTCTCACCCTCCTGCAGAGCCGCTGATAGCAACACGGCGGCCTGAGGCAGCTCCTCTGACTGCAGCTGGACGAGCAGCCGCGGTTCGGCCGCCGACGCAGCCGTCCTCCCGTTCAGGGCGAAGAGCTCTGTGTAAATCTGCAGCTTCTCCTCCAGACTGGAGCAGATCTGCTGGTCCTGGCTCATCAGACTCTCTGATACAAAAGTTCCAAGTTCACACAGTGAGAGGATTATTCGCTGTGGGGTGATGACTATAAATAAATAAACAGGGGGAAGCTTTTACCTTGTAACTTATGGATTTTCTGAATTCTGGCCTCGGCCGCTCGCTTCTCCTCCTCAGATTCACTCATATATTCCTCCTCTTCCTCTGGACAGCTGAACAGAGGCAACAGCAAACAAAGTTCAGAGAAACATCCAGACACAGACACAGACACACACACACACACACACACACACACACACACACACAAACCTCTCCACAGCCTCTCTAATGAGCCTCATCCAAGTGTTTCGCTCCTCTTTGGACGACGTGTGGACCTCGTACATTTCCGGGCCGGCGGCCGACGCGCTGATCAAAAACATCCCTCTCTCTTCATTTGCCACTTCTCGCACTATTAACTTCTGCAGCGCGATGACTGGAGGTTTCTGGTCCTGGAGCATATTAAAGCAGAGGAAATCTATTATTGTTACACACGCTGATAATGGGCCCGGAATGAAATACCTGGCTTTATGTGCACAGGTAATAGAGTGAAACGCTCTGACTACTGTTACAGCTCTGTGTTTGTCTCTCTGACATCAACCCGCCGTGGTGAACGTGTGCGTACCACGGCGGCGAATGTGTACTTCTGGTCTTTTTCCTGCAGGAAGATGAGTGTGTCCGTGAGAAGGAGCGCCATCACATCTGAGGAAGTACATAACGGAAGGAAAACAGTGTCATGTGATTCATTTCCACCCACACACACAAAAAACAGAAAAAAAAAATACAACATTAATAAACTGCACGTCAGCCTGACCTTTCAGTCGACCAGTGGCGGTCTTCCACAGGAGCAGCCCCTGGTGTTTGAGCGTTTGTCCTGGTCCCATCATGTCCTGCTTGCGGAAGGTATGTCCGTTCTTCAGCTTGGCCGAGCTGCGGTTCTCCATCCTGTTCCACACTTCCTGTAACCTCTGACGCCGCTCGTACTCGCTCACGCTCAAGTCCACGGCGGCGATCACCTCCCGGATCTGAGCCAGGGATTTGGCAAGATCGGCATGCTCGTCTGTGTCTTCTGAGGGAAAATTAAGGACAAACCACACTGCAGTTGTGTTGTATTTACAACTGACACACTGTTGTATGCCCAATTTGACCAGAAGATGGCAGCAGATGACTTACCTTGAGTGTATTGCAGGATCCTTTCCAGCAGCACTGGGTACTTTGTTATCCTTTGGGTCACCAGCAAGATGCATTCTGGGATCTCCCTTCGTCGCACCAGAGAATTCGTGCCTTGTTGCTTGAAAAGAAGTAAAAAGAGTTATTTATTTTGGAATAAGTTGACTGTGAGCCTCCCTAAAAAATAAAAAAAAAGAGGCAGGTACCTTAATAAAGTTCTGAAATCGCTTGTTGTGCTGCTGGAGCTCTTTGAAAAAGCTGACCGCTTCGTTGTGGCGACTGCAGAATTCTCCGTAAACCTGCTTCATCTTCTCGCCATTTTCATCTGAAAACTGCAGAAAAATCCACAAACACAGTCGCTCGCATGCATCAACAGCCGCTGCAAACAGTGATACCTCAGAGAGAGGAACGTCTCAGAAGACCAACCTGCTGCAGCAGCACGTCTCCTATCCGCTGGATGAGGTAGTTCCTGTGTCCCTGGGGCTGGGCCGAGCCGTGCCGCCGCTCCTTCATGGCGGCGAACAAGGCGTGGTGGAAGAGGAGCAGCTGGTCCAGACAGGGGAAGACCCGCTTCACCGCCTCTGTGTCCAGCTGCACTTCCTCCCTCATACCTCGCCGGAAAACCTCCGCCATGATGTGCAATGTCTGGAGGTGGTGGAGCTCGGTCTGCATCAGCTCTGCGGCAGAGGTTGGACCTCAAATCACGACGAGCAACAAATCACCTGCACGTGTGAAACAGCGACGGACGGAAAACGCCTGCTCACCGTAGATCACATCCTGCCTCTTGACGGCTCGTTTGTCCTGCTTCTTGCAGAACTTGTGCTCTACTGTCAAACTCCAAGACTCGGCCTCGTAATCCGCAGCGTCGGCAGAGACGTCGCTTTGGATATACGCGTCCACACAATCTGTGGGTGCACAGGAGGGACGACACAAAGTGTGAATCATTCATCATTTTCATGAAGCACTTCCCCTCGTCTCATTTTCTCTCTAGGGTTCATTATCTGGAGGGAAATTTGTCTCAGCATTGCTGCCAAACGCTTTATTTCTGTAAAAATATTTGTGAGTAATATGCGGCCTGACATAGTTCTAATGTTAATATCAGACGTTTCCTTCTTCGCCCCTGAAAAACTAACTTTTCATTCTTTTCTCAGATCCTGGTATACATGCTGTGTTTAAGTGCTGGAGGAAAACATGGTCACTCACTGTTTTCACCACAATCAAGGTATCATAATCGCGGTCAGACTAAAAGTAGGAAATGTGCTTTTCTAAAAATAGCTGCGGTTTCTTACTGGTAATGTTTAATCAAGTATGCCAGTAAAGCATTTTTTTTTTTTTCCTCAGCCATTTTAAAAATCCAAACATGGTAACAATTTCAGAATCACTTGAATGTGTCTTTTTAAATTAACAGTTATTAACATTTGTCAGCAGTAATGGGACAAATGTTTCTCCCTACATTGCTTTGTTCAAAAACAAAACCGTGTGAAAACAGGAACAGCGTGATTTTGAAAAGAAACGTTTCCAAACACACGAATGTAGTTTTGTTAGTAGTTGTGCTCAAGACTGTGTCTTGTTTTCTCTACTTCCTATATCTACAGGAGTTTCTGTTTTGCTGATCACACAGTAGTTTTTGGATTCATGGGGTCATAAAATCTAATGTAGAAATTGGAAACCAAGCTGCATCCATTCAAGCAGAACTCTAAATCTAAAGTGTTCATCTCACACCTTCTCCGAAGTACAAGTCCGTGGAGGTGGAGGATGTTGGAGTCGGCAGCAGCTCTTCTGACGGGCTCGTCACCTTCACAGTGTCGGACTCTGTCTCCGAGCTCTCACTGAGCCGACTGCACACACAGAAAAACATGAAGTGGAATTATTTCGGTAATAATTTAACCAAGGTGACAGCTAATTGATCAAATCTGGGATCTTAAGGACCTGTCACTGTTTCCAGAGAGGGAGCAGGGCTGGATCCCAGAGTCCTTCTTCTCCTTCGGGGTCACGACTGGCAGAGAGGTAGAGATGGGGGCCACACACTGAGGACTGTCTCTGACTGTGAAGTCTGCAGGAAAAGGTTTTAACCTTGAGTGACCCCCACACGAGCGCACTTGATGCTAACATGCCCAGAGCAGCCGCGATGAAATGTTACAAACAGGAAATTTCATTCGCAAGATGTTTAAGAGACTCGACAACAAAACAGTTCGTGACCGCTGACCCTTGTGTTGTAAACTCACTCTGTGGGAGGGATGCTGTCCTGTTCTTCACCATGGAAACGGCGTATTTATCCTGAAGTTTCTAAGCAATGCAAACGAGACAGAACGCTCAGAGCCCGTAAACAACTGATTCAAAGACGAGCTCCAGCTCGAACCATTTCAGGACAAATCCTCACCTTCAAACACGGAGGAACGGATTCCTTGCAGCCCTTATGGACGATGGCAGTGCAACCTACAAAAGAGCCATTTGGATGTGATTTTATTTGAATAAGGACGCATTAACTCGTTGGAGTTAAAGTGTTACTCACTGGGACAATGCAGTAGGTCCTTCCCAGATGCTGGTTTGTCACATACCACACACATGGTGGGACCCAGACAGGCCCCCGTGGCGAACCGGTGTCCATTCAGCTGTCTATCCTTGGCTTCTCTGTCCTTCACCTTCCCCTTTGAAAACCACGTCAGAGACATAGGTGTCAACAAACAGTGTGATTGACAACCGCACCGCCGAACTCTGGCCACTGCAGGCCTTACACACCGGGGAGCACAGATCTCTGTCAGGCTTCTATTTGCTGAGTAAATTCTCCCACATATGAGCAGATAAATGAGCGTGGAAGGAATGCCCGCCTTTTTTCCAAACCGTAAGAAAGCCGGCCGACGAGGAAATGAGGCACGGCATAAACAACAGATGCAGGTCGGAGGGGGCTTCCAGTTTCTGTGCTGACTCAACAACAGGGGATTAATCATTAAAAGGAAAGAGGCCGGACACCATGTTTGGTCTGTCACTCCGACCTTGAGTCAGTCCCAAACACATTTCCTGGTTCTGTCTCCCAGAGAGCAGAAAGACGGCGTCACACATTTCAGACCTGAGCTTAAACCTGAGATACAGGTCTTTACTTAGCTGTAAAAAAAAAACAAAAAAAACAACAAAACACTAATAAACACCAGCTCATTTCCCCAAATTTCCCCTGTGGAATAAAGTATTTCTGATTTCGATGTTTTGTTAAGCCGTCCGGCTGTGCAGAGCTGTCTGTGGGCACAAACCTTCAGTTAGATCTTGAGTTATGGCTAACAACTGTTACAGTCCATCCTTGAATGTTACTTCTGAGATATTGCATCCATGAGATCCTGACCTTTGACCTCGACATCTAGTGCACGCTTGCACCAAATATGACCGTTGAATAAACATCTAAACAAATAAATCTGCCGGGCTGTCCAGTGTAGTTCTGAGTGAGGCTGAGGTTTACCTTGGTCTTGTTGCGTGTGCTGGACATCCTGCTCTTCAGGAAACTGAACGTGCGAATGACTTTGTACTTCTCCGACTCGGCCTTGGTCGGGATGTTGTACTTATCCAGCTCCTCCTCTTCAATTCTGCAGAAGAGTTCAACGGATGTCAGTGCAGCTCATCGCCTCACATTTGCGTTGAAGTTAAAGAGTCTACTGGGGAACAGAAGCAAGTGTGACCGGGTTGTGCAGGCAAGAGGAGTCCATATGAGAGTGAATGTTCTCATATGCGTAATAGCACACAAGCATACGACTGGTTCAAGACCTGCGGGACTGTGGTTAGTTCAGATTGCACCTTTCTGCCATGAAATAACAGTTCGTCCAAACATGTTATTACTTTTTGTCGTCTCTGGAAAAATAAATGTCGGGAAAGGAAAGCAGCTGGAATGGAATTCGCATCACAATAATATATAAATAAATAAATAAATAAATAATCCGTTGTTAGGCAAAATGTGTTTTCGTCCTCTGCGTCGCTGTGCTGCAAATTCAAATTAGTACACTGATTGTTAGACGCATGCAAAAATGAGAAAGACCGGCACACTGGGTGAAGAGGAGAGGAGGAGGTTGGGGATTTTAAATGTTAGTTGTTCTACATTAAACAGGCAGAAGGAGGATCAGCCCGACCACCACATACTCTTTGAGGAACTCAGACAGTGTGAGATGTTGGAGGGACTCGGCCAGCTCCATGCTGCCCTCATCATCAGCAGACTGGGCTCGCTTACGGAACCTAACCTCCCTGTGAAGAACACACACAAAGACACACACGGACGATTTAATGCCACCGAAAAGCCTCAAAGGTCTGTGAGACGTACCAGAATCACTTCTTTTGTTTATGTAGCAACAATCCAATATTCCATCTATCATGATATTAGCAGGAGATTCTGACATTTAAGAGCTGGGAAGGCGTCAAACGTTAGACCAGATGTGTCTCACAAAACGATACACTAACTCTAAAAACTCTTGTGTTACGTCTCACTGCAGTTTGGCGCTCAGCGGTATCAGAGGATTTCTTTTGATTGATTGATTGTACAACTAAAACTCTACTGCAAACGCAATCATGATAACTAATTACAGATTTTTATACGCGTTTTCTTTTTAAATATATATGAAGCCGATGAGTTCAATTCTCTCCACAAGGGGGAGCCACTGAGGTTTGGCAGTGTAAACATACATAAAGCTGAAAATTATCCACTGGTTTTATTCCTAATGGGAAAGTGGACCGAGTGGAACAGGATGTGGAAAACGGATGTTTCTTTTTTTTTTTTAAAAAACCAGTTATTATAGATCAGACGGTTTCCTCACAGTTTTTCATTCAATAAAAGGATCATTTACATATTCATACAGCACATTTTGGTCACGCAGGGCAGCGTGCACTCACGATGACGGTCATATCTGGAAATAACACACTCATGGGCAGGATAACGCTGTAAGTAAGTCACAAATGCAAAAAAAAAAAAAAAAAAAAAGAAATAGAGTAAAGACTTTGTGCAGGACAACAAAATCCAGAGTCAGTCACACTGATATCTGTACATCACTGCTAATGGAGGGATCAAAACACATCACAAAGGAGACAACCCGGTCGTCATGGTTACACACACGTCACCCTCGCCACTGGGGATCACATATGTGGTCGAGTGAGTGGAAATGTTAAAGCACGAGTCATTTGGTGTTGTGACAAACGCACACCGAAAGGACAGGTGAAGAAAAAAGGCCAGTGTGGAGTGTAAATACCTTTTCTCATGTGACTGTTCTGAAATACTGGAGGCTCTTTGCTCTGAGGAAAAAAAAAAAAAAAATAATGGGAAGACGTTATTACAACATGAGCAAAACTGAAAGGAAAAACATCAAAACAACAAAATTAGGAAGCTTCGTTTTCCATTTCAGAGATTCTTCGATCAAATATGCTTCAGAAGCCATTCGCCGTCTGAACAGGTGGAAAAGCAAACACAACTGATGCGCAAAGTGACAGGGACGATGTGAACAGTCAATACAAAAAAAAAAAAAATGCAGCAACAAACACACACAAGACGCCAACAACAACAGTGTAACGCCGTCCTCACACGGTCTCCCCAAGCTGCGAAGCAAGCAGCGATCGTTTCTGCACCTTCTCACACCGCTGCTGTCTCCTCACAGTGCGGGTGTGTCGAGACACACACACACACACACACACAAGGTCACTACACTTCCACTGTGTTAATTTAGATTTCACTGATCCTGACTCGTATGCACTTGTTTTTCATGGCTCTGTGCTTCAGTATTAGCTTTTTACTGCACATGTGTTTTGTGTTGACGATGTTTCATGTGAAGGAAACATCATTTGTGTTTTCATATAATGGTGTTTAAATGCCCAACATGTGCGTGCATGCATGGATTCTCCTCCCTGATTTATTTTGAAGTAATTTGTTTGATTGTTTGCTTATGTCCTGCTCCTGATTCATAAGTCAAAGCACTCTGTAAACGTTGTTTTTAAAGTTGGTATGTAAATAAAGTTATAATCATTATTACTATTATGGTTATTACAATAAATTGGATGTGCAGTTGGCAGCTGGGATCTCTTTCTGAGCTCTTTAAGCGAAAAACTGCTTCCTGCAAACAAAACTAATGAGAGCTGTGAGAGCGAACCCACATGGTAAAAAAAAAAAAAAAAAACGAAACAATGAGTGGACCCAAAAAAAGAAGGAGGGTCAGATGTTTTAAAACTTTCATTCACAGCAGCTGAGTCTGTTTCCAGTAACAACCTCGACTCCTCCGACACGCCAACACACATACATGCATACACAAGCGACGACACTGACAGTGGCATGCAGGCTGTACGGGGGCCGTGGCGTGGCGGCTGCTGATGTCCAGTACTTACTACTAGGGTGGAGCAGAGACAGAGATTTAGACAGAGAGAGGGCCTGAAGGAGAGATCGGCTGTGGCTGACACTGTGGAGCTCGGCATCTACAGGGCAAAGTGGACAGAGGGCGGCTCACACATCAACGACAGACTGCTGCAGACTTTCACGACGTACAGTAAACCCCCCCCCCATCCCCCCGCCACTCCCCAAAATCCCTTCACATCTGGCAAAAAATGGTTTATAAAACACAATAATTACCGACCAGGATATTATTTTCCTAACGGGGTATTAAAGCTGGAAACAGCCAGTTAGCGTAGCTTAGCATAAAGAGAGGAAACTATTAAAGCTCCCTGCTCTAACACAGTAAATATGATTTGTTTAATCCATCCAAAAGACGAGACAATAAGTTCTGGTTTACCTGAAGGGGAGGGGGGGGGGTTCTGTGCCAGACTATTCCTGGACCAGGAATCACTGCTGTTGGCCAAGAAATTGTCTAACACACAAGCATCCACAGAACCACAACATCTGCTCTCTGCACTTCTTTTTCAGCAGCTTCCTTCTGTTTCCAGTCTTTATTCTAAGAAAAACTAACTGCCCTGGTACTGTCCCTTCACATAAGACAGAAAAATAAAAAACACGGCAGGAGCCGGTCTTCTTATTTAGCAAGAAAAAAAGAAGATGCCTTTTCACAAATGTTGAACTACTGCTCCGACCTCGTGCGTTCATCGGGGGTTGACTGTACTTTTGTATTAGTAGAGAGGCTGTTATATTTAAAAGTTAGTTTAAGGTAAGAGAATATAAAAGCAAAGTTAGTTTAAGGAAGCATTGTTAGTTACGTGTCAGTGTCAGACTGTATTTATAACATTGTGATTGTCTGTGTTACCGACCGGGGCTGATGTCTGAGCTGTGATTTTCCCGGGAGAAGCGAGCCGGTCGCAGACTGATTTTGGGGGAGGAGTAGGAATAGGATCGCAGTCGGATGCCCTGGTCACTCAGATCCTGAGCGAGGAAAAAGCCAAAGAAAAATTAAGACTTCAAACAATGTTTCACGTGGGACGATCTGATGTGGGCGTCTTACCTTTGCCGTGGGTTCAAATGCTGAGGAGGCCGACTGACTGCGAGTGCAGGCGAGGTCAGGCGAAGGGCGGAAGGCCTCCCGTTTGTCTTCGCTCTTCTTAACGTCCAACGGAAGCGGACAGCGCGGAGACTTTGGCTCCACGTTGTCCTCTTCGCTGTCCATCTCCAGGGCGACGAGACTGGGGCTGTGGTGATACACCAGAGAGAGAGACATGTTACAGAGAGAGAGAGAGACGCACAGCTCAACAAGCCCACGCCATAAAAAATACCTGAGGTCACAGGTGTCCATGGGCGGGTCAAAGGTCACGGGACGGTTCAGCCTGGCGAGGGCTTTGTTGGGAGGTGAGAGAGGGGGAGAGCAGAGGACAGAGTGGGGGTAGAGGGTTTCTGAATACGGTGGGGGGGTGTCGGTGGCGAGCAGGAGATCTCGTGAGTCAACCTCATCCCACGACCCGCTGTCCGTCCCTGTGCTGCCCGTCGTCACTCCGCTGACGCCGTATTTGAGGTCAACATCGTCCGCCTGAGGCAAAAAACACAAAGTAGAATAAATGCATTGACTGTTTTTTTTTGTTTTTTTTGTTTTTTTTGGAAGATGGCGGATGATGCCCGACCTTCGTCTGATCGTCACAGCTGATCATGAAGAGCAGGGGGTCTGGTGCATGCTGGGTAAAATGTCTCCTGGCTCCACTGGACTTCATGGGATGCCCATTGACTGTGATGAACATACATTAGAAAACATCAGTACAATAAAAACAGTACTTCTCTTTTCCTCAGTTAATATCAGCCGCTCTGTTCTTTTAGCAGATGTCTATACCAGAATTTTGTGCTCATCATAAAGATGATTTAGTGCGACTGAGGTCGGAGAAAAGACACTTTTGAGCTCTAAAATTCATCCCAGTAGCAGCCAGATGCCTGAATGTCTGCATGAATGAAGAGAGCAGCTTTCAGAGTAATAAAGAACCAAATAGTTTTACCCAACAACAGATTTCACTGTCTGACACCAGACAAAAAAAAAAAAAAAACACACATTAAAGAAAAATATTATTTTCAGCCCTGATGAGCCTTCTGTTATGGTTTAGTCTGGTAGTTTGGGATCATATTTTCGTATGATTCATTGATCTTTCGCTGCCTAAATGTCAAAGCTGAGAGCGAAGAAAGGAAAGTATGATGAGATGAGATGAGTGCATACCAACTCCCTTGTTTGACCTTTAAAGGTTTGTTTTCATAAAATCCTCCATTTATCATCTTTACCCTCAGGCTGTCTATCACGTGGCCTTTCATGTGTGATGTTTCTTTAATGTACATTATCACTTACAGATCATCTTTATTTTTGGCCGTGTCGTTTTAATCTGTGCCTTAACTTCACGAATCTCAAGACGTCTGCGAAACTGCCGCGACTGAGTTCTGCTTCCTGTTCCTTCCTTCCTTCACGTTTGACCTCAGAGGACTATTAGCTTAGTTACTTTTTAAGATGAGACAGTTTGTATTTATATTAAGGCTGCATGATACGTTTCAGATGGAATGACTGTTCTGCATTTTACTTTCCCTGAAGTTTTATATCTTTTAGTGACATTTCTGTTTGGGTTTGTACCAAATGACAACTTCTGGAGGATATGATTTGTTGAGCGGGGAGATTCTTTCACTAGCTGAATTATTATCATTATTTCCACTGATGTTTTAATCAATCAGCAGAAACATCATTCTGATCATCTTATAGCTGTTTTCAGCAAAAAGAAAAAAGTCCAAGATTTACTCTGATTTCCTTTGATTCATTCATCACACATGCTGGTGAAGTGAATCACATTTGGATTTTGATCAGAGAAGACAAGAAATTTCAATATGTCACCGTGGTTAATATGAAAGTGTATTAAAAATGACTTTTCTGACAGACAAAACTTTGTTGATTTTTTTCATGTGATAAAGTAGAAACACATGCATTATAAAGCAAATCACCTCAAAGGTGCCTCAGTTACAGGCTGGCTGGCGACAGTTAAGGAAAGGTAGGTATGGACTTTACACCAATGTTGTCACGACTCCACGTCCACAAAAGTGTTGGAGGGTATTTCTGCCGTAACAATTGGGAAAATGACCTCTTGATGAGATGCCATTTTCACTGCACTCGATGCACTTTCCACCCAGACTTTGATGTCTGGATCAGCCGAGCCTGCACTAATGTAAAGGAAATCCTGGGCATCACAGAGGCATTTCCTCCCTGCTGCTCTCACACGGCAAAGAGCGTTGGCATGGAGCTCAAACATATGGTGAAAAGGCAAACTTCTTAAATGCACTCACTGCATTCGTCTCCGTCTGCCGGTCTGAGTTCATTTCATTTGCTCAAATCGAACTGTGTGAGTGCATTTCTACAAGCAGACACAAAAATCTCCGCTCTATTTAATTTGAGGGACGGTGACAGATTGAAGCAGCACCAGCCCTCAGCTGGTAGACTAATTGTCCAGCTGACTAAGTCCAACAATAACTGACGCAGCTGAGTTATGTCAGTGAAACAAGAGAAACCTTAAAGATCGTTTTGACAGATTTGGAAAAAGCAATAACTCTGGATGACAACTTTGCACTGCAGCAGTCTGGAGGCGCCGTCATCACAACAAAAACATTCAGCTCCGCTGCTAGCTTGATGACTTTGACGCAGAAGAAGGCGGCAGTGTGCTTAAGCTGGAAACGCTGGGAACAGTTCCCTGACGTCGCTCATCGGTGCTTCACTCAGGCACCCGCACACACGCTCCATTTTTTATGGTCAGATTTTACAGGCTCCTTTCAGCAGCACCACGGAGTTTATGGCAAACTCTTTATTCTTCCACAACAACACGGAGGAAATTAGCATTCGCAGTAACCGTGGCAACACCTGAAACATTTTGAGCATCCTCCTCGCGGCTTTCACGAGCCGGTGAGTGTTTGCGCTGGCTCAGCCTTTGTGCGCGCCCGTGTGTGTGTGTGTTTTAAGAGAAATCAAGGTTAATTTGTGCAGTTCACCTAAAATGTCAACTTTTGTAAACCTTTGACATTTGAGCTTGTTAACATTCCCCCCTTCTCGCTTCGAGTGCGGAGGGTGAGGATCAGGGATGGTAGGGGCAACAGGCTGAGAGCGGGGCATCTCCCTGCTCGGACAGAGCTGGAGTGGGACGAGCCTGACCCCATTCCTGTCTTTGTCCCAGTGACGGGGCAGATTCCTGGGCTCTCAGACCGAGTCACTGGGGCGGCCGAGCAGGAAAACGTGCCCCCCGTCTAAAGACTGACTCCTGTAGGATAATGCATCCTTTTAATCAAAGCAAACTGCTCCTTGACCCCACAGAAAAGTTCATCCCTGTGTGTGTCAGCGAAGCAGTAAGTGCATTGATTTCCTATGATCTGATTCAAAACAGAGCTCTGGATATTGTGCCAGCACCACAACACAAAAGGATTCCAGTCAGGGCTTCTCCACCAGCTTATTATGCATTGTTCCCACAGCCTGCTGTTCAGTACAGCCACAAATATGTTGCTGTGTTTTTTATGGATTACTCATTCAGCATTTAAGCCAAAGAGCCTGGGTATTATTGCCAAAATATTGGAATGGAAATGAAACAGAAATAGCATTTTTCGTACTGGCATTGTTAGTCAAGGGAAATGTCGAGCTAACATTGATGTTTGATGTAGTGATAGACGTGAGAGAAGGGAAAAGAATTACCAGGTAATTCAGATGGGTACTCTTCGTCATCGTCATCCAAAGACAGGACAAGCTGTTCTTCAAAAACCTTTAGTAAACCAGAAAAAAAAAAAAAAAAAACACAAAGGACACATGGCTCTTTGGAAAATTCAACAACACAGCATGCGACGAACTTTAAGAGGCAAATCTATAATCATTTGCAGAGTACCGTGCGCTCTTATTTCACACACCAGCCCGTATATTTCCAAAGATACTCACGTTGTCCACCAGCACTTGCTCTTCCACTCGGAGTTCCTTGCTGATGCCTGTGCAAAACAAAAATATTTAACTCGAAGTTGTTGCATTACACACTAACTCCTCCTACTCCTCCTCCTCGGTGTGGATGGCACATCATCAGCTCCTCTGGATGTGATTCTACTATCCAGGAATGGAAAAAAGAAAGGAAAAAAAAAACTGGCCAATGAGATGTTTTGCTCATCCAAAGCAGCAGGTCCAGAGGAAGAGCACATCCTCCCCGCTGTGTGGCTGTTATTTCGAGAGGATTAATGGACGGCTGCTGAAGTCCGGACAGGGTTAAGGTCAATACTGAGGTACGCTTCCTGCTCCTCTTTATAAGTCGATACTGCGATCTGTCATCTCTATGGTTACCAAAAACAGCAGCCACAGGTTAAGTGCGTGTGTGTGTGCGCACAACACAGAAAAATTAAAGCATTAGTGGAGGCAATGAAAATCTGAAGGGATCTTTTCCTTTGTGTGTAACTTCATGCCAGCCTGAGCATGTCGCACCAGGAAAAAATAAAAAATAAAAAGGAACAAAGAAAAACAAAAAGCTACCCCCCCCCCCCTCAGTTAAGTTGAGTTTTGTCTTTCATCTTAGCGGAGGAACAAACATGTGTAGAGAAGTGTGCGCCTTTTATGGCGTCTGTTGGGAGTGTTTTCTTAGTCTCTTTAGGCTGATGGATGTCTGACCGTACAAATGTTTGCTCAAGTCAATCTCTAGTGGTTCGTTTTCCACTGCTCTCCACGCTCACATACCACCACACACACACACACACAGACAGACAGTAAATACATGAGCTGTTGGTACAAGCAGAGACCAGTATAATGGCAACACTCGAGGCTGCAGCTAATAATTATTTTTATTATCGGGTTATCTGTTGATTATTAGTTTTGATGCATCAAATAATCGCAGTCTCTAAAATATATATTTTTAAAAAGTCAGTCCAGCTCCAGCTGATGCATGTGTGACTGAAAAACAAAATAGAGATTAATGACATTTGTATGTGAATCTATCAACCACACTTATAATAACTGTTACTATAGATGTGTACAGCTTTGTGTGCATTTCTTTTCCTCGGCTCACGTTACAGAGCTGACAGGTGACATGCGGCACACAAAGGTAAGGCGTGTGTCTGGTGTAGGTGCATCGTGGGTAAACTGGACACGTGATAACAACAGACTGCGTATGTACATACACCTGCAGAGTCCGGTGTCAGCTATCTGTATTGACTGGATTTAGTTTCTTCCCTGGACGTAGGATTGCTGTTGTTGTCTTTCCTATCGTACCTTCTCGTGCAGCGATTATGGTGAAAAGGGGAGCAAACCAAAATCTGAAAATAATAAACTATCACTATAAACTGGACAATTTTTATTACATTTAATTCATCTTACCTTCTTCATGAGAGACTTCCTCTTTGCTTTTTTTGTTGGCCTCCTTATCAGCGCTGAGCATATTGATCTGCAATCAAAGCAGACATCACGGAAACATAGTTAGGCAAAAAACTGTACATGAAAGAAAGCAAAGCAAAGAGCAAATAAAGGATGGAACCTTTTTTTGTTTTTTACATTATAATGAAAGAATCCAAGAACTGAAATGAGCTCTCATCAACAGGAGCTCAAATACTAATATTTTTACAACTTTACCTGCCTGTCCTTTGCACAGTATTAGATCTTGCCCTTTGATTTACAAGACTCAATAGACGCAGTGTGTTTTTTACTGTTACTTACTCAGCTCTTATCAAAATGTCAGACTGTACGTTACAGGGTGTGAGAGTCAAAGTTTAGCTGTTTACACAGGTCCAAAGAAAACTTGTGTAAATGGACTTATCTCGACATTTACGGTGCGTTTCATCGTGTGCAGAGATGCATTGGAATCTGTATTAGTCGCCTCCATACGAGAGGCAGCAACGGGTGGTAGCCCTCTTACCGCTTTAAGGATTCTTTGGTCCCCCAGTCTGTCTCGAAGGTCCTTGATGGTGTCCTGAGGGGAGACGGCGGGATCCTGTCGCACAGTCAAAGTCAGAGCGTTTGTCCCGGGACAAAACCTCAGCGTGCCCGAGCTGTCGGACCAAACTCTACACACAGCCGGGCCAGGACCTGGGGGACTGAGGGGGAGAAAGAACCCAATCCTTTCTCTGATAGACCAGACATCAGTGTTGGGAGAGCAGGAAGGGGCCTCCCCTGTTAATTCTACATCAGTCATCACATGTTCTCTTTGCTAAATCATTTATATGCTGCCACTGACAAGCTCTCAGGCTTTATCTGTACAGCTCTATCACTGTCAGTGGAAAGGTCAAGTAAATATGACCTCTTATCGCATCTTAGGCAAATCTACTGTGCAATCTATAAACATTGCAATTCCGTTCACTGCTAGTAGATGTCAGTGCTTGTCAGTCAAGCACAGACGCTTTAAGGTGCGAGTTCAGTGGTGTTCTTTGCTGGCTTAGTGCATTTTAACTATTGTTTTCCCGTTTTTATATACGGTCAATAGCAAATTCACTGAAACGTGGCCCTGTTCAGCTCGTGAGGAGGAGGTTTATGTTTGATGTTGCAGGCGTGGCCTGGTGTGGAGGCGTGAGCTGATAACAATCTCCATGTCATGACTAACACGGTCACAGATCATGAGTTGTTCGCAGCAGCATCGGCTTTTCAATCTAATACAAAAGTAATCAGCACAAGCTTCACTCGTAATGTAACGGCGTTCTCTTTAAAAACAATTGCAGTTGTTGGACTGAGAAACTGAAAGTGAACCTGCTGTTTCATACAATCTCAATATTAAAACATTTCTTTTTCAGGTAAGAGATATTATGACATCATCGCCTTACGCTGCCAGCACCCTGAACATGGCATGCTGGCCGTCCCTCTGAGCCAGCTGGACGGGCTTGTCTCCCTCCTGACTGGACAAGGTCAGCGCCCTTTGACCTCGCAGCTCGCGAATTAAGAAACGGGAGAGGTGGATCAAACCCAAACGCACCGCCAGGTGAAGGAGGGGCTCTCTGGGCCGAAGGTCAGCAGCTGGAGGGAGAGACAGGTTACGATGAAATGGCCCAAACTCAGTATCACTTTAAGCAAAGCAGTTTAAAAACACGCAACCAGTTCGGCAAAAAGAACATACTGAATATTATTGAACCTTGGCTGCGAGCTCGATTCTCGTCTATGTGTGGAATGTATGACAGCAGCACGTCATGCAGATGAAATACGGCTCCGCGTTACACAGGTCGCACAGCTTGTCAAGTACATTACTACCTGGAAAAACTGGATGCTTGGCTCAGCCCACACCGGCCGTGCAACATTTGCTGCACGGTTCGTCATTGTGGTATAAGTGATTGACATGTTGATGGTGGTTAATTACTACTTAGATAGTCACGCATGACTTGAAGCGCAGTATAAAGGGCTGTTGAAAATAATTAAACTCAGAAACAATGTGCAGAAAAGTTCAATTCCTATTTCCTCTACTCGCTGTAATCGGCTGCTGCTGCCCCGAGATGAACCAAAACGGTGCCGCTAATTGTGACCCAGTTTGGAGTGAGTGAGATGAGCGAAAGCTGAACCTGGCTTTGATGCAACATTCAGCAAACAAGCATGCCTTTGTTGTATAGGCCAGTAAACAAGCATTGCACTGAAGGACTACTTTGACACTTTGCATTTACACCATGATTTGCATGGACATTTGCACACTGCCATGCAGACACTGCAGAGGACTGAGCGGGCCATGTTGTCTCTGGACTGAGTGTGGACATGTGACATCTTGAACCTCTTTGGGTCTCATTTCAAACACACCTAGGTTCAATGCACACTAATAATGTGCCACATTTGAGAATGATGCTTTGAAACATCATGAATGACAAACGCCTCAGACTGGACTAAGGAGCGCGGTGAAGAGGAGGATTGTGGGAGTTGATTTAACAGACACAATTGTGTCTGCGAGACAACTGTAATCCAACTGAAGAGGAATAATGGCAGTAATTGGTCCGTCTTTGGAGCACACCGGCCTCAGCCTGGCTGGCTGGTCCTGCACATCATGTGATGGAGGAGTTAGGTCATGTCGGGTCTGAACCCTTGTCAACAGCAGAACGTACAATATCAACCTTTGGGGCAGAGCGGAGAGGAGTCCCTGATGTGGATCTGCAGCCTTGATTCTTCTGAGAACTGTAGATGATTTATAAGCACACAAAGGCTTTGGACGGTCGGCATTTACAAACCAACACTCTCACTTCTTATTTCATTACCTTCCCCTGGCTGACTGTCAGTGTTTTTCCACTGCTGAAGATAATCCATGTTGGCCACGGCCTGTGTGATCTTTTCATCCAGCCGCCTGAGAGCATCTTTGTCGCTTCTAATTTCTCCATGCGGCACATCTTCCTCATCTCGGTCTGAGCAGGCTCCACCAGGGAGCTCCTCATCAGCTGCCTCCGCCCACGCGGGAAACCTCTTCAGGACTTCTAGGTAACTCCCGGGGCCGAGCCGGTCCCTGTGTGCCCTCAGACACTCCGCTGCTTCCTGGGCAACGTCCCTGAGGTACTCCAGAGATGCTTCACCCTCCCATGTCTTGACGTGGTCCTCTGCATAAAAGTAAGACGTGACATAAACAACTTCCACGAGGTCGTGCCCTACGGGAGACAGAGAGGATCATAATAGATGGTTAAAGGCAGTAAATACCTGGGTTGTCCTACACTGACACAAAGACCTACCAGGAACTGTGAAGCACAGGGTAAATCCATCATCTCCTCTTTTGGCTGTGGTCACATGCGTAAGTCTGGAACCTCGTACGACAACATAAAACTCTGCGTCTTCAGGAGCGCTGCCTTGTAACTTTAATTTGGCCTCCACTTGTCCCTGAGGTGAGAGAAATTCATTTACAAGAAAGCTGAAGCTCATTTTCTGCATTTTCTTTTCCAGGGAATCTTTTTTAATCAGCCGGCTGACGGCTTAAATATACTTCAGTCAGTATGACTAAATTCTCGGGACTCTTTGTGTCGGATGGAAGGAAGCAAAATGGAGCAGCGGGGGGGGGGGGAAGAAAGACACCAGCTATTTTCTCACAATGGTGGAGAGCTGCACCCTGCCGAGCGTCTATTTCATGATGAGATTCATTATTTCTGTTATGTCATTGACCTCCTTTTTCTCTTCACCTCAAACAAACTCAGTTGGTTCTTACCTCAAAGACCCCCGTGACTACCCGTCTATTTGTGTGTAACATTTAACATTGTTGTGTTGCTCATTTTGTTTATGAGGGTTTGAGTTTGTGTTTCACTCATCATGATTGCACCATTTAGTCGACGGCTTCAGCTTTATTTTCAATCTGGGATGCATTTCGATCATTACATGTGTTGTAAACTCTACAAAACACATAAGCCTGGTTGGATTTTTTTTTTTTTTTTTTTATGATGATAAAAAACAAATGAAACTCATGAGAAGCAGAACAACTTGATTGTGCAGAAGCTCATGTTAACACACCCAAACCTTTTATTTTTCCAGTAACCAATGCAACGCACTGAAAGAGCGACTCTTGTTACTTGTATTCACTGACGAAAAAAAAAAAGGAAAAAGTTGATGTTTCTTTTGTCCTCACTGTTAAAATAGATTGACCAAATAATAGAACCCACAGGGTTTTGTTTACCTCCTCTGTATTGTTTTCCTGGAGCGCTGACCTTTACAAGAGAGTTAGTGCAGAGTATCGTTCAAGTTCAAGAGGGCTCACATACTTCAAGTTCCACGCTTGTGCAATATCTTATCTTTTGTTTTCTCGTGCTCCTTTGGGGTTTTATCTTGTGATTTATGGGTCATCCTTAATTTATCCTTATTGTTAAGAGTATAGGCAAACGGATTCATCATGTTGAAGCGTATTTTTAGGACCCGTATCATCTTAACATTTGTGACTTCTCCATGAATCTCTGTTAACTCCTGTAACATTTAGCAGGGCTGCACTGGAGGGACTTAATCCTCGTGAACACAACTGACAGCTACAGTTTCAGCTTTGAATGGCTTAAAAAAAAAAAGACCTTATTAATACTGAAGCAGGATTTAGAGTCTATATTCACGCTAGCGGCTCACTCAGGCTGTACTGGATGTTAAGTTGTAAACAGGAAAGTAGCCAAGGTTGATTCACTGGTAATTTTAAGGATGTCTCATATTTTCTCTTTAGTGCTAGATTGGTTGTGGCTGTGACGTGGTAAGGATTTATTGTGCGATCGCAGCTAACCGGCTTATGATAACACAAATTCTAAGACGACAACTTTGAATGAATATTCAAACTGATATCAGTCTCCTGTTTTGGTTCACATTGTCTCTAAAGCTTTAAACAACTCTTGAGGCCAGTCCAGATCGGTTGGTTCAGAGGTAGGTTTGACTTTATGTGTGTTAGAAAGCCGTTGCGTTGGACTGATAATAGAGATCTGACTCAGGCTGCGCTAAGTGCCACTTAGTGCACACTTACCACTGTTAATGCTATCGCTGATTGTTTTTCCACATAACATGAAGATAAGATGTCGGTCTGTGGTTTGCACAGCCAGCCTGATTTCTTACAAGGCCAGGTAAACACGGGACATCACTCCTCATAATTTTATAAGTGACAGAATTTCTTCCTTCGCTGTCCCGCAGCTATTATATCTAAATGTCAATGAAAGACAGGAGGAATATACGTGAACACACTTCGTCTGTTTTCACTGCTCCAGTGAGGCCGCAGTTCCTCCTTAAGTGCCCCAATCGTGTCCAACAGCCTCAGGTTTTATTGCTTTAAACCAGCAAAATTTGATAAGAGATGATTTTGTCCGATCCTAACTGTATGTCCTGGGCCTTAGGGAAGAGAAAGGAGGAAGGATCGGCGGTGCTGAGATGTCAGACTGATGTGATCTACAGCCTTTCCTGCTGCGCCTTATCATGACACAGCCTGATCCAGTAACAATGAAATATTCAACACCTTGCCTCCCATATGGGCAGTTTTCAGGCCAAGCACGATGTGTTAATTATGGAACGTAAACATGAGGACATGCGTCACATATGGATCAGGAGTCTGATACATCTGTAGGACTACAGTAAACAGACAGAAGAAGTAGAAGGTATCTGTTTTACACCGGTTTTCACAAAAACCCAGATCCAATGAAAAGACTTTGCAACCTCCGCGTGTTTTCATCGGATCAATGGGGAATACAAAAAAAACAAAAAAAAAAAAACAAAACAACACCAGATCTGCAGTCTGTGGTCACCAAGAAACCAGCAGCCATCAGCTCCTACTGCTCTGTGCCGTGATCTCCTGAGTGCAGGACATAGGTGACGTCAGGGGAGCAAGATAGCTGCCACTACAACAACAAAAACAGCTCGGATGACAGTGAAAAGACAGCCTGACGTCAGCGAGCCTTTTCTAATATGAATGTTAAAAATATGATACGGAGCAGAAACCGACAGAAATCACACTTCAGATGGTTTGGAGAACAATGAAGCCAGGCCGAGAATACAAAAACCAAAAAAGTCCTATTACAGTCACAACACGGTGAATTCTGCTTTGATCAGAGAGGGATGAGGAAAAAGCACATGCTTGGACCTTTCTACTGACGTCCGCTCAGCTCAGCCCATTTCACAAACATTCAAACCAGTATGACATTATCTAAAAGTGGCACAATACCACAGCGACACATCTGCACATTCACATCAGAGCGAAGTGAAGTGAGAGTCTTAAGGGTTACAACAGGCCTGTTCTCATACTCAGCTGAAACACATACCTCTGATTTAATCTGCTGTGCAAATGAGATACTAATAATTAGTCCACATGTCAGAAAAGGCTGTCTGTAAAATCCACGCTGTCACAAATATCTCACTTCAAAGACAGTGGGCTCCAAGTACAGACTCGATGTTACACAATAATACCAAGAAATCTCTTGATTTTGTGCAAAGGGGTGTAAAAATACGGATAAGATTAATCTTGATATGTCCGACCTGCATAATCGAGACAAGAGCATTTCATTTGTTTCAGTTAGAAAGATTATTTCCTTCTTATTATGTTTGACTTGCTGATCAGTAAATAACTGGCAGGATGAGGTTATCTGTTGGTTCTGCACTGCACTTAACGGTGGAAAAAGCAAATCATAAACCGCAGAGATGCCTCCTTGCTCGACGAGAATGGGATAGCTGGACCTGAACAAACATGCTACAGCAAGGATCCTGCTAATCTCCTTCCATTAGTGAACATGAAATTGTGCTGCACTGAGATAACAGCTGCCGTAAAGAGTCAAAACAGCAATGTTTCCAACCGTGAGACTAAACTTGTGAAATGCCAACAACGTGCTCTCAGTGAGAGCGTATCAGGAGCAAAGTCTGTTCGTTAGCACTAAATGCAAATATAATATAGTTTTGATGCCATTTGCTGTTTGATGGCAATGTTAACATTATTGAGGTCATCAGAGTCACTGCAGTTGATTCGTACGACATGCGGTTGTCAGGATATTAAACTCTGAATCACAACGTTGTGCGTCCTCCCAGCTGCGCGGCTGAGGCACATACTGTTCCAGATAATTCACGCTTCAGTTCCAGCAGGGGACCGAATTGAATGTTGTGCCATCCTCATTTTCATTTCCCATCAGTAAGAAAGTGAACATGGTGGATGATGAAAGTCACAAGGAGCACATAAGTCATCAGGATATCTCATCTAGGGACAAAAGCAACGTGCACTAAATTTCATGTGCACACGTCAGTTGGGAGGGGTGTAAACTTTGACCTGGTGGAGGTGCAAGAGGGAAAGTTTGCTGATGGAGAAAATTGTAAGAAATGAATAAACTGAAAATCTGTCTCATCAACCTATCCAGTGGTTGTTGACATATTTCATGAAATAAAAACTGAAATGTCAGCCTGAGGGTGGTGCTCAAAGAAAAGTCAGGGAACAGCTAAATCATCAGCACAGTCTTGGCAGGGGAAGACTTTAAGACACACACACACACACACACACCTGGACAACAAAACCACTTTAACATGAAGTCCTGCACCCGACCTACATAAAAAAAAATACCGCCTTACAACACAGGAACTCCCACACTTTCTGCCTGCAAGTCAATGCAGCCATTTAGCAATTGATCTGGCCTAACTGTATCTGCTCCGGGTCTGGCACACTGTTGCATGTGTGGAGGTGCACCATAAAACTTTACTGGGCGTGTTACAATAACAGCCTTTATATCACAGCAGTGTGCCGTGGCTTGCCTGCACAAGGCCCCGCATTGAAATCTGGACCTCATTCAGCAGTGAGAGTTGCTCCCGTCGAGCTGTGTGACCTTAGAGGGGTGGAGACGCCACTTCCTCTTAATGGAGAGGCGTATGTGTAAGTGGTGGAGCACATAATGATCCACATGCGAGGGGGTTTCAGAGCGGCTCTCCGTGAGCCAGTAGGCGCAAAGGTTTCAGAGTGAGCCTCCCACCCGCTGCCTGAAACTGGTGACACAGCAAAACATGCAGACACTCTGCTTACCAGAAATCTGGCAACGCTTCAGTGACTGGCCCACCCAGGCTTCCACACAGACAGGAGAATAGGGGCGAGAGAGTAAAACAGAGAGGGAGGGAGGGGGGGAGAGAGAGAGAGAGATGGGGGATATGGAGGATTGAAGGGAAGAAAGAAGACAGATGGAGGTAGCAGCATGAAACAAAAGTCCCACTATGTGAAACAACTTTAAAACAATCACTCAAACACACCTGCACTCGAACGCGCCATCCAAAAGGAAAAGTGTGTGTTTATTCAATTCATACAATTAGGTGTGTATACGCTTTAAAAAGCCGAGACACAAACGGGCATATTCTTTTCTGTTCACTCCAGGGACCGAGCTTTCAGGGGGGGGCCAACAGGCCATATAAGGCCCGGCCTCCCCAGAGACCGAACTACTCCCCCCTCCCAGCTTCGGTTTCACCTGCGACACAAGGCTCACCAGTCACCCACAGAGACTCAGGGCCGAGGGAGAGGAAAAGGGGCGACTGGAGGGAAAGACGAGAGCGCTCTAATTCTGGTGAGAACAAAAACAGGGCCGGGTCTAAATGTGGCAGACTAATCCAGAGGAGCATTCAGAGTTCAACTACTCGTCCCGACCGCTCCTGAAAGTAGCCCAACAGAACCCAGCACGTCAGAGAATCACAGAATTTGTCAGCACTTACATACAGAGGCACCTCTCTTCTGTTCACCTCCATTTTCTCCCCATCCAACGAGGCCTGGAGAGGAAACAGCCGTGTTACTATAATGAACAAAAACTTTTATGTGCTCAAACTGCTTTTTGGTTCACGGTGATCTTGTAGCCAAAGACGTAAGAGGCTGAAGGGATAAATTATAATTATGTGAAAATAGTTGACACTTATTGACACGGGTTATTTCCCAGGAAAGGATGTGAGATAAACATGTCGCTCTTTGCTTAAATCAGCCACCAGCGTGGATGAAGCTCCAGCAGCTCTGGCAAAGTGTTCAGGCAGAACACAACAAGTGAGCACAGCGTAACCGTATCATCATCTGCACACACCTGATCCTCTGCGACTTCACCCTCAGACGTGAATAGTGCATGACTTCAAAGCTGCACGGAGGACTCAGCTCTGCAGGCTGTACTTTGTCTGGAGGCTCATGGCGAAACAATTTGTGATGTGTTTGTTTACGTACGTGGTACACACTCTGCATGAGGAGCCAGCAGAGAGAGGGAAAATGTGTTTTCATGCATCCACGATCAAATAAGAGGCAGAAAATTGGAGAAATGGGTTCATATTTACTTCCTAATCACTTAAACGACCATTTTTTCTTTCATCCCAGGATTATAGTGCTTTCTTCTTTACTTTTCTTTACTTCTTTTACTTTACATAAATATGAATATAAAGTTTGACTAAAGCTGTCTGGGTCGAATCTGAGGTCATAATGAATCATGTAATCAAAATAAGCCTATAAAGTGACACAGCAACAACAACGCCCAGAGGATTCATTGTCTTAACATGTGGTTCAGTCACGTTATACTGTCCTGAGGGTTTATGGGACAATAATATCACTACCACACTTACGCAGTATGATATTGAGCCCAAAGGAAATGTTATACAGAAGAAGTCAACGCCACAGGCCGGGGCGTCGAGCTGCGTTAATCCAGCTCATATCAGTGAGGCTGGAACTTGGAAGGAGAGAAATCCAAATGTCATACAGTACAACAAACACTGTCAAGGCTCCACCGCATTGGGTCAACAAAAAGATGACTCTTACTTCTGCGGTTTGGAGTCCAGTTTTTCTAGTTTGCAGCGAGAAATTGATGTCAGTCATCGTCCTCAGCTTGACTTCAGCCTCTGACATGTTGAGTGTGAGTAAGAAACCTGAGCTGGCCGGTGGCCACGCACTCCACGGCGAAGCGTGAGAAAAGTGAGTGCATGTAACAAAGAGAATGTACGATGACATGACGGGAACGCTTTATGACTCGTGCACCGCTAGTGTGAGTATTCTCATAGGTGAACAAGTTGATCCAGCTCTCCTTGGATGTGATTGTTTGCTTTGTTTTTTTTTTTTTTTTTAATTCAGCTGATGCATGATGGAATGATTTAATTCCTCTCACATGACAGGCTGCAAACACTTATTAAGCTGTGTGAAAATGTGCCTTTTTCTGCTTTCAGCAGCCTCCACATGGAGGTAAAATGTCAGTCAGTGCTTCACATGAGAATATGCTGCTCAGTGTGACTAAGACGGATGATAATACAGAGTTCAGTCACTCCACAGTGCTGCTGTGCCTTCATGAGTAAAAACCTTTTTCCATGTCATTATTCAGTAGAAAAGTCACCTTTTCCAAACTGTTTCAATAACAGAAGTTCCCTAATTGGTGAACAACTGAAGGGATTGTTGGATGAGCTCACACACAAATAGGAAAACAGGCGTTGGATCATTAGTTTAACACACAGTCGGCACCTAAACGTCTCCTTCAGGAACAATAAATGACCTCTGCTGGGTTTCACTGGGAAGTGAAATTCCTGCATGCAACTATCAAATCAGAAAAGAGAACAAACGAGATTTTTAAAAAGTAAAGTTGTAAACTGAGCTCAGCAGATTGTGAGAGAGTTTTGAATCAAACAGAAATTCAAAATATCGCTTTGCTTTTTACGCTTTACCTGTGAACGCACCGTCGTTTTTTTTTTTTTTTTAATCATCTATAAATCAATGAAGTAAATAAACCTGATCACCACAAACTGTCGTCCTCACCAATCTTTACTTAAAGGTGATTTTTTCTAATAATCAGCGTATTGTCATTACCTGATGTCGCCTCTGTCTGTCCAAACTCGCTCCGATCGGCCGTGAACTCAGACGTGGTGAGACTTTCTTTCTGTCTTGGAGAGAAACAACAAAAATAATAATAATAATTAATAAATTTAAAAAAAAAACTTTTCCTGGTGCTCCGTTTCTTTCAGCCTGACAAACAGCACCAACCAGGAAACGCTGTGTCGTGTCCCTAACCCTCTCCGAGCCCCCTCAGTCCTGCAGGGAGTCGGCTGTTTGCAGGTGTCGCAGCCTCGTTCCTCCTCCCTGCAGCCCGCACAGCCCGCACAGCCCGCACCTCCCCTGCCCCCCTCCCTCCTCCCTCTTCCTGCACGCACCAGGCTGCCCCGCAAGACTCCTACAGTTTAATGCTCCGTTTGTAAAAGATAAACTGCCCCCCGAACACAACTGGTGGGGTGGTGTGAGGGGGGGCTCTGGCGAACACCGTGGTTGCAGGTCAATTTCAATTCCCTCCAATCAGAGATAAGGTCGGAGTGACGTCACAGAGTCGTCTTGCTAAATCTTTGCAGCAAAGAGGTGCTTTCACACCTGAAAGCAGAATAACGCGATGAATGAGAAAAACATTTCATTTCGTTTGTTAGGATTGAAGCGAATACAAGTCTATTATTTCTTTATTATATTTCCTTTTCTAATGGTCACAGACTTGTTGACTTATGTCAGTGGAATAGGTGATGTCACAAAACTGCTGAATACTACATTTCCCACAATGCAGCTCAACAACCAGCCCACCCTCGAATGTCCTGTTTGGTTATACTGGATGAGAGAAAAGTTTAAACAGCCCAGTAGAAGTCACGGTGAGTCACTGTGTGTGTTATCTTTTCAACTACATTTACACTAAAACAGTAAAAACAAGCATCACAAAAACACTTTTACATAAATATTATATAAATCTGAAAGACATTAGATGCTTAAATAATGATAAATGTCGGGAGGGGGGAGTAGTTCGGTCTCATAAATAATTCATTAAATCAAACATCACTCAGGACTTCTGCTGCTGATCAGGAGATGTTGTTGATGTTGTTAGAGGATGCTGCACAGCTGATATTACTGAGTCAGTTCACTGACTTGCACACAGACATGTGACATTAACAGGAAGTGAGAGGACATCTTTCCCACCCTTCCTGCTCCCACACTTATTCCACTGACTGATAATAAGCAACAGATCAAATGTCTTAAGTGGTGTCAGCTGTGAGAGGCTTCAGTTATACCGTCCTGCTTTTGAAACTGCCATAAATTTGAGTTAATTCAGTTTCCATTGCCATTTCTTTTTATATTATGTCATTTTCACCCTCCCTATTGCTATTTTTTGTTATTCCCTTTTTATTGTAGGCTGTTTTATTTATTTTTATTGCTCCTAATCATTCCTGTCTGTTTTTTGTTTTTAATTGGTGTTTATCGTTTTTTAATTAGAGTTGGGACACAGAACATTTCATTGCACGTTTCACTGTGTATGACTGTGTATGTGAAAGATAAAAACTTTGAATTTGAGCTTGACAGTTGCTCAATCAGTGAAATGAAATTATTATAGGCATTTGGGAAATAAACAAACCTCACAAACTTAAATCAGGTCTGCAACTTATGACATATGAGACTGTGGTGCCATCTGTTGGCAAAAGTATAAACGTCAGCAAAAAAAAAGTGAGTGCACTTGCAGTCTTATGGAGTTTCTCCATAACGTCACTCATCTTTCAGCCTACGTGTGTTTTTCAGCAAAACAGATCATAATTTTTCACCCATACAGAAGAAGGTGTGAGGAATCTGGTGTGTTTTCTTGTCGTCTTGTTTTCAGTGCCTGTGGTCCAGATGTCCTGCACATGGTGAGAGCAGCACCCTGTGGATTCAAACAAAGCAGCAGCCTAACCAGCTTCAGTGAGCTGAGAAGTCATAAAACCAGGACCCTTTAAAGCACCACCCTTGTAAAAGAACAACAACAACCAAAAATGAGAGATACCAATGAAAGCGCGTGCTAGCTCAAACTTCCAGGAGAAAAACTTCCAGCCAGATATCAGGTTGTGCAAAGTAAAACATTATTGTGAATTAAGAAAAGGAAGATGCATCTTCACTGTCCCACCCTCAGTGTTGTAACTCAGGGCCAACCTGATTCACAAACCCGTGTTGCCACTGATGAATGGTCCAATGTTTTGCCAAATGTTATTGCTTTTAGTGTTTCCTGTCATTCGTTCTGAAAAACAGGCCTGAGAAAAGTATCGACTCTCGGCCTGTGTCAGAAACTGTGACCTTCATTGTCTTCAGTCTTATTAAAGAACAGGCAAAGTGCCTGGTGAATATTGCACGCATAAGTTATTTTTTATAATAAATTATTTGAAGTGCAGGTAATGTGATGCCCAGCAGACACCTCATCTTTGATCAGCGCTGATCTGTGGCAAGAGATCCTTGAATACTTTGATTCAGCTGGATACATATAAAACTTTACTTTTGTAAGCTATTATGTTAATCACATTTTTTTATTTTAATTATAACTCAGACCGTTGGGGATGTGTGTTGCTGAATAAACTTGTGCCTTTACCCAAGTAAGCAGGCAGTAATCAGTGATATTTTATAATAATTTTAGCATTTGAGTTTTTCTGTAAAGTCGTATCTGCAGAAAAGGAAAACCAAGAAGAAGGAGTAGATCATGAGTTCTGATTGTCACCTCAGTATTGAGGCTGAACTGGTGAATGTTTAAAGACAGAGGAATATAGAAAGACTAACAAAAACCCAGGGTAAGCATCTGTAATATAGAGGGAATGATTCAGTGTGGATAGTGAGGTTTAACTCTGAAGTAAACTCACGTAGTAGCCTGGCCTTGAATTAATAAGCATTCAATCCTCATATCCTACCCATATTTAGACAGCAGAATATGATGTGTAACATCATAAAAAATTCAACATTCCTGCTGCGTTCAGTTTATTGGCACTTTCTTACACTCTGAAACTCACCATGTGAATTCTTCCATCTGCTGTTGAAACGCTGTATCACCATCTTAGTCTGATCAACAAAGCTCGGGGTTAGTTTTTTTTTTTCAGGGTATAAAAATATATCGCTTTGTGGAACTTAGGGAATTAAAGTGATAAAAATTGCAGCATACTTTCCTGCATGTTTAAATGCAGCTTCACAATATCACTAAATTTACTCTGTTCATGTCTGTCATTTGTTGAGTTTTCACTGCTTGAGTGCCTTAAACATTTTCTGGATACGTTCGTTCAGGTGCTATGAGAATATTTTATTTTTAATTCTCTTGAATCAGCACTACTGAATCCACTGCAGCTTCACATCTTTGTCTTTGTTTTCCATTTTGACCCAGAAGCTAAAACAAAGAAAACATTTTATATTTATTTGTGTGTAAAGTTATGCTCCATTTCATTCCATCACTATGTATCCTATCTTTCACTCAGCTCCTCTGTTGGAAAATTTTTTTCAAATAAGTATTTTTTCAGCGATGATTAAATAAAACATCTAATATAGGCATGACGTCATTACTCCGGAACTAAAGGAAGCCGGACATTTATGGTGGATGTACTCCTTTGTGGTTGTCATCCGTCGCGCATGCGCACGTCTGTCAAAACACCGGAAGGCGAGAGATGAGTGCGTGAGGATATCGGAAGAAAAAGGAAAACAAGGATGACTTATCGAGTGAGCTGTTTGTTAATTTTATTTTTCAATTAGCCTTTGTTGATGTTTACGTGTGACGCGTTTCCTTAGCAACGCCCCAACGTCAATAACGGAAGGCTACGATAACATCAGCTAGCATGCTAACGGATAGCTAACTGACCGGTGGGTATCTAACCGGGTGATCTGAATAACTTCTATTTGTAGCCAGAAGTTTTAAAAACAAAAGGTGCTGTTTGTTTATTGTTATCATTTTGGACGTGTCTCTGATTTTGAAACATGCCGTCCATTTTTCAGGTGTGCCACGGCCTCCGTTGAATCTCGGTGTGACCGCTCAGGGACGATGGACAACGCCGTCGTGTCGGCCTCGGACGGGACAGCAGAGTGTCCCCTGGGGTCCGAGGACATGGAGGGGATCTGCGTGATGCCGGACCTGGGAGCCATCAAGACCGAGCAGTCGGTGGGTGCGAGTCCGGACGACACCGGCACCCAAAATGTGGCCATGGGCATCAAGTTCATCCTGCCCAACCGCTTCGACATGAACGTCTGCTCCAGATTTGTCAAATCCCTCAACGAGGAGGACAGCAAGAACATCCAGGACCAGGTGAACTCTGATCTGGAGGTGGCCTCGGTTTTATTTAAAGGTAAGGAGCCCTGCCTGTCGTGTGACCCACTAAATATCCCACATGTTCATATTTGGTCTCTTAATTATTCCTAAAAGTTTTTGGTCCTAACCTGCTCTGGTTGTAAAGTGCCTCGCAGTAACTCTGTTGTGATTTGGCGCTGTACAAATCAGAAACAGAATGAGAACCAGAAGCAGACAAAGTAAAAATTCACCTTTTAGTGTAAGACCGCTTAACATAGAACATTCAACAACCAGCGGTGTAAAGACTGTGGGAATCAAGTCCTGGGCTTGATGGATGTAGTGCCTTCCAGAGGGCAGCCAGGGGAGTGAACTGTTCTTGTTCTGTTTAGGCAGCGAGAGTTGCAAATGTGAATTAACGAGTTTCCATTTGTTTCAGCTGAGTGTAATATCCAGACCTCACCCTCCCCGGGCATACAGGTACGACACGTTTACACCCCGTCGACCACCAAACATTTCTCCCCCATCAAACAATCCACCACGCTCACCAACAAACACCGCGGCAATGAGGTTTCTTCCACACCTCTTCTGGTGCATTGTAAGTACCGCAGTTGCAGTGACTTTATTTGTTGAAGTACTTGCAGCCAATATATTGATCAGAACCTGAATTTATCCTCTTTCAGCTCTGTCCATTCATCAGCTGGCAGCACAAGGAGAAATGGTATTTCTGGCCAGCAGGATTGAACAAGGTAGGCAGTCATGCCCAAATGGATACAATTCCCATTGTCATGCAGAGGAAAAATAATCAGAAACAACACTCAAAGGAACAGTTTGTAGGGCTGGGACTGACATTCAATAATTCTAATCAGATAACTTGCTGGCAGTTAAAGATGATGGATGAATTGATGGATCTCTGTGTTGTTTCGTGTGTCGTACTAATAGAAACCGTGATTAATCTCCAAGATGAGGAAGGTTTTACTCCCCTAATGTGGGCAGCTGCACACGGACAAATCGCTGTTGTTGAGTTTCTACTCCAAAATGTATGTTGAAAAAACAAGCTTCCTCTATGATTCAGATCTCAGATCAGTTTTGTTACAGTCGGACACGTCCTCCAAGTTTACTAACCGTGTGCTGTTTCTCACTTTAGGGTGCTGACCCCAACCTCCTGGCCAAAGGGAGGGAGAGTGCTCTGTCCTTGGCATGCAGTAAGGGATACACTGATATTGTGAAGATGCTCATCGACTGCGGCGTTGATGTCAATGAATATGACTGGGTAAGAGCCCTTTACCTTATGTCCACTGAACCTGTTTAAATGGAGTTTGATGATACAGAAGAAATCACTTTTAATGTCGCTGTCAACTGACGCCCTGCTCTGTGTGGCTTGTTGTGATGTGGTGATGATGGTGTTGGTTCCAGAATGGAGGAGCCCCTCTGCTGTACGCTGTCCATGGAAATCACGTCCGCTGTGTTGAAATCTTGTTAGGTGAGGACAGATCAACATGTATCACCAGAAATATTCCACTATTTATTTTTCTTTCACATTATAGCAGTAGAAAATATTGTATCCACCTTTAACATGCGCAGTAATTGTGTTTCTGTTATTATGGCTTGCAGAGAGTGGTGCTGATCCTACTATAGAGTCAGATTCTGGATTCAATGCAATGGACATGGCTGTGGCTATGGGCCATCGGAATGGTATGTCAAAAATAATTATATATTTTAGATCTGAAGAGGGTTAAATTTATCAACCAGGCTGCCCCATGATCCCTGGAAGCAAAATCTCACCACATTTAGATGGAAGAGAAAAGTCGTAATTCAAGGGAGAGACATCCACCTTAGAAAGAAAATATAAGAATCCACAAATCCACAAATGGCTAAAATAATGTGTTTCTCTGTTTAGTTCAACAGGTGATGGAGGCACACTTATTGAAGTTGCTGATGGGAATCAGAGAATGAACTGTAAAATACTTGAGGCATCGCTGGGCTCTGGACAATCATGTAGCACACCCTGTTTGATGTTCCAACAGCATTGCATGGCGTCAACACTGTTCTGATGGTGTGAAGATTTGTGCTGCGTGAACTTCGAATTCAACCCCTCCTTTAATCTTGGTATGTTTTCCCATCCCATGTGGAGTAGCAAATTTTATCAGGATACACTGACAGACTTTTTTTTTTTTTTAAAAAGATGTAAATTTGAATTCTGCAGTACAACCCAGCATGCACTGCAGCCTGCCTGGAGTTTGCTGCCAAATGAGCAGTACACTGCAGGCATTTATTGTATTGACGCACCGTGTTAACTTCCTCATAATATCTGATATTGTGTTCCATGCTGTCCTTACTCACCTTTTTCCCATGAGTGCAAGTGTTTTTATGACTAACTTATTAACCGTAATAAGCAGTTTTTAAAAGTAACTGCATTTGTGCATTATTGCAAGTCGCTGAATTTGGCGATGCTCAGACTGAGCTCATTTCTGATTGCATTTCATCTTTACTGAAGATGACTTGTTGGATTGAAAACTTGGGACAAAGCTCATGCTTTCATGATGCTGTCAAGCCATTAGCTGACTGAAAATCCTTGTCATTTATGCCCTGTTTATTTATTTGAACTGTTTAGACACTATAACAATGTGACAAAGTCCTCTTATTGATGTAACTCTTTTGTTTTGTGATGTTATTGTGATGCTAATTTCCAGATGTGGTGTTAATTTTATAACAAAACACCTCATTTCAGGTTTTTGTGGTGCTGTCAGCCTCTGTATGACTGTTTGTGTTTTATACCAGTCATAGCAGGAGGTGTAAAAGGAAATAACGTGTATTGACCCAAGTATCAGCCATCATTCTGTACAGATATTTATCTGATTTCAAGTCAAAATGGTCAAAACCACTGTTTGTATTCATTGAAGTGAAGCTATTATTTAATTAAAAGATCTTTTTAAAATGCAGACTCGGTCATGGGTAGATGACAAAACAAACTTTTGAGCACCACACCTTATGACTCCAACAGCAGTGGAAAAATGGAGTGTGTCTGAAAATGATGTAGCAAAATAACCCCTACATTTGGCTCATTCCATGTCATTCATACCCAACTGCAAAAACTTCAAATGGTACAACGAAAGGGAAGCTGCTAAGATATAATTCAAAAGTGTCCCTCAAATGATTTCATGAAGAAAAACATGATGAAATAACACTTTCTAATGAAGGAGGTGCACTAAGTTTTGGACCACACTGAACTTGATATCAGAAAGTGACAGGAAAATGGGATTAGCTTGCTAACTCAAGTCATGAAAGCACCTGAACAAGGACAAGTCTGAACACTTTGAGTGCGAGGACCAACCCATGAAGAGCTGCAATATTTCTGCTATGAAACTCACACCTGAACAAAAAACTGAACCAGCATTTGACAGTAGCAAAGGTTTATTTCCAGATATGGTGGTTTCAGTGAGGCCACAAAGAATTAAAGTTCAGTAACATGGAGGAAACAATAGGAGCCTTAAACACCACATATTACACATAATCTCTCACTCTAACTGGACCACTGAGCACGACAAGCATTTGGAGGAGTCTGGTGGCAAAGAAGAGGTGGAATGGTTCTAAAATACCATACAGCTAAATACTGCTACCCCTGCCTTTTTTTTTTTTTTTAATACTTTGGAGTACTATTCTAGAAAATTACTCAAAAATAATTCACTTAAGAGTATGCAAGTACTTTGTTCAGGTGTTGCACATATTACAGAACGCTCACAGCCAAAGGTTGACAGATTATTCATCCTCTCAGGTATTTTAACAATCAACTTCCCACCCCTCAAAATAGACATTGAAACATCTTGTGCCCCACATGGTCCCGTCAAGTCTTGACACTCAAGGAGTCCAATTTCCTCTAGTTAGCCTCATCCTTTGATGCTTCATCAAAATTCTCCACCAGATCTGGAACAACAAAAGATTCAGTGGTAAATTGACTGAATTTGGTGAGAGAGCCTGTCTGTGCAGATGACTCAGAGTTGCCGGAATATGGTACAGGAAAAGTGAGTTTATCTGAAATGTGATAGGAGGTGCAATGCAACCCTCACTTCTTTACCACTCCTATATAGACTTCAATGTGCTCAGCACATGAGGCTGAGCGCAGCAGTCGAAATGATGGCGCAAGGCATCAAAAAAGAAAAAACGCGTTGGCTTCAATTACTCCATGAAATGTGAGAAATCAAAGGTTCGAGGGTTAAAGTGGAAACGATTCAAAAGGTCTTGAGTAAACACATTCCTTCAGAGGGAGAACAAAGAGGAAACTTAACTCCATAACGATGGCATAACGATGGCAATGGCTGTTAACCCCTGTGCCATCAGGCCTAAACAGCTCTTATTGCTGAATACATGTGTAATCGTTTGTTACATCAGTGAGAACTCTGGTTACAGGCAGAGCAGTCCTGGGAAAAGTGAGAGATTTATTGTAATGGCAACCTGATGTGTTTGGTTAATTTTCCTGACAAAGAAAAGCAAACTGAATCTAAAGATCTTATAAACAATGAACATGAGAATCAAACACAAAACGCTGCACTGCACCATCGTCTGAAGTAGAAATGAATCCCCTCAGTGTGACCCCTTTCATGAATCAAAAGAAAAGCAAACTCACTACGGCTATTTAACCAAGATGAGTGGGGGGGGGGCTGATGGAGACCAGTTTGATAGTTTGATGCACATTTTTACTTGTTAATGGAACATTTTATTTAGGGTGGCACAACAGACTACTGAGAATGTGCAGCTGTAATGTAAAATAAGACATTTGAGCTCTCACCTGGAACATCGTCGTCTTCTTCCTCTACTGCAGCAATCGGCGCTTTTCCATCTGCAGCTGCAGGAGAAGAAAGGCTCGGTGAGAAGCTTGAAGTTCAAGAACTCAAATAACAACCAGAGCTAAACTCCTGAGGGCAAGACTGATCTAATCCAGCTGAACCAATCACAAGCTGCACATTTTTAAATTCACACTAACAGGCCGGAGTGTGTGTATCAGGGAATCTAGGATTCTTCTTGCTTGGACTTAAGTCAACGTGTTGATTGAGTTGTGGTAGTGCAGGTTACTGACCCTGTTTGGGCAGGGCCTCGGCGAGTCTCCTGAGGCTCGTCAGGCTGTCGGCTCCTAGCTGGTTCAGGATGCCTGGCAGCATCTCGGTCAGCTGCTTGGTCTCGGCGTGGCCGGTGATGGTGAAGGTGTTGGCTGCAAGGGAGGCCTGCACTTTGGGATTGTTGAAATGGATGACTGTTCCTTGATTTGTAAACATGTTAACCTGTTAAGAGACCAAAATGTCACACCGCCGAAACAAACACATTTTAATCACAAGAGAGACAACACTGACACAAAGCTTTGTGCGTACCTCTTCAATACCAGAGATGTTGTTGACACCAAGTTTCTTTAAGGAGAACTGGAGCTTTTTGTCATCTGCGGTTGCTGTTCTGTGCACAACCTTCTTCTTTCTGCGAGCACTACCCTGTGGGGACATTCATACAAACGTGTCTCTGTTTAACTCCACGGCTCTTAATCATCATTATTCAGTATAATGTGTGTTGGAGATGGTAAATTTCTGGCCCAAAAGGTGTGTTGTCTATGTCTGGTAGGAGTCTTAAGAGTAGTTCACCCTCTGGCCCACACCAGACTGCTGCTATAAAGCAAAACTGTGATAAAATTGCTGGTTGCCATAGAAACAAGCAAGAAACTACCCAAAAGCTTAATGTGTGCAAAGCATCATTGCCTGAGCTCAGTCTTATGTCACTAGATTAATATCTCATCATACACAGCATCGATATTCTCATGATCTGGTTCTGGCTTTTAGGATTTTAAGGTATTAAGAAATAGAAGAGTTAATTAAATGTTCTGCAAAGGACTGACAATGCTATTTTTTTTGTTTGTATGGGTTTTCTTTTTTTTTTTTACCTTTCCACCAATGCGGACTTGTGCCTGTAGTTTAGCAAGTTTTTCTTGATTCATAATTGCTTCTTTCATCTGCAAAAAGAAAACATCACATATGATTATGGTAATTGTGGCTGTTAAAAATACCACACAAAATAGACTAAAATGGCCAGACTGCTGTTCATTAAATATTAGAAATCTTTATCAACACTAAAAACAGGTCGAACATCAAATAATTGTGAAATTAACTTATGCAAACCAATTTACGTAGAGTAATATGCTTCCAGTGTTAATAAATTACACTGTACACTATTTCATTTCGTTCATCTTAATATGGATAAAACCACTTTGACGTTCATGATGTACAGATGATCAACTCAGAAGAATATGAAGCCTGGCATTTACTAATGAACTTCAGTCATGTACATTTAGTGACTGGCGCACATTTGGTGTGACATGAATTGTTCACATGCTGGTGGGAGACTGATCTCCATGAGTTTTGCAAAGACAAAAATATGGAACATTTAACTACTTAAGACAAACACCAAGTGCACATGTGAAGTATGAAGAATTTTGAAATAAAAGCATTGGTGACAAATGTCTCACACCCTACTGGTCACCTGTCTGATCTCAGCCTTTCAGACAAAACAAATGAAGACAACACAATCACACCTGCTGCAGCAAAAACATGACATGCTGATGACAATGGCATAGCTATAAACAAAAAGGAAGGTCTAAAACAGAGTACTGTCCTTTCCTCAGCTCCTGTATGCTTTACCACATTCTTCCTGTGACAGCAACTTAAGAGATCAGTCATGGAAATTTCATTTTTGGCCAGCTGCTATTATTCATAAACAGTGAATTAGATTTTGTGTTTTGGTGTAATGACAGTCAATGATCCATTTAATTTTCATTTTTAAACTTCTATTCATATCATTTATGTCAACCTTCCTGAAAAGTGTCTATGCTTAATTTTTAACATTTATTTTCTCTTTGTGGGAGACAATATTTACACAAACTGCTTTTCCAAATACCACTCACAGTCCATCAACAGACTTTAGTCAACAATTACCAATAAATACAGTCTGGAATATCTGATTAAAAAGTTAATTATTAATATATAGCGATGAAGCAATTTCATAACCTTTTTTTTCATCTTCATGCTTATCAGTAGTTTAAATCTCACAATAACTGATCGAGAAAGTGTCAACAAATGAGCTGAAATGAGGAAAGTCTACATGTAAACACAGACACACAAAGGGAGAGAGGGCAGAGGCTTCAGTGCTCATAAAAAGACTGAAAAAATGAAATAATGAGCTGTCAGGTTGACAGTCACATGCGGTATTACCTGAACTAGCTAAAAGCTAATGAGTCCACTAATGTGTCTGTTATGGACAGGCGTGGAAAGACAAGCACACAAAAAATGACGGCGTTAACACCAAACTCAACAACACAAAAGCACCTGCAGCAACTCGGGGTTAGTTTAAACTAACAATTTTCGATCAATCCGTCCGCCCGCACCGACACAAGGTGTGGTTTTAGCTTTTTGGGGCGAGAATTTGTCGGCTAATTTGAGCTAGCCTCCGAGCTAACAGGCAGGCTGTGAGGTGGGCGGCCACACGCACGACCGGAAGTCACATTAGCTTCAAACCGGGGCAGAACTCAGCCATCTGGGGTAAAAGGGCTTTCGTTTACCTCTTGACGTCGGATCTGGGGAAAGAGTGCACGGGAGAAGATATTTAAAGCTCCTCACTGACCTGTAAACTAACGGCAGACACATGCGGGGAGCAAGATGGAAGCGAGAGAGGAGGGAGGAAGTGACGTAAAGCGGAAATGGGGCAGGCTGTTTGGGTTCTTCTGCCCCGAGTTTGGTGTTGCAGGCTAAACATTTTTTTTAAATAATCGTATATTAGTTAAAAAAAAAGTTTATCTATCGACATTATGTTTTAAAAAAAAATCTGAATACTGTCCTTATGTCCCTTCTCAACGCCTGCTGCTGGAATTAGTCACTACTGCTCACTATTATAGCTTTTTATATCTTATTGATATTGATATTTAAGGATATATGCATTTACTATGTAAAAATATGTTTGTGTTTGTAGCAATTTGAGCTAAAAAAATAGCTTAACTTTTAAGTGTAACTGTTTATGTTGGTTGTTTTGCATGTAAAAGACTTGAAACAACTTTGTCATGGTTTGGGTTAATGTAATTTAAATTTAATTTCATTTGACAATATATAATAGACATAAAACACAGTATATCTATAAAAAATGACAAAGCAAGATAATTTCCTTAATTGTACATAGAGACCGTTACCACATTTGTTTTTTGTTCATTAATTTCGGGGATCTAGAATAATGTTTAATTTCATCACAGTAGCACACCACAAGACTGGTGGGTTAAAACAACTGTGATGAAGTAAAACTAGTAGTAAAGTGACTAGTAACTAGTAAAAAGTAAAAATGTTTTCATTGAAGGCAGCGAACATTTATGTTTTGTGCATACAAGACGAATAAAAGACTGTGACGTCACAATAATCTGCATTTTTAAATAATTCGAATATAATTAATTTTAATGAAGGACTTGTTTCGTGTTTCAAGGTTGTCATGAAGAGCTCAAACCAGAAGGGGGCAGTGAGGCGACATAATGGGCGTGTAGTGCTTTTAAACCTTCAAAGAAGAAGAAGAATCTTCTCCCACTCTTCCCTGTAGTCTGCTTTACGCACATTTCCAACTTTATTGCAGAAAATAAACATGGTTACAGCTTGGTCCCTATAAAAGTCCCCCTGTACGTAATTCCCCCCTCCTTCATATTAATTATGTTAATTATATTTAGCCCTCAAGTGATGTGTTTGAAAATGGCAGCAGACAGGTGGTTACCGTCAGAGGCTGTTAGCTTCATGCTAGGCCTCACCTGAGCTAACAGGAAAGCTAACACAGGAAAGTTTGTCTGGAGATTGTGGACGTTAAGCCACCGGGAGCCTAAACTGGATAACGATGAAGTTCTTCGACCTTCACACAGCTCTGCTCCCCGTCCATTTTTTATTTATTTATGTTTTTTTTATTGGATTATCCTGGAACGAAGAGCCAAGATGGCGACATGAACCTTCCGGAAGTAGAAGAAGAAGCGACCATAACCTCCAACCCTCGTCTGTCGGACAAATGTCAAAGTAAGGAGAAAAAATAAATCTGATCTGACCGGATTAATTAGAAAATATAGACTGTTCCAATCTTCCTCTTAAATTATTTTCGAATTCGTTATTTTGTTTGTTTATAGTGTGACATGTTGTAGTCTGTAGACTGTAGTAGTTGTTATCTTTAGTGTGTTTGTTGTTTCTATAATAGACAAAGATAAGGGAATATGATGCTGTTTGTATAGCTGCAGAATTGGTCATAATGTTAGTGGCTTTGTTGGTTGGTGTTAGTCAGGCTGAAGGTGCATTCAGTCCATTTCAGTGTGCCATGATGGTTTTTGTGTTAGACCTTCAAAGTAAAAGCGAGGTCTGTTCCAGTCTCCTGATGGAGGCAGTCGTCTCCCCAGTAATAAAAACAGATAAAGAGAGGATGAGTTTCGCTGGCTGTTGTGTAGTGTAGGTCTGTGTGGTACTGTAGGTATAGAATATCTTTACTTGTGTTGACATGTGTGAGGTCAGCTAATGACAAAGACAAAAACCCATGTCCTCTTTGGAATATTTTTCAAAATGAAGCCTAAAAGTGGGCGGCAATAAGTGGACAACTTCAGGCACCTTCATTCTTCTTTAGAAATAAGACACCCCCCCCACATCATCATGGGACCTCTGTCTCCTGAGGGTAACTCAGCTGGTGAGATGTTTCTCAGAGTGCCATACATTTTTATCTAGATTACTTAAACGTGCTTTTAAATTCTGACATAAAAACACTGTTAGGTAGTTGCGCCCTGTGATAGGTAGCCTTTACTGACTCTAGCATACATCGTGAAATTAGTGAACAAAATCAATTTTTCAATATTTTCCAGGCAGACTGCTCTTCCTGCCAGAAATGTTAATCTGTGTTTGATCTTCTCTCCTGCTGCCATTTGGTTCAAGTTGAGTTGTTTGCTGCTGTGATTGGATGAAGCACTGAAATGATACAGTTATGAAATGGGTGGACTGCCATTTACTCTGTGTGTGTGTGTGTTGGGTTTGCGTGTATATGTGAGTCTGCGTGTTGCACTTGTGCCTTTATATCTTTTTTTGGCATGCCCAAATTTAAAGGGCTATTTTCGGGTTAGAGATCAAGAGTGGGCTATAGAAATGAGCAGTAAAGGCTGAATTCAGATGTACATGGATTGGAAATATAATCAAGGTCCTTTATTCAACCTGTCTTGTAACTGCAGTTACAAGACAGATTAGGAGTTACTCTCCTAATCAGATTAATAAATAACATTATATATTATTCTCCTTGCAAGGCATATGATCTGCGACAGTGATAATGTGACTTTTTTTCCTTTTGTAGTTTGGTATTTCTGGTTTAAATACTTACTTTTTTTGTGGTATTGCAAATCTGGCTAAATCTCCTGAAAGATATTAGATTTGCTATTTAATAATAAACCCATTGAAAACAGGCAATAAGCCTTATCTAAAATATATATATGCCTTTGGCGACACATACATCATAGTCCACACAATAGCAGTCTACAAATATAATATATATAGATTACAAAATAAACCTGAGGCATTCACAGACCGTTTGGTTTGTTTACTCAGTATGAAAATGAAGCGTCAGTCCGCCCACATGGGAGGTGAAAACTTTTTTAACACATTGCGACGCACCACTGCTTTTCAGTTTAATTTCAGTTATTATAGCCGAAATAATTTCCTACAGCCAGTACATCCCGGAAAAGATCTGGAAATGGGTGGAGAGTTCATGTAAAAGCGACCATTAAAAAAAAAAAAGTCTATTAATTGGACTGAACGCCTAAAAGGACTCAGAGACGTGTTGACTGGGACATAAACTCGGTTCTTTTCATATTTAATTTCTATGAATTTCTGCCATTTAAGTGCAAGAATCCGGCCTTTTTCTATATAATACCGTGAAGATTTAAATGACTCCAACATATATGTCTTTATTCTCTCTCTCTCTCCTGTGGCCTGCGGCCTGGGACCGGGGCTGGGACCGGGGCTGGGACCGGGGCTGGGACCGGGACTGGGCCCCCCTCAGACCGGACTCCGGCTGACTGTGGCGGGCAGGAGTTGCGTTTAAAGCAGCGATTGCACGGAAACAGCCCGGATCACTCAGGAGGGGGGTTCAGAAACACTTCAGAAGTGGTTTACCACACATGGTACAGTGCTGCTGCAGGAATAAAAAGATCCTAACGCAGCTTTCACCCTAATTATTAGAATGAAGTTGTTTCTTTTTTACTTCTTTGGCTTGATTATTTTTATTTTATTTACTTTTTTGCCAGATTTGGAACAACTCGCTGCATAAATTCAAACGATGAACTCGGCGTCTCATGGTAAATTTTTGGATTTAGTTTTTCATCATTCGTGGTTTTAAATGAGCCACATATATATAAAAAAAAAAAAGTTGACTGAGGACTGAGTGTAACTATTTACACATTACGTTCTCTAAGTGAGGAAAATAGGCTTGAATTTCATTTGACGCTTGTGTTGGTTTTTTGGTACATCACTGACCAAATGCAACACAAATAATTACACACTCCATAGGAATGATTATGTTGTTTTAGTGTTATTATGACAAAAAAATGTAATTTAAGTTTTAAAAGGTTTTGGTTTCCTCCATGTTTACAATCAACATCAGCATCTATTTATTCACGATAAAATATATAACTGTTGGGTGGCACGTATATAACCTCTCTTTTTTTTTTATTAACAAATTAAAATCCAATAATCAATATGTTTATTTTTTTCATACATTTTTGTTTTCATAAGAGTCTGCCAAAAGTGTCAAGGTTAAACAAAAAAACGTCTGTCCGTTTATTATGAAGGTTAATTATCAGATTTAATTGTTATCAATTTTATCACATTCTGCATATTCCTAATACATTTTTTCTATCAGCACACTGACGTTTATATAATGAATTTTTAGTATAAAATGGAGTTCTGAGACCGGACCTGAACAGAAACAGTTTCTCTTTACTGACCTTTATACTAAAAATATTAGTTTTCAGGTGATTTATCTCTAAACTTTTGCTGCTTGTGTCTTTAATCAGCCAGAAGTGTTTTGTTAATTGTGATGGATGCTCACCGGTAGATGGCGCTGGTCTGATGGGAACATCTGAAAAGTTCCACAATACCTGAATGCACACAAAAGTTTGAAATAATGTCATGACAAATACTATATTTTTATTTTAAGCCTTAATGTGCCTTTACATTAGCTATATTCAAGATAAACTATATTTTTTTAGATAAAGTAAAATGTTTGAAAAGTTTATTAAACTTTAAGTAAATGATGTTGGGAAATATGCTTCTTTAATTTAATTTCATTTATTTTTTGGGAGGTGAAATTTAGCATCGTGTTATCTCAAAAAACTGAGATAAAGTGAAACAGACTCATTTGAAGATACATTTTAAACTATCTCTGTTTATACCAGTCACTGTTATTTAAGTTGATAAAGACTTATGTAGACATAGTTTCATAAAATCAACGTGAGAATAAAACAAACTTCACTTATTTAATTACAATCTTCTGTAAGATATTTAAGAGCAGCTACCGTATTACTGGGGGTTACAGATGTTTCAACCAATTTAAATTTTATATTTTTACTCCCTGTTTTTTTTTTTTTTCCTCTTCTTCTTCTTCTCTGTTTATTTATTTTACCTCATTTAACACATGATATGAAAATATATTTACTCCAATTTAAACGTGAAATGTGTCCACACACAGCAGCACCGTGCTCCAGACGCACGGCACGCAGGCCTTATATCTGGGGCTTGCATGCTCTGCGTGACCCGTGACTGATTCGAGTTAACAGCTGACTCTTTTCCATTACAAATGGCTTGCGGATAATCTAGATAACTACCGGATCACGCAAACAGAGCTGCCTGGATGTGGCGCAACACTCCGCGGCACTGCATCAGAGCGCATTCATTTTAATTATCACAGGTGGCCTCTACAGTGTGTTAGCTTATTATTATTATTATTATTATTATTATTATTACAGTTTTATTTTTAAACCAAGTGTTCAAATTTAAAAGCTAGCAGGAGGATTTAAATGAAATCAATGCCTATATTTATGTATGTATATCCGCCTCCGTCCGAGTGATTAGACTTTTCCATAGATTTTTTTTTTTTTATGTTCATCTATATTTTGTGCAAAACACTGGGGTGGAATAAAAGCTTCAGATTAGTCATATGTGGACTGCAGACCACCAAGAATCACCACTAAAAAGGAAGTAGGCCACACCAAACTTTTTTTTTTTTTTTTTTTTTATAAACACTCAGTTAATTTTCAAAGACTTTTTTTATTTTTTTATCTCCCCCCCCACCTCTCTCTCTCTCTCTCATGTTTGTCTCGGTGACGTTTCCTCCCCATGTGACCAGGGCAGTGGTATAAATACTGAGGGAGGATCCACCCCCTCCGTGATTCAGGTTTGGCCCTCTCGCAGGTTTTCCCGGAACGTTTCTCTGCCTGGTATCGGTGGTCAGTCGGCGATTTAAAGACCAAAAAAAAAACAAAAAACTAAAAACTAAAAACCCCCAAAAACCCCAAACCTGAAAACATATGGAAATAGGGAGAAAACGGGGGGGGCATCTTTCACCGGCGGCGACACGTGCTCCTCTCCTCTCCCCCTCCTCATAGGAGTTTTTGAAGAGGGAGGGCAGGGCAGCTTTGCGCATCTCATCGTCTTTCCTCATCTGGCGTCGGCAGCTCACAGGCGCCCGTCGGAGCCATGACTCTGAGCTCAGAGATGTCGGATGCCTCCATCCTCTCGGAAGAGACCGACATAGACGTGGTTGGAGAAGGGGAGGACGGGGACAACCAGACGCGCTCCTACGTGGTGGACGAGGTGGCGCAGATGCACGACGGGATCCTCCTGGCCGGCTCTCCCCCTCCGTGCCTGGACGGCTCCACCTCCTCAAGGGATACCTACAAACCGACGGGCAAGAACAGCCTGGTGAAGCCCCCTTACTCCTACATCGCCCTGATCACCATGGCCATCCTGCAGAGCCCCAAGAAGAGGCTCACCCTCAGCGAGATCTGCGACTTCATCAGCAACCGGTTCCCTTACTACCGGGAGAAGTTCCCGGCCTGGCAGAACTCCATCCGGCACAACTTGTCCCTCAACGACTGCTTCGTCAAGATACCGAGGGAGCCCGGGAACCCCGGGAAGGGCAACTACTGGACCTTGGACCCGGAGTCGGCAGATATGTTTGACAACGGGAGCTTTCTGAGGCGGAGGAAACGCTTCAAGCGGCAGCAGACGCAGGACCTGCTGCGGGAACACAACACTTTTATCCCCGCGGCCGCCGCAGCAGCAGCCGCCGCCGCCGCCGCCGCCGCAGCAGCGTACGGCTACGGACCGTACGGCTGCGGAGGATACGGCATCCAGCTCCAGTCCTACCACACGCACTCTGCGCTCTTTGGCTTTCAGCAGCAGCAGCAGCAGCAGCAGCACTCCAGGCATTCACATTCACACTCACACACAGGAACCATTATCCCTGCGCCCTCTTTGATGCCCACCAGCACGGACTTAGCCCGGAGTAGGTTTTACCCCCAGCTCAGCTCCAGCCTGGGCTCGGCCAGCGTGCAGGCTGCAGCCCCGGTGCAGAAGTCCGGCTCCCCGGCGCAGCGGTCTCCCTTCTCCATAGAGAGTATCATAGGAGGGTCGCTGAGCCCCTCCAGGACTTCTCCGGTCCTCCTCCCGGTCTTACCGTCCTCTTTGGGGCCTGCAGCTGCGGCCGGCCAGCCGGGAGCTGTTTTACACCCGGCTGAAAACTTTGCCAGCCGAGTGGTCAGCGGCACAAGCAGCTGTTAAATGTCTTAACTACAAACTTTCCAAGAAACTATATTAAAAAAAAGAAAGAAAGAAAGAAAGCAACAAAATCAAAAAACGCCCCCCTCTTTGAAGGTAGGATTATTTTTGTATGTTTGTTTGATAGCACGCAGCTGAATGACGGACATGAAAACACTATTTGTGCCTATATTCATGCTGTTTAAAAAGATATATTTATGTAATTTTTTTAAATTCAGTGTGAATCAGACTTTGGAACACAACCCTTTTCCTTGTATTTTCCATGAAGTGATTCGTTTCAGTCACTGTTTAGGGCGTCTCAGGATACTGACTTAATAAACAGGTTATGAATGATCACATGTTTAAAATAGGCCAATAATGTATTTGTGTCAAACACATCCATGTTTTGTTTTGGGCTTTTTTTTTTTTTTTGTTTTGTTTTTTTTGTTTTTTTATTATTAGTTTGGCAAATCAAAACACTTTTTAAAAGTTTTGATTTGAACTTTGTATTAAAAAAGACAGAGAGCAAAGTCATACATTTATAATAATATGCAGTGTGTGTTTATTTCAGTAATAAAACAATGTACATTTTTGGCAAGTATTGTGTAACTGAAGTGTGATATTTTTACACAGTTTGTTTTAAACAACAAGAATAAATTTCGTTTTGCAAAGAAAGATGATAACAATAATAAGTAATTTGTTGGGACATTAACTAAACTTCAACTTCATGGGCCAATCCGGGGTTTAAAATTTCAGAAAAATAATTGTGCGTAATAATCAGCTAATAATAACTTAATGGCTTTAAGTGAGGGATAAACAAGCGTGTCCTCCGTTTCAGAAAGAATGTGTGTGTGTCCGCGTCATGAGGCACAAAAAGTGTAATTTGTGCACTCTGTGAGTTTGTTCAGATGTTACACACTGTCTGGTGTGCCGGCGCTGCGCGCTTTGGAACATGCGCACATCGGAGCTGCGTGTCCATCTGACCTCTCTCACACTCATCCCGGTAATTACGGTGAGCGGATGGGAAGGTGTCAGCGGGGTGAGGCGGGCGGTGTTTTGCCTGCTCCAGCCCGGTGATTATCCCGGTGCTGATGTCGACAGCTGGCCGGCTCTTGAGGAAAAATCACCCCTCGCTCGGTGTTTCATTATCTGCTCTTATGTGACACAGTTTTTTTTTTTTTTTAATATTATTTTATTTTTGTGTGTGTGTTTGTTTGTTTTCAACCCTCAGAGAAAATGAAATGTGTGTCTCTGAAAAGTGTCTCCCTCCCGGTGTGCCACGCAGGGCCGAGGGGTGATGTGTCCTTGGAGGTTAAAAACACCCCAATCCACTCATTTTCCGTGTTTACTCAACTTTTATTTTCACCTTTATGGAGGAATAGCATGATATTTTGTAACACGCAAGCAGCCAGTGACTGTGACTGCTTGCATTTCAGTTTGTATTTGTATTTTTTTTTTTTTCTTAGAGATGATTTAAAGGGGGGGGGGGGGGGGACTCACCTGCAGAGCTCTGCAGGCAGCAGGTGCTGGAGCAGCAGCAGCAGCAGCAGCACTGCTGCACGATGTGTCAGACCTCCTGTGCTGATTTCTTTTTATTTTTTCCATGACTCCTGTCTGTAGTCTTCACTGCTGCTGCTGCTGCTTCCGTGACAGGATGTGTGCACCCGCCTGAGCCTGCTCGTGTCTGCCTGATTCAAAGCAACGTGTGTGTAGTAGAAAGCTGAATTTGCTGCAGCGCTCCGAGGCCAGTTCACTAGGCCAAGGGAGGACAGCTATTGCGTGATGATGTAACACAATGAGAGACACACACACACACACGGACACACACGCAGGCTCATTGAAGACATGGAGGATAGCAGCAGGGAAGGAGGTCAGCCGTGCTGTATGGACTTGTTTACAAATGCTGAAAGTTTTTAATGGAGAATATATTAATAAATGCAGTTGTTCACGTCGTAACAACGTGTGCAGATCACAATAAGAGTGTTGTGGGGATTTTCCTCTGTGTGCCTTCTGCTCAGTGGTGACTGTGTTTTATGCTTTCTGGCGGAATATCTGAGCATTTCCTGCAGTTTGATATTAATAATGTGGAATTTCCACACATTCGCTTTGTGTTATTTTATAGTGTTCATTGTGTTGCGACCCCCCCGACCCCCCCCCCCAGCCCCCTTTATTCATCACGTGTGTGTGTGTGTGTGTGTGTGTGTGTAGGCCCATGTGAAATATTTCCATAACAGATGACAGTGTGTTCTGTCTTTTTCTTTTTCACTGCTCAGTATATGGCTGATTTGGCTTTTAGCCCTTTTCACCCATTGTCTCTGGGTAATTGCTCGGCTAATAGCTTATTGGATAAATATTAGTAGCCTAACTAATGGCTAATGGTTCTTCATGCTGATATGTAGATGTATCCAGAATACACACCCTGGGCTTGGAGCCACACTGCCACCGCACAAAGCAATTTAAAAAGATAGAGATAAATAAAAAATACCGTCTTCAATAGCGACAGGTAAAAGAGAAATTCTCTCCTCTGTGACTTTCTCTACTTCGCAGAGACGTTGTGCTGAATGCTTCTTGTGACCGGTGTGAATTTGTGTTATTATGGGTTGTGACTGCGCGTATTTACGTCGCCATTTTTGACCAAAACGTGCTTCAACAGAGCCCGTGGTTAAAGGAAAGTTTAAAAATACACAAAGAAACAACAAACAAAGAAAAACAGCCGTGTGCAATCGAACGGACTTATCTATTTATCTATCTATCGTTTGTTGGTTGGTTGAAGAATCTGTCAAAATAATCAGAGTTGAAAATGCTTTTCAGATGTTTCAGATAAAATTCTCATTGTTACTAGTCTATATCCCACACCTCCTGCTTTTTAAAATTTACAAAGCACCCTGAAATGGAAGATATTTAATAGACTTATTGAAATAGTGCCTTATATTTTAAGTAAATCATCATTAAGCTTATATTTATAAACAAATGTCTCCAATAAAGTAGGAAATGCCAAGAGATTTGGTTTTTTTTTATGTTAAAGTACAATTTCTGAACCTGCTTTTTAAAAAATAGTCTCTGTTGGAAACTCCCATCATGTCGTTACGTGTTCTGTCATGTGTTGGAAGCAACAACAGCAGCATGTATGTTAAAAAGGAGGCTTTTCACGAAATGTCACGGATCATGTGGGCAGCAGCCTCCTTGAGCATGACTGAAACTCAGTTAGCAGTTTATCCTGCTGGGTCACAGGTCATGAGGAGAGGGGATAAAGCACAACACTCAGCCCATAAAAGACACTGGCCTCTGGATAAATGTGTTGGGGGCCATTCGGGGGTTGTGAGAATGATCTATATGTGGAAGAAAGTCTGAAACCTCTGGCACCTTAAAGTTAAGCTGCAGCCAAATGAAAATGTTGTTTTCATCCCCGATATATTCTCATTGAAGAAGAAGTGTTAGAATGGCCTCATCAAGCTTTAGACAATATTTGACAACAACAGCAGCAGTGTCTTAAATCTATTGAAAATGGGATTGATAACCGTTGTGGGGTCTTTAAATATGTTCAGTTTGAAAGGGGAAAAATATTTTATGTCCTTCCATGCATGCTTGTTTTGAAAGTTTGGTTGTTTTGTTGTTTTTTTTTGTCCCAAATACCATCAACAAAGTCCGAGCACAAATTTATGCCCTCCTACTGTATAATAAAATTTAGAGATAAGATTTATTCCTCCTCCAAAATAATGAGCGAAATAAAACAACACACCGTGGTGTACTTTTAAGTTCCTTATTGTTAAATCACGGATGCAGATTATTAAAGTAAAATTTTTTTCTTTAAAAAAAAGCTGTAAAAATATTATATTTCTTACCTAATAATGTTTCAATGAGGACTCAATTTATTTAAAAGCCCAGGTGCACTGCATTAAGTCCTCAGTCAGATTTGCCAAAATGTCTGTTTTCTTATTGCTCTACACAATAATAAACACTGAAAAGAACAATCATTACCAATATGACCATCGTTTATGGCACAAATTACAGAAGGTATTTTAATAAAAGTTTTTAGCTCATAATTGTTGAAAAGAAAATATTATTACTATAGATACGAATAGAAATTTAAAACTTTGTAAATTCATCAAGAGATGATGATCATACCAAAATAAAATAATCCAATCAGAAATAGTTTGTTTTATGTGGATGTGCAAGAGGAAAGTGTAAATATAATTCAACAATAGGCATTTTAGTATAATCTTCATTAAAAAAAATCTTTCAGTGGGTGAAATCTTTAATGTTAAATATCCTACCAAATTAAAAAACAACAACAACTGAGCTTCAGTTTTAATTTTAACTACGTGCTTTGTGTTTTATTTGTTGTATTTATTTTTACAGAGACAACACATGTCAATCTGCTGTACTGTAAATTCCCAAATGCTGAACAAAAAAGACAAAAAGTTTAACCATTTTTTGAGAAATTTCTATAAATTGAAAGGCTGAAAATCTGTGTGACGGAGGTGAAATACATGTAAAACAGGAGAAGTAGAAGCAAAAGAGAGCAATTGGGAAAGGAGAGAGTAAAAGGAACGAAATGAAATAAAAAAAAAAAAAGGAGTAAAAAGAGTGAATACCTCCCAGGGAGGTGCAGAATGTCTCCATCTGCTATTCAGTGTATGGAACAGTCACTACACTTATCCCCTCTCTCTAAAAGGAGCTCCGCTTTCCACCCCATTAAAAAGTTTGGGAATTAATGCCACCCCTGAATACTACCCTAATTAGAGGCTGCTCAGAACTGCAAGGACCTGCTACACAAGAGTGGCTCCGGGATAGATGCTGCTTTTCCCCCTTTTGTAATGGCATCGCTTTGCTCTTTCTTTTTTCCTCACTCATTACACTTCTTTCTTTCTTTCTGTCTTTCTTTCTGTCTTTCCATCTTTTTTCCTTTCTAGAGCCTCGTCGCACACACACACACACACACACACACAAAAATAAAAAAGCAGCACAAAGCAGCAGCGACTGGGGTGTTGGGGGAGTTTACGGCGTCCAAAGCGACGAGTCCACATGGCGAGACTTACAGTTACAGTAACAGCTGTAGAGATACATGGAGTGCTGTTTGACAGAGGAATTAAAGACGCTGGCTCCGGGCCATCGCTCCCCAGACAGGCCGAGGAGAAACGCTGAGCTTTCATCACTTCATGAAGTGCAAGCGTACGCATCCTTGCACATAATTTATTTAGCTGAAGTCTTTCAGGGGTGTTTTTATTTGTTCTACATCTTGCCTGTCTCACCTCAGTGTGAACCCACAGATCTGGGATCTGCTGCAGAATTATGTTGCTGCCTCTCACTGCATTTTTCACTTTTTTAGCCTCGCACGTGTTTGCTTTGGCATGCTATCCGCTCATGCAAACAACTGGGGCCCATGGCTTATCCATCACGCTTGTGCAGAATGTGATGATAAAATAACAGGCGGCTTGAAACAAACCATTTGTTACAGCCGAATTTATTATTCTGTCCACTTGAAACAAAGTACAGAGGTTACCTAGACATCTCCTCCTTAGGTTACAACAATAAATAGAAACAGAAATCGGCTGCACGTAGCCAGGGCATCTCAGCCAGTCGGAAAGTCCCCCTAAAAATCTGGTGACTCCAAAGACTTTTCTGTCTGCAGCAGCTGTGTGATGTCATCGCGCCGTCCGCCGCCGACCGTTTGCTTCCTACACATCATTAAGCATCATTGTGTTATACATTTCAGGGGGTTCTGCCAAAGAAGCCCTGCTTGTGACTACCAGCTTCAGGCCTGATTAGTTACATGCAACAACGCCTTTCGGTCATAAACACTTCGTTGAACCCCAGCAGCCCGTTCATCATCGTGACACCCGCAGGTAATCCACACCAATGGCTGTAGCTGACACAAGGCAGGAACCAAACCTTCCCTCCTGAGTGGGAGCCACTTCCAAACACAGACCGCCGCACAGCAAACAGAGAGCGCTGCACGCCGTAAAACGTAGTAGGATGTCGTCGAACCCGTAAACTGGTGTATTTTCTCTGTGTGGTGATAGTCGGAGGGCTGGCCTCCAAGTTTAAAATTTCAGTTTGCATCCTCTGCATTATGTCATTGAATTCTCAGTGACGACAGCCTTGTCACTCAAAAGAGAAAGAAAAACAACCAGAAAAAACCCCCATCAACACTGGAAGCCACCCATGTAGGCTCACTCACTCCTCACTTTTCCTTCCCTAAATATCCTTCCCCCTCTCCTCCCCCGGACATTTCCCTCTGTTTGTATATTTCTTTCCTTCCATCCTCCTCTCTCTCCAGCTCTCCGCCTCATTGACTCGACCACAAAGTGTCTGTGGCAGATGACTCTGGGGTCTCAGAAAAGGAACGGGGAGACGCCAAATCCGGGCGCATAAGTGTTGAGATCGAGACACCCCCACCTCTTTCCTGCGTCGCTGTGCCTTCTCAGGCTTTTCTGGACATTTGCCCAGCTCTGTCTTCACATTTGACAGACATGTTCTTCTCCCATAGCAACAGATTGACCCACAATTAGATCCAGAGATTGTAGGATACACACACACACACACACCCCTCCCGCCTTCCCAACTCTCGGATATAGCCTTTGCCAAAATGTGAGCCACATAAAAGACAAAAGCATGACCCTCTGCAACATATTACGGATTTGAGCTTTGATTTCCTGATCACACACTGCATGGTTATGTACGACATTGTCGAGGTGAGTAAATCGCTCAGGAATACACGTTCTTAAAATGTCATCTACCCTCTGAGTCATGACTCGGTGAGGCCTGGAAGAAAGGAATAGATTACGGAGTTTGTGAGAGGAAATACAGTAAATGGGATAATTTGAATGCCCCTTCCTGACATCTACTGTACATCTATGTGTACGGAGGAATTTCCTGGAGATGGACGGAAGCTGAGGTTGTCCTTTTCCCAATCTGTTCTCCATTCCCTTCTTTTTCATCCGAAGGTTTGGTGAAATAATGAAGGAAAACATACGCTGAACGTGCAACAACAGTGTTCACTCTCTCTCACAGGGAGGAAAGACTGTAAAAACACTGTATATCCTTGCAAGAGCTTTTCTGAAAGCCTCCTTTTGTCTGGAGTGTGTGAAAACTCGCTAATGTAGAATAGAAAACCTCAAACCGGCGACATCTCACGGAAGCGGGAAAAAAAAGATGCTGTTTTATTTGATACTTCCTCCCAAGGTAGTCGGCACTTCCTGTTCCCCTTCAAAACATCTTCAGTGGCCTCTATCAAAGTATAAGTTCGCTGTAGGGGGTGTCCAGCGGCCTCCGTGCTTAAGGGTGGTCAAGCCCGCCGTTTCTGAGTTGACTTGTGAAGCGACTTCGCTGGCAGGTAACTGGATACGTACGGCACAGTAGGGGGGCGGCAGACCCGCTGAAATGGGGCCTAACTCTTGTGTTAGCTGAATTTTAATGCAATATAAGAGTGTATACCTGATCAGGAAGCTAAAAGCTCAATTTGCACAAAGTGCAACAGTTCCCAAAGCGTTAAGGAGGTCCATCTTATGAGTTTACTGAATTATCATCATCTGAACTCGCTTCACGTCAGTGTTGCAGTTGAATCTAGGATTAGGACTCCGGTTGGAGGGGGGCGGGAGGGTTCACATGTTTTATCTCCGATGCTTAGAGTGCCTCACTTACGCTTCCATTTTGCCCTCTTGTGCTCTGCAAAGCTGGAAAAGTGGCTTTTACACACCCACATACCCTCAGTACACACATTCTGTTAAATGCGAACACCAAGACTAATTACCACCTTCCAATAGTGGTAATTCAGTTCCATCATTATACAAGCGGACTTCTCCAAACAGCAAAATATCTATTACTTCAAATCTGTGCCATTAACTCTGACTTCTTTTCACATTTGTTGCAAGTTTATCATCAACTCCTTGAACAATGTATGACTTTAACAATCTGCGGAGGAGTTTCTCATCCGACTCAAATTCTATATATCTTCAAGACAGAATGTGTGTAATTTATGTTTCGACATGTGGAATATTCCGTGCATTTGTGAAATCATTTGTTATCTGAATATGCAAAAACCATGTGGCTATTATTCATTTCTTACATGACGTGAATTTCTCCACATTTTGCAAAATCCAAGATATTCACACATTAAATAATTTTTCAGCCCCCCCCCAGGATTGCAGTGCTGGCAGAAATAGATCTTATGGGGATCAAATTAAACGAATTATTAAAATCGGAGAATGTTTTGGTTGCTAGTCAAAAAAGTTTCTTTGTGAGTGGGTTGGCACCAGGAGAATTTGAATCTGTGGCCTCAGCATTTCTGAAAACTTGGCCACGACCCGACTTCAGTCTGTTAAAACTGATTTGCTGGTTTTTGCTGCTATCTGGTTTTTAACAGATTATAAGCCGCTGGTGTGTATATATATATAAAATTAAAGAGACTGAGGTAAGTTCGTTTTTTTTTTTTTTTATAAGCATAAGTTTAGTCAGGTGTTCCCTGTGTGCAACTCTCTACTGTATTTTTTTTATTCTTCTCAATTAAACAACAAAACCAAACGACTACATTCTAAAAATAGGCCAAATGGAAAAACAAGAAAATGAATCCAAACTATAAATGGCATCTAAAACATTGTGACTTGTTCTTATCTTTCCCTCCTAATATTTTGGTTGGGTTTTGATGAACAGAAACCGAGCTTATGGTCTGCTGCATGTGAAGCCTAAGACAACAATATCTAAGCCTGCGTTTGTGTCTTTAGCGGTGGAAGTTTCTTCAACAATGCCCCGGACGGTCCTTCGGTGGCTGTTTATTCTTTACTGATTCATGTACAGCCCATACAGCCAACTCAAACACGGTAGAATAATACATTTGGAAACTTTCAACAAAAATGTATTACAGAGCGAGGTCTTGTTATGAAAGCAAAGATATTGGGGGCCAGATAAACAGTTGGGATTTTGACAATATGTAAGACAGCTTATAGGGAAAATGCTGAGTAAAACCCTCTTGTTTTATTTCCTGAAAGCCATAAAAATAAAAGAAACCCACCATGTGTTCATTAAGAACCAGAATGAGACCTTTAACTACAAAAATAATCCCAACAACAAACCCTAAATCAAGGATGTTGTGTGGAACTGTGCGTGCAGGCAGGCAGGATGCAGACAGTTGGGATTTCTCTGCCCGCTCTGGACAGCTTGTTGTTTTTACAGTAGCTTAATTGATTCACTGGCCGCGCTGATCTCCTCCTCTTGATCTCTCCATCATCTCCCGTCACTCTGCACTCAGGTGGAACGAGGTGGTGGTGGTGGGGGTCCAGGACGTGGTCTCGGGCCAGCACGAGCACATATGCTACACAGATCAGCGAGTTTCCATTTCTCTGCCCTTCGCCAGAGGGGATAGGATTACTCTGTGCCGACGAGGGAAGAGGGATGGAAATGCACTGCTGGTTGGATGGTGCTAGGATGTCACAGAGCAAATACATAAATCTATGCATTTGAGCGCTGGTCATTTGTTAGTTGTGGAACATTTCCTCCCCCATTTATGCCTCGCACTTCTTTCCCTTCCTCCTGCTTTTGCAACTGTTGAACAGGCTGGGCCAGTTGTAGGTGGGAGTTCGACAACTTACAGAGGCGGACAAAATTGATAGCCTGCAGTTCAAAATAATATTTATAAAAAAGGAGAGATTATCTTAAGAGTATAAACAATAGGTAACAAAACGCTCCAGTACGTTTTTGAATGCAGATATCTATACTCCTGTGAAAAGTTAGAATTTTCTGGGAATGACATTGCAATTCATTCACAGAGCCATAAAACAGAATCTGTTTTATTGGCCACATTGACAGTTGTTGTGCGGAAAACTACTTAAATCTATAGTTTAAGTACTTCGAGGGGGCACGATCAGCCTTAGAGCAAAAGGTCAAGACGCTCGTGTGTGTCGTAAATATGAAGTCAGAAGGGAGTTAGCTTCGCTTACCCGCCGTTTGTGGCTGAATCTGAGAATCTGATAAATAAAGCCTTTTGTGCAATAGTAAAGTTTTGGGGGGGTTTTTTTGTTTTTTGTTTTTTTTAGAAAAAATTAGCTTCTGTTCAAAAGTGACTGATTGTTTCCTTGATCTTTAAGAAAATGGTTGAAATAGTCGACAAAAGTTCAAACATTTCTTCATCCGGAAGTTCTGAAGGTTTCGTGAATCAGCTTTTTTAGAGATTGTTGGGTAATTGTTCTTCCTCCTATTCCACAACCTCACCAGCACTCACATGTGTGCAGACACATGTGAGGTTATAAACTTTCTCATCTAGATCTTAGTTTAAAAAAAAAAAAACAAAACAAAACAAAAACAAACGCCAAGCTTTTCCCATAAATCATTGTCAGTGTGATTTTTCAAGGGCATCACAGCAGACTGATTTAGCTGCACTTCCATCCAAGTTAAACCAGGAAGCCAGAAAGCATCCCCCAATGTAAACATCGGCAAAATAAGCCTGAAATTTTAGATGTCAAATACAGTCCATCACAGTTCGGTCATGTTGGTGTTTGACTGGAAGTTTTAGTTTGCTCTTGTATGCAGGATATACCAATAAAAGTGTATCCTGAGTCCCAGTTTGTAGCAGCCCGAGCCGGCAGTTAAACAGCCGGACAGATTGATATGCTCTCGTTAATACCTAATGACTTTCCCAGTCTAAACAAATAATCAGTCTCTCGGTAGCAGAGCAGGGGGATTCATGGGGCTATCAATTCCCTCTTCAGGGATGTAGCAGGGAGGTAATGATGGCAGCCGAGGAGAAGAAGGGATTTTTACCGAAAAATGTATCCGCCTTGTCTTTTGGTTTTCTGTGTGGAGCTGCTATGAGGGCGGTCAGTTTGGTGACCTCTTCCCAGTAGGAGGGGTCCACGCGTGACCCCGCGTATTCCCCTGCATCCCCTTCCAGCTCCGGCTCAATGCAGGCCATTCATGAGTGTGTGTTTATCCTAGTGATGCTCCACAGGGACAGCCTGCTATCCACTGCCATTTTATGGAGCCTGAGGGGGAGAGAAAGAGAGAGCGAGAGAGCGAGAGGGCAATGGAAGCGTTTAACTACTCTACTCACACTCACACACAATAACATTTCTATTCAGCCCCTTCACTGTTTGTTTGTTTTTCTTTGCCCCGCTCTAAAATGGTGTTATAATGCACCTGATTCCTGATATTCTCTGTTTCAGCTGGACACCGTGCGGCTGCATAAATGTAGAAGGATTGATATGCACTGAAGAATAACACAAACTTTCACTCTCTCACACTGCCTTAGACAAACATACAGTGGAGGCACACCCACCGAGAGCGAGAGGCAGAGAGCGGAGGAAGTGTTGAAGTATGTCTTACGGCGCTTAACCAAGTGAACCTTAAAGTTATTTAGCTTCCCTCAGACCAAGCATCTGGATCCCTCCAAAAAACCCAACTCCTACAAACCCACCCCCCCCCCCCTTTCTCGCCAACGCCGGCCTCTGGGGGCCCCGCCGTAGGACAGGGCACGGAGGAGGAGATGCGTACACTCTTGTTTTCACAGCTGAGGTCATTAAAAGTTGTACGTGCAGGACTAGACAAAGAGCGGAGTGAGGCTGATGATGTCTTAAGACACGTCCACATCTACGGCAGCAGATTATGCCAAACTCCCGACACCTCCTACAAGCGAGCGGCCTGCTCTGCATCATGTTGTGAATAATCCGCAGCATGTGTGATTTTTTTTTTTCTTTTTTTTTTTTTTCTCTCCTCCTTCTTTGTAGCGCCATTTATGCCATTCGAAGGAAGTACGCTGATCTGCGACCACCCACACTTCCAGCTCGAATGTCTCTCATTTCAGTGATGATACACAGCAGTGCAGGTGATTTAATAAGAGGTGGCGCAGCACCAGCTCCATTACTTGTATGTTTGTCCGTTAATCAATGAAGGGGTCAAAGTTTAAAGGAAAGTATGTCTTCTTCATCTGTATATCGAGACACATCTTGTGTGTGTGTGTGTGTGTGTGTGTCTTTGTGCTGCAGAATTCAAGCCTGAGCAATTCACCTTTACACAAATCTCTGTTTGGATTTATTATATGAGGATATATCCTGTAATATATGATTTTGTTTTCGCTGGGCTTACGGTGCCTGAGCAGATAATGCTGTAAAGCACTGCAAGACATTTAGTACTGGATTTTAAAGTCCTACTGTAAATAAGGGGATGAACTTTGATTACGCTTTCCCATAAGTTGGTCTTGCATTATTTTACAAGAAAACTCCACCAATTTTACCCATCAGTCTGTTTACAGGTCAGAGAAAGTTTCAGAAAAAAAAAAAAAAAAAGCCTCCGGAGTGCTGTGAAAATGAGGCAACATCAGTTGTAGCTGAAATCTCCAAATTTGAAATCCTCATCTGACATCAGATACTCGTAGTATAACACACCAAAGTCTCCAGCCAAACTACTGACACTCTAGTTGCATTGTGGGTAATTTTAGGCACTAGGTTTTGACTAGAAAGCCAATGGATAATAAATATGATCTGTTTGAGAAGCATTGGATTGTCCTGTATAACAACTACTGCATTCATTTAGAGTGACGATATATATATATATATATAGCATATATATATACATATATATATATATAGCAGTAAGGTGTAAAGTCACGTGACATCTTTGGTCAATCTGTGGGACACCTGAAAACACTTTTCAGGGTTCATTAAACCTTCTCATTCAGAATAAACAAAATTTAGCATGTTCCCTTTCTTGCTGACCATTTTATAGACACTTCAGGGTCGTCGCCATGACGGGATGGATTCTTGTTGCAGTCTGCAGGATATCTTTTGAAAAGCATGTTCTAATAATTCACTGAAAAAAAGAAACCCATATTTATGACACGCGGTATGAAATGGACTTCACCTGATGCCTGATTCCTCACAGCAAGAACGCTTTGGTTTTTCGAAACCATGTTTTTCCGCGTGGCTTCCTCGCACGGTTAGCTTCACTGATGGCTCTAAAATTGACATGAGTGCGATCTTGACTAGTTGTGTTTCAAGCATGAATGTGTGTGTATGTGGGTGAATGAGGCATGTATTGCAAAAGCTCTGTGAGTGAATTCCTGTGTAAATTAATTTATGATCCACTGGCATGAATCAAGCACAACCATGTGAACACTTTAAATGGCTATTGATGAGAAATACGGACCATAAATAGAATTTATGAAACTCTCAGGAAAGTTACTTTTTATTTCTTCACATTCTGAGCTCACAAAATGTTGTTCAGTTAAATTTACAGTAAATAGTATTTCATCTTCAAGACGTTTCTGTGCTTAACAAATCATTTTCTGAAACCACAACTGTTAAAGTTTACTTTAAATAATAATAATAATAAAAAAAATGTTTGATCCAATCTTTATAAATAAAGAAATAATTACAAATAACACAAAGGCCACTTAGAATAAAATCCTGATGGGAGCAGCTTCAGTTTGACAGGAACTCTGCCGCCCACACAGGATAAACAGACTAATTAAAGCATATCTACTTCAGATGTAATGGCTGGAAAACTGCGAAAAGCTCAAATCAAACAAGTAGTGTTTTGTCATTTCCAGGCAAACCGGTGCCAGTTATTGGTCGTAGGCAGGTCCGTTGCAGTGTCAGCTTTATTGTGCTGAGAGCAACATGTTGTAATTGTTTTTTCTGGGTTCATCTCTGTTGGAGGTTGTTTGTCCTGCACCCAAGACTTCCAACAAACACCAAAACATCCTGCTCGCATTATTCCCCCATTTCCTGGCTCCCCCCTTCACATTAAAATCATATTTTTTTATTGTTTTAATCACTATTACTCAGCAAAGCCCCAGACTACTTTACGTCTGTGGTCACCTGACTAAGATCTCCTGTCTCACCAGCTATAATTCAATTTGTAGGAGACTCAGATTTGGCCCATAAACTTTGAAACGGCTTGTATTCATATTATATGCATTTATGTTTTTAATTCATATCTCAATGAAAAAGTCACAGACGTTTTGTCGTAAGCTGTATATAGTCTACATGTTTAATGTGTCGATTTTATCATTTAGAAAATATTTTTGAGCCTATTGCACTTTATCGTCCTCTTCTACTCGTCCACTCTTAATCATTTTAAGATGTTTCAAACTTCAAAACACAAGTCTTAAAAATTTGAGTTAATTGAACTTACACAGAATAATTAGCCTAAAGTCTTGATATAATTTTCAAGAATGTTAAACCACCAGAGGAAAGAGGAACTCGCAGCTGCTCCTTTTTGAACCAGGAACAGCACAAAGTCAATTTTGTTAAATCGTTTGAGAACGAATGCAACACTAGGTTTTAATTTAATTCACATTGTTTTCATCATTACGAGAAGAAACAAACCGGAACTTGGTCCAACACGCATTAGAAACAAACAAGTTTCCATCCTGAATACATTCTCTAATTATAAAACAGAAGGGTGGAATATGCTGACGATTCCCTCCTCACAAACTAAAATAAAAATGTGTTGAGCGAGCTCACAGCAGTTCGTTCATTCATCTCACTGTATGAAGTCAGAACAAATCGTGTTTGTAAGTACATATTAAGATTTGCTGCAGGATGTTTAAATTCAAATCAAATCAAGTAAAATAAAGTAAAATAACCTGCATTCAACCAACAACAAGATACAAAGAAGAAAGGAGTAGATGCAGCAGCAGCTGAAAAGTGTCTTAGCTGTTTTCAGACAGATCACTTAAAGTTTTTACTCGCTTTGTTGAGCACACCATAAAATATTGGTAGGCTATATTTATTACAAGTTATACAGTTGTGCAGCTAGTATGCTGCTGCTGCTGTTGTTGTTGTTGTGGGTGTGTTGCCATGCTGCTAAAACGCAGCGGTGGGTCAACGCTGTGACAGTCACAACCGATGAGTCATCCTCTTCCTCACAGCTGAGGAAGAACATGTGTATTTCTGCGGCTGAAGGGGGGGAACGCACCATGTGAGCCATCAGCGCTTCTCTTCTCCGACTTCTCACACAGCTCAGAGCCATCGCTGGCTCTCAAAATCGGACAGAGTCCCCTCCAGATTGAAGGTGCCGTGGTTGAAAAGACGCCCGAGGACGTTTGTTTTAAAAGTCCCACAAGTGAAGCTGGTGGACAAAGACGAACCACAAGCAAAGCAAAGGAACCTGCACTTTGAGGATGTTAGAAACCAGACGCAGCACGATGAAAATACACAAGCTCCCACCAGCCTAACCAGTGTAAGGTTCAGGGTTTTCTTCTTACCTCTTAACCCAGTTTGAGTGACGCTTTTTTATTTTCTTTTTCTTTTTTTTTAATAAACTCCCGCTTTAGTGTTTTCTACTTGCTGCCGTCCTCGCAATATACAATTTTATGCAACACCGCAACCATCCGGCAAGGTTGCGTAATTAGAAGGCGAGCGGCCGTGATTGTAAAAACAATGCAACACGTCTCGTATTTTAGGTACCTATCTGAACAAACTTTAACTTGTGAGGCTCTAAGTGTGCATGTCTTTTGTTGCACACAAGCACTTATGCGTACTTTACAGCCCTGCTATGTTTAGTTCCTTGGGAATATCACAAGAATGCCGAAACCGGCCACTTCCATAAAACTCCTGCTACAGTCCTCCCACTTTGAGGTTTCTGGCTCTGACGTGCTCTCACATACTTCAGAAAATATAATTTGCTTTATTTTTTATGATTATTTCTATACCAAGCTGTGTTCTTCAAACGTTTGAGATCTCTCTTTGCGAACACCCCCTGCTTTTTTTTTTTCCTCTCTCTCTCTCTCTCTCTCTCTCTCTAAGTTGTTGAGTTCATTGCCAGAGAGCCATGACCTCATGCTGTAATTTTAGTCTAATTCCATTTGGAGGGGAAACTCAACTGAGCAGGCCCTTGATTCAGGACCAAAAAGGTTAAGAAACTACCACTGGCTAATGGCAGAGGTAGGGATGCTTAAGAAAATAAAGATCACTTTTTGACCTTCTTTACTTCCTCTTTCAATTGCGGCTCTCAATCATTTTTCCCCTCCAAAGGCCCGGCTGCACATGTTTTCATTTATGAGGGATTATTTAGAGGTGGATCTTGCTGCAGTTCTGCTCCTGCAAAGTGGATCGTGCCCGTTTTTGCGTGTCCGTCCACATGATGCACATCTGTCTCGCCAGGGTTGGGCGGCGGAGGATTAATGCCACCTCGCAAAATATGGAGTTACCACCAACAGAGTGGCAGTTTAGGGCAATAAAAACGGGAAACAAGAAGAGGCAGCTGGTATGCTTCAGTCCAAATCTAATAAAAAGCCACCTAGCAGCACCTTTAAAGCTCATTAATTAACCTCCGCTGAGATCAGCACAAAAAACAAAGTGTAAAAATTACGGTTTGACGTTTTATGGTTCGGCCTGAGCTGCTGCCACACATCTAGTGGAGACTCCAGGAAATAACTGGGCCCCTGCCAAGAACTAGTCCATTACACAACCAGCTGTAAAATGGCAACTTGTGTTTTTGTACCTCACTTGTTTGACGTACTGACACGAGAGTGGCATGAATTTTCAGAGTACACACGAGCCAAAATGTTTCATCGCTAGTTCAAGACCTTTTGGACGGTTGGTGAACTGACACACACAACTAATTCATTCATAGATCCAGCCATTGCTGGAAAATCTGTATTTCCACTCAGCTACTTTGGCTGTTTACCGTTTCTGTGTGTGGTTATTGGACTTTAATTGATTTATTTTTACAGTACACGAAGTTTAGCTACAGCAGCCATTAAATTTTGGAGTCATTACATTAAGTAGTGGATTTTCCTACTTATTTATAGGAAGTGCCTGAAATAATCTTTAAGTGCAGGAAGGACGCTGAGTTTTTTCTGGCTCTAGATAAAAATAAAAAAAAAAAATAATAACAAAATCAGAAGCGTGTGGTCTAAGCAGGAGAAAGAAATACTGAATATTTTTTCACAGAATGAGCTGTTGTTGGTTGCAGGAGCTCCAAACCGCTCCGGTTGAGGATTGTCCCAGCGAGGGGGGGCTCACGAGTCAGCGCCACCCCACCTCCTCCTCCTCCTCAGCTCGCCCACCGAAATCACATCCATAATCCCTTAATGTGTCTCTTTGTCTATTTCCATCTCAAACACACCCTCATGCTCCTCCCTCTGCTTTTTGAGGCAGCGGGTCTTCCTCCTCTCCCCAAATCAGTATGTCTCAGTCCTTTGTTTTGTGCTGTCATCCAACACGTGACGGTGACATTTCAGAGCTTATATTGTGAAATAAAAAGAAAAAAAAAAACAAGGGCAGGCCCCCTTCAGGCACATTAGGAAGCTGAGAAAATGTATGTTATACAGAATAAGAGGAAAGTCGCACAACAGAGCAAACGTAGAGCTGCCAAGATGCTGAACACACACAGCTGAAGGGATGTGTTTGTGTGTTTGTACAGTATGTGTTTTTGTGTGTGTGGTCAGACGGTGAGCCATCTCGTGCGTGGAGCATTCGGGGACACCAAAGCCACACGCAGCGTTTGTGAGAGATTATTGGAGCGAAAGATATCGAGTCTGTCGCTGTGGGAGGAGGTTCCTCGAAAGATTGAACCAATGGACGGAGATGGAGCCAAGTGCGTGTCCGTGAGCGAAGTGTGTGTGTTTTTGTGGGTGGGGGCTGTCGTAATAATATTTCTGGCATACAGATATACAGCAGTAATAGCTTCTCTGTTTCCTTAGTGTGACAATACCACGGCATTGATAGATTTGGTGCCATTATACTACATAAACACACAGCTGATGCACTAATAAATCACTGAAGTGCAAAACTGCGTCTGCTCAGCTTCATCCCTGAAAACCACCAGAGCAGCCCAGAGCTGCACCAATCATTTCCTTTATAACCCATTTAAATATTTATATTCATAAAAAAAGATATGTAGTTAAAAATAGGAATAATAACATCAAACCTCCTTTTTTTATTTCGTCAAGAAAGTCTAAATGATGTGAAGCTGCTGTTCTCTTATTTGATTAATTTTTATTGGTTGTTTTTGCGTTGTTTTGTTTTTTTCTCAAGTCAAATCTTATTTTTACTAATTTGGATTTTTTTAAGTTTCTTGTGCAAACTTTTGTGTAACTTAAAAAAAAAAAATCACACTAAAGGATTCTCACCTTAAACTTTAAGACACGACTTAACAGCATTTATGGCTATATTATGATGTGTGTATTATTATCACTGAATCTTTTATATGTTGATTTAATCCACTGGTTTCCAAATGAGAGTCAGGGCCCCCAAAAATTTTAATAAATAAAATTGTTAGGAACCGAAAAGGTTTGTTATTCTATTACAATATTTTATACCTCATTTCAATTCTTCAATTGCAAAGTTTACCAGTAACTACAGCTACCAGATAAATGTAAAAACTGTAATATTTCTAGAGGTAGGAGTAGAAAGTAGCATTAAATGGCAATTAAGGCATCACCAAAAGTTGTTTAGAAGGCATTTGGATACCTGCGACAGCCGCTGAAGACGAGCCAGAGTCAGACTTTTGAATGAAAAAGTGGCTCAGCAGTCAGTTGTTACTCCAGCTGAGAGAGTCTGGAAAAGCAACACTGGCAGGACGGAGAGGAAAAGTACATCAATAACACAGCTAAACATACAAAAAACACACGCACACAAACACGAACTAAAGCAGCAGCGAGCCTGCAGAATGTTTGTTCCTCTTCCTGCGTATAAAACAAGTGGAAGAGAGGGGTTGAAGGTTGATGGGCGGGGTTAAATGAGTGAAGGTAAATGGCATTGGAAAGCCCGGTCTGATTCCAAGTGCCCCCACTTTGGAAGTTAGCGTGAGGCATCTCAACGGAACGTCGGGTTGTTTTTCCGCTCCGCTGCTCTCTGGACTGGACTATAAACTAAAGACGACATCCTCTCATTAGTCTGCCCTCTGTAGCAAAGCCAGGCCATTTAGTGTACCCAAAATCCCATTGTTTAATTGTGCGGGTCAAGTCAAAGGTCAACCAAAATATTGATGAACTTTTTTAAGGAAGGAGGAGAGAGAGAAGGGCGGGGGGGGGGAGGGGGGGGTCAGGAGCAGTGAGGCTTGAAATGGTGGGTGGGGGGAAGAAGTGCAAGGGCCACAAACACAGCTGTACTGAGCGCCGTGCACTGGGGGGGAAACAAAATGACCGCCATCCACAGTCAGTCATATTTCCACGGCCAAGCTGGAATGCAGGTGTGTGGTTGGCATTGTTTGGCAGTGGGGGGGGGGGGGGGGGAGCATGGCGCCCTCTTGGTTGCAGATCACTCTCTCGCCCGTTTCCAATTGGATGTTTCTGCACATTAAATTACAGCGAGAACTCGCTCACGCTGCCAAAGGACAATAAAGTGAGCGAAACAAATCAACCACTCAGAGCGACGCTAGTCATGACAGCAGCAGGGCTCATAACCTGAATGAGATGGTGTGCAACGGCTGGGTGTTGTGGATTACACTGTTTGTTTAAATCCATGTTAGGTGGATTATGCTTTTTCACTAAAGAGGGCCGGCCGGGGTCAAAGGTCAGTGAGGCAAAGGCTGCTAAGAAGGTCCTCAAAACACAGCTTTCTCTCTGACCTGAGGGAATTCCTGCAGACAGCGCTCTTTGTACTCGTGACTTGAGTTTGTTACAACTTAAAAGCGGCATAAAAGAGGTGTGTGAACATGCCGGTGTGGGGCGGGAACATGAAACTGAAAAACATCATTCTCACGTCCGGGACTTTGTGAAAACCTGAAGTAAAATCCAAGTATTTCTGCTACTGGATCCAACAAGTCTACATTTGAAAACACTGAGCCGCAAAAGGAAAATGGACAAAAGTTCAACTCCTGGGCTCCGAAACACCAGGATCTAAAAATACTGTCAGTATTTATGCAGGTGGTTCAGTCTCATCCCAGTCCGGCAGGGGATAAGCTACATGTCCACAGCTTCCTGATGAAGGTCCTGAGTGCTCTCTGACCTCTTTGAGCTCTCAACCTGTTGCATTGTAAGTTTTATTTGGTAAGACATTCAGCACTGTGTTTATTATTACTATTATTATTATTATTGTTGTGAAAAATAGAACATTTTCAAATATTATTCAGGTTGTTTTTTTTGTCAAAATTAGTAAAAGTATTCTATTAATTATAGTATTGAATTATTAACAGAAAAATGAATAGAGTAAGGTAAATATATTTAGATATTATGATCTTTTATTCTTTTTTTTTTGCCACTGTTCAGCCTGGGCTTGTGTTTGACCTGTGCTTTCACAGCCGCTGTCACTGAGAAGGATTTAAACGCAGAAAACAAAAACAAAGTGGTCACTTTATGCCCCAGGCGCGTTTCTGGTGACATTTAACAGCAAGGAAAGCTATTTCCTTCACCATGCAAAGCCAAACGCTCTTAATTGCTCAAGAAGTCTGCTGCAGTTTGGAAAACACTTTGTGATATCCCTTCAGCTTGATCTCTGCGGTTCACTTGAGTCTGTGTTTATTCCTGTGTGGAGAAAATTGGTTTACTCGAGTTGTAATTTTGATATGACACTAAAATATTCCCTTGAACGCGCACCATTTGGAAACCTTTGTAGTCCTAATGGCCATTCATTATGGTTTTCAAGATAAGTTTATGTTGTCATTAAATCTGACTAAACACAGAAACAAACATTTCCCAAACGCACCTTATCTTTGCAGTGGAGTGGCCGGCAACGACGCAGTTTGGCTGCAGAGCCGGTCTGAGCGCCGGGACGCGATCATTTCACCGATAAACATCTTGGGAACGTTTTCTGGTTGCGCGCTGCAGCAGCAGATCGCTGCAGTGAGCGGACTCCCACAGGAGGGGGGGGGTTGGAGAGGAATTTCCTTCATGCTTTGTCACCGTGAATACGAACTTTAAAAAAATCCAGCTTAAAAAAATAAATAAATAAAAATAAGGACGGAAAAGAAAGAAGTGTATCTGCAGTTTTTCTGTGCAGGCTGCTGCAGAAACACAAACTCGTTCTTTACAAGTTATTTTAACCTCTTATTCACCTCTTTAAGTCTTTTTTTTTTTTTTTTTTTGGGATGATGTGATGTCATTTTATGTGTTTTTCAGAAATTGGAAACAAGTGTCTGACAAATCGCTGAAAAACAGACACACCTGGTCACACTTTGGTGGAAACACTTAAAAAACTTCAGCTCTTTGCGTTGCTTTCTTTCTTTCTTGTTTTGTTTTTTTCACCAAATTACCCAGCATGCAATTAAAGAAGAAAAAAAAACTTTCAAGTCTTAAATCTAATTTAAAACCAATTGATAAGCTTTTATTCTCCTGCAGCTGCACATTAATATTGGATTTTTTTTTTTGTTTCAAATTTCACATCTTTATAAAATTAAGAATCAGCCTTTTGAATTTTGCACAAAAAAAAAAGCCGCCACAAACTCAAAGTTGAATTGTTTGTCTGTAGTTTCATCTGTGTCACTTTTTCGTAATGTGTGCACAAGTTGCTTTGTTTAAGTTGTTTATTGAACTGTCTCCAGAGGTGGAACAGTCACAGTAAACTGGAGCCACAAGCTCTTTTAGTTCAGCTGAGGTAAACCTGCTGACTGGAGCCTTTCCAGTTCAAACTCTGAAAACTGGCCTGATTAGGAGTTCAGCAGAGCCAAGCCAGTCCTGATGCCTTTTCCTGGACTCGCTCCCACACAATTGTAAATTGTTTTTGAGCTTTAGAGGTGTTAATATGGATTTTATTTTTTATTTTTTAAATTAAAGGTGTGTTGTGTTCAAGTAACAATGTTTTCTAAGTTTTCAGGACAACTTCAACATTAATGAACTTTCTTTCTCGCTTTTCTTTTCTTTTCTTTTTCTTTTTTTTTTCATGAGTTATATTTTTACTCACACAAACACATTGTAGATTTCCCATTTTTTTTTATTTATCAACGACTTTCTGCAGCAGATACAGACACAGTCAGCTACAAGCTGTGTAAGTGCACACTCCCCACTTTCTGCACAGTTTCTCAGTGAGGGAGAAATAATGGTCTTTGTTTTGCTTCACTGGGATTTTTTTCACAGAAGAAGGAGAATATGAGCTTGTGTGAAAATAATCATAATACATGTAAATTAATAAATGAGAAATAAAAATCTAATAATACATAGAGAGGTCATCTAATCTATTTTTATTACAGTTTGTTCATTATGATTTTGTTTTGTAATTTTTTTTTATTTTCAATTTAAACTGAGTGGACTTCTTCCTCCATTACTGCCTAATGATTTAAGTCACGTGATTAAAAACGCGCTCCCTCCCTCATTTCGTTCCGGGACCTTCCCGGCCACCGTCCGTGCACGCGTGGCCGGTGTGTATTAATAATTGATCCCTGGCAGCTGCTGCTGGTTTCTGGTTTTGGGCCCATTAGATCCGGACTCCTGGAGCCTGCAGGTCTTTGCTGGGCTCCGTTAAGCAGGATTGTGTGTTTGCCCCCTAATTATTCACAATGCCCTGTGGAGGAGGAGGGAGGGGGGAGGGGGGGTTAGAGAATAAATAAATAAATAAATAATCAGAAATAAAGCTTTCCGTGCAGGAGCAGTGACAAACACTGAGAAGTGGATAAATTGGGGGAAAGCCGCCACCTACAGTGACTGAACGGGTTTGTTTCCATCCAGGCTCACCGGTCTAAACCATCACCAGTGAAATATTAATGCCGAACAGTCAAGCTGATGAAAAATCTGTTTAAAAATGGATGTTTTGTTTTCCCATGAACTCAACTAAATATGTTACAGTCATGGGGGGGGGGGGGGTAAAATCTCCATGTGGGGCTGATCGTGGTGGGAGGTAGGAGGCTAATTGATGAAAGAGACGAGTGAGTTTTGCCCCAAAGCCAAGGAAGCTGCTCTCTCTCTCATTGTTGCCTCCAAACAAACTGCACCACTTGCTTTTGTTGCTGTTGTTGTTGTTTTTTGTTTGGTTGGTTGATATTTATTTTTTTTTTTTTTTTTGCATGCAGAAAGAGCCGCAGGTCTGCAGCTTCCAGCCCGCAGAAATGATCGATTTCATTTCCGCAGCGTTTAGAAACAAGTTTCCCAGAAGTGGAGAAAACAGACCGTTTTTATTTTTTCATGTGTTCGATCATTTGTTTGTTGTTGTTGTTGTTTTTTTTTTTTTTTTTTTTTTTTTTAAGAACTTCTGATGCCGTCATCTGCTGTTGGCAGATAAATTTATTAAAAAGTAGATTTTCGTGAAGAAAAAGAATCCATTCAGTTGACACAGGCAGACCATTAAAAAACTTAATAAACTTAATTTAATTTTTTTTTTATTAAAGAAAACGCCCCCTAAAAATAGAAAATAAATAAAAGTCCCCTGCAGCAGATTGAGTTTGCTTCTGTTATGTCCAGTTCGACATCCGCTGTGCAGAGTTTTTGCAGTTTTCACACTCATCTGCTGGAAGGAAAACCTGCAGCCAGGACCAGAACCAGGACCAGAACCAGGCAGATCTGGTTCTGGGAGCCAGCTGTGGTCTGGTGTGTAGCTTCCACTGATGTGATGAGGAACTCTGAAGCCTCTGCAGAAGAAACACACACACACACACACACACTGAGGCTGCACAAACTTTGGAGACACATTTGCATATTCACAAACTTTTTTTTTTTTCAAATGAGGGAGAAAACCTGTGTGTGTAAATAATTATTATTCTTTCTTTTTTTTTTTTATGTATACAGGCCTGAGCTCATGGTGACGAATTAAGTGAGTCAAAAAACTCGACTGTGACAAACACTTCTTACAGTCCCAGTTATTTTGAAGTGACTATAAACGCCTGAGTATAATGACAGTCATCGCAGCATCAATGTGAAGGAACAGCTGTAATTAAGATGTGATTTTTTGTTTTTTAATGGCCATAAATAATGTGAAGTGTAACCCGGAGTGAGTCAGGAGCAGTAAACCAGACATGACCGATGTAAATCACGTGTGGGTGTGTTTGCTGGCTCAGGGCCGGGCCTGCACGCCATGTTTGTGTTTGATGGTGTGTGCGTTCTCCCTCTCCTAACAGACTGGTCAGTTTCATAAAGCTCCCACAAGCGAACTGAATGCGAGGGCTTTTCACACCTTCCATTGAAGTGCTATTACTTTAAAATGTCAGCAGGTGGATTACATCACAGATGGAAATTAAGTTTGTATGAGTAATTTGCAGGGATTTTCATCATTACACAGTCAAATACATCACTGCAGCGAAATGATCGGATTAAAATGCTGTAAAAAAAAAAAAAAGAAAAGAAGAAGAAGAAGAAGAAGGGAAAATGGTGCTTTAACCTCGTGGATGAGGTTGGGAACATGATGTCAGACTTCTCCACATCCAAATTAACCTCCAGCCGTGAGCATTGATTTGCAAATCGCTGCCATATAAACCTTCAGTGACTCCTCATGCTATTCAGTGCATCTAGGTTCAACAAGCACTGGTGCTCACCTGCTACTGCTTTGACTGCTGCCAGCTGCCAATTAACACCTATGGCATGTTAATTAGGCTGCAGAGTCTACCACTTCAGGAGACTTTTCAGACCCTTCACCACAAGTGCCTTTATTTTCACAAGAGCTCATGTGCAATCTGCATATTGTGCATCTTGCATGGCGAATCAGGAGGAAGCCAAGGGTGGATTCAAAGCTTGGATTAAGTCTTGTAGCCCCAACTTGGACTTAAAGTATTTGGAGATCATGTGTAGTTCAAATTATTTAAACCAATTAGGCGTGTAGAAGGGAGTAGCATTGGTGGAGGGTTGACTTGACTCCACCCAACGCCTTGTTTCATGACTTGAAACTGCAAATGTAATATCTCTGTAATGAAATAGCAGTTTGTTTACCCGCTGCTATTAAAAAATGGAGGATTCATACAATATTCACATACTGTTCACATTCTGCTGCCGCCTCACACACACACAAGCACAAGCGGATGAGTAAGGCAAACAAACCTCCAAGCAAATTAACTAAGGGCCGGCTCTTCTCACGCACAACCTATCGTGAGTCTTCCCCTAGAAATCTGGAACCAGTCAGCCCCTGAACGCAACGTGCAGAACCTGCCGGAGCACCTAGCTGGAGTCCCGGGGCAGAGGAAGAGTCCAGAAAATGAGACAAATGCACAACATGGCATCATTAGTGCAAAGGGGGGGGTACTGGAGGTGAAGAGGGGTGTTTGGGGGAGGAGGAGATGGATGAGTGTGTGTGTGTGTGTGTCTGCAGGGTGTTGGAGGAGGAGGAGGAGAAGGTGGAGGAGAGAGCAGGGGGGTTCATGAAATGTTACTCAGAAAAGAAGAAAACCACCTAAAAGGCTGGAGAAACACAATGACACATCAAAAGGGAAAACCTGAAAACCTTGGGATAATAAGACTCATGAATGAGCTCAGAGCCCAAAGGAACAATGTGTTTAAGTGTGTGTGTGTGTGTGTGTGTGTGTGTGTGGGTGGGTGTGCGAGTGAGAATTACTCTAAAATCATTGACACAGCAGGAGAACGTCCATTCGCCACATTAATGACTTCATTGCTTCACATAATCATTTCAGCTTTTGTCTCTGGTCGCCGTTCAAAGACCAAAAAAATGTTTCATCTCTTTGATGCACCACGAAGAATTTAGTGGAAACACGCCGAACTCTGCTGATAACAAAGGAGGGAAAAGTGCTCTGCCTTCTGAAGAGGCCGAGTGTTGGCAGACTCTGTGCATTTAGAAATACATCAGAACCAATAAAGTAAAATAAAAAATAAAAAAACAACAGTTCTCCCTTCAGGTTTAAGCTCTATCAGTATAAACCTGAGCTGCTCGCTTTGTTTTTATTTAACGTTATTTACCTGCAGCATTAAGAAATAATCAGGTTTTGTTCCAGGCCCTGAATTTAAGCAGACCGCTCTAAAATATATCCACAACTGTTGGAAGGGATACCAACAAACAATCGCTCAGATTCTCCAATGTCAACATCTCAGCAATGGTGTCCAAAATGTATTTCCCACATTCACATCCCGCCTCTGGATGATCTAATTAAAAAAAAAAATAAATATGAGCAGTAAAAGCTAACTTTAGCAGTTAACTTACCAGACTGGAAGAACTGTTAAAGCGTGCAGCGTCAATAATATTGTGCATATTGTCAGTTAACAATAATGAGTCACTGTCACATCGATGCAACAACGGCTAAAGCGCTCGGCAAGAGCAGGAAGAGAAGGAAAACAGAAGTTAATGCTAACTGTAGCTGTGTAGCATCATCAAAGCTTCCAAATAGCTAAACTACTAAATTCTTTCAAACCTTTCAGCAATTCACAACCCACCTATATGACATCATCAAAAATCCACATTGCCATTGTTAGCATGTTAGCACGTGGACATTAGCATTTAGCTTGAAGCACTTCAGCACACACGCTCTATGAGACTGCAGCGTGTTAATCCGATTTATCACCTGCATCTGCCTCATCTCTGTTCAGCGCTGAGTGCTAAGTAGCAAATGTTTGCATGCTAACAGATAATGATAAACACGGCTTTCTCCACGTTAGCATTGCTGTTGCACGTATGTTAGCATTTAGCTCAAAGCAGCTCGACATAATACTGTCACACTGAACAACATCCTTTGTCTATTTCACCGTTTTGTGGTGTTTAAAGTAGAATTTAAAAGTGGAGTAACGCGGCTCTGCGGGCCGTATTAAAAAGTGAAATGTTGGTTTGAGTGTCTGCACCTTGAACATGTCGATGCCATTGAGAAATAAACACAGAACTTTAAAAAGTAAATAAATAAAAAATGGGAAGAGAAACAGAGTCATCTGGGCTCTGTATGTTCACACAGAACTGAGACTCATCAGATCTGGGCTTCATTGTCTTTCTGGGGGTGGGGGCTCACACACACACACACACACACACACACATATACATACATATATATACACACACTTCTGCTTTTTATGATTTGTCAACAAATTGCTTTTTCAAAGTGGCCCCTGCTTTTGAGCTGACCTCCCGTCCTCCATGTGCCATGACATCATTTCCCTATTGTGAGAAGAGTTCTGCTTTGAATCCAAAGTAAAGTGACTCGGTGCCAGAAGTGGAGGGATGCAGCTCCGCTCCCTGCTGTAAACACGGAGAGGCCGAGGCCGGGCCGTGAACACGTTAGGTGGGAGAAAGCTCTTTATGCTGTGTTTGAACAAAGTCAAACAAATTGTTCTGAGTGACAAACAGCCGAATCTGTTTATTGCACACGTGAGTGGCGTGTTTTCATTGAAGTGCATTAAGTTTTGCAGCAGAAGAAGAAAGAGAGGCCGAGAAAGCCGGAGTTTATTATGATTTATTGGTTTTAGACTAAAAACACTTACCAAGCCAAATAATTTCTGAAGCTTCGTTTTTTTTTTGTTGTGTTTTGTTTTTCTTTACATCTTTTGTCCAGTGAAGTTCTAACGTTTCATTTGTGTGTGCGAAGGAGATTATGCTGATTATTATTCTTCAAAATCCAGCTCGAACTTGTCACATTTCTGTTGTCTTTGCGAATCACGCACAGCAGAACAAAGCTTTTTAAATTGCTGGAACTTCATCACTTTGTCCACATGGACATAATATTAAAATGAAGAGAAATCAGTGCAAGTGTGTGCAAAGAACGGCGAGCTTAATCAAAGCAGATTGAGAGGTTTATATGAAGATAAGAGAAGAAGATGATACAGCTGATGTTGATGTCGGGGCCGCAGAAAGGATGGTCTGATACACGATGATTTTAAGAAGCGATTGAGGAATACAGGCGGGAAGTAGTTGATGTGGGAAAGCAGAAGTTCACCCTTATACAGTGAGACAAAAGGCAGGACGTCTGAGAAAGATCTCAGTTAACACGTTGAATTAAAGCGAGACAACAACTAGCAAACAAGAAAGGGTTTAAAAATCAGATCGCCCCAGAAAATATGTTTATTGGCCCCTTTGGACTGAAATGTCCCTTCGTCAAAGAGGGGAGGTGCTGCAGGTGAGAATCAAAGTGGGGCTTGTTGTTGTTAACTAAATTAAAGCACATTAGAGTAAAGCAGAGGTGAACAGGGAGTGAAAAAACCAAATAAAATGTTGGTAATTCTCTACCTCGTCCACCTCTAAAGTGGTTGTAATTCTAAAAATGAAAACTAGTTAAGTAAAAGAGAGTAGATCAGAGTAGAGCTGAAAAAATAACCAAACAGCAGAGTGCTGTAAAGTAGAGCAGAGTGTACTCGAGCACGGCAAAATGAGATGTAGACTAAAACACAGCGGCGCAAATAAAATTAGTGTAAAGTAGAGCGGACGCCCTGTGAAGTTAAAACTGTCAGAAAATCAATAAAACGTAGCTGCGGCTCGGATGTGTGAGGCGCCTCCGTCTGCATTAATATTGATGGTAACGGCACAGTTTTTCTGTACTTTTGAGCCGGATGTGCAGTTAAAGCGATACGGTTCATAAAAAGGTCCGTGTGTTAAGAGCATGGCGACGTTCGGTGTGACTGTGACTCGACAGGAAAAGGTGAAACCACCTCTGGAAACCAGGATGGACTGAGCTGTGAGAGGCAGCATCTTCCGGAGCCAGCCATGTCCATAACTGCCAGTCTAAATTCTCCACCTGGAAAGTGGCGTCCAGTCATTTGTGTAATAATTTTAGAAATAAAACAAACGTGCACCAGCTGGATTTTACCTCATTTGGTCCTGAATGTATAAAAATAACCTTTTTCTTCCCCTTAAATTGCTGTTATTGTTATTTAACACGATTAAAGGACAAACACTGCTGGAAATTGGTTTATGTTACGGACTCAAATCTGACAGCATGCACGGTGTGGAGTTTCCAGGTCTACACACACATACACACTGGCACACACAAAAGCAGCGGACCAGGGACTTAAGTGGCAAACACTCTGCAGGCCTGCCCAATTTTCAAGGCGATTTCCTAACTTGAGAAAGAGCGGGCTGTGAATAATTGTGGCGCTCTTCATGCTTGTGATAATAATGTTATTCTAAAGGGGTGAAAGTGGTACCAATGGTGGAAAAAAACACTTAAAGAAAAAAAAAAAAAAAACGTAGAAGGTGAGACATGTAAGAAACCACACGTTCTAACTTGCTACCAAATTACTCATTTATCGTGAGGTTTCATTAACTCTGACAATTAAAACAACTCTAACAGTCCAATACCAACAGGCTGCAGGAGCATTAACACATTCTGAACACACAACGTGCCACCTTTTTCAGTAAATGGTCCTTTCTAGATTCCTGTAATGTGTAACTCTAATATCCAGACGGAGACGGAGTTCGTTATCCTGCAGTTACAAAGTCATGTCAGACATTCGCATTCATTCTAATGGGTGTTAATGCTGATTCCTCCGCTGTCGTCACAAGTTTTAGCTCTGCATACGAAACCAAATCAATTACAGATGCTAGATTATCAGTAATTGACAACTGGCTTCACATCTGCTCAGGGTGTGGGCTAAAAATCAGCTCACTGTTCAGCTAAATTGGAGAAATTGAGTCTGTCTTGCGTCGCCTCGACAACTCTGCCGCCGGAATCAGATGTCTGAGAAATCACCTGACCTGTCTTCGTGATCGAACCACCACAGATGGAAACAAACGGCACGTTTTATACAAACCTGTTGTGGAAAAACTGGGAACACTGGAAACGTAAAATCAAGGAAATGGCCTGCCAGCTCAGTCAGCTCGACCGAGAGAGTAAATAAGTGTGTTGGAGTTTGTGTGGGCAGTTTGTGTGACTGTACCTTTGTGTGAGAAGAACAGAGAGGAAGCATGTGTGTTCGCTTTCAGTGTTTGGTCTGTGGTTTGAGTACTTGACTGTTGTTTCATCCTGTGTGTGTCTGTGTGTGTGTAATACCTCAGAGAGTGCTCGACTGACTGTCTGTGTATGAACTGAATAATGCATCAGGAGTTTCCTCTCTCCCTCTTATCTCCTTTCTCATCCTTGTCTCCTTGTCTCCTTGTCTCCTTCACTCTCTCAGTCATGTGATTGTTTATCTTCACCTGCTTACATGACCTTTGTTTTTCGTTGGTGTGTGTGTGTGAGGTGTTTTTTCTCTTGTTTTTTTTTTGTCTGTGTCTCCAGCATCAGTCCATAGCCCCCCCCACCCTCCTCCTCCTCTCCTTCACTATCACTCAGCCCCTCCCAAGCCTACTCATGCGTAAGGTAGTGGGGTGAAAATGCGATGCTCTCAGTGCAGCTTCTGCACGCAATAGGGCCGGGATCATGTGAGAAGGCCAGCAGACATGATGCGGCCCCACATGGCAGCAGCGTGGAGCCACGGAAGAGTGGAACGGTGCGGGGGGGGGTGTAAAAAAAAAAAAAATCTCTACAGCGGTCCTACAGGGGTCTCTGCTCGGCTGAAACCATGACAACGTTTCACACTGATGAGGGATTTTTTTTTTTTTTTTTTCCTCCATCGCTGGGGTCAATCAGGCGGGTCTCACGCAATGCCCCTCTTAAAGTGGAGGGGGGGCGCACAGTGACAGAACACGCAGAGAAAAACAAACAATGCAGAAGGACTTTCCGTTCATTTAGGGGGGCTCCTAATGAAATCTGTAGCTCAGACATCCCTGTGCATATTTCTTTTAAACATTGATTTAAAGTGGTGATTACCGAGGGGGGGGTTCAAATCACGCCCATCACTCATTCTCTTTTGATTTTGAGGGCACGATCCTCAAAGGCCGGCCGGCTTTGCTCCTTTGACTCCCTCCCTTTCCCCTCGGGCCTCCCCCCTGCACCCGCTCTCCACACCTCTGCTGCCGGTGCTGGTCTCATTTCGGGGGGCGGGTTGTAATGAAGTCCTCACCCCTGTCTGATGTATGTTCCTCGGAGGCGACGGGCCGTGTGGGCCAGGCCGCTGAGCGAGCGAAGGCCTCTCCATTACAGACGGGTTAACGTCTTGTGTCAAGTTTTGGCCGGCGCGGCTGCAGTTGTGATAACAACGTAATGACTTTCTACCTCTGATTACCAAAGAGTCCGAAACATACAGGATCAAAGTAAATAAAACAGAGTAGCACCTTCAGCTAAAATAATAAACCCCCTCAGAAGTGGTGCATGCTGGGAGGATTACTCATATTTTTTCATCTAATTAGGACAATACATCATTTACTTTTCACACGGTGGAATGGGGCCAAATGGAGAGGCCCAGGTTACTCAACATGGGGTAAGCCAAGTCTCACGAAGGAAAATGAATCAAATGCATTAAATATACAGACTATGTTCAATTATTTTAACAAAAACAAGACCATTTTTTTTTGTTAATGGGTGTAATTGTAGTTGTAACTCACATCTTGAGTAACGTAAGACGAGAAATCAGTCAAGATCGATGGCAATTTCTTCTTTAAATAGACAACCGAATCAGGAATGCATTTCGTCCCATTCCATACTTGTGTGTGTGTGTGTTTGTGTGTGAGTGCATCTCAGATGGTGCAGGTGTCTGCGTGTGTGTGGTCCCATGGCGGAGGTGCAGGCGGTATCGGGGAGGGGGGGGGTTGAGCAAGGAGGCCTCTTGGAGGACCATCACTCGCAGGGTTAATATCTGTTTCCCATCTTTTCCAAGTGGCTCTTGAGGAACTGTGGGTTTCCCCCATTTCATTTTCAAAAAAGGGGGAAGAGAGAGAGAAAAAAAAGCCCCCTCTTATGAAATTACAAGTACTTGAAAAGATCTAATGTGGTCTTAATTGTCTCGTTGCATTTGACAATGGGTGTGGAGGGAAACCATGGGGCTGCTTCTCAAGTATGTTTCAAATTACAATGGGGCGTTCTACAGAAAATGTGCTTGTCCCTGTTGTGTGGCTTTGTTTTCTTGAACAGACTAAAGAGGTGCAAGGCTTGGGTGAAGCACTTCCAGGAGAAAAAAAAAGAAGCTTGAATTTGAGGGTTTGTGCTGATTGCACGATGCCACTCTGCAGCAAATATACTTCAAAAGTCTGATGAATGGATGAATATTGTTTTGCAACCCTGGCTTCAAAAAAGCGTGTCAGTTCTCGATGAAAAGCTTTTATGATCTCAGCCGAAAAGGACCTCTAGTGGTCGAGTGAACTGTGTGAACTGAAGGTGAGCACGGTACAACACGGACATGAACCCCAACAAAACAGCAGGAAGTTTGGGTGGAGGGGTGCATCTAATAATCACTCTGCTGTCACCGCGCACGACAACTTAACCAAGTGGTTGTTTTTATCCATTTTACAGCCGCAGATCACAGAATCATTTAAATCATTTGTCTCTGGAGGGCACTGAAGAACTTAAATTGGCTCTAAATCTGATTAGATCCTCCAGCATGTTGAGGAGTATCATAACATTTTAAACCAAGGCAACACAACACTACACAGCGATACATGCTGAGTTAAAAAAGAAGAGGAACGCGATGCTTCCTTCGATGTTTTGTCAGCAGCCTCCACGGCTGTTTCTTCCATTTCAAGGCCCCAGTCATCTACACCCATTTGTTTTTGGTGTGCATGTTGACTAATACACATTAAATCTGAAAATCATTCGGTAGATACTGTTTCACAGCATTTTTAGCATCAGGAAAACAGCAAACTTCTTCTTCTTTTAGCATCCTTACGTTTAAATTCTGCTTCCTTGCACCTCAAACACCAACAAGTGATTTTACTTTTCTCTCCCCGTTCCTGCGGTACCCACAAAAACCAAAACCGAGGTCGAACCCCTAAAACTGCCTGAACTGCTCGACTATGTGTGGCCGCCCCGGCTGCCAGGTTTCTCCTTTGCCAGCTGCCTGTAGCCTAATTAGCCATTTCAAGAATCACCCTGCCTGAAGAGACGTATTTCCATGTATGTGAATTTCCCCTCACCAGTCATTCTGCTCCGGCATGTTTCCCACCCTCCGCGACGACAAATCTGCATGTGGCGCACATCTGGGCCTTCATTCATGAACGTTCGGGGCGCTGAGGTGGTTATCTGATGAGAGGAACACACAGGGAAATCTGGCTTAGGCTTTTCTTTTTTCTTTTTGCTTACTGTGTGACAGACTTGATGTTGACAGAGGGAGCGTTTGAGAAATAAATGCGTCTCGGCTCCCACGGAGCTCAGTTGGGTTCGTATACACAAGTGTTGTTGTTTTCCTGTGAACTGTGAAAACTGCCTCTATTGCATCTCGAAGAACAAACTACACAGTCAGATTGTTTATTCCCCTTTGATGATTAAAAAAAAAAAATCCAAAAAATCAAAGAGCAGCCTTTGATTCATAAGGGGTTACAAAAATAAAGAGAGGACTCGCACATAAATACAAATAAAATCATCTCTAATTGGATCAGGGCAGCTCGTTGGGCTGAATCACTGACCACAGAGGCCTTGTCCTCAGATAAGTAGGGATCTAACCGGAGTACCGACCTCCAGAGTCACCGAGCGAACGCTGACACCTGACACAGGCGGCCTATTCTCTCCCCTGGAGCCTAATGTCTGCTGATGGCAGAGACCACCATCCCTTCTTTAGTTTAGGTGCAGCGGGCCGCGCGCACATAGTTCAGGCCAGCCTTTCACCCTCCACCCATCCACCTCTCATTAGCACAACCTGTTTCTGTGCAAACGGCCCTTTGCTGTATTCAATGCGGGTGGTGGCACAGGGGTTTCCCACCGACTGTGTCTCCCCGGCCAAAAGACAATAATTAGGCCCAGGGCTGTGCTAAAATACCCTCAAGAGTCTGGTTCTCGTTGGATTTATACAAGCATTCGACATTATGTGGCTTCGAGAACAATTTAGAAAAATTATACCCCACTGATAGTCGTCTTAAGTTGTGGCTTTTCCCATTACATAGAGCATATGCATGGCAAGAGCATGTAGCAGCATGAAACCTGCATGATATTCATAGTATGCACGGCAGCGAGCTGGCCCCACCAACAGCGCTGCAGCTCTCTCATGCTTCATGTACAACATCCTGTACACCCCCAGTCACTTGTCTTCAGTACTTTTATTTCTGCCTCAGCTCCAGTATATATATATATATTTATGATTCAGCCAACATACTGATGCTGTTTACAGACTCAAAGATAGCACGACTCTGAAGGCCAACGCACCGTCAACCGACAGAGTTAACGAAGAAATCTGCTTCTGTGCGTTCATATTTAAATATAAACAGCTTTGTGAGGTCACTTGACTGCTTCTCTATCAGCAGAGTTTTCGAAATGTCTCAAGCGTTAGTCACGATTTTCCCACATGACGCACTGTGATCACATCGATGACCTCATCTACTGATCTTTCCGTCCGTCGCCATCGTCGGATTTGCCCAATACTTTGGTTTATGTCGAATGATCGCGTTTTAAAAAGACAACTTCACCAAATGAGAACAGAAACACTGAGTCTGCTGCATTTTTGCCGCTCTACTTAGTCGTTTGTCGAAAGTCTGGGCTGAAGCAGGCGAGCAGGATTTAGCGCCGGATTGGGTGAAGTCGTTTTAGCGACGTGAGGGTGTCTCGCTTTGTCAATGCTCTTATTTAACACAACACACTGACTTGTGTGCCTTTTATACGCGAGTAACGACAAGTTCTAATTGTGTGTTGATGTGTGTTTTATGACGCCCCGAGGTTTGATGCCATGACTCAAAAATACGACAACAAAGAGGAGACGAATGTTGCAGAATACAAAAGTTAACCAGCGCTAACGTTTATCAGCTGCCTCGTGTTTGCCTCCCAAGCTGGTGCAAATAAAAATGCAAATGTAATCAGACGATAGCGCAAAGCTAGATGGAGGCCGGGAACAGGACGCCATCAGCTGGATCAGTGGGAGCGCTTGTTGCTATAAAAGGAAGTGAATTATTACCGCCCTTTTGTTCCTTCCACATATTTAACCAGTGAGATGTTAACTATGATCGATCTCTCTCCTGCAAAAGCTCGTCTGACGTTATATATCGTCCCATCCAATTATGGTTAGAGAAAAATGGCGGCCAGTGCTAATTAGGATGGGTGGGGAAGCTCTCTCTGATCCTCTCCTTCACTTTTTGACAGATGCTGTAATTCATGATGTGAGAGGGAGATTGCTGCATGTTAAATGCCGAGCATCGCCTACACTCTCATTTGACTCAGCTGGTGGTCCGTCTGAGAATTATGGTTAAGGAAATGTTTTGTGCGTGTGTGTGTTTTTAACTTTTAGAGGGGACAGAGAGAACCGCTCTTGACAAAGCCATCCCAAAAGCATCTATTATGTCCTGCCTCATGTGCTGTCTATGAACACCACATGTTGCCGGTCAACAGCAAGAAAAATACGACTTCCTAAATCACTTGTGGCAAGTTTACAGTACACTTCCCTCGCTGCGTGTCTGTCCTGCTCGCTCTGTGTCAGCTCTTGGGCAAACACACACATAAACACACACATAAAAACCGCACACATGAGATGAGCCGACTCGAGCGGGCGGGGGACGACACCATCTAATTTCTATTTATTTATTTATTTTATTTATTTCTTTTGTGTGATGAGAATCATAAAAGTGATTACAGACACGCTCGCAACTTAGATGGCCTCTACATCACATATTAAGCTCACATTTGTCAACAGCGAAATGAACAGCACATTTCTATCACCACAAATTTTAAATCCATATTAAATTATCATTTCACTATTATATGAAAAATTAGGTTTTAGTTGGGGCGGGGGCATTTAGATCGTTTATATATTTTTCCTTTCTGTCAGCAAACTCTTAAAAAGACCTAAATGTAATGGAGGGATAATTGATGATAATATTATTCAGCCTGTTGGAGCTTATTTCTTTGTGCCAGATTCTGAATGACACACGCAGGGTATTGAAGTTGGAAAAGCGCTGAAGGATGAGCAATCACTTTTGGGTTTGGTGTTTTTGAACAATGTCTTTTAAGAGAAATATAAAATATCCTTCACTTTATACTGTATAAACAAGTAGAAAACAAAACAATAAAAAATGTTGGATGGGTTTTTCAGCTATTTGCACAGCAGCCCAAGCTCTAAACTCAACATTAAAATATTTTCTTATTGTGAACGAAGAAATTCTGTCAGCACGTTCATGCCCTGACGTTCACAGCGGCTAACGTAGCGAGCCGGGTGGTCACAACACGAGGAGGCAAAAGTCGTCACAGTTCAACGTTTTCACGCCACCAGTCTGTGACTTTTAGAGTTTTTCTCTCAGTATTGGTGTCTGACGACCGGAACAGTGAAACTATTTTTTATCTTATCCGTTGTTAATTTCAATAGTTAGTTCATTTAAACCCGCTAGAAAACGGTCCAGGCTATAATTTGCATCTGTCAACAAACCGGCGGTCATCAAATCAAATCCAATTTTTTGCTGTTGCTTTCTTTCTTTACATATTCATTATGTTCCTTTTGAGGAACTTTTTCCACTGACCAGCTCTTTCATTTCTCTTTCTCTTGAAATCGATGCAGCAGTCATTTCAGTCAGTCAGTCTGCATGGGAAAAGTAGAAGTGAATATATCTTTAATGGAGCTTGACTATTTCTTCTTCCCTCCACTTGTTCCATCTGTGTTTCCATGTGTCTGTTCAAGTTAAGGAAATGCACCCACCAATGTGTATTGTGCAAGTTCCTGGAGTTGCCAAAACACAAACTTGAGTCACTCTCCTTCTATCTGTAGAAGAGACATATACTGAGCAGTTATAGTTGCAGCTTTCATTAATTCTGCAGCCAAGAGCTTAAACAGACTTCACTGTTCTTCCCAGAGAAATAATTCTCCCCTCCCCGGAGAATAATTCAAGATTTTTATGTTAAGTGCGTGTGCGACCTCAAAATGGAAGCCAGCCCTGCTCATTAAACCAAAGAATAAAAGTTCAGTAAAACTGATAATTGTTTTGTTCAATTTTCCAGCTAAATAACGTTTCGAATTACTCATATCAAACAGAATATGTCTTCAAGGGTCTGTTTCATTGGTCCATGTTGGAAGAGTCAGAGTCCGCCACCGCCACAGACCAAGATGGGATTTAAATCTTCTTCTCCATGTGCTGAAACACTCCATCAAAACGACTGACCCAGAAAGAAAGAAAAAAAAAAAAAGAAAATCCGGGGCAACATTTGGTTACATCCAAGACTCGCACATCTCCCACCAGAGGCAGTTTTTGTCTGTTGCTAATCACTCTGGGGTCTGTTGGCGTTTCTGCTCGGTGCCTCGGTAAACTGCATACCCGCCGACCGAAGACACGCCATTAATAACGCCAGCTCAGAGCGCCCCGGGGCCTGAGGTTACACTATCAAAATAAAACTGTCCAGAGCTACAGTACATCTAAAGCATTGTCTGCAAATTGAACTTGAGAGGGGGAATTTAGCTGAAACCGCTGCAGCGGCGGCGGCTCGTGATCTAGTAATAAAACTGTTGTTTTAGTTGATCTGACTCTGAATTAGGACGAAGACGCCGCTTTCATTTCACGCACACAAAAGCAAACAAAAATGCAAACATCTTTATAACTACGGCATGCAAGTAAAACCAGACTCCCTCGTTGATATTCAAACACTGCTCACATTACACACACACACACATACAGCTGATCCTGAAGTCGGCCCTGCTCACGGAGGACGAGTTCGCTCACAGATTCGTGGTTCGTTTAGTTCGTAAGAAAATTGGCTTTGCTTCGGTGGCAGGAAACATATTAAATAAAGCACCAACACTCATAACTGTATAACACTTAATCATCCACCATCCACCGTATCTGCGTTACGCTGTCTTGCTCGGAGGCCAGAGAGGAAATTTGTGGCCAGTGACAACGAGGAAACCTTCAGTTCCCAGTTACCTGTTTTCCAGTTCAGTAAGTTCTGGAGCACTCGGGTCAGATTATTTCCTTTTTCCAACGTCGTAGTTTTTTTAAAATCTTGTCTTTTTGTTTTCTAACCTAAACCCCTGTTTGTTATTATAACAATGACGAATATCTTTCTCTAAACCAAGCCCAAGTTGTGTGTGTTTTATGCCCAAACCATAACCACACCTAAATCATACCACTGTCAGGACGTGGAGGGGTTTATTTTTCAAAACTGTGACAGAGGAGTGACGCCGGCCTGTCAACAGCGCCATCAAATCAGAAACGGCCTTCACGGCGAAAACAACGTCTTTTTTGTCTCTTAATGTGGAGGGCATGCTGCTTCTGGGACAATCTGGCAAAAAAAATAATAACAACACAAAGATTTTCATCAGCGTAATAATGACATTTTCACTGAGCTCCTTCGGCGGGCTGAGTGACAGGTTAGACCAGGAAATGGGCTCCAGTTTCCCAGAAAGCATCCAGATATTTATATTAAGAAGCATTAAAAACTTGGATAAAGTTCATACGCCATGAGAACGAACTGAACGGATTCTGAAAAGGGAAACAAGGTAGATGTCATTATAATTATGGATGGGAAATCGAGGAGCCCATAACAGGAACAATATAATTTCTACCGAATATAAACTGGAAGATAAAACTGTGGTGAAGAGCAAATGAGGAAAAGAAGGACTGATTTTATATATATATATATATATATATATATGAACAAGACAATGTATCCCAGCTGAGAAGAGCAAGTGGCAGATGGATTGAAAACAATATCCCGTCCACTCTGCTTGCCAAATTTCAGCTTTAACCTATTGGATCCCTGGAGCTGTTTTGAAGGGAGTGAGCAGGAAAGCAAACAGTATTAATCCTCAAAAAGTTCAAAATATCTTCCTGTCATAACAAAGGATTGAGCCCTTGTTCTCCGTAAAGTCTGCAAAATAATATTAAGTGCAGATGTGAGGGAAGATGGAGGCATAAACACTGAGCCCTGTCTTTTCTAAATGTTTAAAAATGAGCCCTAATGCAGAAGGTCTGTGGGTATTTGCCCAGCTGTTGGATAAATAAGCAGAGAGATTCAAAGGCTGGATAACCTCCGCCAATGCCCATCAATCCAAACAGATGAGAGCCCGTAGTAATCTGCTCCGTTCTCCGATGGGACAACACTGACTCCAATTATCCTTCAGCCTCAGATCTGAGGGGAAGGAATGAGAAAGGGCCGCGGTGATCCTCCACACATTTTACTGAACGCTCTCGAAGGATAAATGACGGAGTCTGGTGTTTGTGAAAAAGCACCAACACCACGTCGTGCGAGGGGAACCCTCCTAACGCTGGGTGACAATGTTTGGCCGCGTGACGCGAGGTTTCCTAACTCTCCATGTAATTAAATCACAACAGTTAATCAGCGTGGATCAGCTGTTTTCTTTGCAAACACTGATGTCACCGACGTTCGTGCTGTTGTGGAGCAGCCCGCGGCGTGACAACACTCGCTCCCGGGGGGCCGCCTGCTTGTTGTCGGGCGGATGAGTGATTGCGACCCTCGCTCACGTCGGGAGCGAGAGTGTAATTGGCAGCAGGGTCTTCTTGGAAATATATAGGACATCTTTCAAGAGACTCCAGAAATGTTTTCACTACTGTTGAGCTTGCTGGCGCTCGGTTCGGAGCTGGGTTGGAAGGGGACGAGGTGCGCAGAGCGGTAATTAAAGCGAGGTGGAAGAAGTGAGCTGACATTCATCAGGAGCTGGAGGAGGAGTCCAGATCTGCGCCAAACCAATAGTCTAATTCTTCATCTCTACTTATTTTCTTGGCCTTTTCTCCCTCTGATGTTTCATGTTTGTTTTTGTCATCGCACAGCCAATTCTTTTTTTTTTTTTTTTTTACTAGCCCAAACTCATGCTTCCACATTTAATCCTCACTACTGATTATACAAATACAATTTTCAAAGTTATTATGTCATTAAATGTATGTTTTGCTGCGGAAGGCTTCAAAAGGGGCCGGCCCTTTCTGAAGACATTGCTTGCCGCTGATGTAATAATTTCCCCGGGATATTTAAAGTAAACACATTAAGCCTGAAAGAATTCAAAACTTGTCTTTGACTATAATGCCTTGGCCTTTTTGATTGGCACGAGGCGTGGAATGCCACTTTTTAGTGAAAACCAATGGCCGTCTTCAGCAGCCTGTGTTTCCAGGCTCCCATGCAGTGTAAATTATAGGATAATAGGGTGCAGGCGATTGCAGACTCTGTTTATTCAATCCATTTCTTCACATAAGTTCCCATTGCCTTTTTCCGTCTCTCTGGCGTGTGTGCGGTGGTCCTCTGATCCTGCTGACCCTCGACATGTGTTTTCACTTTCGGCTCTGATCTCAGCGCTGCGACCAGTGGGGAACGAATACAAATTGAACAGTAACCATTCACAGGCCACTCTTTTTCATACTGCCGCTAAGCCCGCTTTGTCCTCCCTGGGAGGAGCTCAGAGGAGAATGGCGGTTCCGCCGCGGGGGCCTCGGGTCTGCCGCTCCCCACCGTCGCAGCCGTCGCCATTTTTTTTTTTCTACGACATCCACCACACGGTGCAGTTTCATCGCACATTGAAGTCAAACGCGTCCACGAGACGCTGACACGAGCTGAGGAATCTTTAAACCTGCACCAAGGTTTTCTCCAAAGCATCCAGAGGCCCGGAGAAAACACCACCCACAGGAACAAATCGCCAGTGTTTAGGTGGTGTGCTTTTTATTATTTCTGTTAAGGTGAAGTTTTCATTAGGCCCGTAAGCGCCCCCCGCCCTCCACCCCCCTTTTTGAAAGCGAGCCCTTTTTCTGTGAAACTCGCTGGACAGCAGCCGCTCACAAGTGGCAGGGTATGTTTGTTCAGCTTTTATTGGGAGATGTGGTTTGAAGAAGTTAAAAAGAACCCTTTTGTTGTTCTTGGGGTTCATATTTTCTCTGGAGTTGCTCCACGCACTGTGTTTGTTCCCCCAGACTGAAAATGAAAAAGGGTAAAAACCTGAACGCAATAACTCACCTAAAGTGAAGACAAACTCTCAGAAGACTCCGCGGGTAATCTCTCAGATAAGAAATAAATCAAGCAAAGTGAAAACCGTGAGCGGCGGCCTTTTTAACGGCCGACTGAGACTTTGTGGACAATTTAGAGATCTGACCTCGTGTGATCCTCAGAAACTGAAGCTAAGCCGTGATATGTGATCAGATGATACGGCACCGATAACATCTACAGGCTATTGCTGTAATATCAGTCACAACAGGACATGCTGATATTCTGCGCGGGCTTGTAATGTAATTTTCAATAATCTTTCCTTCAGCAGGATTCTCCCTCTGAGCCTCTTTATTAGAGCAAAAACACATTCATCACCTGTTTCACATTAAAGTTTCACGCATGCAGCCTCAGCCCCTTGTATCTTGTAAACTCTGCTTCATTTACTTAGCCTGGCTTTCATTGCGGCCATTTTGCACGGTTTACCTTTGTTTGGTTTATTAACCCAGGGGGTTACTTAACCTAAACATCCCAGCTGAACGCCTCGGCTTTGGGTTTCAATATTTTTAACAAAAGTCTTCTTTTTTAACGCTGCTGAGAGTGACCGAGTGCGAGGATGATGGAGGAGGGGAACTGTTGTAAAGCAGGAATGTGATTGGTTGACGACTTCTGGATGGATTTTTGACACGTTTCCCTCGTATGAAATCACTCCAAGCCGGTCCTGGTGATTTTCACATCACAGGTTTAAGACTCAGCGCGGAGATTTCACTTCTTCGCTCGAGTCCACCTCAGCGATTCAAACGATTTGAATAAAGGAATATGTTTTTTTGTTTGATTTGGACGCCGGGACTGCATTTGCATCTGTTTCAACAGCACACGCACAGTGAAACTCTCAGAGGCCTCTTCATCAAACAAATAAAAGGTTAGAGCGGCATCAGAAGGAGAAGAAAACCTGCGAGTGAGACCTTTCTCATTTGCGAAACCAAAAATATCCCCCAGTTAAAGGAGCAGCTCCACGGCCGACGGCGGCTGGCGCTCCGTTCCCATGCTCCAGCATTGTGTATCTTCCAGCTGCAGGCGAGGGGAGGGGAGGGGAGGCACACTCATGGGTGGTCTGCCCCCACATGGTCCCACACTCTTGCGGTTTGCGCCCTACATCTGATAGCAGTGGCTCTCAGCTGGGGCGCGCACCGCTCACATTCCCCGTGCCATTTTAATGCAACGACCTCCCGCTCCAGGAGGAGGCTGGAACTGTTTACCGAGCAATATCTTCATCCGAGCAGCGCTGCACAGCTGGCCCGCCATGCAGCAGCACTAACTTCTCTTTACTAGAGGATGTAGTAAAATTCTTCCGTTGAGTCTGTTGAGCGCTTTCAGCCTCACCCAGATAGATAATGGTTCTTAGTGATTCCAACTTTTATCTTTTTATCCACTTACGCCTGCGTGCTACTTCTCAGATAATGCTTCTCCTGATCGACACTTCTGTCTACTTTTATCAGGCTCAGTGAAGTGAGCATTAACTACTCGTGCTGCACCACAACTATTACTCTGCGCACATTTGGCTTAAAGAGACTCTCACGTGCCCCTTTTCTACGCGGGTAAAATCGATCATTTCTCAGCCAGAAGGTTTTGCAATGCTCGCACAGATCGCGCTGAAATTTTCAGCGGCCAACGCCACACAGTCTAGTTAATAAGTGAGGGGAGGCTGTTAGATCACTCACGTTGAAGTGGATTTATCCTCGAGCCCACAAATACCACATTTTATTGACTTTCATACGCTGGCAATCTGATCTGAAGTACAGGAGCACAATTAGCTTCATAATAACATTTTATGGAAATAATCAATATGGAGCAGAGCACGGATTCGGGTCAGAGCTTCAAGTGTGGTCTTCTTGCTCAGCGCAGACACCAAAGTTCTCATGAACAGAGAAGCCAACATATTGCAGTAATCTAACCCAACCACACACATGTAAAGATGAATATTGCCACTTTTTTTTTTTTTTTTTTTAATTTCATGGTTGAGAAAATTGGTTGTGATGGCTGCATACGTGACATTTGGTCTTCATGCCTGCACAGCCGTCGGATTCAACTTTCAAACTGTGATAAAATGTAGATAACTTCTTATTTTCACCGCAAATCGTTGACTTGTGTGTTTAGTTGCAATAATGTGATGTGAGAGGGCAGATTTCAAGGGTCAAGGGTCATTTATGTTAACCACCTCATGTTCCTGATAAATTTAATGCAGCGGTTAAAAACCCAATCTGAGGTATTCTCAGGAGACCTCCGATGGGAGGTTGATCTTCTATTAATGCAAAAAATAAATAAGGAAATAAAAAAAAAAAAAATGGAGGACACCCAGATGCTGCTCTAGCTTTGGCCAAGGCCTTTCCCATCGAGCAGCGGTTAGAAATTCTTCTCCTTCAGAAGCTGTTTTTCAAATGTTTTGTGAGAGACAAGTTCAACAATGAGCTCCAGAAGATTGGAGAGGAGAAGTGATATCATTCATCTTCTATTGTGAAAGTTGATGAAGAGGACAGCGTTTCACAGCCAGAGCGTGAAACTGCTGATCGTTAGAGGTGTGAAGTCTCAGAGGGGGTAGAAGGAATCAAGTGTTATATCTGCGTGTCATATAAATAAATACGTAGCACAATGCAGTTTTCAGAATCAAGCTGAAGATGATGCGTTTAAATGAGCATAATTATGATCATGAGTCAGGTATTTTAGATCAGACATTAAAAAAATCTTCAACCCGATTGAAGCATCAGCTGTTGGTGCAGAAAAGAAAAATCAAACTGGTCCACAACCTGAATCCACTCAAGCAGCGGAAATACGAGACATGTGTTGTCAGGCAGCATAACCTCCAATGAGGACAGTGAACACATCGCCATGTGTGTCAGATCTGCAGACAGTTCACACACACTCATTCCGCTCGCCAACGCAAAGAGCAGCAACCATCAGAAACACACAAAACTGCATTCTGAAGCAGCTTTTTAAATTCTGTTCAGTGCAGAAAAGGTCCACGTTTTCATTCAAAATTGATATTTTTACCAACGAGAATTTATCATTAACGTAAAGGATCCAGCGTGCTGCTACACACAGCGAATTAAGTGCTGTTACAGCATATGAAAATAAATCAGGGGATTCGATTAATGGTTGTCATGTCTGTAAAACAGTCATGTCCTCGTCTTCATCTCTGCTGCAAGTTTGAAGGCGTCGCTACAAAGAAAACCACAATTAAAGGGACACGCTGAAAAGGCTTCTGAGCTGATTAAATGATAAAGCGACAGTGAAATGCGGACTCGCACTCGCTGACAGCATAATAAATATCTGTAGCTGTGAGAAATGAAATGTTGCCATTGTTAGTGGCAGATTTACATGCAAACCATCCGGGCTGGATAAAATTTCACCACCTCTGCTTCAGTCGACTCGATACGACGATGCAACGTTTGGAATGCACAGCCAGAAATATTTATCCAACACCTTGAAAAATTGTAACTCTACTTGCAAAAATACACAAAAAAACGAACACAATCCTGCAGCGAGGCGTTAAAACAAATGTGTTAAAACGTATTAGAGCGGCATCTTCCGCATCTGATACTGATTAACTTTTTCGCCCCAAAATTGGCATTCAACATTTGGGAACATAGCCTTGTGTAGTCTGCTCTGAGGAGTATCGGTTTCCTTTGTGTTTTTCACGTCTTATCACACTCTGACTCTCGGCAGCGATCACCACGACGGGATGAAAGGTGACTTCTTAAGATGTTGCAGCTGATGCAGCCTTTGGGAGGGAAAAGTCGCATCCTGCTCCTCTTTCATCCTGCAAGATTCCTGCACTTATCACTCGAAGGCTTTAATTCACAAAAGACTTTCACATGTGAGCTTTGGAGTCGGAGGCTTCGCGGCACGTCAGTTATAACTCTCACCTCCTGAACTTTCCTTTTTTTGCTTGTTTTTCTTGATGTTTTGAATAAAATATTAGTTGATAAGGAGCTCGAATCTTTTTTTTTTTTTTTTTTTTTTTTTGCAGCAACAATCGTACGTTTTCAGTGGAGGCTTCAGATCAGCAGGATTCATCCTCAGGGAACAACGATTGGCTGGAAGATGTTGAGATAAGTGACGGACCGACGACCAGATGGAGCCACCGGACGAAGGACGAAGTAGAAAATTTAAATGAAATGTTCGTACGTGTCGTCGCTTCTATCTGCAGGTTTATACTGTATTAGTGTGAAACTTCACACATCCACATGTTTATGTGAGCTTCATTTCTGTGTGTGTGTGTGTGTGTGTGTGTGGACCAGGCGTGTTTGATTTCAAAGCACGGCGAATGAAACCTAAAACTTGGGGAAAGCTGACAAAACATACCGATCCCAGGTGGTTAATGGGCCCGGAGAAATGACCAGTTGACCAGCATCGCAGACGACCCCGCTCTGACGTGCCCTCTCCGTCGGCCCGACCCCCATCTGCTAGATATTACCCCCAGAAACTCCTCTGTTTGCCCAACATATGTAACCGATGGGTGGTCTCGTGATAAGACAACACAGCGTAATGACACCTTTCTTGCCTTTTTTTTTTTTTAGTCTTAAATGTGGGACTGTGGTGCGGTGTCGGGCTTCTCATTACTTCATGATGCCACTTTGATGCCACTTTCTGGAGGGATCTTTTTTATCTTCTTTCACGCCCAAAACCACGACGCGTTAATCACGCCCCCCCCCCCCCCCCCCCTCCTTTAACCTCCCCGTCCCATTCAGACGTACCCGAGAAGACACAAATAGAAGTTTGTTGGACTCAGAAAGAAATCTGTGCTCGGGGAGCCGAACGGGGGAAAGTCCCAGGTGTCAGGGGTGAGAGGTTGAAGGTCCCGGTAGTGTGGGTGGCTCTGATGAAGCCCTGTTAGCAGTTAATGAGGGCTGAACAGACACACTGATCACCCCTTGTAATTTGCAGGGTGGGGGGGGGGGCTAATCGCTGAATATTCCCTTTGACAAGAGAGATTACACGCCGGGCCCGATGCTGGGCAATAGAGATTTGTCATGTAATGTCTCCACTATAGACTCAGGACACAATAAAAGGGTGGATCAGACCATAGGAGAGGGGAATTAGAGGAGGACAAGGCAGGACGGGGGGGGGGACACCAGCCAAGAGGTGGGACAATGTGAAGATGGGGGATGGTGGGGGGGGGGGGTGAGCATCACACGGCTCAGCGGCGATGTCTGTGATTGGCTTAGATACTGATAAAGCAGATATATTGATTGACTGACGGCAGCCAGAGTTTCAGCTTCAGGGTGCAACTTTTAAAAGATCACAACGATCCAATATCAGCTTAGATTACCTTCATTTAGTATGTTTCCAAAACGTTTAATCACCGCAGGAATGTGCTGTTTTTATGAGAGGATGAAAAGATGAAAATACTCAAAATAAAGCGCATATTTAAACACATGTTGGATCTTTTAAATCGGCCTCGTTCTTCTCTAAACTGCACGTTCATCTGAATCTCCTCCAGAAATACGTAAATAACTCCAAACCCTCCCTTTAATATCTGTGAATGTTTGCTAACACGGTCTCCGTAGTGACTCGATAAAGTGATAATAAGCGGCCGACACATTTAATCCAGACTTCAGGTTATAAAAATGGCGAATATTTCCCATTTTCACGAAAGAATCGTTTGCTCTCCGAGTGTCGCTCAAGCACTTGCTCCATTTATTTGCCATTTTGGCTCTTTGGGGAATAAAAAAAGCCGGAGTGGAGGATTAAGGTCTCAGTCCATCAAGCACATGGAAAGCTCATAAGTCAGTGAGGTAGAGCTCGCTTTGTGGTTTTCAGTGACACAGATGACTTTTACAGAGGCAAAATTATTCCACAGTAAAAGCAGCGTATAGTCTTACATGTATGAACAGACCGTATATACTTACCTCGGTGGTCCGAGTAATGCGCATCACATTCAGGCACTTACTGTAAAGGCCGAACGCCGCACGAGGTCGGGCGATGATCAGTTTTAAGGTTTGACCATAAAACCACAGATGAGCTGATTCCACTCTGTCCTTCTCATATTAGCCGGATTTCACAGCTAGAAAAAGTCCAACGCATCCTTTTTGGCATCTCTTGTATGTCTCGTGGCCTCACATGACTGTTTTGGAGTTGTGAATAGAAGGCCGGTAGCGTGAAGGGAACAGCAGCCAGCAGATAATGACACAAAGACCTTATTGGACCTTCGTGGAACTTAGTGGACGCTGAAGCTGAAGGTCTGGTCTCCTCCTGTTACCAGAAGGTTTTCACAAGAACCTGAGGTTTTAAGGCTCTTGGATTTAATAGTTGTAATGTTGAAACCCAACATGACCTTTCTTACATTTAAATTTTTTTTTTCTTGCTGCAGTATTATTTTTACTATCCCACAGTAGGAAGTGTAACGAAGAGTTCCCAGGAGGAACGGGACAAATTATTCAGCCGCATACGAAACGAGGCGATTTTGGTTTTCGAATGTTTCCCCCATTATTCGGAATATCCGAACAGCCGTGCTGTGCTTGAATCAGTCGTGCAGCTTTTCAGTTTGCACGAAGCCCAGTGACAGGAAGTTACTGCCGATGGATTTGTGCTGCGGTCTTGTGTCCGTTTTGGACGATCTGCAAGAGCGTGAAGTTCGCTCTTCGGTTGAAACGTTTGCATGGATTTTCATCGGCCACTCCAGTGAGCATGCGATAAAATTAAACTGAAGTTAGATCTCGGTCTACTGGGCTTGTTTGAAGGTTCTGAGATCATCAAAGAGGCTTCATACGATACGTTGCGGCAGACTTAAAAATACAACTCACTCATCAATTCGGATGTTAAACGATGTTTTTGAATTTGAGTCCTGAACTACAATGATCTGCTGCTTCAACTGGTTTATTTTCCTCTTTCTTCTCCCTTTGACATCCCTCATGTCACTCATATTTGAGCTGTGTGGCTTTTCTGTTTTGCCAAAACATCCGTTGGGTTTGGCATGCGTGCCAACAACCAAGAAGATGCATGCAATATGTTGTACAAGCCTGAAGAGGCGGACGGGATTTTCACTTCAGAAGCCTGCGAGGACCACCAAAGATGTCCGCTTCGACCTCAAATTAATTACCATCTCAGGGACGGTCCGGTTCGTCCTGACGTCAACTGCGTGTTACTGTTCCAACGCTGGTGTTTATGTGAACGTACACGCAACAGAAGGAGCCTAGATCCCAGCGGCCTTGGCGACGGTCATGGGAATGTGAAGCTGCACATCGAACATAAACTCCCAGTGGCAGCCTGATGAGAGTCCTTCGGCCCCGAGCACGTACAGTATAATTTGTGATGTTGTGGGCCGTGTCGTTGGCACTTCAGAAGAAATCTGACTCTGCCTCACGCACAGTTTCAGGCTACAAACGTGAGATGCCAGGGAGGGAGGGAGGAGCGAAGAAGGGGGGGTGTGCGCAGACAGAAGACGTAAAGGTGAAGATCCCGACTGCCTTGATTTAACAGCTGAGGTTCTGAAAGCCCAGCGCGTATAAAAGCCTGCCATCAACACATATAATCTCTTAGCTGAGCCCATTGAAAGCTGGGTCCCAGGGGTTAATTCTCCCATCACTCCACGTTTGAATCAACTCCTGACTCACATTGAGATGAAAGCTGCGGAGTCCGAGGACCGAGCCGCGGACTCTGAGGCCTGCTGATCCCGGACGACTGGAGCGGATTATTGCGTGTTCGTCTCGCCGGACCTCCATCAGGACGGGAAAACTGAAAAGAAAAACAATAATTAGAGATAATTGCTTGTGTCCAAACACGAGCGTTAAAGCCCTCCTCTCCTCCCCCTCCCCCCCACTCCCCTTTTTCGTAGTATGTGAGGTGGAATGAAAGGGACACCCCCCTGTTTTGACAGCTGGGCAGGCGAACATAATTTGTGACAGCTGAACTGAGACGTCTTTAACCGCAGGGAGAGACACAGAGAGAGAGAGAGAGGAGGATTTGGGCCGAGAGAGAAATGGTGAGAATGAGAGAGAGAGAGAGAAGATCAGACAGAGAGGTCCTGCCTGAAAGAAAGGAAGAAGATGTCAGAGCAGAAAATGAGACGTAGGAGAAGTGATTGCTGCGTGGAAAGGAGGAGGGGGTTCAGCAGAAAAAGGATGAGGGAGGTTAAAGGGGGGGGGGGGAATTAGTCACACACCATAAACTTTGAAGAGAGGTAGAATTTAAAATAACCCACAAAAAAAAAGAAAGAAAGAATAAAGACAAGAGACGGCTTAACATCAAATACATGTGAAGGCAGAAGAAACGGCAGAGCTCGGCTGAACATGGTGTCATGCCAGCTTTGACACATTGGGTTAATTTGCTGCTCCCTGGAGGTGACCCTTGACCTTTCGGGGACACGGGGTCGAATTGAACTCAAGAGTGCGACAGCCAAAATCATGTCAGTCTGAGGAGCCGGGTCACGGGTCAGCTTGGAGATTCTTGGTATAGAGGCCAAAACAAGGACCATATGTGGACGGAAACACGTTGGAAACAAAAATACGTTTTTTGGCCCCGCCCCTGTTAAGATCTCGACCCACCGCAGACTTAATTCAATAAAGTCATAAATACAAGCGTAACAGCAAATTGACATGATCTTGGCTACGCGCCCTTTAAATTGTCAGTGACAGAAGTTTTCCCAGAGGTGAAATATTAATACAAACACAGGATTTCTTTTCCAAAATAACCAGCTCCCAAATTCTCCCATGTTTACTTTTCTCCTTGCTCCTAATTTCTGTGAGTGTGAAATGTTATACTTACTGTTGTGTTTACTGACAGGGCAGGAACGGAAAACCTGACGGGGGATCCAGATAAAGTGAGTCTCTGTCCTTTTCAGTCTCACCAGGAAAGCTCCTTTCACCATCTGGGGGAGGCGCGAGCAGATCGCTGATTAATCACCTTTCAAACTGTAAATAAACTCACCATTAATAATTTCTCACTATTTGCTTTGCCTCGCTGTTACTCCGACTGCTTACATGATAATTCCCATAAGTGCCACATCATTCTAATAAAACACGCTCTGCAGTGAAAACAATACAGCCTCGTCGTTTGGGTGTTGTAATTCCTGCAAAAAAAAAAAAGAGAAGTTTGTAATAAATTAAATGATAATAAATTAGATTGGAAACAAAAGGTGCATCTGTGACGTCACAGCCATGATACGAGTTACAACGAAAGACGTCTCTGCTCTTTGACTTCACACACTCACCTGGTTTTAAGTTTTCTTTTATTTGGTGTTTCATTATCCAGTCTGTAACCTGAAATCCTGCAAACCTCCGAGGTTAAATAAAGTTCAGAAGAAATAAAACCAAACAGTCACGTTACGTTATTTACAGTCTGACCTCCTGAGACACAACTTTGCTGTTAATGTTTTCATTCATCTACACTGTCAGTGTAACTGAAAGTTATTTCTCTGCCCTTTAAAAAGCCCCAAAAAGGCTCATTCTGAGTGGGAACCCCAAACGTTGAGAGTGAGAATAAAGTGAATGACAGTTTATTAACTGTCATTCGTCCAACATATAAATCCCACATTTCAAGCCTCAAAACTTCATAAAAATGTCAGAAAATGTCCGTGAGAGCGACTAAAGCCGTCCTCTTATCAAATACAAAATGAAATAGTGTTCATAAATGTGGTCATCACACAACTCCTTTTCCACATGACATGTCCTCCTGCGGTGCGACGGACAGAGGACACGTGTAATTGCACTCACGGACGCATAACACACACACACACACACACACACACACACACACACAAAGGGCTATTTCCAATAAGGCGGCGGACGGCGCTGACCTCTTTCTGCACCCGGTGAATGAGCTGAACACCTGCTGAACACTCTGAGGTGAGTTCAGTCGTAAAGACACACACACATTTAAAAAAAAAAAAAAAATTAAAAAGAAAATGTGATGGGAAAGTTATTAGACAGAGTCAGAGAGGCAGATGACTTTATCAGGGCCTGTTCAGGAAAACGGCAGAAAAATGACTCCGCTGCCGCTGATTGTTTTGCCACATTAGCTCTGAGGAACAACAAGTCCGACACACACAGGCACAGCTGGTGAGACTGACTCCAAGTTGCTGCACATACCTGTAAGTTTGTGTGTTGTGCGTGCATATGGTGTGTGTTAGGGAGACACAGACGTGTGTGTGTGTGTGTGTGTACAAGGATGAGTATGTAAATGGGTTGTTATGCTGAGAAGGTCTGCGTTTCATTTCCTGTGGGCTGACAATTTATCAGATCCCCTTGAGGTTTAGATGCTCCTCTCACAAACATGTCTGTTGTGTGTGTGTGTCTGAGTCAGGAAAATTAACAAAGAGACAAAAACACAACCATCTTGAAAAAGTTTGCTTTCTCTGCTTCATGAGGATAAAGAAGCTGCTAATTTGCATTTTTCAGCACCTTCCCCACCAGAAGAAGTGTGACGGCCTCAATCTGGCAGCGACCGACCGGCCGAGTGAAGCCGGAGCAAACAAACAGACGAACAAAAGACAACAAACCCGTCTGGATGCATGTGTGCGGCGTCAGTCTCGGGGTGCATGTGAGTTCACCGCATGTGCGTCTGCGGCCAGTAAACTCTCTACCTTCCAACGCTCAGACGCAGACCTGCTCGCTCGCTCGCTGGGTGGTGACACTGCTGGCGAGCGAACTGAAAGCTGCAGAAGACAAAAGCTGGAACAACAGGAAGATAATTCAGATTTGATTGGTTTCACGTGTTCTTCATAAACAACAAAGTTTTCCTGTGCCTCCAGCGCCTTTCCCTGCAAACATGGAATCCATTTGTCCCCCCTGTCCTCATGGCCTGTAGTTGCACATGCTCTTATGTTAGCAACACACACACACACACACACACACACACACACACACACACACACTCACACACTCACTCACTGCGAAATGAAAGCAGTCCCAGAGAGAGAGAGAGAGAGAGAGAGAGAGAGAGAGAGAGAGAGCCCACCACTGTGGCACTGGGATCTTTTGATATACGGTCAGGGACTTATTTTGAAAACAGCCACTTTCAGCTGCTAAAAATAATCACAAGCGACTGCGAGACGAAAATGTGAATGATGCTCGCCAGATCGGCCTCCGCCGTCAAAAACAAGGGCCGTCCCGACAGAAGCCGGCGTCCTTTAATGTCGTTTCCCTTGAACACAGCCAGCTACACACACACACACACACACACAGAGGACATTTAAATGGAAGATCCACATCTGGTGACACCAGAGTTTGAGTTTTATTTGTCACACAATGGAAGAAAATAAAGGTTTGTTTTGTTTGTGGTTTTTATCAATTTGTATTTTTTTTTTCCCGTTCCTAATAACCCACAGAACAGGAGGGGAGGGGTCTCAACCTGGGGCTCAAGGCCCCACAAGAGGTCACAGGATTCATCCGAAAGGTCGTAAATAACAGAAATGAAATAAATAAAAAAAAAAGTCTCTCTTCGACGGGATCGTACAGTTTTATCTGGCCAGGCCAGTCAAAGTCACCAGAATGACTAAACTGCTGCTAACTAAGTGTTTTCATACACAAGTTGTAACCTGCGATGAAAGGTCAAAGGTTAAACCAGGTTTGTGAGTAAGAACACGAGTATTCCTGTGATTACGGGTGAGCTCAGTTTAGCCTCCCACAGGAAGTGACCTGCTGCTCTTTGATATGAACGTCGTCCAAAACAATCTTCAGACTTTTTTTTTAACGTTTGCACTGAGGAAAGATGTTCTTCTGGATTTTTGGGGCAACACACATCCAAAATGGTGCCTAAAGTAAAATAAATGACCTTCGTGTTTTGGATATTAATCATAGTGTATTCATATTTTATATTTGTGGGGCGCTTAAAGGAACACAGATCTGACTTTTAAACAATTTTCCCTTTTTTCTTTTCTTTGCTTTAATCTGTCAGAAACGATTTGTTGTAAGTTTTTGTTGGTCAGAACAAAGCTGTCGGTCACACAATGAGCTCAAGTTACAAACTAAACACCAACTTCAGATGTTTGTGAGCTGCAGAGACGGATCCTTCTCCTTCCTCTTAGCATTCACCATATGGAAGCACGGTGGTGCAACAATGCAAACACCCGGTCGCTCCTCTGCCTGCATGCAGAGCGAGGTCAGAGCTAATTACTCATCATTTCCAGGGATTATCGGACCCCTTCTGTATTTTTCATTTGAAAAGGAAAAATGCTTCCAAATCCGTCCACAAATATTTAGCAGCGAGCACATGTGGTTCAGGAGCGGGGGAGAGGCCTCCTCTCACAATCAGACCACTCCTGGAAAACACGTGACGAGACGAAGAAGGAGAAAGCCAAAAACCAGGCACCTGTTTCCTCCCACACTCATCCTCTGCTGGGACGTTTCAAGGTGCTCTTTATCATTTCAGGAATAATTACCAGCATTTTTTTTTTTTTTTTTACATAAGTGCAGCTAATTGGGCTGTTAATGCTGTTTGCCTACAAAATGTCCCCAGCTGGAGATAATAAAGTTGGTTTTTATTTATTATCATCCATAAAATGACCCATTCATAACCCCTGAGACTCTGTCTCTCCCTCCAGGCTTCCCTCTGCTCTCCTTTGACTTGTTATCGTTCAGCTTGTTCCTTAATACTTTTCATAAATGCTCTAAAATGGAGAAATAATGGCGCTTGTCGGCCACCCGCGTTTTACTGTGCTGTAAAAATAATGGAAGTCATATTGTGCTGCGGTTTCAGGTCCTGGATTGTTTCCTGAGTCGCGATGAATTTTTCAATTTTAGTTGGAAAAGTCGTTTTGCAACGCGCCGGTTTGTTTGGATCAGATCCCCCATTATTATTATTATTGTTTAATATTTACATGTCACCTCCTGGTCATAAACACTTTATCTGAATATTGTCCCGTCTGTCAATCTGCTTTAAATCTAAATTTAGTGTCATCGAGAGAGAGAGAACAGTTCGAGAGAAGTTTGAATTAAAAGCAAAGAAAGAAATATTTAACTGGTTCCAACAACACAATAAATAAAATGTTTTATCTGTTCATTCTGGGAATAAATATTCTTTATTATTGTTTGGGTATTGTGTGTTTGTTTTGCTGTACTGAAAGTGTAAATGATTTATTGAGTCCTGTTTCTTCGGGATTTAATTTACGTGACTTCATAATAAATTAAAAACACAACGACAGAAATGAGTTCATTCGTCGTCGACCCACAATGCAGAATGTGTTGCATGTTTAAGAGTGTGTGGACAAACTGCACGTAGCCTACCTGTCAGTGTTTGTGTGTGTGTCCGTGTGTGTGTTTAACGTGTTGAGACACAGACAAAACTAATTTATCAGGAAACAACATGCTAAAATAAAAAAGGAGATGAAACTCAAAAACAGCAGATTGACTAAATAACAATAATCATAATAGCACTCGGACCACTCAGTGTTTTTGTGGCCCACTTCTTGCTGGCCTCGGTGGAACCACCTGACTTGACCCGGGAGAGACCTGATTTCCTCAGTGTGTCTGCCCCCGTGTGGTACAGTGACTGACATTTGTGTTTATCCTACAAAACACAACACAACTGGAAACTCTTCAGAACTATCAAGAGTCTCACTCTTCACTTTGGACTTGGACTATTATTACTTTTATTAATGTTATTATTAATATTTGTACTGCTGGTGAACAATTATTATTGTGACCTTTTTCTGATGTTTGTTGTCTCCAACTTTGTGTGTCTGATAAATTGTATCTATGTTTGTTTCAGGGCTGTGTGCGTTTCCTCTGCCAACATTTAATGGGCATGTACGGCGGTTTGTGCAGCTATTGAGAGACAACAAGCACTGGATAAGTGTGTGTGTGTGTGTGTGTGTGTGCGTGCTGAATGTAAATTTAGTATCTCAAAGTTTCCAAAACCTTGGAGGCCTCAGATACAGCTGAGTTTGTCCATAAATCTCCATTTTAATGAGGTTTTCTTGCAGGGAGTCTCATCTTGGTGGATTTTATGACTTCATACATAATTATATTGGTAACTCTGAGGAAAGTGCAGCCTTCGCTCTGCTGCTCTTCCTGTTGCTGTCCAACTTCTGCTCCAGCAGGACCTCGCCGTGTCAGACCACCTTCGGTTTCAGTGGAGACTTTGGTTGTTAAAGGACGGGAAGATAGCTTCGTAGGCAGGTGGACAAGACCAGGTGGAGCCCCGTCCCCGCCCGACCTCCGTCTTTTCTGCCCTGCGGGGGGGGAATTAAAGCCAAATGAGGCGGACCGGATTGGAGGGAAGACCTGGCTAATATCCAAGTGTTTACAGGCCCAATTGGTTTATGCTTAAAGCACATTTTAGGAAGCAGATTGGCCTTTAAAAGAAAACACTGAGGTTGAGCAATTTCTCCCTTGATCGTTCCTCTATTTGGCATTAACCACTGGAAACATACTGAAACAGGTCAGAAGTTGTGACAACATAAGTGAGAGCTGGTGAGCTAAGCTTGTGTGCATATGATCGGAGCAGCAGTTTGTAGTTATCCCAGGTTAAACTGTATTATTCCTGCTGTCTGTTTTTATTAAAGTGAATTACTTTCCTGGAAACCTGCTGGGAGTAATCGGCTAAAAACAATAAAAGAAAGTGAAAACTTGTAACTTTCCACTAATGGAACGCAGCTTTTTGCGTTGAGCAGGACGTCTCTCACGGGGCATTTGATTGGATTTCATATAAACTGGATCCTGCAATTAGTGGAGAGAAACTATTTTGCAACTTTGTGCAGGAACAGGTGGGAAAATAAGAAAACAGTTTGTTTTCCTTTAAAAAGCACATCGATACTGAAAAATATCTTTGATATGACGGCTGACGATCAAATGATGATCAGCAGGCTTATCATTTTCCTTCCTCTTAACGAAATAATCCGTTTTTATTTGGTCAGTTGGTGCCAATGACACAACGGCGTGTGACGCTGACTTTTCTGAGAATGAACTGCCGTAACTGGCTGAAAGGGAGAGAGAGCTGTGACGGCGGGCCAAGTGGAAAGTGCTTTAATAAGAAATGAACTCTGGCGCGCTGCATCTGTTTTAATGAGCGCTGTGAGAAGCTGTGAGTCTTTAACACTTTCACATTTGACATTAGATTAACTCTCCCCCTCCCCCAAGAGGTTTTATCTGCTCTAATGTCAACAAGCTGCATCCTGGGAAAAAAAAAAAAAAAAAAAAAGCTAAACCAGAACTAATGATTTGCCTGATTTGGCATTTGTGAAGTCACTGTTTGTGTATTTCTGTTGTTCCCTACCTGCCTCCTCTGTCAGCGGAGCCCTCTTCCTCTGCGGTGAAAGCGCCGTTATCCACATAGTAAATGGCGCCACAAGGAGGAGGAGGAGCCACGTGGGCGCCTCCCGGTTGGCGCTCGACGACCCGCCATACTTCTTGGGTCACCATGTTGTTGGTCGGCGGGATGCACACCATGGTCGTGGCGCAGTGTAACGTGATTGTCGGGCTTCTGCCACGAGGATGTCCTCTGGTGGTTTGCTCCATCGTGGGCCTCACCGCTGCCACCGCCGCTGCCACCACTTCCTCGCAGGCCTGGCATCTGAAGAGGCTGAGCTTGGAGAAGCTGGTGAGCATGAAAGTCCCCCCGACTGAGATCAGGATGGGGCCCAGCAGCTGGGTCCAGTCGAACCTGGAGCTGGCTTGGTAGCGGTACCAGCCCATGATGGTGAAGGCGACGCCGAGCAGAGCCAGGAGGAGTCCGGAGAACAGCAGGACCCAGCCGGTCTTCTTGGCGTCCAGCAGGCTGTCCGACTGGAGAGGAGGCGGAGCGGGCACCGCCATCACCATCAGCTCGTCGGGCGGCTGCCGGAGGACGGCTGCAGGCCTCTGTCCCGACATGTTGGTCCAGAAGCTTCGGAGTCCTTGTTGGGCCATGAGCTGCCTCAGTGAACACTGAATAACTCTGAAGACTCACAGCAGCCAAGAGGACAAGTTAAAAGTTAACCTGCTCGAAAATCCTGTAAAAAAACAGCATGGTGGCTCATAAAGGACGTGCAGGTTGGTGAATTAGAGCCAACTCAAAAAGGCCAATATTTTAATCTCCCTGCAACAAACCCCCTTGTTGCCCCGGGGGGGAGGGGGGGAGGGGGCAATAACGTGAGGTATTAAGACCACGAGAGCAGATTTGGTGTGTTTAAGGTTTGTCTGAGAGGCTGAGAGGAAGAACGGGAGATTCCTGCACGCACGGACCGTGATCCGAAATCCACCTTGTCACATGTCATTTCACACAGACACGTCTCCCGACCGCGCCGTTATGCATTACCCATCAGCCCCGGCTCGTGCAGCAATAACTGAACAATCAGCCGTAGCATGTTAAAAGGGAAGAGGCTCAAAAAAAAAAAAAAAAAAAAAAACAGACACACACACATCACGCTATATGTGCTACAGTCGGTAGCTAAATGAGATGCACACAAAGTGAAACCCACACACGTAACATGCAGGCGTCGCCTCCACTCTCTGACTGTGTGTGTGTGTGTGTGTGTGGGAGTGGGGGGGTGGGGGGGGGGGGGGGGGGTCTGAAGAGCGCCTCTCAATGAAATACTGAAAAGTTTTATTCAAATCTACCGATTGTGTGACAACACCGTTAAACTATGATTCATTTTGGACTCTGGGTTTAATTCTCCTTTCATGGTTGTGTTTTATTTAACCCTCTGCTACAGACTCATTTAGTATCCGCCCCCCCCCCCACCAAACCTCCTCCTACTCTTTCCATAGGCTGCAGCAGAGCCAGCCAGACATGAGTGTGTGTGCTACAGTGAAAGAAAACACCTACGATCATGAATTTTTAATCCCAAATGCAAACACTGTGACATGCAAACGAATTTCAGAGCAGTCTGCTGCTCTCCCGGCGGACAGCTTGCCTTTCTCTGCATTAAAGAACACGGCCGCTGCGTTGCGTGTGACCGGGCCTGCCGGTCGGATCATGTGCTGCTCATGGCGAAGGAAAACAAAAGGTCTTCAGAGGGAAACGAGCGACGGCCGGTGGCTGACCAGGCCTGTGTGTGTCTTTATGTTTACTGTAGCTTCAGCTCATTTCACTTGGCACTAATGAACAAAGGGGACAGATAACTATACAAAGAATCCATACGACTGCAGTGTTTAACAAACCGCCCAGAATTGAAGCTGCGCAGATTCTTTCAATTAGCAAACTCCAAATATTTATGAAGTGAACATTTCCTCGTTGGAAGGAAGGAGCGCTCTGCATGTCTCCCTCTCTGTGTCTCCTGTTGACTCAAACTGAGACGTATTGATCCCCCGGGCTTATGCTTCATTTCACTTCAGCTCTGCGGCCGATCTTTCCAAAGCACATCTGTCCAAAACGACACAGAACAGACCGCCTTTCTTCTTTTTAAAGAATGACAAATATGGAGATTTACTCCTTCTGTATGGACAGTGTCCTTGTCTCTCTCCGTCTCTGTCAATAGTCTCATTGACTTTGTGGTAATAACTCATCTTTTTGTGCATTTCTGTGCGTAATCCATCCTCTAATCCTGTTTTCCATGCTTTTTTTTTTTTTTTTTTTTTTTAAAGGAGTTTTTCCTTTTCCTCAACAGATCTCAGGGAAATATTTTGATTGACTCCACGAGGCTAAATGTATGATCTCTGACCAAAGAGCCCACCGTAGGAACTAAGATGTGACCATTTCTCAGTCTCGTCCCCGCCCCCCTCCCCCTCCGCCACACACTCACACACATGCTCACTATGACAAATAGCCTGTGACGGGCCTCTGTGAACGTAGCACGAAAGGGCCCGCTCCCTCTCTGCAGGGCGGACGAGTCTGAGGAAGACGGGATTCACGACGAGCGTCTCCTCCTCCTCCAGCGACATTTCTATTAATCCTGTCGTCACCTGTTACTTTAATCACCCGGCTGAGTGTCTCCAATGCATCGACCTTCAAGAGGACACGGAGCAAGGTCAAGATTATTCGAAGATGTTCAGGTTTCGAAAGATTTGAGAGCGTGAGGACCAATTCATTGATCTATTAATTGATGAGCTGGAGGTCTGTTGGTTTGAGCAGATAGAAGTTTTTTGTCTCGGGAATCATTTCCCATCAAAACTGTCACTTTTGTTAAGTTTGAATCGCGTTCATATTTTTATTGCCCGGGGGAAACGGTTGACGGATAACAGCTCGCTGAGTGGAAAATGTGACAGATAGCGTTGGGACGCGAGTCTGACATGTTCAGGGTTTGAGTTATTCTAAAGAGGTCTTCTGGGTTTTAGTGGGAGCCGGAGAAGTGGAGGATAGGAATCCATATTAATGCAATAAACTTACACCATCGTTATTTGTCCAGATGGTTTTTCTTGCGGAGAGGAGGGAGATCAAATGGGCACGTCGATAATAAATTGTCCGTAAATGTTACTGATGTGGGTCTCCCTCTCTGGATTGTAAGAATAACTCAGCTCTATGGCTCCAGCGGGCCTTTGGACAAACACAACTGTGATGGCGGACAACAAAGACGAAAACGCTCCCTGGGCTCCGACTGTTTCACGGAGCTGATTCTGACGTTCGGGGCGTTTTCAAATCGATACCAGACAGGCAAACTGGAAAAGACCCAGAGCGTTTTAAAAGTCAACACACTTCAAATGGGTTTCTTTTTGACGAGAGGACGCCGCTCACATGCAGCCAGCAACTGGTTAGCTTAGCTTATCTTAGCTTAGCTTAGCTTAGCAGAAAGACTGGAAACAGACTCACTTATTATCTAACTTAGCAGCTACGGACGTCGGTGTGAAATACAAAGATGTCAAACTCATGACTCTGAAAGAGACATCCAGTTTTGGCTTTCATTGACATCCCCCACATCGAGGTGGCGTTGGGATGGGACACTTCTGGGAAAACAGATTCTGGATGCGACACAACACAAATGAAACACAACAAAACATAACAAAAACGGACATACATCGTGCGCGGTATTCCACGATAGGTTGACGTTGGCACTGGGAATTTGCTCTGACGTTGATTTTCGGCCACCAAATGAACATTTAACGATGCTGATGGAACCTGCAAGGGTAAAAAAAAAAAAAAAATCGAGTTGTGGTTTTCCACAAGTTGCGGTTTATGTGCTGGACTAGTTCTTGGCGGGGAGCCGTCTTGTTGTTACTGTGAGGTTGCCAGCCTACCTGCAGAGAGGTCAGCGACCTCTCATGAAACCACAACACTCGGGTTTTTAAACGACATATAACGTGTGAATTTGTAAACTTTAGCCGCAGATAGCTTTACTCCTTCGACAGGAGTGGGCTCGGAAGGTTTCCAGTTTTTAAGACAAACTGCTGCTGGTGGATTCACGCCGAACTGAACTCAATCAGCCATTTGGACTCTTGGCAATTTGTTTTTCTTTTTTGTGTCGCTGCGTAATAAGCTTACAGGTAAGAGAACAACATAATAGAACCCAGGGAAATAAATCAAATACACACATTTTCCAAAAAAAAAACCTCCAAAAACTTCAAATCACATTTTCCCTTTGCAGCATTTGTCCCGTTCAGCCTACTATAAAATATGCGGCCACACACAAAAGTCTGCACATGGACCAACATCAGCTCACATATCCGTCTTTGGCCTTCCAGAGAAAAAACATTGTACGCTGGGGACCCTGAGATCTCTTCGTCTCGGCCCGAGCGGGGCGGGAAAAGGGAAAAGTGGAGTCAACACTGATGGCTCACACATGTGGCTGCGAAGAGGAGGCAGCTCAGACGGCGAGGAGGAGGAGGAGGAGGAGGCCTGCAGGCCGGACGACACAAGGCATGACCGAGTGTGTAAATACACAGGAGGTGTTGATGTAGTGCTGAGCGTGCACGCACTCAGCAAAACGCTGCGTGAGGCTCTCGCAGTGCAAACGGCACATCACCCTGCAGATCAGCTGACGGTTTAATGACGTGGATCAGGAAGAGATTTATTCATTCGTCATCTCTTCAAGTCCGCAACATTTAAAGGGATTGATGTCCATGAAATCAGTTTGTTTGGACACTTGGATTTCACCCGCCTTCGTACTGCCTCTGAGATTCACTTTCAGACAAAGAGACACTCAGAGGTTACACAGAAGGTGTTGGAGCTGCCAGAGGAGACTAAAGAATGCTGTGGTCGGTAATAATCGAGATATTTCAGCTTGAAATCAAATAAATAACAGAGCTACTACTTCATGTTTACAACAGAAATACTTCACAAAAAAAAAATAATCACAGAACACACTTAAAGTAGTCATTTTCATATATTTGTATATATTCATATATTACACATTTTAATACAGGCACAATGAGAAATCATAAAGTAAAGACAAAAAGTGGCTGAGATATTGGTAAAAATGTACAATTTATGAGAATCATTTACACAATTTAGCTCTTTTAAAACTCTGTTTGATAGAACACATAAAGAAAGAAAGTGAAAGTGACCAAAACAGGAGCCGTGATTTTTTTTTGGAAAGTTTTTGTTGGAGGCAGCAAGAACCAGCTTGCTAAAACTGAATAGAATTACAGAATTTGTTTTCTTTTTTTTTTTTTTTGGATTCATCTTACCAAAACCATTAAAAACGAAGAGTAAAATGTTGATTTCTTGCTGCACAATGTGTGATGCTACAATTTTAGGATTATTTTGATGTAAACTCATTCATTACCTTTCCAGCATTTTGCTTCTTCAAGTTCAACTTCAAACGCTGGATTTTCGTTTGACAGGCAGTTTGTGTCTGGTTCTAAATCTAAAGTCTTAAACCAGGTACTACTGGAATCATACAAAACACTAAAAACATTAAAAAATTTGCTGATTACATGTAATTACCCTGGTCAGATATGAAGTGAGATGTTAAATGATGCGGGTGAAAAGTCACCTGTTAGAAACAACCACCGAGCCCCATTTTAAAGTACTGAGGATAAAACTTTGTTCCTTAGGAATCTTATCGGAGAGCTCAGCCGACCAGGCGGCGCACAGTTTATGGCATGTCCTCATGAAAACACAACGTCAAACGCTCCATCAAGACGACGGCGGCCGCGGCCCTCCGTTAGAAACGAGGCAAGAACGAAGCACCGGGAGTCAAACTGAGTCAAACAATCTGTGCTTGTGCCGTTGAGAGGCTGAATGTGTCCCAGCATGCACCGGTGGGAAAGGCAGGACAGGTCACAGTATTTAACGCTTGGCCTCATTGTGCTACTGTTCACCACAGAGGTCGAGGTCAACGGACGAGGATGTAATAGAAAAGTCACTGAAGGGAAACACGACGACTGGTTGGTCTGTGGAAGACAGTTGGCTTGTGGGGAAAAAAAAAACAACTTCCCTTCAATATCCAAAAAAAAAAAAAAGAGAGAGAGAGCGAGAAAGTGGCACATTATCGGTGCTGCTGTGCTGCCGTATACAAAAAAAGTAGAGAAAGTTTGATTCAGGCACATTTCTCCATTAGTATTTTTTTTTTTTTTTTTTTTTTACTGCCGCTTAAGAAATAAAAAATAAAGGCTACGAGTTTTTGGATAACATCCTCCAATTCGAACATTTAACGTTTTTTTTTTTTTTGTTTTGTTTTGTTTTTGTACGAGGAATAACAATTAAGGGCTTAAAATGTTATAAAATAGAATAAAATAAGCTACGACTGGAAAGGTGAATTTACACAGGAGAGAAATCACAGACCGCCACCACCCCAGCAGAGGTGATCTTTAAAAAAAAAAAAAAAAAAACAAACCACAGAAACATGTAGCTTAAATCTGGAAACCCAAATCTGGGCAAAATAAAAACATTGGTGCGCTTTTGTTACCTATTGATCCACAGTATAAGACGAGGCACTGAGGTCAGATCTTTTTTTTTTTTTTTTTTTCATTTTTTTGTGTTTGTTTCAAAGCACTTCAATGTTATTTTAGTTATTTTAAAGATTACGCTTGCGCCACAAGACTGTGAGAGAGAGACGATTCACAACGTTTAAGACAGATTCTACCTTCATGGCTTCATTGCACATGATTAAAATAAACAACAACAACAACAACAACAACAAAGAGAAGAGAACAATCAGTGACAAAACTGATCTGAGAGCCGAGTCAGTGTTAATATTTACAGTTCAGACGGGAGACGGAGGGACGGGGGACCTTTTCTTCTCCAAGAGGAAATATTTTTGTTTAATTTTCATTATAGGCTCTTGAAAAATGCATATAAGAAGAAAAAGAGCGTGTGAAAGATTGTTAGTGCACTTTTTTTCTGTTTTGTTTATGATTTCAAATACAATATAGATTTTTTTTTTTTTTCTAATCCATAAATTGTTTCTGACTATACAAAAGTGAATTGATCAGAAATCATTATTAGGCTTCATATCTACACAGTTCCTGAAAGCTCATCTTTTTTTTGTGTGTGTTCTTTTACATTTTAAACAGTGTTCGATACTCAGTGCTGTTTTACTGTAGTGACATTATTCTGGCCTCCGGGTCACAAAGCAAAGCTGATGGATCCAGAGATTCACAACGCCTGGAAGTCGCCAAGTTTTGTGTGAAGCGAGATTTTTTTCGAACCGGACTGGTGGGTCGCCTCAGCAGTCGGCCATGTAACGTCCTAAAGAACGGAAGAGAAGGGACGCAGTTTGAGTGGGTGTGCTCGTTTTACCTGGATCTGCTGCGTGTGGATGTTGAAAAGCAAACCTGTGGCGAATCTCTTCTTGCTGAGAGAAAGTCTGTATCCGGCCCCCTGCAGCTCCATGTCCACTCCGGACAGCGTGCTCCCCTCGTTCATGAACTGCACAGCCAGAGTGGAGGGGCTCGAGGGGCCGTTTGACAGCTCGAACTTGGCCCTCAGGGAACCAGCACCTGGGGGAACAAACACAGACGTGATCCGGATCCCTTTCCTCCATGTCCACAACCGAGAGGACGGCGATTCCGCTTACCTTCGTTTTCAGACTTCTCCGAGATGTCGCTCAGCCTCCACAAACATTTGTTCTGCTCCGGATTCCTGACGCAGGAGAAAGAGACAAACGCCTTGAGCTGCTTTTGTTCTGACTCCGACGGGCATTTTTTCTCACCGATAAAAGACGAAAACACTCACCATGTAGAGTTGGGGATGGATTGCATGTTGGTGACTCCTCCGTCGACGGGCACTAGGACCTGCACGTTGGTGAGCGGCCCGGGGGAGGCCATGGAGTCCGGGTTGTAGCGGTAGTCGACCCTCAGGTCAGTGGTGCTGGGCGTGCACTTCCAGTACACGGCCAGGTTCAGAGGAGTGGAATGGATCCCGTCAGACAGCACCTACGGCCGAGGAGCCCAGATTTAATGTGTCACAGCGGTCTGACTCCTCAGCACGGCTTCAGCCTGTGCAGAATCTTAATCCTTATCCAAACGCCAATTCATCTCTGGATGGATTTCTTTTGTTCATCCATAAAACTCAATATTTATCAGCGAAGGGGACAAAATATTGAACCCCCACCTCCTGCATGCCGCAGCATCTTCCACATATCAAGGTCATCAATGGATTAAAAACAAGTTTGTTTTCATGTATCCAGTAAATTCTGACTCAGTAATGTCCACTAAATGCTTTTTCCTCATCGTCTTACTCACAGCATCATTACCTATTAATGCCGAGCCTTAGTCAGCTCAAGCCTCGTACAAAGGTCATGCAAACAAATAATATCGAACCACAGACAGCTTTGGCTTTCGACTGCAAGTTTCCACTGTGGCATTTCTTCGGCACAGTGACATTAAAGATAAACAAACGGATGTAAAAATAGAGACAAGCCTGTTTGAAGTTACTAAAAAAGCTTTTTATGTTTCTCTTTTAAAGACCTCCAGCGGAGATCAACCTTTTCTGACTCATATTCCCACTTGAAAAAAATCTCAAAAATGCCGTCGGCCCACGTCCAACCACACAACAATGTGGAGGCTAAATAACGTCTTCTTCGGAGCACTTTATTTAAAAGATGACCACTTTGAGCTCAACGGAGGGACGTTTGTTTGACAGATTAACGCACTGAGGTAGAAAACAAGTTTTTGTTCTGGTCTGCTTGATGTTTCTGTAACAAAATAAAGATTCATATTGTTGATTTATCACAGCGATCGCCTTCCATGTGAGAAAAAAAGAACAAGGATGGGAGTTTTTTTTTTTTTTTTTACACCAGTATTGTTTTTTCAGCCCCTTCTTCACAGCAGCTTCACGGCCCACCAGTGTCCCCCACACCACAGGTTGGGAACCAGTGGCTGACAGTGATCCAGATTCTCCTGATCCTTATCTGGTCCAGAGCGATTGTGCGTTTGTGTGGGATCAAATGAATTTAACTTCAACAACACACACAGACGTCTCGAAGCATGCTTGTTTCACTTGTCTGGTTTGAGAAGAAGAGATTGCTCTGACCTGGTACTTTAGGATGTCCACATTATAGTAGGAAGCTGAAGGATTCTGCTCTGAGGCTTTTCTGAGGTAGGACGTCAGTGCTTGCATGTTGAACCAGAAGTCCTTGGAATTCGAGTCACTCTGGGAAGGATCGCTAGATAGAAGACAAAAAAAAAAAAAAAAACCCCACACAGACACACAATCAGAGGCTCAGTTATTCATCACGCTTCTTGGCTTTGTGTGTAAAGCTCCAATAGCTCGGAAAAAATGACCCTGTTGAATCCAACCAGCTACTAAATTATGAATTCCATTTGATTCAATTAGTCCGTGTGGTCTCGGGACAACTGAGAGGAACCAGGATGAGAAATAAAAAATAGAAACAGATGCTCCTTTCTTTTAATTATGGTGAAAGGATGTGCATCTGTCAAATGAAGTAAGCGAGGCAGCGTTTACACTGCAGTCGTCTGATTGAGACAGAAGAGGTGAGAGGCACGACGAAGTGCATTAAATCACGTAGCTGTTAGAAGACGTTCGCCGCTCTTTGCTATTTTAGGGCGAAGTATTCCAGGAGAGACACAGACCGTTGAGAACCTGGCTGTTAACGTCTGGTGGAAAATACTTCCCTGACAACTTAATGAAGGGTTTATGTCAGATTACTAATTGAATTTCCCCTCTCTGACGCAGACTACATTTCCTCCATCTTCGCTCATATCACTGAGTGCAAATCCTTCGCTGACTCGGCCGCGGCTCATCCTGGCCCCCTCTGAGCTGTGAGGATCTGTGATTCCTACCTCCTGGATGACTCACCTGTACAAAAGCTGCTGGTTAGGCAGGATCTGCTCCAGCCTGCTGGTGTTCTTCAGTTTGAAGGTGAGGACGGCCGGGGAAGGGTTGGTGGTGAACACCTTGATGATGCCCATCGGGAACGACAGAGTCATGTCTCCCGTGATCTTCACGATGCACCTGCGGAACGCAGCCACATCAACCTGAGTCATTCTTTGAGTGCCAACAACAGATCCTCCTCATTGAGAACCTCCTGCCAGCAAATTTTCTATTTGTTTAGAAAATAAAAGAAAACTGTGAAACGTGACATTTGAATCTGAGCAAAAATTTTCATTTTCAATTTTTGTTGGATGCAGTTTTTGATTGATCCATCCATCCATCCAATTCAGTTAATAAAATGATCAACATTTCTTTCTTCATCACGATTTGACATGTTTGGTCTTATCATGGATCCCACTGAGGTCAATATTCACAGTGGCTTTAAGTTGAGCTTTATCATTTAATGTCTACACTTTTGTGAGTCGTGATATTGTCAATCTGTGTCATGGTCTAATATTCCGGTCTGTGGTGGTTAACGGCCCACAGCGAGTCTCAAACTCGCACCGTGTGTCTGCTGCATTGCTTTTGAAATGTTCCATTCACTAATCCCTGCAAAAATAAGCTTTTTTTTTTTTTTTTTTTGCACAGCAGCAATTTTAACAGCATTTAACTAATAAAAGGCTGTATGTTTTCTCTGCCCCAGACTATAATCTGCTCCATGTAGGTTATCCACTCTGAAAGAATGGTGTCAGACTAATGCAAAACATTCCACACATGCAAAGTGAGATACAGAGAGATACACGCTGCGAAACGCACAACCTCAGCCTAGTTTACATTGGCCAGAGACCACGGAGCACAACACCCTGTAATGTATAACTTACAGCGTCATGTGTGTAATTGTTTAAGTTTCGAATGTGGACAAAAATGTGTATGCGTGCAGGTCCACGCCGGGGCCTTTGAGCAGCAGGAGGTCATGTGAGACTCACTTAGTGGGATCAGCTCCTTTGAAGTAGGCATTAACCGACTCTGTGAAGGCCACAGCAATGGGCAAAGCATCTTGGGATGCCAGGGTCACAGGGCTGGGACCGCGAGACGTCCCTGAGAAGGAGAAAAGGCACAGAGAGTCAGGTCTGTTGACTCAGCTGCAGCTCAGACTCTCATAACACACGGGGCTCCAAAGCTCACATCAGAATTAGGCAGGTTTGATCATGCAAAGATGCATTATATAATTAAGAGTTTTTGTATTATTACATTGCATGAGGTCAGTCATTCATACATTGCAAATCAGTCCATTCTGTTACATTTCAAACAAACAGAAATAAGATACGATTGCAGAGCAGCTGCTTTAGTTATAATCAAGTGTTATTAGACAGTCAGAATGACCTCAGTAAGCTTTGAAACTGAAGTTAACAAAAGACGTAGCAGTCGTATCATTCATTACTTCAGTATCTTAACAAATAAACTTCATTATGTGAGAAGGTGTCGCTTTTGACAGAAAGGAACGTGAGAAACAGGCTGAGGGTGAAGAAGAGAAAATAAATCGCTGCAAAACAAACAAAATGAATAAAAGACACAGCTGTCCGTCCAGCTTACTCCGCTCGCTGGTGTTAGTTTTAGTTTAAACACAGAGGAGCGTCCTGCTGTATGAACTTCAACCATACCTGCTGGTGTCTCACACCGCTTCTCAAAGGTAGGCAGCTTCGCTACGAACACATCATCCTCTTTACGCCGAATTAAAGGCATAAAGATGGAGGGGAGGAGATAAACAAACGCAGAGAGCACAAACGTGAGGAGGTGGGTGATGCTGAAAACAGTGACTGAATGAGTGATGGTGGCAGGTGAGCTAATGAGTATTCTCTTATCTTCAGTGAAATGTATTCAAAGTGGAGAGGATGACAGGGAGACCGAGGTGTGGAGAGGGAGACTCACTTTGGCTTAGCAGAAAGAGAGGAGAGAGGGAGAGCAGCTCTGGCTCTGGGAAGGAGAGGAAATGAGCAAAGATGTGCTCAGCTCCTGTAAGGAGAGGAGTGAAGCAAGGAAGGAGAGAGGAGTGAGGGAAGTGGAGAATATATCGAATAAAGAGACTGGAGGAGAGGAGGCTTACCGACGGTGGGGGTGTTCCCGGCGCTGAGGGAGGTGTTGGAGGACAAAGAGGAGGAGCTTTCTGCCCGGGCGAGCGGTGCAGTGGGAGGAGGACTGGCGTTGGATGCTTTTGGTGGGCTGAACGGCCGCACCTGAGCGATGGGAGTATATGAAATGGGTCGCTATTCCAACATCAGGGTGCCATTTTCAAAGGCCAAGTCAAGTTTAAATTACACTGAGAGGGTTTTCTCAGCGTAAAGTCAACACTTAAGGCTAAACAGAAAACCGTTGACAGGAAAGGTTGTGTTGCACTTATAGGGGATGATGCAATAACTCACAATCTCATTGATTCCTGTGAGTTTTCCGGTGGGGAGTTTGGGCCTGGAGGAGGGTCGTGGCGGCGGCACCAGAGCTCCAGCTGTCAGCGGGGTCGTAGGCCGGTTTGGTACTGGCACTGCAGAGGCAAACCAAAGACTTTAGCAACAGGTCGACAGCAGGAAGTGGATTTAGAGCAGGCGTACATCTTTTCAAGCAACTGCAAAAACATCATGCATCAAGACTTCAACCAGATAAACCATAAGAGCAAAAATCATCACAAAAAAAGAAAAAAAGAAAAAAAGAAAAACACATTCCAACATAAATTTCCCAAAAAGAAACTCAAGAGCAAACCAGGCAGAGTTAGATAAACACAAGTCTTTGCAATAAAATAACGACAAATCAACATAAAACATACAGAAATGTGCAAATATGAAACTAATGCACAGAACACACAGTAAAATAACTCAAGATATACAAATCAAAGTCCAAACCTCAGGCATAAAACACTTGATCGTGTTACCATTGAATACTTTGCCTGACGGAGGTGCAGCCGTCGGCCTTTCTGTGATTCCAGTGAAGACATCAGAGAAACAGGAGCTGCCGTCCTCTCCGCCGCCCGGCGCTTTGCCGTAGGCGTCAGCGGAGTCCTCAGAGAGGAAGCGACTGGACCTCCCCGAGCTGGACTGAGGCCTCTGGAGCTCCTTCACAGACGACCCTGAGCCCTGACGCCGAGGTGGAGCGAAATTATCACTGAAAGCGACCCACTGGCTCTGGGACCAGGACACGGTGGAGAAGGCGTCGACGCTCTTTGGAGGGCTGGCAGCAAGCGGGCTTTTGATGGGGTCGACCGGGTCGGTCGGCAGGGTGATGGGGGCGCTCTGGGCCCGCGCTGGCACGGGTTTGAGTGCTTGCAGAGCGCTTTGTGGCGAGTCCCAGGGGGAGGATGTGGACGAAGAGAAAGACGAGACATCTTTGGCTTGCTGGCTTTCCGCCAAGGGAGGAGTGCGCTCCCGTTTCGGCGCCGTCTCAGCTGAAGGAGGTGATGTGATTGACAGAGGCAATGAACATGTGACCCCGGGGACATTCAGTCACATTTCTAATGTTCCACTCAAATCAGTTAGCAGCGTCACCCAAGATTTTAATCGGACAATTAAAAATGAACAAGTGAGTACAAAATAATAATAATAACAAAAAGAAAATATAAACTAAAATGCTAAATTATATGAGTTAGAATTATTTAGTTTATTTTTAAAATTTGGAGCACAACAGCTTCAGTGGTTTAACTGAATGAATTAGAATCAGCTGTGGAACAACATTTCTGAATAAATGTGTACCGCTGCTGCTGTGGCTCCACAAAGATGACCCAAAGATGATTGGAACAGGACCGTCCAAAAACCACATTTATTTTTAAAATAAAGAAAATAAAATGCAAAGCGGATTATTCCCACTGAAGGGAATAATCCTGATATGAATTTGCCCCTTTCTGTGGACAAACAGCCAGATGAACCAACAGGCTGCTGGTTTTACACCAACAGAGCAGCAGTTGTAGTTTTTTTTTTCCTCCCCTTATAAAAGGTGCAGACAGGCTGTCAACCAAATATGAAACACCAGCGTCCGTCTAACTGTATCAAGTTATAGCGGTGTCTTGTTTTGGCTTTTTTGCCTTTGCTCTGTGTAGCAATAGATTCAGTCTCTGCAGGTTTTGCAGAAATACCACATATTGTGCAACCAGATCATATCCTCTTAAAACCAACAAACAAACCCTGATTTTAGACATGCAGAAGGACATATGGGACATAAGTTTAGTATGTTCACATGCACGTAAAGCAAATAACTCTTTAAGGTTTACAAAAAGAGGCCCAATATAAAGAATACCATGCTAAGCAGAAACTGATGAATGTTCCTCAAGCCAGATTTCACTGAAAAAGTGCGCACACATTTTACCTGATGCCTCTGGCAGAAAGACGTCTGAGTCATTCATCAGAAAAGGTGGAGATGGAGGGAATGAAAGGAAAACAGACGCAAGGTCTAACAAGAGAAGTTCAAATAAAGACATCAAACCCAGAGAACATCAAGCGAGTTTACACTCAGACATTGGCATAATAAAAAGAAAAAGAAAAGTAATAAAATATATGTGTGAAAAGAAGAATGTCAAAAGCCAGTCAACATGAAATAAATTAATAAATACAAAATGTGACAGTAAAAACAAAACAAAAACAACAACAAACAAACAAACTCCATTATTTTCAATTTCTCACTCAGTGAGAGTTTAATCTTTCTAATACCTCCCACACTGGACCTGTTTCATGCATACATGGAGCTGGTAACACTACCAAACTGTACACAGAGAGATTTAACAGGCTGGACGCAGGGACTTAATACCAATCACAGCATCTTAATCAGGGCACTTTTCGATGTTCTTTTGACTTTTAAGTCGCGACCTTTGACAGTAACAAGATACTGTTTGACAACATTCGTGCCAGTGGGCTTTATAGCCGACCCTCTGACCTCAACTAGGTGCCAATTAACTGTGGATTATGCTTAGCCTAGGCAATGGGTCACTGCTAATGTCACTCTGTTTAAACACTGGTGTCATGCACGTAAATCCATGAGAATCAAACTCTTTTGTGCAGCAAAAACCTCAAAAGCTTCAGTTTAAAGAAAACCTACATAGCACAAACCAGAAAAAAAACAACTAACAAACAAACAAACAAACAAACAATCCACCCTCTGAACTGGGATAAAGAAAGGCTGCCATTTTAATTCCCTTAAGTCCCACATTCAGTTGACTTCTGTTGAGTTATTGTGCACAGAGAGACGGAGAGATCAAGGAAACAAAGAGGCTGAAAATGACCGGATCACAGGCTCAAACTGGTCAACATGAGCATGGCTGCTCTGTAAAGTTATAATCCCCCAGATTTAAAATCAAATCCACTTCCAGTTGTGTGCATTTTTTTTCCTGCTGGTGAATTTATACTCTATAAAATCCTCTGAATGGGGCGGTTGTTTTTAATTGGTTACATTGAAGCCCACCAGATTTCCAACCAAAGCAAAGTATTCACAGAAATCCATGGAGGCGTCAAATTCAATGCAATTCCTGCGTTTTCTCTTTATGCCGTTTCCATTGACTCAACACTTCCTGCTGCGTCACATCAAAAATGTCCAACAGCTAAATGTTTGTGCAGTGTAGTTTAGTAATTGTTCACGTCACGGCATATTTCTATCTTTTTTTTTTTTTTTCTTCACAGGACAGCAACTGCAGCAAAGACAGATAATCGTCTATCGGTGTGGCATGAGAGCAGATTGAGCTGAAATTAGCTTTGACTGGACGGAAATCTTGCAACTTAAAAAAGTGAAATGCTCATTTTCGTGAAGAAAAACAGAAGGTAAAAATCTGACAGATTCCAGATTCAACGTAGGAACGTTACCTGTAGATGAGGACACAGAGGAGGAGGAGCCTGCAGGGAGATTTGGGCTGAATGGGTCCAGAGACAGGAGGTCGTTGTTAGTCAGTCTGATGAAGGAGAGGGGGAGTCGAGCCAATCTTTTTTACATTTATCAAGCAAATAGCTGCTAACAGACCATTTAAAGTGCACAGATGCAGTAAACTCGAGAAAAAAAAGCAGTTCTTGTGAAAACAGACACGAAAGTTTTGATGTTTTTAACTCAGATACTCACTCATACGACGTTGGCACTCTGGGTTTTGCCAGTTCATCACCTGCAGCAGGAGAAAAACAAACACAAACTGAGGCCCATGGACCCGCAGAGGGTGATGACAGCAAAAACACGTTCACAGCAGCAAGGAAAAAATTAAATAAAAGCCCAACACGAGAGGCTTTAAAGACATTTGCCAAAAGTACATCACACCTTACACCAGAAATACAAACTGAGGTTTTAACCAAAGAAGTGAGAACCGCCATCCACCGCGGCCCATCACAGAAATGTCTTTGCAGTAAGATTTAGACTTAGACACAACATATTCCACATTTCTGCCTCAACCTTACTGCAAAAAAGGGGACAACTCAACCGGCTAGCGTGTTTTTTAACGTGTTGGTCACGGATGAAGGTGTAATTTTCAACTAAATAACCAAAAACCCGTTGTGGTTTTGTGCGCCCCCGTCCAAAGTGTTAGGAACAAAAGCAGAAATTCACACAAGCACGAGAGGTAAGAGGCTGCAACCGGGAAGACCCGAGTGTCATCAGTGGTGTTAGCTGGTGTCAGCTGGCTGGACAGAGATAAGTGGTGTGGCAGGTAGGAGATGACAGGAGTGTGTGTGTGTGTGGGGGGGGGGTGTTGAAGGGTAACATACTCACCAGGACCTTTAGGCTTAGAGCTTAATGTGGATACTCCTGTGATCCCTGAGCGTATGTAAAGTATACATCTATCAATGTGTGTGAATTAATCTCAACTCTCTTTGAAAGAGGAAAAATACATTTCTTAGCAGCACACACACACACACAAAAAAAAAAAAATTATAATAATAAAGGCTCTTTAGACCTCCCAGATGTCAACACAAGCTGAACCGCGCCAGTTTGCAGAAAAGGAAAGATAATTTCTGACATGTCAAAATACCAACAGCTAATTAAGCAATTAATCGTATTTGTACCACAGGAGGGAAATATCCTTTAAGCTCGCAATGACAGAAAATAACTTATTTGCCCCCCTCCCTCCTGGGATGTGTTGATTTTGGCTGTGTTTCTGGATTTTCCTTTTTAAAGTCAACCTCTTTACAAACATCCTGGGCCAAGAAAAATGTAGCTGAGAAGTTGTACAGTGGACGAACCCCCCCCCCCCCCCCCCCCCCCCCCCCCACCCACCCACTTCTCAGTCATTGAGCAAAACACAGATACAACAAAGAGGTCAGATAGAGAAAATACTCACTGGACTGGTTCCTCCGCATCTGCCCCTGAAAACAAAAACAGACATTAATTAACCAAAGACGAATGCCGCCCACCACAAATGTTCAACTGTGGAAGAAATGATTGTTCCCAAAAAGGAAAAATAAAACTGACCACCACACTTTTTACAGAGTGAAGCATTGTAAGGTTCCTTACAAGGTTCCTTGCAATTTTTGGAAGCATTATCCCTTTAAATTGTCTAACAAGTTAAAACTTTAATCCTTTAAAAGTGTTTATTTAACAATATTTAATATTTAAAATGAGAAAATAAAAATGAGACATGATGAGAAAAGAAAAAAGGGTTGAAAATTATATTATTAATTATTCCCAGCGGCGGAGGGAATTTTCCACTTCAGAGTTTAAGGCAGTAAATCACAGGACTATTCTCCACTTACACATACCAGACGTTAAATGTAGGGTGAAAAACTCAGCAGCGCAAAACCGTGCATCGAAGCCCGATCAACGATCATTCAGGGACAACAGAGCACGTGCCCCCAACACTTCAACAACTTTAATCAGAGAAGCTTTTTTTTTTTTTGGGGGGGGCATAAATCTGTCATGTCACAGTGCATAACAGAGATATGCAAGAAACGCTCCTGAGGGCCAAGAAACCGATGGAAACTGAGAGCATCAATTTCAATAAAGGACTTATTCCTACAGGAAGGATAGTTGGGGGGGGCTGTCGAGGGAGGAAGGGAGAAAGAGAAACAAAATGAGTTTAAGGAACCTAGCAAAAGCATTTAACCACCGTGGAGCTGTGAGGCCAGGGTTTAGTCCCACAGGCGCTAAGCGGCAAATGGGTTCAATTACGGCTCTTGCTGGCCACACACACACGACTTCCATTGCTATTTCAATAAAGAGAACACCGTGGAGGGTGGAACCAAACAGGAGAAGAAATGAAAAAGACAGAAAAATGAGCACAGAGGAAAAAAAAAATCTTTCAGTAATTCACACCAGATGATGCAACCTTCGTCATCACCTTGGATGTACGCTTTAACTCGAACCCAGGACTTTTCTCTGGACATGAAGCAGAATAAGGGTCCAACACCCAACCCCAAAAAACAAAAACCAACAACAGCAACCTAAACAGAGAAAGAGGATGGTAAACATCATGTAAAGGCTGTTCAGGTATTTCAATGAACAGCAGTGCTCATCGTGGGTTTGCATCTCAACTGCAGCAGATCTTTCCTCCTGAATCCTGTCACATTATATAGAAAAAAAAAAAAAAAAACAAAAACACCCATCCTCCATAAACATCTAACTAATCTTTACCATTAATTCCTCGGGTGGAAAAAAGAGAAACATTTGTAAAAAACTAGGCAACTAACCCCATAAAGTATTCATAAATAACCACAACTGAGTCGTGTCTAGAACAAGTGGGCTCCAATAAAACACAAAAGAGTGAAAGCAAACAAAGAAACGGGGAGGAAAAAAAAAAAAAAAAAAGAGTGAGGTACAACATAAACAGTGAGGAGGACTCATGGTGAAATCACAGGAAAGGAGAGGGGGGAGGCGAGGGAGAGAGAGAGAGAGCCGGAGCTCGGGAAGAAGATGCCGTGACATTTGTTTAATGTGCAGCCGGGGAGTGTGGCGGGTGAAACCCACCAGACCCCATTCGCAACAGTGAGCGTGCCCTCTCAGCCGCTTCACAACACCATTAACAACAACAACAGCTCAGTGCGCGCACACACAGTGCAACACAAGTCTGTTTGCACACAAGCAGTAGTGGTTTTAAATTTTAATGGCAGCGGCTATTTTCATAGAGCAGCACGGAGTGATTCAGAGATTGAGTGATGGTGAGGGACAAGGAGCTGAATGAAGAGCTCGTGGAAGAGCACGGAGGTCACGGATCAGACTGCTGCTTCCCTGCAAGAAGTGCCTGCTGTGTGCTTTACAAGGCCGGGCCAACAACACTAGATAACTAACTCAAAAATTATTATTTCTGGGTTCTTCTTTTTTTTTTTTTTTGGTTCCTTAAAAAAAAAAAAAAAAAAAAAAAAAGCAACCCAGAGGTTGTTCGATGTGAGACTGAATTCCGAGTAAAAACGCAACATGAAAAGTGTGCAAACGGGAACATTAGTGAATCAGAAGCCAGTCTGGCATACAAAATAAATTTCACATAACACGTATGACTCTCCAATGCAAATAAAATAAGCTTCAAGAAAGAGTGACTAATGGCAAACATCTACAGGAGGGAGAGCACAGTTGGGTAAATGGCGTTCCCATCGACTCTCACTGGAGTTAGATATTCTTCTGTTGCCCTCTAGTGTAGACTTGTGGTGCAGCACAGCAGCGAGGCAACAGGTTTGTTAGCGTTTGTTATGTTGTGAGAGTGTTGCAGAGCCAGTACCGAGGTCGACGGCGACAGGATGATGTTTCCGATGGAGGCTTTGAGCTCGTCGATGGTGGCTCGGTTCTGGTGCGTGCCGTTGTTCGGCTGAACGGGCTTGATCTCTACGTGGAACTTCCTGGGTTCATCCTCATCGTCTGAGTCGCTGGACGAATAGAAGGAATTCTCTTTGGCATGTGAACAAAAAGAGAAGTCAAGGAGGTAACGAAAACAGAGCAGGAGGAGGAGGAGGAGGAGAGACGGAGGGAGAGATCATCTACAAGTGCTGTTTTGTTTAGTCTTGGCCTCAGTCTGCAGACAGGTGGGAACAGAAAAACAAATGGCAATAAAATCCTTGATGTCTCACAAGCTGGACTGAGAGTGAGAAAAAGGATATCGTTTTCATTCACTTCTGGTCTGATACAGAAGCCCTCGGCATCGACCTGGGGAACATTCTGGGAAAAAAAAAAAAACCAAACAAACACAAGCAGAGAAAAAGTTCAATAAATTAGTGTGTTTCCTTTTGGACCAGATGTTTAAGCAGCTAAAAGCAAAAGTTGTATCAATCTACAACCTGATTTGTTCCAATATTTTTTCCCCACATCAAACACTGAACAAGATTTAATTCCATCATCTCATACTTGTTAGCTTGAATTTGTTAAAATATTTCAACAATTTGAATATTAACTCTCTACCATGCTAAATTTGCTCAAGTCAAACCTTAGAACTTAGTAAACAATTTAAATTATTTAGTTTATGTAAACAAAATATGGCTCAATATATTCAGTTTTACGAAAAAGGGACACAATTTCTCTCATCTGTTTACACAGCATCTAAACAAACATGTCATCATGTGCAACAGGAGGTTAGAAGCTGAATTTTCACATTAAACATTAATATATGTTGAAACATAATAGAGGACGGGGAAAATGTCTTCGTGTGTGCCATTGTGTTAGTTTCCTTACAGCATTCTGGATGTCTATGGCTCCATAGTATCCGGGGGGAGCGCCATTGGCAGTGTTCTACAAACAGAGAGAGGAGAACGAGCAAATGAACAAATCTACTAAACAAACAGAGAGAGGGAGAGGAAAAGGACGGAGGCTGTGTGAAATCAGAATAACATGCAGAGGTGAATTCTGAATCAATCAATCCATTGATTATACTCACAGCAGCTTCAACTTCTGTGGACTCCCTGCAGAAACCAAGTGGACACATAAAGATGAAAAATTGAGAGGGGGGGAAGAAGAGTAAGACAGAAACTGTGATGGCAGAATAATTGAGAGGGTCTTTAACTCACGTGGAGTCTGTGTCTTTGTCTTTCCTCCGACCTGGGATCCCGAACGGCTTTCGCTTCCTGGGTTTAGCACCTAAACACAAAAACAAAGAAGAACATTTTTAATTCATGATTTATAAATATATTAAAGTTACTCATAGTGTGTTGGTGCAATTGGATTAGGCTTTTAAGGCTTTACTTTGGTAAGATGCCAATTCATTTTGTGTATTTTTTCATTTTTAACAGCACTCACCTTCTATAGCAATGGCTGTGTTACACTCCTCAAACTCAATAGGTCCTAATGAGACAAAAGAAAAAAATCATCTAGGTTCATTTGGCACGGAAAGGGTCAACGACCTCCTATCGTGAATGCTGTGAATCTACATCACGCAATAATCACACACACACACAGCACAAGCACACACTTTGGCAGACACACAACGTGCAGTCTGGCGTGCCATATATGTGTATGAGCGGAGGCTGGGCCATCCCGAGTGGGCAGACAGGGTCAATGGCAGAGTCAACTGTGTGTCTGGTGGCACTTGTAGAGATGTGACACTCCCTTCCTGGAGACACAAAGTGTTTTCCAACAGGAAGTCGCACACACCTGAAACTACAACTCCATGTGGGACATGTGTGATCATCATGATGACAAAGTGAATTCTAAAAATTGGTCTAACAAAAAAAAAAAAAAAAGCAACTCACTCTCACTTCATATTTTTTTTTTTAAACCTGTCCACAAGGGTACACGCACAGTCACTAACCCTATTACAATAAGACAAACAAGTCCATGATTACATGTGGTGAAGTGTTTAAAGCCACATGGACAAATCTGCTCTCAGGCTTAAGCAATGCCCTTTTCTCCCTCTCTCTGACACGCAAAGGAGAAAAAAAAAACTAAACAAACACACAAACATTCAAAGCTGAAGGAACCTTGATGATCAAATTTATTCCAGCCAGTGGCTGCGATAGAAAACCCAAAACAAAACAAAACAAACAACAACAAAAAACAAAAAAAATACCTCACTCAATATGTCGAAGTAAAGAACAACAAAGTTCACACTTAATTTACTGCTCATCAATTATACACATTTGCCTCCGAGGCCCTGCACCAGGATTGTCACGCTTCATGTGTGCCCCCGGAAACATTTATGGAGGATTTTCAAAAAGGGGTTGATGCTTTAACGCACACACAGAGACGGAGGAGTTGTAAGAAAACTGGTGGGAAGACATAAGATGTGTGTGTGTGTCAATCAAAGTCGGTATGCATGTGTGTGTGTTATCTATGTCACCTGAGCTCTTTGTTGAAAGACACATCTGGCTCCAAAGTAAACAAACCAGCCTTGGAAATTATTTTTCTCAATGTGTACAGTTTGACCTGGAAGACATGTAGTCCGCGTGCCATCAAACCAGAGACAGACAGATCTGCTGTACAGAGCTGGAGAGCTTAATGGCTCACAGGATGAGCGGAGAGAGTGACGGGGCAGGACCCTCTGGCAATATTTCCGATACACTAACATGCTTTGACCTGAAAACAACAAAGCTAATGATATTTTAACTGAAAATGTATACAGTAAAGGCTGTCCAATGGAGTCTCCCCAGAGGACGCCGGTCACGAGCAGAATTGACGCATTGTTTGGCATGTGCAATGCTGGGTGAAGCGCAGGGAAGCGGCGAGTCACGAGAGGCATGCATCACGCCAAGTGAAGTGGATAAAGTACACCAATGACCGATCTACTCTACTGTGCAATATCAGGCCTCTTCACCGCCAGCGAGCACACAAGGCAGGAGCACGAACCGCTGCGTTTCTGTGCCTGCGCGGGAGAGTTTCATGCCAATCAAAACGAAATTGGCATGCTCCTTCAGGAAGCCGTTCTCGTGGGAGGATCTGACAGATAAAGACACATGTGCGGCCATCTCGTCGTTCCCGTTTGGTCACCGTCCCGACGTGAAACAGGTAAGAATGTCAATCAGCTCACCTTTCATTGAATCCATCAGCACGTACATGTGGTCGAGCTTAAGTAATGAGGAAAAGGACCCAGAAAAAGAGGGAAAATTACTGGAAAATTACACATTGCATTCTTTGCTGGAGCCCTGGGATGTTTAACAAACGCTGTGGATCTACGTAAGGCCAAAGCAGAGCAGGAACTCTTTGCTTCCAGCATCCCGCGATTGCATCTGACAATATTTATGCACACCAACTGCAAAAAAAAGTCCAAACACCAGACACATGAATATTACCTAAATCTGGGCAGACATTAGGAACTGTTTAAACATCTCCCAAACAGACAGACGACTTTGTTTACACAGAAGAAGATGTTTCTTTTCTTTCTGTTCTCTGTGAGGGGAAGCATGCAGTCACGCATGAGCGGAGAATTATTATTATTTTTTTTTTTAAATTGCATATGCTTCACATGGCACTGGGAGTGGGAGAGGGGCAGGGGGCGGGTAGGTTGGTGGGTGGAGGGGGGGTTTGCGTGTCTGGCCCACCGCCAGTTGACAGCTCAGCTGGATATCGTTGGACAATCTGAACCCCCCCCCCCCCTCCTTGCCCCCCCCCCCCACCTTCCTTCCTCCGCTTCGCAGTGTGTCACTTTGGGATTGTTTCCGCAATAGAAAGTTTATTCAACCTCTCTCTCCCTCTAAAGGCACCGGCCCAGCCATCCGTTCAGCTATTTAATCAGGGGACAGACAGGTTATTTTTCTGACAGGGCCTGGGCTGCTGTGCGATCCCTAATGAACAGCTTGATACAAGAGGAATTTTTTGACCGTTTTTTTAGCCTCAATTAATTCTGCTGTCCAAACAAATGAGGGCCACCACTCCTCGGGCGCAGTGTCTGGACACAGGGGTCACCATTTGTGTACACACAAACACAGCAGAGGTGAAGCCTTTGTGCCTGAGCACTGACATAATGGCAGTACGAGCGCAGCGGCTCGCATGCAGGTTCACATGCAGGTTCCGCCGTTTAATTAACAGCTCGCAAGCTGAAACTAGCAGGAGTAACTAACCAACTAACCCTCGGAGAATGAGCTGTGTGTGTGAGGGGAGTTGGCCAAAAGGAGTCTGTGGCGTATATGCCCTTGATTATTGTGGCATGGCAAAGTTTACACAAGAATCACTGTTGAGCTCTGACCTCCTCAAAAGGCCAGTTCTGCCTGCTTAGCCTGTGAGCACAGCAAAGCCCCGTGTGTCACATGCTTACTGGAATGCCAAGCCTGCCTACCTTTACAGCAGATTACTATGATTGACTCTGATGGCCCTCTCCTACTTCTAATTGCCCCTCTCCATACACCCCTCCCATCCCCACGAGGCAGGAGCAGGCAGAGGACTTGTTCCCCTGACCACCAATTTTATTGACACACAAACACAACAGGCACTGTTTATTACAATGGAACATACCGAGACCCACTGTGTGTGTGTGTGTGTGTGTGTGTGTGTGTGTGTGTGTGTGTGTGTGTGTGTGTGTGTGTTACCTGGTCTCTCCTTGCCCGTTCCTTTGCTCTCAGCCAGTTTCTGTATTAAACTCTCCACTGAAGTGTTTTCGATGTTCCTCACAAATTCATTGTGGAGCTATGAAAACAAAAAGGAGCAAGTCACATTTACTGAGAGTTAAACACAAGAAAACAAACCATTTAGTGTCGGGGTTAGGAACTGACCGGGCCTGGTTATCGTTACCGGTTTTATCTAATTTATTTTAACCCAAGGAAAATCGCTTTTTAAATTATAGCTTGCTCTCTTAACACACCAGAACATGTTTGAGTAAATAAATCAGCCAATCTGCAGCACTATGTGCTCTTAGGTTATTTTTCCGGGGCGGTTTTTCCTTTTATCACGGCGTCGGGAGATGGGAAAGTTGAGGGTGACAGGGTGAGGATGATATGCAGTTTGCTGTTTTCAATTGATGCTCTTTTTGTGTACTCAACATCATTGAAAATAATATGACTTCAGTGTTTCAGAGAGGATTAGCTATTACGGAAAACTTCTCATTGTAACTGATGAAACTAAACATGTTGTGTTCATCCCTTATGGAGGGAAATATAGTTTGATAAGTCAGTACCTGATAAATACATATTTCTAAAAATTAAGAAAAACATGTGACTCAGTAATTATTTACTGCAGCTTCCCCTTTAGTTGGTATTTATAACATTTATTTTTTATTTAGCCTGTGGAGACTCACTGCAGTTTAGCATCACTCTATTCTGTCTGGTTGAATCATCGTTGTTGGCACTGTGTTCTGCCCTTTGGGCTTTATAAGAGGATGGGTAGTGTTTGTTTGCTTGTTTGTTTTGGATGTGCATGTGTGCTTGTGTGTTCAGTGAGGGGGAAGTGAAAGCGATGTATAGGCTTGGAGATGTGGTTGACTGTGCTGCCTCACCAAACCATTTAGATGTGCGTGATACTCCGAGCGCTGAGTGACTCCACAATCAAACGCACACACATGTGTCTGCAGCCCCCGACCCCCCCACCCCAATCCCCAGGCCCCTGTAGCGAGGTGGAGTGCATTAGCCTTCAGTGGCCTGGCAGGAGAGGATGTGGGTTGGGTGGAGGGGGGCAGCAAAGAGGTTTTGGTGGTGAGGAAGAAGGCTCACTGCAGCACACGCAATCTGTCAGGTGCTGCTGCCATGATGGGGGGGGGGGACTAATGTCATCAACCTGCGTGCTCTGCTTACTGCTCTCTCTCACACAGACCTCATACTGTGGGGGCTTTTTTTCACCCACATGCTGTAAACATGCATCTGCCTTCAAGGGATCCTCAGTCACACACAAATGCTTACTTAAAACAACAAACACAGCACGCACACTGACAAACACACCTGCCCTGATGCGAGTCTGAGGCTCTCAGCAGAGGGAACAGCTTTCTGCACTTCTATCAGCTCAAACAGCAACCTATTCTGACTATGTAGGGAATTTTTCTGTCTTTGTGCTCTCGTTCTGACGCTCTCATCCTTCACGGTCACTGAGCTGATGATGGCTGAGCTTTGCCTGAAAACTTCTACAAGCTTCACATTGATACTCCTCGATCTAAATGGCTCTTGTAGTTAAATGGGCCCTTTGCTTTGCGTTGGTTTCCATCACTGAACGTCGTTGCAATCACTTGTCTCTGGAAGTTAACTGCCCCTGGACTGACGGCAGCTCCGTCATTGGACTCAACACAAACTTGTTGTTGCTGGTGTTTTCCTTAATTTCACTTACACAACTGTCAAAGTCACAGCTGCCCCTCGTTGACAGGGCTGTGAATCGGATACCCATGAACTCACCGGCTGTTTCTTTTTACCTGCCAGGTGGGAACATTACTAAAGGGTTTATGATGTCTCACTCCAGATGTGCAAGTCTGTTTGCTGGAGCTCCAAATATCCAGTGGAAGTCACTAATGCCATAAAGAGGACAAACGTCTCATTGATGAGTTTTTGTACTTGGGTACAAATGACAGCTGACAACAAGACAGAGGAGAACGCATAAATGTATAAATGTGTTCTCCTCTGTCTTGTTGTCAGCTGTCATTTTATTGCGCTTTGCGGGAACCCTCCTCCACAACACCATCAGCATCTTGGTCAAACTCATCATCACAGCCATTCTTATCCTTAATTATTACTTTTAATCTGATAATTATCACATTTCACTGCACGTGCTGAAAATAAGTACGAGAGAGGAATGTTACTGAGGAACTACAGAAGAATAAAGAGAAAAGTTAACATTAAAATTGAATGCAAAACATAAGTCGCTATGAAGGCTTCATTTGCTGTGTGTGATAATGAGTGTCTCTCTAACTGAGACGCCTCCCCCAGTATCATCATATGCATAAATATTTAAATATAAAAATATGGCCATGTATGGTGTTGTCTCGTTGCTTTTCAGCGTGAAGGTTCAGGTAGAATCACACCTTCACAGACTAAATCTGATCTGCCAATCGTCTCCCAAGCGGTGCTGTAATTTGGCTCTGCAACAGGCAGCAGCACTGCCCATCCCCTGCTCCTGTCACACTCAACAACCTGCGGTGGCTTGTCCCTCCACATTCTTTCCAGCTTGCAGCTGGAGCTCGCAGGCTGCACCGAGACGCCTTCGTGGTGGAGCTGTGTTGCCCTCTACGGACGATGAGAGAACTACAGCGACAGAGCAGCCACAGTTTAATGGGGGACGAGCAGCAGACTGGTAGTTAGTCTTGACTTATTCTGTGTGGCACTGTTAAGTATGATTGTTGGATAAATAAATGGAGTGAAACTTCTGCCTCAAACTGATTAATACACTTGTGGATGATGTTTGAAAGCCTTCACAATTGGAGTGTATCAGGCTCACTGCCATTCTCGAAAACCTAAACACACAGGCCTGTGCAGCACTTCTAAGTTTCAGACAGTCTTTGGCAAACGTTTGGACTTATGGAGGTGTTTTAGATGGGCTGAGAGGGAGTTTTGATCAGTTTTTAATTGCTTGGCATAAAAGGCTGAATGGACCATTTCCTGCTTCTCAGTTAAATGATTAGTGAGATCAAAGATGACACTAATTGTTATGACACACAGTGAACCCAATGAGCACAGCGTCAGGTCAAGTAGACATCTACTCCACCCACAGGAATGTTAGAGAGTAAGTATGTGCGCAAGTGTCTGTGTGTGTACACTCACCTCTCCTATTTGGACGTGTGTTTCATCGACAGACTGCGAATACGACCGAATGATCTCCTTCATGTGGAGAATGTGGTTTTCCTCGATGTCTTGGAATTTCTGTGAGAGACCGGAGACGGGTCAATTATGACAAATCACCCACCCAATAACGTGAAGTCAAATGAACTGCACGCCAAACACAAATGTATCATGGCATCAGTTTCATTAAGGAGGGAAAAAAAGAAAACAAACAAACAAACAACAACAACAAAACAACCCTGCTGCTTCCTGTGTGTCTGTTTGGGTGGTCTTATTATTCTGCTCGTGAGATTTCACATTTCTGGCTTCAAGCAGCAGTACATCACCCCCAAGTGTGGAAGGAGAGGAGCCTTTTCAACCACAAGCACACACAGATATCTACACTGCAGAGACGTGCACACAAACGAAACTGTACTTCTGTCATTCACCACAATAAGGTCACAGGCACACCCACCCACAGAATCAGACACTCAAACACAAAGAGTACACATATGTAGCCTCGGTGATGTCAGAGAGCGCATGTGTTCGGTGTTTTTAACGCATGTCCACATGTTTGAGATGAGCCATAAGACTGATCCTGGGGAAGTGAAGCTGCAGCGCTGCTTTCTCTTGAGAGAAGGGGGGGGGGGCCTAACTGGAAACATTTCTGGTGGCGGTGCTGCTGTGGTGCGGGAGGATATGGAGGCCAAATTCTGCTGATCTGATTTTAATTTGGAGTTTATCTAATCAGTCCTTCAGATGGATCCAATCAAAGGTTTCCACAATGATTCCGTTGCAGAGGAAAAAACACAATCTGGAGATGATACAGGGCATGAAACATAGAACACACACACACAGACAATACACAATGAAAGCACTGCATGCCATAGAGACTGTCAACAGGCAGAGTTTGTGAGCGCACACGAGGGCACGGAGTTATCACGTTACCTGTGCAGTTTCTGCCATCCTCTGTTCAAACTCTGACTTCGCTGCAGCATATTTCTCCACGTACGACTTGTAGGTCTCTGTGGCTTTTTTGGCTTTCACTCCAGCCTGCAAAGTACAAACAGACAGATAATTGACTGTTTGTATACTGTACACAATGGACCTCTGTTTCTCCAGATCAAGTCACACATCAGCAAAGGAAACCAAGCTCCTCTCAACGTTTGAAAGTGAGAGGGATTTTGGGGGTTAAGGTTTCTGTGAAGACTTGGGAAAGCTGAGGCACTTCATCATGCCTTAGCAGCATCCCATGATTATGTGGGGTGTGTGTGTGTATGTGTGAGTGTGACCTCCCACCTTGTCCACATCTCTCTGGGTGGCCCCCTCCTTGCGGAGGCGCTCTTGCTCCACAGTTTTGGCATTGTAGCTCTCCTTGGACTTCTGCAGAGCCTGCGATGTGGTCTGGATGTTCTGCACAGCCTCCAGGGTGGACGCCACCTCTTCTTTTGTCTAATGACATGCAGTTGTCATGCAAAGTTAGTCAGATAACAGCTGACGAAATAATTAGTGCGAGTATCATTCATTGCTCTGCAGTTTCAACTTAGCACATTTACACAGTCAACGCAACACCTTTGCAGAAAACAAACACACAGAGGTACTTTTGTGTGCCATTAAAACACAAGTTCTCTTTCATGGTTTCACTCTCCAGCATGTGACACTGAGCTGTTGCACGGTACAGCAGGAAGTGATTAAATCCGGTCAACAGCTATAAAAAAAATGGATCCAACTGCATTTCATGGCAACTTGACCAGTGAAAGGACATAAAACAGAAACATAATCAGAAAGACATAATCACTGTGGTCATGTAAATTTTACCTTGTTGTTCATCTTGACGCTGTCAACGCCTAATGTAAACATCCCTGAAATAATCAGGATCCAAGACGTGTGTTTATTTTTCCTTATTTGTTTTGTGTAACTACATTGTTAGACTGCAATTTTAGCCAGGAAACGCAAAGTCTAGAGGGAGAGAGAGTGCAGGGAGGTGACAGAAGCAAACTGTGACAGCTACTTCTCAAGCTGAAAGAACAAACATAACTCTGTTAAGTCTAAAACTTCTATTTTTACTGTCTGTTCTGCAGCTTCATGCATGAGATATGAGCAGATAGCGCGTGTCCACAGGGAGAAGGCGACATGGAGGAATGATGTTGGGGGGGCCAAAAAAAGACCCAAAACAAGGAATTCATTAAAATATTGTTATATTAACTTGTCTGGTCTCATCCATGTCAAGAAAATAGATGACAATTGCATCTATATTTAAGCAGTTACATTTTCTCAGTGGAGACAACCTTATGTTGCCTGTTTGGAAGCAGCACAGCAGATACAAGAAAAGCCAAAATGTGTCTCAGCTGCCAAGAAGCAAACAACTGGCACAAATTCTTGCTAAAAGTTAAACTTGTTTTTTTTTTTTTTTTTTTTTTAAAGCTGTTTTGTTGAGACGGTTCTTGTGGTTAACACTTCAGAAATCCAGCTTCTTTAAAAAAATAAATAAATAAATAAGAAAATCGTACTGGAACAAAAACACAGATATCATGTCAGAAACAGTGTCCAGAAGATGTCAAAGAATAATAAATAAAGTTATCTTCACGCTCCTTCTTTGTACCTTTTTGTGTGCTTTGGCCTGCTCTTCCACATACTTCTGAACCTCTTTTATGAGTTCATGCAGTTTCCTCACAAGCTCCATGTGACAGCTTGCCAGCTTCTCTGTGGAGCTCTTGAACACATCCCACGCTGGAGCAAACGTCCTGCAACAAAAGATGACGGACACCTGAGAGTTAAGGACGCGGCAGGACTGTCTCGACCGTCAAAAAAAAAAAAAAATGTTAAAAGGTGTTCACACTCACCCAAGCTGAGAAAAATTACCCGCTGACTTGGCAAGTTTGGTCATTGACCTGGCGTACACCTCTTCAATGGTGCTCCTGGGACAGAGTAAAAACAAGTGCAGATGCCACTCGTTAAATCAAACTTTGTCAATAATGCCAAAGTAAAAAAACTAAACGAAACGTACTGTATAGTCTGAGAACGTTTTTCTAGAGTCTTTTTAGCGAGGTTATGGTTCAAATATGCAACTGAACAACTGCAGATCTGAGCCAGAAACACCCACTTAGAGCAACATAAATGTTTGACCACATGTACAGCGTGTGGCCAAATAAGTGCGGTTTGGCTTGTTATGCGTTCATAAACCTCTCGCTGAAGAGGCTGACAGGGTATGAAAGCGAGCGTTTGAAACCCTGCTTCTCTCAATTTTCCTTTTTATTCCTTCAACCTGCAGCAAAGTGACAGAAACCCGAAAAAATAAAAACTGCAGCTGTGTTATACTGAAAAGCTGAATTATGCATGTTTCATTTTGCCAGCCTATTTCTGCAGCCACATCACAGCAACAAGGTCAGCCAGGGGGAAACGGGCCAAACACAATCCATCCCACAACTCACATACAACAACAACAACAACAACCACACAAATGATGGCACATGGCAGAGCTGCATTTTGGGATTGGTTTCCACTTCCGCCTCTTTGTGAATTCAGAGCAACAGCTGAATTTTTATACTTTATGTTGTAAATGCATTCAAAGAGCGTGGACATCACGTATCGAACAACATACAACAGACACAGAAGATATGAAATGATAAATTATCGAAATCTGTCCCATCATATAATTCCTAAACTCTCCCCTCTTACAAAGTTCAGCATGAATCAGTACTTTTAGATTAATCCTCCTAATAAACAGATATAACAAGGATGTTTAAACTGGGATTCATGACAAAGTTTCTTGTTGCAACATGCTTTACACGGATTAGTTATCTTCACTGCTGTTTCAATCACATGCATATATATCTGTCTTTGAATACTGTTTTCCTGTAAAAGGCTCTGAATGTAGGAGTCTGTGTTGTTGTCTTTTAGAAACATAACTGAGATCATCTTTAACGTCTACACACTGAGTCAATCAAAACTTTGACCGCAGACGGGGTAAATCTAATCCCAAATCCATGTTACACACCAAGCATGTTTTTGGTATAAACACTGTTCACATCATATCACTATTCTGCCACAATGAAATGGACAAGAAGAAAGAAATGGTGTGGCTGCTTATAAAAACTGAAACAAATCATGGATGGTGCTGAAACCAATCCAGGGAGATCTTGGAAAACAAAAGATATTCTGCAATAAATATTGGAAAAAAAGATTCTCACATGTGTTTGTGAAGTTAAACTGGCTGTGACACATCTATTGGTATAAAGAGGTGAAGTATGATTGTGATTTTCTTCTGGAAATGGTTTGGGGTCATAAACACTTAGAATGAAACTGCACCTGAGGACATGAAGATGTTTTTTGTAGCTGCAACGTCACTGTTAGAGATTTAACGGATGTGTTTCTGTTCTTATAGAGACTTATCCTTAAAATGCTTTTAGGGGACATTGACCTTTAAAGTATAAACTGTATCCTGAGAAACCATCTGCACAGTTTTCCCCAGCAGAGGGAGCCGTCGTGCAGCTTTTCAAATGTGAACAACCATGAAATGGGACTGTGGGTCAGATCCTCAGAGTGGGAAGGGTCATACCCCGATGCAATAAAAGCAACAAATTAATCTCTCCCTGAACTTCAGTCTCTTGGTCAGCGTTGTATTGATTCATGTGTAAAATATAAACCAACACAATCTTTCAGGCTGCGAGGAAAGTTAATGTTTAAGCAGAGTGAAAAAGTGAGTGATGATTTACAACAAAACGAATCGGAACAGTTTACATAGATCATCTGCACATTAGCCTCATTTCATAAAACTCACACTGTTCTTTAATGTAACCATCCACCGTTCTCAGGACTAATGACGTCCTGATCCAGGACATCAAGTCCTTCACAGCCCGCAGACTGAACAGCAGTGGCAGACCGTCTGGGGGGGCGGGGGGACTCAGAGAGGAAAGCTATCATTACGGCATTGTTGAGCTGCAGACACTGAAGGTGTGTAACTTCATTCCAGGTTACAGGATGTGCAGAGGTTTAAGCTCCTTTGGCAAGAAAGTCATGTTTGGACAACAAGCCCACTGAGCCATCCAGAGTCACCAACTTTATATGATTAACTCAATCAGAGGATACTACACGTTTTCATGTAGTAGCATGAAGTGAAATTCCAGTTGAATGCAAAGGGAACCACGAGACAGGAAGAACGAGGCACATTACCAAAAGATTAGTTGGCAACGCGTTTGTATGTACTTGATTAACTTGTTCTCAGCTATGTCAGAAGAGCCACCCCTTAAGAACGAAACACTGGCTCTTACCTTTCTCTGATGAAGTCTGTCAGCTCCTTGGAGGAAATTTGACCGTGCTTCATGTTATGGTAGAGCACATCGAAGCCATTATTTTTTTCCCCCTGTGTTTGAGAGACATAAAAGAGGAGAGACACGTCAGACAGGAGAAGAGGAGAAAAAAAAAAATCCAGCACTCCAAGAAAACACCTCCGTTATCGATCGTTTGTTACCATTAGGACTTTTTCTACGAGCAGCGTTCTCGTTGTCTGTGCGGCCTCCAGCTGCATCTGCAGCAGCCGCTGGTCCACCATGCACATCCTGGCCATGTTTTAGCCTGCTGGCGCTTCAGCTATATGCCGAGTACATCTGAGGCGCCAGCATATAATGTGTCTGTGTTACAGTAACCATGCCACCGACTGACAGTGTCCTGTTGCAGTGGTGCTTTAAAAATGCAAACAAACCTCTGAATAATTAATATCAAAAAGAATTTCAAGGTTTGAAAAAATTATCAGTAATCATAAATATGCTTTATTCATTCTACTGATGATTATTTTTTCTCTGCTTTTTTTTTTTTTTTTTTAAACACCTGAGCTGTCAACAGTGAAAATAACAATAGTAATGCCCGAAGTGACAGATCTGGATCCTGCGGAGGGACTCATTTATCGAGCCCCGTCCTGTATTAGAGCTACATCGGTGAATCAGCTTTATGGAGCTTATGGGTTTGTTGTAGATTTATACTGATACTGCTTTCAGTGTATTTGCTGACTAAAATATAAGACGAAACTGCAGCATGGACTCGATTTCATTTCCTTTTGAAACAGTCGGTTTCTCCGCCAGGAAGTGCTGACATGGATTTTTTTTTTTTTTAACTCTGACATTTATGTTCCCTCGTGTGGCCAGATGTAAATAGTGTATGTGGTGTATATGTAACACAAGTTTACATTTATGAACTTTAACGTTTGATGAGATTTCCACTTCAAATTTAGCCTGGACACATAATCAGGAAGCTTCAAATTTTCAAAATAAGAGCTCCACTGGTTCTGTAAAATGAAATACAGATCAATTACAAAAGTTGTTCCTTCCAGCCTTTAAACTTCTACTCTGGAACTTTATCCTCCACACAGCTTAATCTCAGTCTCGCTGTCCCTTCTGAGAAGACAACGAAGAAGATTAACTTTACTTCCTCATCGCTCTCCGTTGAGCTGGTGCTTCGGTGAGGGAGGAAACGTACAAATCGTGCCTTGCAGCTTATCTATTGTAGAAGGCATATTATCTAAAAGAATAACAGACCAAAAGAGTAAAACAACAGCCAGTGAATTCACATCTTGATTAACGTAGCTTGGGCTAAATCGCCTATTTTGCTCAGAGGCCTGACACACAACCTTTACCCAAGAGACGATGCCAAATATTTTCAGTAAACCAATAGGCTGAAGTTGATATGACAGCGTCTGTGTGAGATAATCCTCATTCTCATTCTTGCATGAGTCTGTGCACCAGCATTATTTCCCCTCAACACGAGACTCTTTTCCGTTGATTTCCTGATTCCTGGAGCAACCTGCTGTCAGCAGTTTGGTGCAACTGGGCTGTGACATCAGCTCTGTTTCAGCCTTGTTTTTCCACATGGACAAACATTAAAAGGTCAAAATGAAGCTCGCTCCGAGAGCACTGAATTAGGAAATCAAACAGAGATAAAAAGACAAGAGTCCCTCTCTGGGCGGCAGCTCACTGAACACTGAGATAGTTTAATCACCATTAAAACAAATGACCTTTTGATTGTTGCCCTGCATGACAGAGGCAGGAAAGTGACACACACACACACACACACACACACACACACAACATCCCAGTTCAATTTCACTTGAACTATAAGGAACACAAAGCGAGGGGAACATTGGCCAATCAATCCACAAAACAGGGAAGTGACAAAAGTCAGTGAAAACACAGCAACAGGAAGAAAAGTCTATTCTGTACAACGGCTGCGCTCAGGAGGAATGTGTTATCGATGAATACAAAAATAAAAATATAAAAAACAAACACGGGAAACAGCTCAGGGTGTTTTTTTTTTTCTTTTTCTCCCAACCAGGTTACAATGCAGGAATTGATTTTGGGCAATTCAATTCTTCGATATTCCTGTTGGGTTTGTGTGTTTGATGTGTGACAGGAGATGTGTTAGCAGTTTATCTACATCCTCATCTGGAGGCTCACTGATCAAAGGCCGGACACTGAGCGTTTAATAATCCAACCACACATTGTGCAATTCAGACGTGCTCATTATTCTTGGATTTTGATGGTGAGGTTTTTGCCCCACCCTGAAGGGAGGAGACCGTCCCGAGAGGTTAACACACGTGTCAATCATGGGCAGTTTGAGCAACGGCACAGTTTGCAGCTGAGGCGGCTTCCCACAGCCAGCTGGAGATCATGAAGAGAGTCCATGCCAACATGATCACTCGGAGAAACGGGGCTCGCTGGCTGTGTTGCACAGCACACAGGGGACATTGCGTCTCTGTGTGTTTAAAGCTGAAAAAGAGAAAGTTACAGCCCAGCAACCAGACGTCTGAGGTCATGGCTGCACGTGCACCAAAGCTCATACTGCGAAAAGTGGTCTCACTATGTAGCAGTTAGTTAGCTGGTGACCTCAGGCGGAAAAAAAAAAAACGCCAGATAGCTCACATATTCTATAAAATACAGCAAACATCAGGTCGGGGAACGAGAGAGGTGATTTAGGTTGAAACCGGCCTGTTTTGGGTTTTTCTTTCCAGGAAAACTGACACAACCTTGTACACTGACTGACTGAGACCTGCTGAGGGGACAAGGAACTCTGAACTGAAGTTCTACAACAGCTTAACATGAGCGAAAAAAGCTTTGACTATTGATTCTGCCACCTGTTTCCTGAAAGTGATTTAACCATCCGATTTCCCTCCAGCATGCTGTTCTGCTCCAACAACTGACGAGCTCATAACCGATTAAACATTAGGAAAACTACTCAACTCTAAAATCCAACAGAAACACAAACAGCATCACACAGAATCTTAAACTGAGCGACGGCGTTCTCACCAAAAGAAAAGTAAATCAACAACTATTTGGATTATAATTAAATGCTTCTGCCTTTTTTCTTTTTTTTTTTTTACATTCTGCAATAACATGACGGCGGCATGACTCAAGAAAATAACCACCAGATTAACTGACACTAAAAACTGTCAGTTACAGCAGAGGAAACTCTATCTAGTATCCTATCAGCACACGTATGATATATATATATATATATATATATATATATATATATATATATAGCACATGGCTTTCTCACCAGGCCTCTGTCTCCTGTGTCAAAAAGAAGAGTATGAGACGCAGGCCGTGGTGTCATTAAACAGCTCTGTTCAGTACATACGGTTATAAAGCCATGACAGTGTCTTTACACAAAACGACAGTAACAACAGCACCGATGTAGTTACACCGCGAAATCAACACAAAAGAAGGACAGAAAAAGCCACGCTGCTAACACCCTTTAATCTGAAATACCAGCTTAAAAAGACAGATAAAGAAAAGCCCAGAGCTGCAGCTTATCGTGTAACATCTGCAGGGCAGAGGAAGACAGGAATTCATCATCTCTCCGTCAAACTACGATACCAGCTTTAATTTCCTGTGTGTGGGGAAGCAAGCGTTTATTGCCTAACAGCCAATAATTGAACCCATGACATGGAGAGTCCTTCTTAACTAAGTGTTACACCGCTGCTCCCGCTTATTTCAGGACACTCATCTGCTGCCTGTTTATTAGGAACGCCTCTCAAAAACTGTTGCAGTCTAATACAACAATTCACCATCAAGTCCACAGTGAACAGTGTCTTTAATTCAAGTTATGAACCACTTAAAAGATGTAGATTATGTTTCTGTTATTGAGCCTACAAAGGGGTCTGACTGAACTGAGCAAAGGCGTCACGATAGTCTATGATTCATGAAATGAAATATTAATATTGTGTTAACAATACACACAATTATATGATGATGGCAGATGCAGAAATGCGGTATCAAATTTGCAGGAGCTACTATAAAATATAAACAACAAAATAAAAAGTCTCACAACGTTGTCACATATTTTTAGCCCCATGTGTGTTATTGTTGTATGTATAGTTAATCTGCGGCCATTTCACTATACTTATATTTTTGTTAAAAAAAAAAAAAAAAAGGGACAAAGCACACAATAAGTTATTAATAATATAGCATTTTAATTTTTTTTATTTCTTTTAGATCTCACACTAAATATTATAGTGGTTTTCAGGTAGTTGTCCATTGTTGTGTGTCCACAGGCGTGTTAAGTTGTAGCTAGTAAAGGCCTCCATTTCTGAGACTTCAGTATTGATTAATGACCTACAGCAAATGTTTGAGCTCTGTGTTTAGTTTCCAGGCTGTTCAAACCTGCAGCCGTGCAGTGAGTTGGGACACGGGTACCCAGAGGGAGCTCTCAGTATAACGATATCATTAAGAATTCTTCTTGTCACAGAAAACACATGACGAAAAATCTGTGACAGTTTTCCTTCATTTCACTTCATACTGCATTAAAGCTCGCTGGTATTTGGGTTGCAAAGGGGGACAACTTCCAAAACAAACCAGCTATTATTAAATTATAAGAAACACTAACACCGACAGCTGACTGTGTGGAGACTTTTTAAGTGTTCACTCTACAGATTCATCACATGAAGGTGCAAAATGTGTCACAGGTTGGCTCAGAAAGTTGGAAGTTTTGGACCGGTAATGGTAATTTCCACTAGCAACTGAGTAAACCAGGAAAAACGTGAAGAAGGATTAGGAGTGACCCAGCCAACATGACTCATGAGCTTCTGGACAAATGTTCAGGTGCGAGCAACGTGGAGATGAATGAGGGAACACCTCCTCTCTCTCTCCAGACTGAAAGCGCCAGAACCTGCAAGCTCCTGACGGGCAGACTGATGACATCAGAGCGTCTGCCCTGGGTCATGTGACCAGTGACAGTCTGGGAGAGGTGCACAGAGCTGTCGCAACTCATCTGCCCTGCAGCAAAACAGTATGGAGTGTATGTGGGAAGCACACACACACACACAAGCTGGGCTTTGGTTGTGCCATAAACATAAATGCACAAGGGCTTGACCACTTCTTCCCCAGAACAGGTTAGTGGAATACAGCTCATGACTCATTTGACCACATCGAACATCAGTGTGCATGTAGGATTTCTCAATGGGAGGCGTGGGGGTGGGGGTGGCAAATGACAGCAAACCAACATGATGAAGGATTTCTGTTTAAAGCAAAAGCAAAAGTCAATGTTGACTAAGATCTCTGCACCCTCTGGGAACACTGTAGAGACTTCAAGCAGTTCTCATGGCTCAAGCTCAACAAGACCTTCCTCTGAGGCAATATGGCGGCTGCTTTGTTTGTGTGTTTGAGGCTCAGCTGATGAAAGGGGGCCAGCCGAAAGGAAGCATGTCATGTCAGAATACTGACCGTTTCCTCTTCTGACCTCAGCCTTTGCTGTGTTAACGCAACACTTCACACGTCTGAGCATAAGCTGTGCGAGAAAGTAGCAGAGCACAGACACCAGGGAGAAGGCGGCTGACTGGGGGCTGTTGGCGCTATCAACACTGTTTGCTTATCACACTGCCATCTTATTTTCCCATGACAGGCTACAGGCTAACAGACTCCACATTAGACATAAGCCCATCATGGATACAGGCTTGGAACTGGAGCATTAGCTTCTGGTTCCACTACCTGCAGCCACACTAATCAGTATTTCAGGACTAGAGGGCAGAGAGACACACAGTTCACTTTTACAATAAAAGCTTTCATCCTCAGACCACAGGGAATGATACTACTCAAGCTCATTGAACAAGCAAAAAGAGAAAAATGGGAAATGAGACCTACAAGTAAATATTGTGAGTGGAAACGCTGCACCAAGTGACCAATGAAGTGCCAAAACACAAGACAGAAAAACAACACGGCTGTACCATGTTTGGCTCCTAATTTCAAAAGAACTTGTTTATTCAGCTGAGGGGGGAGAAATTGTCTGCACCACAGAGTCAAGCCAAGATTACATAAAAGGAAATGAAACGCCTGAAATATGTTTGCAAGAGTAAAAGAGGACATGAGGAAGTTACAGGTGTGTACACCTGAAGGCTGTGGAAAACAAAACAAAAAAAAACAACAAGAAACTTAAGCCAAGCGTGTCTGTCTCTGCTTGTGGTGATGATTTGTAGTCAAGTCAAAGGGAAATGGATGCGTCTCCTGATGCCAAGTGTGTCGTGCGTGTGTGTGTGCCTTGCATGTTAAACACACAGCTGATCTTTGCCATCACTGGATTCTCTTGTTGCCCCACTGCAGGGCACAAAGGGCAGATTGAAGAATCAGGAGCGTCTTGGATCTCCTCTTTTCCATTTAGCTAATGATGAAGTCTCCTTTGGACATAAAAAGGCTATTGAGGTTGACAGCATTGTACTTTCACGTCATGCAGTTTTCAGTCAGCTTAGTCAGCAGCTTGAGCTAAAAAGTAGAGCTGCATTTAAAATTAAAATACAGACACTATGTTGATGACATTTCTCACAGAGGACATGCACTACTCATCGTGATAAATAATCTAAGTACTATATTTCCAAAAGCTGTTTCTACAGCCGATCAGAGAAAAATGACTTGTGTAATGCAAAATATCTCATTCAGCTATCCGACTGATCCAGTGCCATTAGTGAGAAAGTGAAAAATAAGACCTCATCAAAGACACAACAGCATGCACACATGTTCAGATATGACTCAGTGTAACTAAAAATACACAACATGGACTACATTTTCCCCAGAGCAGTACATGACCGAAGTTAGAGCTGCTGATAACAGCGTGTTTTGGGCCAAATGAGAGACAGACTGCTAATGAAATTAAACTTTTACACTCAAGCTGCGAAAACACAGCCACGTCAAATAATGACCAGCAGAGTAATGACCTGAGTTTAGCAAATAAAAACAAACTGCAAGCATGGTGATACTGCAACAGCACGGAAATATAAATTATTAAAATATTAAAACATCAAATAAATAAAAAAGGTGAATCGGTGTTTTTTTTTTTTTTTTAAGCTAAACATCTGGCCTCTCACTGAAACTTAAGTTACGGAAGAAAATGACGCGTAACGGCTGTGATTGACAGGCGAAGGCGACCAATGGGATTCATGGAACTGACCATCAACATTCCAAGCGAACCAGCGGCGGCCAATCAGTGGGAGCGGTGAGGCGAAAGGGGGGCGGGCTTCCCTGAGTTTTTTTTTTTTTTTCAAGTTAGATGGACTCACAGAGGCCCAAATCCCAGAATGGCTAAAATAATATATATTTAAATATATAAATATATAAATCACACAAAGCAACATGAACCATGAGCCGGGGAACGCTGACCGGTCAGGCCCCCGGCGCTTGGAGGGCGGTTAGCCCAACAACCGGGCCACCGACCCCCCTTCCCGTCCCTTCCCGTCCGCCCAGCAGCGGGAACAGCGCTTCGTCCGGGGCTGACACGGACATGGTCGGGAGGGAACACCGTCAGGGAATAATAGGGAACCATCGCCGGCGGAAAGAAGGAAAAACACGACCTACCCAGAAACTCTCCAGGAAGAACGGCGCTATCATCTTGTCTCGCTGCTCGGGAAGATCTCTTTTACCGCAACTTTGGGAGCGTCAATCATCCGCCGTCCTTCTGTGGCCCCCCTCCCCCCGAAAAACAACAACAACAACAACAACAACACAAACCTCCTCTCTGTTCTGTCTGCCTTTCTCTTTCTTTCTTTCCTTCCTTCTCCCTCCCCACCTTTAAACTCCACCTCCAGTCGGCAGCACCGTGCCGGCCGTTGCCCCCCTCCACCCCCACTCCTCCTCCTCCTTCTTCCCGCAGACAGGCAGCGGGATCCGGGCGGAACAGCGCTGCTAATGGCGGCCGGAGGGAGTGGATGTGCTGCCTTCAGGTGCTGCGCGTAAACTCCAACACCGATGGATGGGGGGGGGGGGCAATTTAATGAGAAATTAATTAACTAATTAGAATAATAATAATAATAATAAAAAAGGTTTGCATGTACATTTTAGATGATAGGAATATAATTCGTTGCCCTCTGGAATATATATGCCAAATGTGTGTGTATATTAAATATTATGGGATATATGCCCCTTTTGTTCTGAAAATAAATTCAATAAAAATGTAAATATTTTATGGATCTGTCTTCAGAGATAAGTTCTTCATAAGATCAACTCAGATGGATGTGTTGATTCCATTATTGTGTTAGAAATTAAGTGCAAATTGTCATTATTCTACATTTTTATTTTATTTTTTTGTAACTTGGAATAAGCACTTGATCATAATCAGACAATGAGCCCGAAGGCGCAGCACTAAAAATCAGAAGAAATAGTGATCTGACAAACTGCTGCAGAGTCCTGAGCCAGCCTGATAAAAGATAAGACCACTCCTCCAACGAGTTTCATTGTATGGTAATAATCGAAAACAAAACAAACCCACAATAATGTAAACAATTTATTGGAACAATGTACAGATTCAAGCAATGGTAACCAGTCACACTCACTATATCATTTTACAAATATTACAAAATTACTACAGTACAATATAGATTCTTTGCATGATCCAAAATATTTGGTGGCCCCAAAAGTATTACTTTTTTTTAAATTCAGCAGCTTATTTAAAAAAAAATGAAAAGAAAAATAACTCAAACCATGTCTATCAAAATGATGCTTTTGCTTTTAATAGCAAAAAAGATGAAGGCAGATAGTCTAATCAAGTTTGAAGGCTAAATGAGAATACAGGAGTTCTTTGACTAGACATTCCTTAATATTGGTGGGTGCTTTATAAAATACAAATTTTCAATAAAGCTTCATAGAAAGTCAAACCTACATTTGCAAACATCATGTTTATAACATGTTCATAAGTTGCCAACCTATTACTTAGCTTTTAAATTAGGCGTTTTGTTCCTTTAGGTACAGTATACTGTATATCTATTGCAAAACACCAACAAAACCTCAACGTATTTGCTCTCAAGGCATTGCGTACATGTTACACTAGTATGTGTATTCACTGTAGCCTGATAACAATCACTTTTGACAAAAAGGTACATAAAGTATGTGCAAGTTACCGTTTCCAAATTAACCCCTTCTCCCTGTGTAGTAATTTTAATCACATTTTGACAGCTGTGTTATAACTAATGTCAATTAACACCCATGGTTACCCATCTTTACTAATCTTCAGATGATGGAGAGGTGGATAAAGGCGTACACGTTGGGGAAACCACAGGAACAAATAACACTGAACACAGACAACCTGAGGTTAACACACAGAAAACACATATTCAAGTAGTGAAACACAACTACAATGTATAGCAGCAGTAGAGTCAGAAATACAGCACAGCAATGGTGGGGGGATTGTTTTGTGTGTTTTACAGACCTGCACTCTTTCAATGGAAGAATAACAGGACTGTGTACACACACCAAGCCGTAATCACTCTGTTTTTTTTTTAATGCATGCCAAACAGCTGGAATGTGACAGACAAAACAACAAACAAAGAAACAAATAAACAAAAAAATCACTTTTAAACACAAAATGTTGTGGCACGTACAAGTATTTGCTTCTGTATTCCATGATGCATTTTGTCCTACATTAACCACTGTCATTAATGTTAAATCTAAGACACCAATGTTTAAGTTTTATGAAACACTAAACTACTTTGACAGCCTGATAACCAAATTGCATGAAGAGACTTATTGCATTAGGCAAATACATTTTTTAGCAGCTATATTTTGCATTTTTTTTATTCATCTGCGTTGACATTAATGTTATATTGTGGAGGGGTTTGGCTACATCTTCAATTTTTCCAAGCACTTGTAATTTTAAAATCTAAGTGCATGTCATGTGCACTGCTCAAGATTAAAATACTGCAGGTATTACTCTGGCCAGCAGAGGGAAAAATGACTGGCTGGGCGTAAAAAACAAACAAAATAAAAACCTAAACAATAACAACAACAATAATAATACTAATAACAATAAATATCCTCTCAGCTCTCCCAACCCATCATGGAATACATTCAGCCTATGTGTAACTTAAACACTTACACATTTCATAAAATTTAACATTGCAAAAAACGAACATAACAAAACAGAGACAATAACATTGTAGCTTCACAGTATTTAAAAACTATACATCCAGCTATGGGGTAATAAAAGGATTTATTATAAGTCCTAACTGTCCCAGTGTCGCAATAGCTAAGTGGTTACTATGTACTATTTTTTTTTAAACCTTTTGTAATTGAAGCTCCCCTCCCTTCCGTAAACTCCTTCCCACTATATGTTGGGGTGTGAGGGGCCACCAACATGCAAGAGATGAAAGCATCCAAGTAACCCACAAAACACAACCATCCAAAACATTATAACATAGTCATCCTCAAGATCATGCTCTTAGCACAAGAAGCTAAAACAACCAGTAAGAAAAGTTCAGTACACTGAAAAAAACATATTTAACATTGATTTGAAGGACTGCGCGGTCCTGACAGCCAAAGTCACTAAAAATCAAAAAGACAGGATTTGTGTCATCGTGGGGTCTCAAAAGTTCAAGAAAATGGAGACGATGGGCAACCCACAGAAAGCGAACCAGCATCCTTCTGCTTTTTTCTTTCACGAGGCCTCAGACAACGTGAAGGATCGTTGTCACATCTAAAGCTTTGCTATGCCTGCTGATGGATGTCTGTGTCACATTCATACCACAAGACCAGACTGAGAGATTCACTCCAACGGTACATCACAGCCAAGATTTCCTAAATTTGGCGTGTAAACCCAGTCATGCTACATTACAGCTGATTGCTGTGACTCTGCAGTAGAGTAAACAAACAAACAAAAGAAAAGTACTGTAAATAGATAAAATCACAAGGTCAAATAAGAACCTTATTACAGGGAAATGACAGGTGTCAAACGCAACACACATCACTAATATTCTACAGCTTTTCACAATGATACAAGCATGCTACCTATTCCCAGAAAAGCTGCTCTTAAAAAGAAAATCTTGTGCTCTCAAGTGACGTAATTAACAGCATTTGCCCTGTTAAAGAATGGGAACACTGAAATTATCTGATGACTATATAGGTGATGACTTATTCCTCATTATACCCAGCATTATTAATTGATCTTCTCCAGAGATGGGTCCCATACGAGGCAGTCTTATCACAAGATGCTATTCCTTAGCTGTAAGCTATTGGTGCAATTAAAGAAAATATCTGATGATGAACCTTAAACTTTGCTGCTTTAACAGAGAACAGTCTTCAGTTTCACTGGCAGGATTCTGTGTCATCAAACCACCACAGGCCGTGACACCAGGCAGACGTGATTATAAATTTGAGTCTGCTCCAAGCTGAAAACTCATCATCGAACTAAAATAAAGAGAAAATGCTTTACAGTTTTGCACAGCTTTCTCAATTGTTTTGTTTACATTTCTTTTCAGTAGTTTGGCTGACAGAAAGAAAAAAAAAAGTTTCAAGGGGAAAATAGGAAAATGTGATAAATTTCATTGATTCCAGTTGAGATGTGATTAGATGAATTTTCCTCCCATGATAAGGTTGTACTGCCGGTCCCTTTCCCCCTTTGCCTTGTGCAACAGGGGCTCTGAGCACTGCAGCCACTACCACCCTCCCACCCCGTCCACCAGGCCAGGGAGGGGTCCGCACCCCTTCCCTCCCCGCAGCAGGCAGACCCTTCCCCCCAGTAAAGGGTAACGTGTTCCCTGGGTAAAAGAGGTTCCCCGTTTAGTCTCCCATAGTGAAGGACCTGTGCACACAAAGAGAGGGATCATTAAAATGCAGCAGGATCCAATATGGAAAAACAGCACGTATTCCATGAGATCTTCTGCAGCAGTAAACCGACCCCAATGATGAGGCACGCTGCTGTGTAAACGGTTACACCCCGTAAAAGGTTGCCAGCCGTTCCTTCAGTGGCATGGGAAACTGATCTGAGAATCGCCTCCAGTTCTCCTCTCCCACCTGGTTCTTAAACCCGTGAAGGATCTGAAATTGAACACCGACAGAAGTTCATACCACATTATAACGGAGCACTGCATTTCAAAATAGATCCTGTGCATGATGGGGTTATTGCAAGTGTCAAGTGTAGATGCTGCTGATCCTCCACTGGGGGGCAGATAAGAGCACAAGTGGGTGGAGGAGTAAAGGCATGAGGGGAGCTCTTCGACACTGGAGGCCAAAATAACTGAAATTCACAATTTTACTATCATTAAAAGAGAGAGAGAAAGAATTGAATACCAATGTCCCATCCCAACCTGAATAGTTTACCTTGTAGAACATGTCTCTGAGGTCATCCTTTGGATTCATCCAGGAGGCCACTGCATCACAGAAGAATATAAAGTCCTGTTCCAGAGAAGAGAGATGAGGCAACGTTTCAACATCCAGAGGCAGCCGCCACATCGTGAGCATCATGTCAGCGCTGGGTCTCACCTGCACTACCCCTCCTGGATTCACACTGATCATTGTGCAAATTCCTCTGAACGCAGAGTCTTTCTCCTCATTGTCTCTTATATTTCGTAGAGAAGTGCACCTGACAACAGAGACATCCCAATTAAACTTTTAGCAACGGGAAAAAATCTGCTAAGAGCTGCCACTATGAATGACTAAAGCCTTATATGAATCAATAAGCTAACAGAGTGGTTAGAAATAAATATACCACATTTCCACCTTTATAAAAATGTAATGTCAATGTGTTACAATGATCCATACTTGTACTCCTTATCAGTAAATAGATATTAAACTCTATGTGAGGAGAAAATAGTCTATCATTACCTCAGATAAAAACAAGAACAACAAATTAAGCATGCACACAAAACAGATTAAAATAAAAACAAATCAGATAATTATCATAACTATTTTCTTTTTTTTTTACTTTTAAACACAACTACTCTGAGCTCTTATAACTTGACTTTTATCTGAGCAGTGTGTTCAGGAAACCTCATTTTATAGCACCTTGTTGATAACATTACTTTATTTTTGACTAGAGAAGGTTTGGGGTCACTTTGGGACAGGCACATGCAGCTGGGTGAATACTGAACGAGAAAGGGATCGAGGAGTGCTCTTTTGCAGCAAAGACTGCATCCTTTCTCTGTTGCTGAACCAGCAGGCATGTGACAAATCTGATCCCATGCATCTTTTAGGTTGTTAGCAACAGTTAACAATGACAAAAAAAACAACTAGAAATTAAACAAATCAATGTATAATACATGAAGGTGCTACTGAGGCAAAAACAAATCACAAGTAGGACCTAAAAGAGGACAGGGTTAGTCACATGGTTGGCAATGATTACAAACTGAAAATAAATTAAAATAAAAAACAACTGAAAAGATTTCTTTTGAGAAGGAAAGTGAGAAGGAAGAAGAGGAGGTGAGCTACAGGGGAGAGAAAGGGAGCAACAGGAGACAGCTGAGGAGATCAGAAGAAAGCAGAGAGAAGATGAATTAAATAAAAGATTGAATAATACACACCAGGGTCTTATAAACTGCTGTAGCATGGGTGCCACCTCTTGAGGACAAACGTAACCAAGACGACCAATTGTTATTGCTAAGGTAACGCAATCACGGTTACACACCACCAAACGCCAACCAAGACATGAGCAATGAGGAGGGGAGGAGAAAAATAAAGAAAAAACAAACAACTCAGAGACATAAATCAACAGAATCTGTGTATGATAATAAACAGAAGATTTCACTAGTGTTGATTATTACTTCCCCATCAGTCGTGGGGAGGAATGTAAAATATGACACTCTTAAAAAAAACATACAACACGTTTAAGGGAGAACACATTGACAACTCTGACAGGACATTCATAGAAAAAAGGCAAACAATGGCATCTGCTTTTCAGAAGAAAAAAATAAAAAAATAAATAAAAAAAATCATATCAGCTGCTCGAATTCATCACGAGACTGATTTAAAATTCATTAGCTTGGTTTTAAAAATGTAGGTCTCAGTTTGAAGACGCAGGTTAGCTAAGGTGCAGCATGAGAGTGCGACTGGTCTGAACAAGTTCACTTTTGGGGTTTTTTCAGAGATTTCTCCCTTAAACTCACAAATGTTAATTTACCATAAAAAACAGAAATGTCTTTTTGTTCTTTTGAAAAGAAATGACAGATTACTCCAAGCCAACTACATGGAGGGAGACTAGTATCCAGCACAGCAGGTTCTTATGAGGCAGAGAGGAGGGAGGACCTAAGTTTAAAAGACACAAAACTATGCAACATTCTCATTAACAAACAGGCATTTATGAACAGTCCAATGACACATGCAGAAAGCAGATGGTATGCTCATTAGAGTAAAGTTCAGTGCAGGATCAGCTGATCAGAGGCCAAATGAAAAGTGCTGAAACGCACTCTGAAAATCTACTGCCATTCCCAGATTTAACTGTGGCTTTACATGGCTGGCTTATTTATTTAAAAAAATATAAATCACATTTTACTAATTAAAACAAGTAAACTAGCAAAAAGATCCAATTTGGTTCAATAATGTGCTGTGTTTTTAAAAATTTCCTTGATTGAAAACATGCAACAACTGGTGAACTCATGAACAGATCACTAAGAGGCTGGCATCACACAGTTGTTTGGATTATTGTGTATCCTGCATCAAACATTGGCCATTCTTAACAACATTTAACATCTATTGGCAGATATGCATCCACATTTAAAGAACAGTAAATAAAAGCAACAAATAAACTGACAGCAAACAAACAGGAACACGTCTATAGAGTCCCTAGTTTTTAAACTTTTATTTTGGCAGGTTACACTAAACACTTGCATGTGTCCTTTTGACATTTATGTTTCCAAATCAACAGGTAGAAACAAGAGCAGAGTGTAACCTTTTATTTTGAAGAATGCTGTAGACTAGATGCCCTACATTTAGTCAGTTTAAGTGTTTCTCTTAATCATCCGTGAGCAGTGTTCAGTAGATGTGTCTGACTTGTGGTAACAGTTAACTATGTGAGGCTTGAACTCACCTACCACTCACTGCCTGCACTTAACATGTTGGCACGTACTCTACCTGACCTGATGGTTCAGTCAGTCACATTAGTTCACGCCAGACTGAGCACTTACATGGTTCGCTTGGGTCAAGAATTTAACACGTCTTTTCCTGGGATTACATTTCTTTCAGCTCAGTTTGTGAGCCAGCCTGCCAATCGGTGGAGGTGTTTTTAACATCTTCAGTGAGACCAGCGAAACCTGTAAGGTTCATGGCTTGGGAAGGGTTTTTGGACAGGGCTTCAGGGCAGGACAGGCACCCTACTGAGCGTATGGTGAGTGTGTGGTGAATCCTGGCTGAATGAATCAGAGTGTGTGGGCACCTCCCTGTGTGTGTGCAGGGCGACCTGGCTGGCTGGCTCAGCACTGCCACCGAGTGGTACCTGTGTTCTCCAGCAGAGTCTTTGGGGTGTTGGGCCTGTTAATGATCTCCACCAGCTGGTGCAGCACCATGGCAATATACGGCTGCATTTCAGGCCCTGCGGATGCAAGGAAAGAAGAAATCTGTTGCTGCTCACAAAATAACGGATTGATTAAATCACGTATTAGGAAAATTACATAGAAGTGAAGCACTTACCCATCTGTATAGATATCTCGCCAATTGCCCATGTTGCATTGTTGCACACTGATATTAACTCTGGGTTTAAATTAGTACCCAGTATGGGCATAAAATCAGCTGGAAGAAGGAAAGTAAATCACTTTAGCAGCAGACTAATGACTTGTTCCAAAACACTATTTCATAGTGTACAGAACATACCAATGCACGGTTTGACATGCTGAAAACAAGCCTTGGTCAGATCTCCCAGCAGAGCAAACGAACTCTGACGCACTTCTGGCATTTTGTCCTAAACAATAACAAAAGGTGGGAAATGCAAGTCACGTTTTCAAATTCACTTTACCAGGTAGGCGATTTGATACACCTGGCAGTGTTAAAGCTCTGTTGCCGTCAGTGGTCAGCTCTTAGCTCTCAGCACGCTGCCAGTGGTCTCACTTTGTGTACAAATGAACGGGTACATGTTTTCAATCAATTTTAATGGATGGGTTTATGGTCAAATATGTTTCTGTGCTTGTTTGTGAGTGAGAGAGAGGAAGTTTGGGCATGGAGGCGTTGAGGGAATCTGCGCGCAGCTCTACGGTGAAGTAAGGTCTAAGTAAGATCCATGTGAAACAAAAAAATATTGGATGTTTTCATGGCTCATTCACTGGTGATTTTTCCAAGTGGGTCTGTTGTCAATGTGTTTATGTGTGAGAGAGTGCCAGAGAGTCTAAATGCACTGGAATGAAATAATATTTCATTTATATAGACAGATAGATAGATAGTGTGGCAGGTCATCACCAATAAATCTGTTTATGGGGAAATACTGACTAACAGCTCTTCACCTGCATACACTGGTACATAAGGGTGAGGATGTTGCTCCGAGCAACCAGCTGCTCGATGGTGCCTCCCAAACCTTCAGCCAGTCCACTGAGCAGATCCAAAGCTACGATCATGAAGTCTTTGTCAGGGGCCTCATACTGGTCAGGCTGGGACTGATGAAGCTAGAAGAGTGAAGGACAACACAAAACATGGTGAGACATTGATTGCACAGTCACCAACAGCTTGACAATCAAAGTGTTATGAAGTAAAGTCTGTTCTCAATCCTGAAATGACTTATTTCCTTCAGATAATGTTGTTTACTTGAGCACCTGCAAGCGAGCAACTGATTTTTCAGCACTTGGGGGCAGTGCACCAAGCTGCACACATTAACCTCCTATTACTTAATCAAGCTGATAACCTGAAAATGTTAGCGAACAATTTCCATCAGACACAGAGCAACATTAGCACTTGTTTGTAGCCATGCTTGTAACATCCTGGTGGCGCGTGACTCCTTTTACATAACAGTTATTTGATCTATCGTTAGAGTAAGAATAAAATGTAAATTCAGAGTGTGTGCACACATCGGAGGGTCCTACACTCTCACCATGGCTTGAGCGAGGGTCTTCTGGACCAGGTTGACACAGCGTTGGTACACAGGCTCACAGTAGGGCAGGAAGCCGCTCTGCAGGGCAGTGGCTACTGATGACAGACACTGAGGAAAGTCGGGGTGGGGATGCAGTCAGTGACCTGGTGTTTTATCATCAAAACCGTCAGCAAGCTGCAGATTTTAGACACTCACTTCTAGTAAAGGGAAGAGATCTTTGTCTTCATCTTTCAGCTGGTTCCATTTCTGGATTAGTGGAGGCATTAACATCTGGATGTACTCCTGAGAAGTAACACCAAGACAGTGGCAAATAAAACTTTGAGAGTTCTTTACACAGGAGGGAGACACACCTACTACAATATGAGCTGGAACTTCCTTCCTTCTGGTTAATGCAGTATATACAAGAAGACACTGGGAGGTTGTCACTTGTCTTTTCTTTTGTAGGATCATGTTTAAATAAAACTGTATACTGCAACATCCTATTGTATGTTGAATGTACATGTTTTTCATGTGTCTTTGGTTATTTGGATTGTATGTTTTCTATTTTCTATTTATTTATTTTTTTAAAACAGACTTTCTGGGAGAAAATAAATGAAAGATATTAATGTATTTGACTAAACATTCACACAAATAAATCAGGAAAGCATGAAGGATTTCCTGCTTGTTTACCTTCTGGGCAATGAACAACTGAAAGTACACTCACCATTTCTAATTTGAGTTCTAATAAGAATAGAAGTCAGAAGAGTCTGTGCTAAATTTACATATCTTTAGAAAAGTGAAGGGAAACTGAGTCCTTCTTTATGTTCTGCATACCGGCTTATTCAGGTGGTGACCGACTGAGTCTGCCAGCGTTCCTATCGCATCATAAAGAATTAGCAGATTTTTGTGCTGGTATTTGCTGAAAGCAAACACCAGTGTATCCAGGATGAACGCCAGGTAGGGAACCAGCTCTGTGCAAGCCTCCTCCTCCAAAGTGGCAAAGGCACTGGTAGGAGGGAATAAAGAGGGGAGAGGAAACAAAACATTTTGTTGTCGTAGGAAAAACTGTGAATGCTCCAAATGTCCAAATGTAGCTCATGGTTCCTGATGGGCTGTGAAAGACATGGCCGTACCTGCAGGCAGCCTCCTGCACACGCTTGTTGCTATCCAGAATACGTTTGAGCAGCTCCGTCATCAGGGGTTTCAGGTAAATATCTGGGGGCTGGCTCACCACCCAGTGGGCGTAGCGGCTCAGAGTCCAGCAGGTGATCGAACGCACCAGTGCCTTCTTGTCAGACAAACACTGGATGAGGTGGGGAATGAGCTCAGGCAGGTATGGGATCATGCCCTGCATACAGCCTGGAGACAGGGACAAAAACCGCAGTGTTAACGATATCAAGGCAGTTACCCCATACTCTGACCTTCAATCCCTATTTTTTGCCCACACTTTTTTCTCTTCATACCTTCAGCTATCGCCCCAAGCACGAGGATGCCAGACTCTTTAACGACCCACTCTGGATGGAAAAGTAGCTCTTTGAGCAGGGGCAGAATGTGCAGCAGCAGATCGTCCCTGAACACGTTGGCCAGCACATCCAACGCTGCTGCTGAGCACTTACCTAATGTGGAGAGAACACCACCAGACATTCATACAAACACATACAAACAAGTGTGCGGATAAACATACAGACATCACATGGACAAGTACACAGAAACACAAGAGAAGTCATCAGTACACTTATTTCTGACTCTAAGTACACAGAAAGGGAAACAGTGAGAGGTGACAGTTTGCCAATAAGGAAACAAAAACTATATGCTCTGGGGTGCACAATCACTGAACTCACGCAGGTTCCAATCAGAAATAGTATCATCATCATCATCCAGTTCATCATCCTCATCCTCCTCTTCCTCAATCCCATCACCCTCATGCTGCTGGGCTACTGTGCGTGATCGGTGGAAGCGCGGCCTGATGTCTTGTTCACTGTCAGGGATGGCCTCATCTTCTTCAATGTCACCCTGATGATAAATTTACCGGATGAGTGAGCTGTATATTCAAACTACATCCTGTTAGCAATTACATCAACGTCTGTGGTAAAATGCATAAAACCCACAACAGAGTCAGTCACAGAGACCAATTCATAGTCATGATTCACACGGGCTTCTTGACTGTAGGCACAAATATCAGGCTGCAAAAACAGACCTTGAGCAGGATGATGTCAATCTCAGAGTACTTCATCCCGTTGACAAGCACTGGAGTGAGCCTGGAGCGGAAACCGGAGGAAAAATTATGAGAACAAAGGGCAAGGAGAGGTCGAAGCCCACAACAGATCACTCACACTTGATTCTGGCTGTGGGCACAGTTTAATGTGACAGTTTGGTGACAGATGTTACAGTCGAGGTCAACAGCCGGGGTTCTTAATCAGCCGACCCGCGGTGAGAAAGAAAAGTATCCACAAACTGCAAGGTCCTGAGAAACTAACAGCCAAGGCTGCTATGAATCAACATCTCTCAATATTAGCACTAGAGTGTGAGTCTCTACACAGTGTGTGTGTGTGTGTGTGTGTGTGTGTGTGTGTACTCTTACTGGGAGAGGTGCCCACACAGCACTTCCTTACACACCGGCTGCTCCGCCAGAGTAAGCCAGAACTCACAGGCCTCCAAGGCAACATTTTCATCTTGGTCTTGAGTCCTCTGCAACATGTACTGAGATGAAATAAATAGAATTGTGACATTAAAATACAATGGGTGTTGCTTTTGTGAGATGTGAGAGAAGGATTAATCCACCATTATTCATTTTTAAATCAGTGGTGTCTCCCCCACACTATAACAGTCCACCAAGAGAGGAGAATTTTCCCTCCCCAGCCTAACTCACCTCTATGATGTTGTGCATGTGTGGCAGGAGACGGTCCAAACGAACTTCCAGCAGCATGACCAGAGCTCTGCACACGTTCTTCCTCACTTCTGGCTCATCATCTGTTGCCAATGCAAAGAGATTCTACAAGAGGACAGAAAGACACCAGGGGTCAAATAGTATCTACCATTCCCTCTGCTACTAGTGACACTAGTCTATTGTGTTCAATCCGGTGAGCAAAAAAAAAAAAAAAACGCAACTTGTTTGTTTGTTAATGTCCGCTGTACTTTCCCATATTACATTTCTGTTCAATTAGTGCAGAGATCTTCACTCTTTCAGTTCTCTTCTAAGCTTGCTATTTTAATGATAGAGAGTCTTTACATTTTGCAATGAAAAACCACCAAGAAGCTAATTTGTTAGAGGTTTAACAGAGGTACATGTAACAAACAAATATAATCTATTAGCTTCCTGCTTGTGATATTTTTTGCTCTTTTATAAGGACATTGACTCTCTTGACTTATCTCTTCCAGTGATAAGTCAAACAAGGCTTTTATTCTCTGTTGTCAATAAAATCATTCTAATGATACTGCAGTAAAACTGAGTCCTTTTATGAGGGAGAATTAACAGAAATTAACAGGGAATCAAAAGCAGTGATGCTGTTATGAGGCGTAGAACAGACACCCAGTGGCTCCATAGAACAACACTGAGAGGTAAACTGCAGACAAACGGTCACTGCAGTGGCTATTATTTAGTGAAGCAGGAGGAGGAGCAGATTTTCAATATGTCAAACTGCACGGAGATGACAAGGCATAACCATCAGACTTGCCTCGATGAAAGGGTCGATGTGCAGCATGAGAGCCTGAGTCCTGCTGATAATGAACTGATTGACGCAGGCAATGGCATGAGACCTGAAACACAATAACCACCACTTAGGAGTCACATCCGTGTGTTTTCCCTCACATGTGCATGCTATGAATGCAGCTTCTGTTTTGCTTCTTTGCCCCATCGCCACTGATTTAACCCCCAAAGTCTTTTGCACAGTCATGCAGCAACATCACACAGACAGACAGAGACACAGACTTTCACTGTTAAAGTTAATGTTGCGAATACCTTCAACTGCAATGTTCCATACATTTTTCTGGCCCTTATCTTTTAATAAATAAGAAGGAATAAATCTACACTGCAGAAGGCATGAGGAGTCGTATTATAATTAATCCAAATAAGGGCTTAAGGAGAATCCTTTTACCTAATTTTAGGACTGCTGTGTTTGAAAAACTGTAAGAACTTGGGGATCATGATGTTAAGAGGACGGTCCAACATGTCACTGTCCAGGATCTCAGCAGAGTCTTCACAAATCTTCTGCAGGGCTCCGAATGCCCCCTGAGGGTCAAAGAAAGACAGGAAACAAAAATTATTATCACAGCTAGACTGTGTAGAGAAATTCCAGAGTGGGATTTCACAGTTATGACCACTACCGCTACAGCTACATTTGATTTAAACTCATTAACAGCGGCAGTAATAATAATGATAATTTGTTAGGGTTAAAAAAATGTATTTGATTCACCTTTTTTATTGGGCTGTTCTTTTTTAATATATATTTAAATTTATTTATTTATTAATTTCTCATTCTTACAGTCTGCTCATCCACTTCTGCTCTAATAACCTTCAAACACACTTTCCCTACTACTACCTGCTTGACAGATGGTTAGTATGCATGCTCACGATATGCTGCAGACACCAGTGTGTCTCACAAAAAAAAGAATGCAGTAGGAAGAGCAGATACAAGAAACAGCACAGCAACTGACGCTGTCTGAAACATGTTTCCATGGAAACTGTTCCCATGTCGGCATTGCTCTTCAGATGACAGATACAGAATGGCCTCAGAAAAATGTGCAGGGAGGAGAGCGATGAAATAAGACGAAGAAGACTGAGGCAGCTGAGACTGAGGCAAGGTCACAACAGATGAAGACAAAGTGCAATTGAGGTGATTAAAGCCAATTTCCTGCTGAAATACAACATTTCCTCAGTGGCAGCTTGCAGGGGAGCAGCCAGCTTCAAATTAACAGGTGATTTCCTTTCACGTCTGTGATTACATGATCTGCTATTAAAGCACATCAATTTCACTTATAGATGCAATAAAGCAGAGTGGTATCAAATCTAAAATACCAATGAACACAAATCAAGCCTGATTAAGACAACTAAACAAGTTTTGTTGATTTTTAAATCCAATTATAATCCATTAGTCCAGCTTTATACCTTCCATATACAAGAACAAATGTAGTAGTTCAAACCCGACAGAAATCTGTAATAGCCTCTAATAGAATTATTAGGTTCACTCTATAAATGTAAAAAATGTATAAATTGAAATTATTACTCCCCACAATCATTTAACTGAAGAAAAATTAACACCACTGTATCCTCATATCCCTAATTACCTTGGTCAAATTCACAAATTAATCATGATGCAGATTTGGGCTGATCGGATTTGCTGTTCTTTTGTCACTCAAACCATGAGGAAACATGCGGGGTAGAACACAGGACCAGTCCTGCTGACGTCAAAGTGTAATATAGGTGTTTGTGTGAGTGCGTTTCAACAGAGGAAAGCAAAGAACCGGGAGTGGCCTTCAGACATTCCAGTGACGCTGAAGCATTTGAAGTATAATCTCCCTTTCCAGTCCGGCTAAGGACGCTCATTACACTGGAGAATGTCAGTCATGCAGATGTCAGCGAGCCGAGAAAGAGACACTTATGCATTTAGTCAACTAAACCTCTTCAGACTCCAGCCCTGAGAGCTTGACTTTACATTATAGGCAACATGAGCTACAGCATTTTCATCCATGATCATTTTCCATTAAAGCAGCATCAAAACTAACCCTGACAACACCATTGTTACCAATTTCCAACTCCCATTAATCAAAACAGTAAAAGTACTCTCGGGGCAGGACTATATAAAGCCACCCACCAACACTGCACTTGGCATCCAACACACCTGCTCATGTCTTTTTATAGAGCATGCAGAGATAGTGGTGACACAGGGTTCTTCCTACAACTGCTGATCTTTGACCACAATCAAGACAGGCAGCACACCAGTCAGCCACAACATCCAAACCAGCAAGCTTGCTTTTCCAGCCAACATGATGGAGGAATGAGTTCGCTGCACCCTCTTACTTTACAAGGAGGGTAATTCAGGATCAGGAGGATCATTTTGCATGGATATAGAAATCCATAACACAGAGGACATTCAGACTGATCAAAAGGCCCAGGGCCAATGTGTTGTAACATGTTTCTCATTGCTGAGATTACAAAATACATGCAACTCCAAAACTGAACGCTGGCAGCTGCGGAAAATCTTCCCAAAATAGATATCCCAAGTTCTGGTGTCAGTTATGATGAGAGTATGAAGGCTTCTCTGTGGCAATACACAACACCCTCAAAAATGAGTTTGACATGCTGCAGGTACTTGCAGTGTGTGGGTCTGCTGCTGTTTTCTTCCTGCTTGGTTTCACAAATCCACAGGAGAAGAAATATATTTAAACCAAAACAAAAAAGACTAGCCTTTTATTTCTCACTTTCTGTACCAGATTAAATCCATTGTTAAGCATCACATTTGCCATTAATTTCTCTGGGAAAATTTGCCACATCTGTTTAAGAAGGCTTGTCACCAAACCAATGACTGAAAGTACAATGGTGGGGAAAAATCTTTTTCTGTCTCAACCCATTGATGCTAAAAACTAAATTCTGGCAAGCCAAACTTCCAGTTTCAGACTGAAAATCTAAAAATATTTAAGATATTTCAATCTTGTTTGCACGTTTAACCACAAAATAGAAAGACCTTTTCACCATTCAGCAACAACTTGACCATATTCAATATAGGAGGTTAAGAAGCTTTCCAGCCTCAAAGCTGCTTGAGTCTTATGTGGAGTTGCTACATTACTGTCCAGTGTGAAGCCCTGCACACACATACAATTCAGGATCCTCTACAGTAAATAGCTGACCTAAATCTCAGCTTCTGAGTTTTCAAAAAAAAAAAAAAAAAAGGGGGTGGGGGGGTGGGGGGTGTGTTATGGTGTTACAGCTTCGGGAAGCTGTCACACCACCAAGTTAAAATTTCAGATAATCATATTGTCTCTACGTGGTGAGGATACATTTCAAATGCCCTTCAACAAGACATTTGTACATGTTCTCCACTCTAAGTTAGCCTCCTTCCCTTTGGTGATCTGGTGGCATATTAACGGCCAGGAGGTTTATGGGAGTATGAGTACGGGTGCGGCGCCATTACACGGATCAACTGATCCAACATCCTCTGCCAGCCACTCGATTGTAACATTAGTGGCTGACGCATTTCAATGTAGCAACTGTGGGCGAGCTGATATCATCAAAACCTAATGACATTAAGCTTTTCTACTGGATGCTTTCAAGCACTGATATTATACTGTTAAGCAATCAGGGGAGATGAATATAATTATCAAAACACAAAGGCCAGGCCCAGGAGTTCAGAGGGGGAAAAAAAACTAGACAATTTACATTGTAAAAGTAGAACAACACTGTTCCTTTTGCACATTAACAAAAGCTTCTCTGGTTACGTCATGCCAAAAAAATGGGGTCATATGGTTATTCTGGTAAAAAAGGATGAAAAGAGAATAAATAATTCCGTGCTGAATAATCTGTAGCTGTGGCCGGAGCTCTAGCTGTGAGACTGCTGTTGGTTCATCTGGCCAGCAGGATGCTATCCAGATGCTGCTTTACTGCCGACCCAGCTCTATACACTCACCACAACAAACAAACAAATTAACAGGCATGCAGTGCTGCTTGCCTTCACAGGTTTTCTTATAATTTTCCATAGTATTTAAGAAAAGGAAACTCCAGACTGTTGGAGATGTAATAGGTTGGGAGCTTAGGGAACTTAGTTCAGGCCCAAGGAGCTGGCAGCTTCTGAATGGAATGGACATTAGACAGGTTTACTGTGCACTGACATTTTCATGCATTATATCTTTACTTCAATCAGACAAAAAGTCCTTCTGTTTGATTGTGTTTGTGTTTAGTTTAAATATTTGTTGCTCATTTTCATATTGTGGAGCTATGAAAAATAACCTTAGTAATAAGAGAAATTGCTGCCATTTATGGTTTTGTCGTAACCAATGAGTTTCCTTGCTTGCCAATTTAACTGTGTAGAAAGAAATCGCAATATGAACACCAAAGCAGCAATTAATCTGATCCCGCAATCAATCACAAGATTCCCATTCCCATCACTGAGTCCGTCCTCACCTCGCATGTGTTGTAGTCCTCAGAGTCCAGCAACAGGCAGAGTTTAGGTAGAAGCTCCGGCCAGTTTTGTAGCTCTCCTTTGGAGGCGATCGTGGTGATGAGGATACCTGTCATTGGGAAGATTTGCTCTTGGTTAAACTGTTACATAAGCACAAAGAATACCCTGACAGTGATGTGTCACGCAACCTTAAACAGATCTAAAAATTCAAAACAAGAATCAAATTTACAATTTTTCTGTTATCATTGCCAGGGAAGCTAAATGCTTTTGTTGTATTGTTGTTACGTTGTTTTGAAATTATGAACTGCTACACATTTTATTGGCATCCTCAGTTTCCTTGAACCTCATCTGCTACAAATACTGATAGTTTATTTTATGTACAAGGATTTAGCTATTGGTTCAATGTCTGCAAATAAGTAAATCTTAATTTAAATGTTAGACTGATGTATATCCCATCCAAAGACTTCACATTCAGCGAACCCACAGGATGCAACTTACCCACAGTGGCCCGGATTAGAGGAGAAGCATCTCCAATGTTTTGGAGGCACTCACTCTTGATGAAATCAGACACACCATTAGGAAAGTTCTGATAGTGAGCTTTCACATTGTTCTTTAGTATAAGGCCACTCAGGGACCGCGTTGGTTCATCTTTGAGGGTGAAGAATAAAAATGAAAGAACTGTCAAAAAAAGCATCTTAGTTGAACACAAATACTCCAGTGGACTGAGAGTCATTAACCTTTTTACCGTCACATTCCTTATCATTCAACTCAGCACAGTTCACAAAAGCAGCACAATATAGACTAGAACCTGAAAAAAATTCTCTGAAATGTGCAAAGTACTAAAGTAATCTTTGGAACAGGTGAACGCAACTTGTCTATGTATACTTCATTATAAATTGATGGCTATACATTTGTTTTTCGTCCTTCTGTTTGTGAACATTTACAGCTTGTTGGAGCTGAATTATAAGGAACAGACCAAAAACATCACAAAATGTCTTAACACCGCTTAACATTTGGGTCATCTACTGTGCAAACAGTCAAGCCAAGAGTTGAGTGGTGCCAGGAATTAGGTTTAAAATTAGAGTGACCCATATTCTGAGTGCCGCATCATCTGTAGCAAGGATGCCATTAGGTCAGCCGAGTCATGGTTTAGACAAATCTGTCACTGAGCTTTTGTATAAAAAAAAAAAAAAAAATGGCATGTCTGATGTTCACAAAACAGAGTACCATCAGATGATTCTGAAACACGGTGCAGATACAACATTAAGACAGGGAGAGAGCTTACCTTCTGATTTCAACTTTGTCAAGACAAATATTAAATAGTTGTTGAAGTCTGGAAACTGGTTGAGCTGCTCGAGTCTCTGATGAAAGTGGTTGAGGAGGACAAGGTGCTAACTGTTCAGACAGCATGTTAAAAGGGTTGTGAGAGCATTACCACTGCAATCTGTAACATGATAATCATGACAAAAACTGATTTTTCTCCCTCAGCTGAAGAAACGTAGAAAGAGCAGGTGTTTATGTAGCCAAGTGTTGTTGGAATTTAAACAGGATAAAGGCATGTGTGACAGATGAGGATGTTTATAGGGGGTCATAAATATGTCATTCGACATGACCAATTAATGAATCTCCCCAGCCAGATGGAATATTTAAGGCTAGAACAATGGCTGGTCTGGGATAATGGTACAGAGCATATGAAGTGTTACATAAGCAAATCATTTAGGATCAGCATGCAACCACATAAAAAACATAAGGCTAGCAGCACGGCGCAGTAGGTAATAATTGTTCCCTAATGCAAAAGTATGTGGTGACGTGTAAAACTCTGCAGCACATTTGCCTCTGACAAAAGCTACATGAGAGATTTATAATGCAATTTGCATGTTAGACAGCCATAACTACTGAACACCACATTTCCAAGGCAGCTTTTATCCCCATGTTTGGCAGACCCACTGCTGTTTACCTCACGTCTCCATCTAATGCATGCCTTTTTGCCAAGTAATCTGGTTTGGGAGCCATCAAAGTCGTTTGTAAAACATGTTTGAATATTTTAATGCAGAGCAAATCCTGACAGCCCTCCATAATGTCAGATATAGCCAAAGCGATGGTTTCACAAAGGAGAAGACAGTTTTGTCATTTCACATTATTATTTTATTCTGATTTCTGTTTTGTTAACAGTTGCAGGTCCTGATCTCTTTGTCTGGGTTTTTTTTTTAAAGGCCCCTCATTGGAGAACTGTAAATCCGTGATAATGATGCATTTATTATAGGATCATACACAGAAACTTAAAAGCACAGGTGGCATTTCTGGTTTAAGGTGGTTAATTTCAAATGCAATCAATCGCTAATATACTTTAGTGGGTTAATCCTAATGGCATTATTTCTCAGATCCGTAAAATCGTGGATGATGGGTGAGCTGCTGTTTTTACATTTTCTGCTCCACAGTAGTTCTTGTTGAGGACATTACAGAGCAGGCCGGATCGAACCTGCCACACGACGAGTCCTTACCTCTCATTAACGCAGGTTAAGCCGACATCTCACAACACGGCCTGCCAGTTTTGTGTTATTTTTGTTGTTGTTGTTTCTTTTTTTTTTTTTTACACATGAATCAATTAATTATTATTATTTTGGTTATTTTACCAGTTGAACACCTGCGTACCTTTGGCGCTGTAACGGTCACCACCCGGCTAACTCCGAGCTAAGGCTAGCCTGTTGAGTCTATCGGCGTTTAGCTGGAGGAGGCAGTGTGGAGGGGGGCCGACGGGGCAGAAAGGATACTTGCTGAACGGATCTCTGCGTCGACGTGTCCGGCGACTGAGACTCCTTGAGCAGCTGTAAAATCTGTTGAAGTCCCTGCTCGTCTGGCTTCCAGTCGCACTCCATCTTGCTGCGCTGCTGCGGCGGATAAAGGAATAACATTTCAGCTAACGGCCGCGGAAAAAAAAAAAAAAAAAAAACACGACGTCAACGTTCAATTCGCTTTGACGCAGGAGCTGCGTTCAGGTGAATTCGTTTTTTTTCCCCCTTAAACATCGTTATGTACACAACACACATATTTAGATATATATATATATATATATATATATATATTTACCTCTTACGCGATAGCTGCTGTTTGGGCTGCTGACAGTCTGTCTGGATTTTCAGACATGGGCCTGTTACTGGAGGAACATCCGTTTTCGCAACAAGCTGGAAACACACAGCGGTGCGTCGCATATAAAGCCGCCGCCTCGTCGGCTGACAACACACGGCGGAGAGGGGTCCTAGTGCTGGACCGGCCAAATCCACCCCCTCCCTCCCTGCCTCATCCAGACATCACCCCCGAGCTAAGTCTCGCAAACATCCCTTAGACTGGACGACGTTATTTTAGATCGTTTTTCTGCCTGGGGGGAGGGGGGGAGGAAAGACTTGGTGACCCCCCCCTTACACACTTTTTTCCGATAGCATGTGAACGCATCTGATAGCGTCGTGACGTCACTGTTGTGTAGCTAATTTGAGCAGCTTGAGCGACATCTAGGGGAATTTATTACTGCTGAAAAACTGAACAAAAACACACAAAAACACACTGCTACGGACAGAATGACATTACCTCATCAGAGCTAGTTTATGTTATTGATCTGGGAAATTATTCCGTCTCAGGATGCTAGGGCAAACCAAACGCAACACGGAGTTTTAATGTTTTGATTTATCTGTTTAATTTTAATTTGTATGATTTCGCCTCAAACTGTGCCAAAAGCGGGTTTTTTATTTGCGTTGCCTCAATGTTGTAATCAGTTTTGCACAAAGTTTCTTGATCTATCCGACGGATTTGCAAACTTTTTGTCAAAAATTAATATCGTAGTTTTATTCGGTAGAATTAAAGTCCTCTGCTGGCCATCCGTTTCCGCTCTGCTTTTATTCTGAGAGTCCAGACCGGGAAGTGGTCAGTTGTCTTGTTTTTGTTTTTTTCCCCTGCAGATTTATTTCAAATGATTCTGCCAAAATACAGAGAGGACTTAGAGGAGGTTTTTCTCAAGCTCAATATTTCTTCCTGGAAGCTCATCTGCCTCCAACAGTAAGATCAAGCAACCTGCATAAAATCAGAGACCCTGCACAGTAAAAATAAAGTTCTCACTTCACACTTAATGATTTACAATCACCCTGTACACCATCTCTCCCCCATGTGTTGTTACCCGCCTGAGGAAATTATAATCTTGCTGATGAACACTTCCTCTGAGTTGCAGGATTAAAGAAAGAAAGCTCCCTGGGTGTAAACACAGATATCACACTGACTGATTGGTATGTGATACTTACTGGTGATAGGGCATCCAACTCTTGGGATTGTGTTTCAATTAGATGGAAAGGTGCTTGAAAGCCTAAAATAAACTTTTTTAGGCTCATTATATCATAATGTCTGATATAAATAATTAACAATGCAGTGAACTCTTGGTGCCTTTCCTTTTTTGTTATTATTAGTAATTGCATATATATATATGTGAAAGTGGGCCCTCTAGTGGGCCTTTATGGTCTATGTTAATGCCACCAACTGCTGTTCTGGGAAATGATGCTCAGCAATAAGGACAAAACAACAATTTCTGAATAATATTTTTGATTTCTCTGGAAGTATATGTGTACTTCTGCTTAGTTTTTACTAAAACATGTTACTTAACTTGAATATTTAAGATTCACAGAATGAGTTGCTTGCCTTGGCTGTTCTCAAAGCAAGCAAAGCTTTTTTAAATATCACTTTTTGTAGACACCAGTCACAAAATCAAATAAACAATAAAAATGTTGTCGTGATGCAAATAGAAATACACGTGTATCTTATACCAAAACATAACCTTGATTAAAAAAAAAATGTTTTAAAAATAATGGCTGTTTCTGCTTTGTTTGTTTTTTTGCACTCTATTTTTATATTGTATGTCTATTGTGTCAATATTCTGCATTCTTTTGGTCTCCATAGAATGTTGTAAGGCTGATTAAGAAATTCCCAATCAATCAATCAATCAATCAATCAATCAATCAGTGGGTCAGTCAGTCAGTCAAAGTGTGCAGGCTTCCTTGTGTTATGAAGATGTGTGTCCTTTTATTGTGTTAATAGTCCTCACCGGTTTTACCTGCGGATCACCTTTACGTGGCCGCAGCTCCGTCCTGATTGGTCCGCCCACACACGTTGTGGGCGGGGTTTATTTCTGTGTTTGAGAGGCGCGACAGCGCCGCGTTCAAAGTCAGGAGCGGTGCGACTTCCTGCAGCCACAGTCAGTGTTTTAGGACACATCTTTCACTTTCAGTGCAGTCGGGACTTTGTTTTTGTTTGTTTTTACCCATCAGGGTCAAACCGGTGGACGGATCCTCCTTTTTACGGGCTTCGCTCCTCAACAACAACAACAACAACAACGCGGAGGAGAAAATGAAGCCACAGGTGTGCTGACAGGTTACTTAATTAATTCATGGCCGCCTTTCTGCCCTCACGGAGTTGCCCTGGTTCGGAAACCAACGCGTTTAGTTGACACCATGGAGCCGGACCAGCTGTCGGAGACTCGGTCGTCTTCGGGGTCCCGAACCTTGTCGGAGGGAGAAGAGATAACGGCCCCGCTTCTCATCACAGTGTCCGGAGATGGAGGCGATGCTCCCGGCCCGGACCGCCGGAGTACCACCGGGGACATGGAACCACCAGGGGAGGAGGAGGATGATGATGAAGAGGAGGAAGAAGAGGAGGAAAAGGTAAATAGACTTCAGTTCCCAGATATCAAATGTTCCTGTTCTTTAAAAAAAAGAAAAAGTGAACTTGTTAATTATAAGTGTTTGCTCTCCTGTTTATCAGACAGTGTAATGTGTGTAATGTTTGAAAGGCCACATCTTTTGTATATCTGCCAAAAGGTCGTTTTATTGCCCAACTCTGGACTTTCCTGTATTATTAATTCTTTGGAGACATGTGTAGCAGAACAGATATCTTATCAGCTGGTCATATTCATCAAGATTTATTTTTTTTTTTCTAAAAGCCGTTTCCCATTCCAAGAAGAAATGAAAATTTCTTCTTCAGTCTTGCTCAATTTGTACAAAATGAACTAATGAAATGGTGACACACACTCAGATTAATGCAGCATAAGACAACACTTCTGCAATTTAGCTTCCATGTATGAGGTTTCTGGTGTTGAATTGAACACAACAGCATCACAAACTGCATCATGCATCCTGACCATAATGTTCAATAACTTGGAGGAGTGTACGTTTATATTGATGTCTCTTTGTATTAGTTGATTGTCTTTTACAAAAAGAACATTGTGGTTTTGGAATGAGCTGGAGAAACAGCTCAAAGCTTTAAAATATTGCAACAGATGAAATATTTTTATTAGTCCCAAGGGTTTTGCAAATGGCTTTGTTGTAATTTTAAGTGTTTCTAAATGATTTTTTTGGGTGTTGCTCCATGTCTCCATGTCTGTGTTGTAATGGTCATCCATGAGAGGCTCAGACTGCAGTCAGACTGGGACCAGTTTAACTGCAGTCCTTTTCAGAGGAGGGTCCAGTTATTCTGGTGTTAATTCAGGAAACAGATGTGGAAAATGAGGAAGACAGAACTCATGTCTCAGCCTTTTGACTTCTTATAGCTCTACATGGATGTTTCTGCATGCTGGTCTGCTGGGCTTAGCTGTGAACAATACACCCTGATGTGCACAAGGGAGTGTTTGAAATTTCAAGCCTTTGCCAAGTCCATAAACTTTTCCATCATGCACCTTGACTTTAGGCCTTGGGTGCGGTTGGCTGCCATCCCTTGAGATGTCCAATTTCAGCCTAGGGAAAATAGAGACAGTTGTGCAGTGTTCCTCATCCATTACTTCACACTTTTAAACTCACAGTTGCACCTAAGAAGTGCAGCTAATTGTTCTCTTTCCCATGACTGGAGCTGCAGTCATCAAACTGAATATTTGCCTTGGCGAACACAGACCTGCAGACCAGGTCTTAACTCAACTGTATTTCCTCCGTGTGAGGTGTCATGTTTGCTAATAGTGCTGCCTGTTTCATTTGGCTTGGCAACAGTTTAATAATCCGTTAGCTGAAAATTGAAGTAAAGTTTTGTCTTCTCGATGCACTTGTACTCTATTTGTTATGTTATTTTGGAACTCAGACGTGTGTTATTTTCAGCGCTTAATATGATACGTGTCCAGCCGGCAGTTTTACTAAAATTAAAACTAAATTTATTAGACTTTAAAAACATGCCCGTCCCCCCCTTTTGAGGTAGCAGGGCATGCATCGGATGAACCTTGTGGCCTTGCCCCCCCCGTCCTCTTTGAAATGTCAGTTTGAGGTTCATTTAAAACCAACCCCTCGTACGCAGGCTGCAGAGGAGATGTAATTTGAACCGTTACACTGAACTTTATAGACACCAACTCCACAAAGCAGGTCGGATGAGCTGTCAACGGAGAGACGGCATCCAGGGCTATTACAGTGGGGTTAATCAGGGAGCTCTGACCTTTGACTTATGTTTTTCTGGTGTGGAGTTAAATGGAAAGTCTTAACTCGGATGATGTCATACTCGCAGGCTCAGTTACCTCTCTGTCTCCAGACTTAGCCCTGTGCAGTGTTTCAAGGACTGCACTGCTTTCTATGGAGAGTAATATCATTAATCTATCAATGAACTGTCATTTTAAATTCCCCCCCCCTTTGATTTCTATCTTCTGAAAAAGTCTCTGTCATTGCGTCTTTATCCTTCTCAAACACTAAAAATCCGTCCAGTGTTGTTAGCAGCGACGATTATCTCACAAAACAAGATAACTGAAATGGATTAAAATGTTTAGCATAGAGTCCAGATTTATTTTGGCACAAACTCACCAGGTGTGATCCGTCACTGTCAGTAATGAAGCCACATTCCAAGTTTGAGGTCAGGAGCGTCTATCAGTTGAGTCTAAATATAACCAACCAAAAATAAAGATAATAAAATAATATTTTTCAGTGTTGTAAATGATGTTTCTTGGTGTGTTTCTGTGGGCTGCCATTCAAAAACAATTTGGTTTCCTATCAGTGTGTTCAAAGGATTTGTCCGAGCAACATGGAAGAAATTATTTATGTTAAAAGAATATCCAAGTCTGAATTTTTGAGAAGAATGAACCTGCAGATATTGACACAATGGCTTCCAAGATTAAATATTTACTTTGTGTGAACTAAAGGAATTGTGTAACATCTTAAAAAGTCCTTTTCTGCTTGAAGGACATTTCTGAGCTTTAACTGCATGTATACATTGGACTATTGGAAATAATTGTAGATTTAAGATAATACTATTATTTAACACACAGTGAGTCTGATAAACTGCTTCATGTATCACCAAGCTACATGTCAGTGTGTTAATCATTACCTGTAATCGGTCTGTACTTCTGCTTTTAGATCCCCTCATGATGATTAATCTTTTCTTCTGCGTCTCATAATGCGATAGAGAACAAAGATTACTACTTGTGTTTGTCTCTAATCTTTTTATTTCTTATATTCTTGCATATATTATTTGTTGCTGCAATGACAAATGTGCTCCCACAGAGGATCACTAATGGCTTTCTGCTTTAAATTTACACTGTGTGATATTTAAAACGGCTGATAAATGGGGAATAAAAGCTTTAAGTGGGCAGGTTATTTTACCACAAATCAGCAAAAATCTTGCAGCAAAAACGACTCGATTATTCTCAAGAGAATCACCTTTTCCCGTTCTTCCCACACGCTGGGCTTACACTTTCAGCCCTGGCAGTGACTGCAGATGTTGCTGTAATGTTTACTTGACAGTGAGGTGGATTATCTTCAGTACACAGTCGAAGATCCAGGATAAGATCCAGAATGTGTTGCATCTTGTGTAGCATCATGAAAGAATAAAGTTCTTCTAATAACGTGTTTAAAAGATAGCGGTAGGACTTTGTGATAGCGTTGTGCTAACACATGATGATGTTGGTGATTATATTTAGTATTTCATAGCAGTATGAACTGATATTTGATCAGCTGACTGTCACTGAAGTGCTGCTTGTTGTAGCTCAGATTATCATTTTTAGAAATAGGACTTTGGTGGAGACAAGGAGCTGAGAGCCACAAACAGATATTTCTCTGCACCCCCCCCCCTGTTTTAAGTGAATGTTGTCAATGCTCTTATTCAGATACAAATATTTAACTGTTTATTTTGTGATGCCGATTTTGCCATAAATGCGTTTTGCCATCTTCCTGTCATTGCTGAGGAGCGCGGAAAGAGAGGGCAGGTTCGCTCTTTCTCTCTCTCTGACTCCTAAAGAAATGTAAACTATGTTAAACCTGCTCAGCTCCAAATAGGAGATGGTAATCAGAGGAGTGGCACATTTGGTCTTACGTTCACTACACGGCCTGTAATCAGACTCCAAATTCATGACAATGCTGCTGCTGGATGTGTAAACAAACTGCTAGCCAACAAATTCACTATGTTGTCTTAAAAAGTGATGATATGTCACAGCAGGTTGAAATGATTGGATTCAAAGAAGTAGAGCTCAGTTGTTTTGTCTTGATATAATACTCTATCCATCAAATTTTTTAAAACGTTTTTTTATTATATTTGCGTACAGCCGTCCTCTTCCATCCATTACTCACTCTCAGCGAGGCTGAATTTATTACACTGTCTCTGCATCCATTCATCTTTATCAGCCAACCGTCAGCTGTTAAGAAGGAGCCCTATGTTTGTTGTTTTGTGTGTGTGTGTGTGTGTTACTCTGAATGCTTATGCACTATATGGAGCAGGCTAATCATTAATAACAGGACTACACCAGACAAATAACAAATTACTTTTCTATGAGTAAAATCAATAACATTAGATGACCCAAAACAAACGAACAACAACAACAAAAAAAAAAAAAACTTCTCACAGACAGATTGAAGGAAAGAACTTCGCTAAATGAAATGGCTTTTTCAGCACTTTCCTGTGGAGCGGTTGGGTATGAGCTGTGTGTAATGAGTGTGTTCAAATGAGAACTAACCGTGTGTGACACTTGGCAGATTACATTAACTGCAGGATTAAAACAACTTGAAAGCTGCGTTGAGTTGGAGCTGCTCTGTTTAGATTAGCACGAGTCATTTATCTCATGAAAAGACACGCTCGCTTCTGGAGAGAGAGACTTGTTCATTGTTTTAAAAAAAAAAACTTTATGTTTTAGATGTGCTTAATATCTTGTTCAATATTGTTTTCACTCATTTAATCACAAATGTACAAGTCACTGTTTTGTTAAATAATTAGAACAGTCGACCCTGTTAGAGACCTGATCTGAACATTCTGGACCATAAATTGAAAATGAGTGTTCCTCTAACCCAACAGATTTCTGTAAAACATGCAGATGTTGGTTTGTTTATACGTTATTAGAAGCCTAACCCTGTTGTTAACCGTTACGCTGTTCCTCAAACAGACAACACATTCTCAGGTGTCTGGAAGTCGTTCTTTACACGTTATTGCTAATGATGATGAAGATTTATTGCTCACTGGAAATCTGAATACTCACATTAATCTCTGAGTTGGTGTTATGATCCTTGCAGTGCATGACGACTTGGTGCAAGAATAGACAAGTAAACGTTTATAGCCTGAAGGTTTAAAGCCATCTACTTGGTTGTGCTTGCTGCTGGGTTGGGTGATCTGTGTACAATACAGCATGAGAAAACAGTGACTCAACCGGCACAGAGCTACGTCACTGCTCATTCTGAAACATCGCTTGTTGATGTGTGTTGTATTGTTTTCTGGCTGATGACATTTTAGCCAAAGAAAAAGGGGTGATTCATTTTAAGGGGCGAAGATTAAAACTATCCAATTCCACTTGTAAATTTCCAATCAATTCCTATAATGTTAAACAATCAATGCTGTAATCTCCCTCCTAACATCCAGCTCTATCTGATGTAATCCCTGATTTGGAAATTGGTTTATTCCATTAAGGCCTGTTAAGTGAAGTTGGAAGGGTAACTGTGTGTCATGCATTGCGGCAGTGCCTTGCTTTTATATCAATATTTGCCTCTGTTTGACAATGTTTAACTCTCTCTGTGGTTCTAACCCCGTGCTGTGCCCCTAAATAAGCAGCCATTTATTTAAGCAGACAGCCAGTCGGGGTGATTAGAGGGACATCCAGTGACAGCGTATGCTCTGCGGCTAAGAGGATTAACACAATCTGGTTAAGACCGTTTTTACTCCTGCCGTGGGCCGCGTCTTTGATTTTTGACTCTTCCGTCCTCTCTCTCATACGGATCCGTACATACCTGGGCTTTATCAGCTCCAGTCTGTGACCACTGAGCGTTTTAAGTGAGACAGTTTGTTGGCTCCTAAACATAATGTCTCTCGGGAGGAACTTACCTGTTGGTCATTGTGCATCATCGGAGGGAAATAAGGTAAGTGGTGACACTCCAGCAGGTGAAGCCTCTGATCGGGCCGATCAGTCACTCTGAAATTATCGTAATGAACATTATCATTCAGGCATTCATGTTGCATTCTGCCCTGTTCTGACTGGGCTTTAATTGAATCTAAAGCAACCACAACACAAGTGTGCGGTGTCGTTTTTGGCAGATTTGACTGAAGGAATTAACTGATGTGTTGATGATGGATGATGGATCTTTTCCATTTGGAAAAAGTAAAATATTTTAAGGTCACGATGACGCCAGGTTGGTGTAAATGGGGCCTCTCTCAACTTCCTGCTTGTGTTTTTAACTTGACTTCATCGAGTTTTGTTTTTCATGGCCAGATTCCCAGATGCTCAGTCAGGTCCTATCAGTGAATCAGATTTTCAGTTCAGGCAAGAATGTCTTCATTGCAGGAAAACATGAGTTTCATGGTGGAAGGAATAATGAATTATTTTAGCCCTTTACGCCCCTGAAGTTAACAAATCTCATCATGATGGACTGTGTGTAGTTGGAGAGGGAAAGACCTGCTGTAGAGCACGTCGGCACAGGAAACTGAATTCCCCAGAGTCGGCAGATCCAGTTCAAATCTTCAGATTTTCGGTCCATGACTGTCCATGAGCGGAACTGTGAACAGTTGGATCACAATGAGCAATTTAGATTTGAGCCTTGAGACTTTTAAGTGCTCTGTTTTCTTCTTGAACGAATACCAAAGATCCTTTTCAGGCCCCGCTGGAATTCGGGGAGAGTTGAAGAGGACAGATGTCAGGGGACGAGGTCGGCCAGATTCATAGTTTACTTTACTGCAGTTGACCCTGAGAAGAAGGGTGTCGAGCGTGTTCTTTCTCCCAGGAGGTCACCGAGTGCAGTGATGTAAGCTTTGCATGGAGTGGCCATTATGTTATATAATCACACCCTGTGTTTGTTTCTGGAGGTATGTAGGCAGAAAAAAATATCTCTGTTGCTTTTTCAGTGTTTAGAGGCAGAAACAACTGTCTTCCTCTTGCACATTTCTTCAAACGGCTGAAAATTTGCCAAATTCCTCCCTCAAACAGTCGTCAACAATCCAGAAATGAGTGACCAGAGCTGTGCGTGGCAGGCCTGTCAGGTTTTGGACTCCTCCACAGGCAGAGTCGGTGTGACATCTCAGAGGAAACGCTTAAGAAAACGGATTAATACATTTTTAACTGCCCTAATGTAAGCTGCAGTTATTAAAATGACAAGACAAATGTTTTATTAGCATATCATTGTTTTGTTTAGTTTTTTTTTTTTTTTTTTTTTTTTTTCAGCTTCTAGGTGTGATTTAAAAGTGTCCTGATCATGCTGACACATCTGCTGTGTACACTGGTGGGAGCCTGTCCTGACTTTATTGGTCTTTTAGGGAATTTACATACCGGCATCTCTGGCCAAAGTCTATTAATCTTCACTCCAAAAGCCTTTTTTCTCTTCTAAGGTCAAACTCACATTTTTTGAAGATAAAGTATGTTCGTAAAGGAGCCAAACGGGATAATGGCCAAGAAAAATAAGATTTCTGATTTTCGCATTCTTAGTCGTCATGCTTACAATACCAGGGTGAACTGGCTCATAAAGAGCAATACTGTTTTATTTCCATGGCTCCTAAATGTAGACATCATTTTGAATAATGAACGTAACAGTCAGCTTTCGACAAACTCATGGCGCTTTCGTTAGCTGCATTAGCTGATTCAACTCTAGAAAACACTATTGATATAGAGATAAAGACAAACAGCTGTGTTAGACAGAAATGCAGATTTCATAGCTTATAAGTGTGAAATTCAGGCAGCTGTGCTCAGATTGTCTGATTACAGAGGGATGTGGTGCTTCTGTGAACAGACTGTGATGATCTCATTCGACTGTGAAACATCACTAACAAATGACCCTTTTAATCTCAGGCAAACCTGCTATAATTACGCTGTCGATGAATCTGAAGCACATCTATATGAATTATTGTCCGTCACTATTAATGGCACTTCTAAGATTCAGCCGACTGCTTCGTCAGAAACCTGGAAAATAAAAAAAAATGTACAGTAAAAAAAGTAAAGTTTAATCACCTGGTCGTTGGATGACATTTCAGTGATAGATGGTGAAAAACCAACTGTGATAAATTGAGGTGACGTAAAAAGAACCGCTCCGCTGCCTGTGGTGCTTTTCTATTAGCAATTTTGTGCCTTCATTTGCTGCAGCCGAGCCACCGGCCCATCGGATCACCCCGTGGTGCTACCACCAAAATAAAAAAAAAATAAATAAAAAAAAAACAACAATAATGTGAGAAGCTGCAGGATTTTGTCCTGTTTGTTACTCATGAAAACCAAACCTTAATCTCGCGGGCCTCTATTTTCAGTAATAAGTGTGATTTCATCATTACCTCTTGGAAAAACAATGGCAGCGAAGGTGATGAGTGAAACAAAGCGCAGAGTAATCCCTGTTGATGTATTCGGGGGGGGGTGTCTTCCTGTTTTACTGTAAATGTGGACTCATTGTCTCTTGGCAACCAGTGATGGACCAATAACAATTTGTCCCCACTTGGGAAACATTCCTTTCATCGAATCTCCAGTGAAATAATAAACAACACTCCGACACTTCAAGTGGAATTAATGTCCTGGAGTGTGACTACATTTGCTCACTCTCCCTTCGTACGTCTGCCTTCATTTTTATTTATTTATTTTTTTTTTTTATCGCGGTTCAACCCTCTTCCATCTTCTGCAATGCTGATTAGTACATAATATGTTTACCGTGCATGTTGTTGACTAAAGCGACAGCAAAAACATCAGAGTTGGAGTTTATCTGCTTGTTTTCGTTGGCGAGCCCAGAGAGTTATCAATCTCGGCCAAATTGGAGTATGAGAGTGCCGCAGTTTTCTTCAGCTGGGACTGTTTGGAGTCGGTGACCTTGGGGACAGTTTCCTCACATTTGCACATGCCTGCTCTGTGCTTTTGTGTGTCAGCTTTTTTTTTTTTTGAGGGGGTTGTATTTGTGTATGTACTCGTAATAAACTGAGTGTCTTTTCCTACCTCCTCTGCCTTTCGGTCTTTTGTTGCCTTGGCCAGTAAAGGTCGACAGCAGGAGCAAAACCTCTGCTGAGTGCTTTTGTTCTCTGGCTTTTGTGCTGTACCAGTTCTTTCTTCTGTGCAGCATTATCGGTTGGTGATTCTTGGCAGCCGCCCTCCACACTAAATTAACTTTCTTTAGTTTGTTTTTCTGTATCTTCTCTCGCTGCCTGACATTATTCTTTCTTTTCTTTTATTTTCCAGGCTGGGCTTGTTGCTTTTAATGATTCACTGGCAGCCTAAAGTTATCAGAAGGTTGAAAGTTGTCATCTGTAGTGATAATATCACCATCACCTGAATTTCACCAAATCGTTGGTCAGTCCAGTCTGCAGCAAGCCTCCTTTTATCCATGTGGTATGTTTCTAAAAACCTACCTACCTACATTTAGCTTCGGCTAAAGAGCCAGATATTTTCCTCAAACTCTGAAAAGAGAAGTGAAACAGAGTGAATATTTGTTGTCGATTCATCAGGTGGGAAGAAACTTGACACCGAATGAATGATAGCATTACTGTGTGTGTGTAAACAGGTAACTGTTTGCCAGCAAGGTCACCTTTTGTCTTAAGGTCACAGGTATAACATGTTAGTCATTAGTGCAGCACATTTCTAAGTAAGATGACTTACTTGTGGTTAAGATTGATGGATGTTCTGACCCGACTATCTGTCGGTACGATCTCTGCCGGGCTTGTTTTGTAAATGATACACCTGCTGTTTACAATAGAATTGATGGCGGTTTGACTGCAAATAAATACAAACATAAAAAGAAGTAAACCCTTCTTTTGTCACACATTGAGCACAGGTTACAGTGGCCTCATCCTCCACTTGGTAAACACACACAACCTTTTGTGTGTTGTGTTGTGCGGTCCATCCCCTTTTGTTTCACTTGTTTGCCGCCTGTTCTTTGCTTTGACAACAGAGGATTGTTGGTAGTGTCCACTGTGTGTGTGAAGCTGAAGGGGGGGGGGGGATGGAGGAGGGAGGAGGGAGCGGCAGGTCAGGTCAAGTTTGACCTTGCTTACAGGAGCTCTGCTGCAGGGAGGGAGGGATGGCGGTGGGTGAAAGGGCACCGACTGCTGCCAGAACTGCAGCACGTGCGCTACATGCTGCTCTCACAGAAAGCAGACCTTTATTGGCTTACTGCAGTGCTTTCCATGTAATCGAGTAGGCATTTAAAGGGATTACGCCCACAGTTTAAGTCAATACAGATGTTCTGGACCTGCAGACATTTGACTAATGTCCTTTTGATAACAGAGCTTCAGGTACGGCTGTCTTATATAATGCACAGTGTACTGATCGTCAGCAAGTGGCTGAAAATGAAGTAGAAGCACGGCTGAGAGAGAATCAGATGAAGCTCTGACCAACTTTGGCTGCTCTCCAGTTTCCACAGGCTTCAAATCTGCTTTGTGGTACATCAACTAAGTCAGGAAGAAGGAGGCAAAAGGCCACATAGACTACAAAGCTTCTATAGAGTTGTTAGTTTGTTGTGCTGAGTTCAGATTTTGCTGCATTCTTCCTTCACATGAAATCAGAATAACCATAAAGGTGTCTGCATTTTACGCTGCTCCTCATTTTTCATTTTACAATATCGACTATTTGGTGTTTCATGTTTGCATGGAGAAGTGAAAGCAAATAAACTAGAAATTATTGCAAACCCTCTTCTTCAGACTTTGAAGCCAGTGCACAGATACTGACAGCTGATTATCCTACTTCCCTTTTTTACAAGTTGAAAGTCAAATGCCAGAAATAGCTGCTGTGATCTGATCTTCTTCTGAAAAGAACAAAAAAGAGACAATGCACCGTCGCTTTTCTCGTCTTTTAAGTAACTCTGAAAATACTGCAGCACCTCCAAATCCGAGGCGGTGAGTGGAGCTGGTTCTCCTTCACCTCGAACGGAGCCACCTGATGAGGCTGAGGATTCCTTCTTATTGCACTCCTCTGGAGGCTTTCTGGGAACGTTCATCTGAGAGCTGAACTTGTTGGCGACTCAGAACTCCCTGGAGGGAGTCGCATGTCCCATCTGGCCCGGGAGTTTCTGGGGATCCCTGAGGAGGAGCTGGGAAGTGCTGATGGAGGAGGGAATGTGGAAATCCCTGCTTGGCTTCCTGCCACCTTCACCCCAGCCTAGATAAGCAGAAGAAACTGGGTAGCTGGATTTCTTTTCAGAAGCTTTGAAGGAAAGGAAAATGATTCAAAAAACAGAAGCAATGACTGACGAAATCTGTTTGAATCTGTCTGTAGAAATACACAACTTTTTCTCCGGCTCCAAACAATGTGACTGGATGGTTTCACAGAATAACTAAGCTGCTTATATATTATCCGTCTGATTTAAATTACATCGCTGACCGGCCAGCCCTTGTTCATCTTCAGATATTCACCTTAAAGCACCTGCAGACGGTGACACCAGCTGTTCATCAGATCACACTTTATCTGAAATAGATCTGCGAATGCGGTTTACTTTACAGCTAGTTCCCACACACAGATAAATGTTTGTCAAAACAGATGGCAGATGTTTCTTTGTCTTTTATGATATTGAAATATTTTTCTTTTTGGGCAGGACATTTTTAAAGATTAGATTCATAGCAGTAAAATGTATTTTATTCCACTTGTTCTAAACTACATACAAACATTAAATTTGAAACCAGTTCCTTAGGCTTATAAAATATTGGCAAGTTTATGCGGCTGATGCTTCAGGCTTGTTTTTGATCAGAGGATGATACAGATATTTCCTAAGAACCGATTGGCACATTATGAGTGTCTTAACCAGTTGAGACACTTCCTTCGTCTTAATCGTGCCAACTGATTGACTAAATTGCTGGTGTGAAGTAGCATGTTCAAAAAATAAATAAATAAAAAATAAAAAAGGATAAATGGATTCGGGTAAGACTCGACTGAACTTCTGATGTTTTTTACGAATGTTTCACTACAACAGGAAGCCAGTGGTTGCAAAACAGATAAGTGTTTGCACAACATGATAGCTGAGCTGGATGAATTTCAGCCAATGAGTCGTCATGATGTTGTCACTGAGCTGGAAAAAAAAAAAAAAATAAACAGTGGACCACATTTCTTGTCGAAGGCGCTTGATGGTTTCTTAATGTTTACACGTAATATGGTTTGATGGCCTCATTTAACTCAGACAGTTTCAGAGGAAAGTACTTTTGGGTATGACAGCTGTATCAGCTGTGTGTGTGTGTGTGTGTGTGTGTGTGTGTGTGTGTCTTGGACTGTACTGTAGGTGCACAGTGAATCCATTGTGTTGCTGTGCAGGGTGGGACTTATATTTGTGGTTTTATTGTCCCATGATCCACAAAAAGCTCCAGAGATGCAACAGCAGGAAGTCGCTGTGAAGCAAATACTTTTTCAACACATCGGCGTTACAAAAGAGGAGTTTAAAAGGTTGTGCATCGGGGTCTGTAACACAAATTCGATTGAAATCGGGCAAATTGCACAAATTTCTGCATTCAAAAGGCTCCTTCTGAGAAGAAACGGCTCATTTGATAACTCTTCTTGTGGCTCGTGTCTTAGAGCCATGCAGATAATCCTGATGTTTTGTCATTTAATTTAATTTTTTTTCATTGTAATTTCTAGCGCCTATGGTCATCTAATAAAAACAAATGTCCTCTGTGAGCGCACACAGTATATTTAAAACATCCATTCCACGTGAAATGTGACCGTGCTCTGTGTACTGTATGTGCAGCCTCGGTGTAAATCTTCGATGTCAGTGTTTAGACAGAGCTCAGAGATAATACATGCTCCACTGTCCTGTTTCCTAATGTATCTGCAGCACAGTCACAGGTTTAGGAACGCTCCGTAATATTTCTTCTGGCTATAAAAGCGCCCAGCATGAAGATCTGGTGACTCAATATCTTCAGGGCGGAGCTGCAAACCATCAGTTATCCCCAAAACCAATCAATCAGCAACTTTTTCATTTGCATACAACTCTTCTTTTCAACTTCTGATTGTTAAAGCCCTGATTGATTTTTATTTATTGTTCTTTTAGGGGATACATTTAGAGAAAGCTTTGGCCTGAACTGTGTCACTCCCTTTTCCACAGCTGTGTGTTCTTGGTGAGGTCAGACCAACTCAGAAAAATCTTTTCTTAATTGCAGCGGGATCATGAATCATCTCAAAGCATGGGGGGCATTTCCTTGCACCTTTGTGTTCTCAGAGAGGGCCCCTTCCTCGTATCATTTGGCATTGTTACGAGGCCTGTGCGATGTGGAAGGCCGTTATTTTCTAAGAATACAATAGGTGGTGTAAGCACGTTTCTGACAGCTTCGCTTTTCTCAGTAGAGCTACCTGTAAATCTGATCTCACATCTGTTGTAATCAAAGATTTGAGCCTCACGAGTCTCGACTTTGGAGACTGCAAAAGATTTATTTATGCTTGCTATCTTCTGAGTGCGAGAGTATAATTTTGAGGACACACTGGGAATCCCTCCTCCTACGTCTTGGAGAAGTTGGGACCTTCCCCTCAGGATCACCTGAGGATTTTAAATGTGCAGATTTACGTTTTCCACTGATGGTTTATAGCGATTTAATCAGGTCAGTTTGGATTTCCAGAATGTGTCAAAAGCTGCAAGGATAAGCCGTTCTGGGTTATTCAAGATTTGTGGGATTTCTGTCCAGGTCACTCACTAAAACTCGTGCAGTTTCCTTCAAAAATAATCTTAAATTAGTGTTTATTTTTTCTTTGTCTCTCTCACTCTCTCTTTTTTTTAATACCTACTCCTCCTTTCTTTCTCCTTAGCTGGACAACATCCTCTGCCCCCCCTCCATATTCCCCAGGAAGTCCAGTAACCCAGAGTTGACTCACGGATTAAGCCCTGCTCTGAAATTCAGACGACACCTCAGCGATGTAGGGAAACACGTTCGGAGGAGGAGCCTGGGCGGCGGCCTCACAGGTAATCGCACTTTCCCCGAAATGGTTGGTTTAATTTAGATTTTTAAGTATTTAAAGAACTGATGCCTCACCAGCACATTTCTGTGTGTTACTATGGGAAGAACAGCTGCTCTTTTCATTAAGCATGCTTTATTAAATATAACTCTTGTTCAGTGAATATGATCTTTACTTGGCCAGACCTGGAAGGCTCATGCTTACTGTACGAAGATTTAAGTGAAACTCGATGTGGGAGAGGAAAGGTTAAATATATTAGATTTAGTGTTTACATCTCCTTAACTGTTACTAAACTCACTGTACAGGAACAAAAGATCAGAAAACATAAAGTACTAAACAAACATCGTTAATAAACGGCCCCACCCTCACCTCCACGTGTTGGAGGATTTATTTGGACGACCATCAGAAGGAGAAAAGTGATTTGTGTTAATCCCATTCAGGTTAATGACCACGCGTCACTTATGGAGAGGGATAGATGCTCGTTAATGGGGAATAAATAATTTCATAGATTCTCTCAGATAACAGGCGACGAGTAGATTTTAAAACAAACTATCTTAATATTGATATTTACTACTACGTGTTTTTTTTTCCCAGTCTTAACACATCGTGCCGATAATTTACAGCCAGTTTCCGGTGCCAATGGGCCTCTGTTGGGTGGGAAAGTGAGGAAAGCATTTCAGTGTCAGACTCAGTAGGAGTGTTTCTCACATGAGCACAGACATTCCTCCCTCCGGACAATTATGACTGCAGCCTTGTTTGTTTTCTGTTCACAAAACCAAAAGACTGCAGGCTGACGTTTCTTGCCTTCGAAATAGCTCCGTTCTCCTTGTGATCTTTATCAGCTTTTGTATCTAAATTGAGATTTAGCACATCTTAATTTGTTGTTATAGTTCAGCTAAGTCTAACTCTCTGACTGAAGCATAACCCCCGAGCCTAAAATGCAGCCTCTTTAAAAAGTTGTGGCCAAAGTTTTGATGTTCCTGAGGCTTTTTTTTTTTTTTTTTTGTGATTCCCTCCTGATTCCAGACTTTGTGAAGGTGTTGACTCGTGTCTGATGAGAGATTTCCTCTTTGCCGGGATGTGACGGCTCTAGTGAAGGGAAACATTTCCCAGCAAGGGAGGAAGAACCAGTTTGCCCTCCTCATCCTGTTTGGTCTCCCTTCAGTCGTCCTAATTTTCACTGCAGTGATCAGAGTATCCCTTTTTTTTTTTTTTTTTTCTTTATCTGAATATTTACTACTCTTGTATTTGTAGTGTTTTTTTTTACTAATTTAAACTTAAATCTTTCATGCAAGGCCATTGAAAGAGGCTGTTTATCAAGGATGGCTTAATGAGAGAAAAAAAAAAAAAAAAAAGCCTGTTTCCAAATCTCAGCTTCAGTACTCACCAGTGTGGAGTTGATCTATAATTAATCATTCTTGTGAAGTACTCAGGAAGTTTGCTGATACGATATTGTTGTGTTAGTCATCATGTAGAAGTCCACTTGACCTATTTTTATATCTTTTCAAAATGAGCAAAGATAAATATTTAAAGCCATAAATTCAAATAAACGCCACAATGTCATCTGAACACCTGAAACCAGCACAATAAAGACAGCGACAGTGATAAAAGGCAGAAATTACACGCTGTGGGGTTTTCCTCCCCCAGATAAGACTGCAGGCTGAAAAGTTATTCTAAATATTATTTTAAACAAGCATCTGCAGCGCATTTTGATGTGATTTTGTATTTTATAAATGTTTGCTAGTGCAATTTCGAAGAAAAGAATTTAACATTGTTCCTCTGGAGCGTTTTAATTTTCAAAGGCATCAAGGAGAGTTTCACTGTTTGTTTATTTTTTTGGGGGGCCTTTCATGCCTTTTTTTTATCGGAGGTGGCGGCGGGGGGGTGACAGGAAAGGACTCTGGGAGGGAGATGGGGCAGGAAATAGAAGAAAGGTCACCTGCTGGACTCCAACCAGAGGGGCCATCGAAGTTCACTCCTGTGTGTTTCATGAGATTGAATTTTTACAATAATCCATGAAAACTGCGTCACTGCTGTCTGATATTTTTGCAGACAGGATCTGCAGCTCTGAAATGAACACCCACGTCTCCGGTTTGTTCGGTGCCGGTCTGGAGCTCTGCCTGCTGACCGCTGCGAACGTCATCGCATGCCTCGTACACAGCCTGGCAGATTCACAGCCAAGAAAAGTAGCGTAATTTAGCGTGTATGAGATGGACGCAGATAATACAGCCAGAAAAAAGACTTGACTGATTTGATTTGGGCAAAACAAAATACTGTAAATCAACGTTTACAATGTTAAATACTGAACGGTCTCTTTGTATTTTTATGGTCGAAAACAGCAGCGTTTGAAAACCTGAGCAGAAAAGTCATTTTTATAAACCGGCCCCTCTTCAGTTTATAAAAGCTCAATAAATCTGATGAGAGGAGACACGTGCTTCAAGCCGTTCAAACTTGTGTGCAGAGTCCAGCCTGTTGGTTTCTTCGCCTTTCGGCGGCGAGGTTGTTAATCCTCTGTTCTTTCTCCTGGAGTGTTCACTTGAACAGGAAATGGAAATATACACATGTCGATGAAAGACGGCAACGCTTCCATGAGTTATTTCTCATTTCACTGAAAGCCAGTGGGACAATATGATCTGCTAATACGGACGCTGAGGCTGTTTTAAATCTTAATCTCCAAAATAAAAGAGGGTGGCTGAAGGACAGACGCTCGTGCTGCCATCTAGCTGTGAGCAGCAGGAGTCCACACCAGAGAGTCTGCATGAAAAATTAATATTCCCTGTTGCTGATATCAAACCCTGCTGGTGCAGCCGTGTAAATAGCCCCATAGGACTCTGAGGTTGGTTATGTAACGTTGTCAGTGATCTCTTAATGGGCTTTCCCCTCCGTTGGCCTGTTATAACCCTTTCATGTCCGGCCTGGGGGGTTTCAGATTTACATGACACTTTAACAAGAGTGGACAGCTGGGATTATCTCGTGTTAATGGGGCCTGCCTTTAATCCTTATTTCCTCCCTGTCGTTTGTGAAGTGTGGCACTGGTTTTGTTTGTTTGCTTGTTTTTTTTAGGACACAGTAGTTTGGATTGCCAGTAATGTGGCCAAATTTGCATTAATATTAAGTGAAGACTAAAGACTAAATCTCCTCAGTTGTATTTTATAAGATTACCAGAAGCAGATAATAGTTCTACTAAATGTTTCACTCTTCCTGTATGTGCTTCTGTCCGTCTTTCTCCTGACTGACTTCGTCCTGTTGCTGCTCTGAAGGAAAATATCTCCTGCTGCCCTCCAACCCCCAGCAGACACCGACAGCATGGCAGCCGTCATCTGAGATCTCAAACCTGGTCCGCATGTGTTCCCTGAATCTGGGGAAGTCGGACCCGTCGCTCACCTCCAGCCTGGTGAGTACTTCCTGCATCGTGATGTTCACTTGCATCGTGTCCCCAATAGCAAGCAGGGCGCTCCCAATACTGCTGAATATTAAATTCCTTCTTAGATGGCCAGAGGTGAAGGTGGCGTTACCCACTACAGAATGGATACCTATTTTCTAACTAAAAAAAATAAAGTACATACAAATCATTTCTATGAAATAATTAACACAATAAATCGGTTAGTTTTTTACAGCGTAAAGAGCTGCAAGAATATTTAAATCCAAGTTGGAAGCATCTTTATCTTAATGCACACATCTGTAATGTGGAGGCATAAGACGAGACATTTCTGTCTCACTGCTTAAAAGTCTAAACAAAAGAGCTGAAAAATATACGTGAAGACATTTCGTGGCGCCCGAGTGCATCGCCAGATTAGAGTGGATGATGTCATGAAGACGGGTGACCTTCGTCTTTGAGACGACACTGATAGATTTTCTTCCCCGATCTCGTCTGAGTGAGATGCGATCAGAAGTAAAGGGCTAATCCAATGCTGTAGATCTATGAGTCATTCCCAGCGCTGTATTGGTTAGACAAAAGGTTAATCTAATCAAAAGCATGTGGATCTTTTGTTTTTGTGTGTGTGTATCTGAGAAAAGCGAGAGAGAGAGTGTGAGTTTATTTTTGTAGTAACTGACACTTTCAGATGGTCGATCCAGAAAAAGTCTCTGTAACCTGAACCAGAGGAGGTGGAACTGAACTGAGAATACAACAGCCACTACACTGCGTGACTGAATTTTACAAAAACAAAAACACACATAAGCTTAAAATACACGACAATAATGACTTAAATGAAGAAATGAAGGGGATTGTAATTTAAAGCACAAAGTGTGTCGGCCCATTTCCTACACTGGGGGGCACTGGTGCCTCTTCGCTGCCTGAAACCTGAGTATGTGTCCACAGGTGAGTCCCTCCGGTCGTTGTGCCCTGCAGTGTGAACCAACACTTCATTCTCTGTGACATTAATTGTGAATAAATCATCCCCCTTTACTTTTCGAGCTTTACGAGATAATGAGCTGAATGAATCTGCAGCACTTTTTTGAATTTTGAGGTGTTTAAATATTTCTTTTACTGTCCAGCCATCACAACACAGCAGAGGTGTTGGGATTTGTTCGGAGGGTGCAGTCAGATAGAAGAAGCTTCATTCGGTCCTGTTTTGACGGATTTACATGTGCAGTCAGGTCACATGTATCCACCTGTGGCACTGGATTCAGTCTGGAGTTAACTGAGGAGGGGGGGCTCTGCTCTTTCCCCCCTCAGGCGAGGCTCTAAGGTCTCCCCTGGAGTCCAACACAATTTTTCCATCCGACTAAATGAGACTGCAGACTCGGTTGAAATTGAACTTTGCAGCTGGGCTGCAGCTCACATGCCCGCCTCCCAAAGTGATAAGGTTTCACGCAGAAACAGGATGAGTCTGATCTTCCATGAGCTGTGTGTGGGTCAAAGTGTAGACCCATTTTATCTGCTTGACAAAAATTACACAGACGACGCTCTTAAAACGAGATGAAAATTTGCTCGTGAATGATTCATGACAGTTTACATGTGGAGTGTTTTTGTAAATATGTACAATCAGATTCCTGTTTCGAATGTCTGATTAGAAACTGAATGCTTGGCATTCAGAAGTACAAGCATCTGGCTTTTTTGCTGTTTTATCTTTATTATCGGTGCAGGATAAATTTGGGGATTGGCTGGCTCGAGGTGGATCGAGGTCTTCAGCTCCAACTGAAGTTGGGTCGCAGCTCGTGTAACCAAAAAAAAAAAAAAAAAAACAGCTGCGTTTGAGAAGGACGAAGCTGAATACTTTTCTATTATCACAACATGTTAGACATTAAGTTAGTTTACCCAAACAAATGGCACCATTCAGAGTTTTGATTTCACCAAAACGCAGATGCCAAGACTCAATAAGTGAACATTGTTTTACTCTGTAGATGTTCCTGTGTCCTGATTCCTCACATTGTTTGAGGACTCCATCATTGGTGGTAAGAAAACGAAATGATGGTTTGAACAGAAGGGATGGCTGATGTGTTTCTGAATCGTGCTCTGTGCTCGTCACCTCAGCTTTTCATCTACAGCTGTCGTGTTAAACTGCCTTTCAGAGCGAGCTCAGAAAATATGGTGAATTGGTCGACCTTGGTTAGAGGAGCAAAAGAGACAAACACTTCAGCTTTGAGCCTCAGAACAGACGCCGTCTCTCTTTGCAGTCCTCGTTGTTTGGTAATTGTTTGTCCCTCTTTATTTAATTTTTTTTCTCCAAGTTATAGGATACCTGCAGCATCTTCAGTGTTTAGAGATGACGCACGCTGGCAGTGAAGCCTTTGTCGTTTGTAATGAAGGTTTTTATGACTGCAAAGCACACCAGTCCCTGGCCTCAGTGGCAGTAGATGAATGGTGCTGCTCTTTCCGCTGTGCTGAGCTGGAGGTTGCTGTCGGTCCTAACTGCAGTTCCCATCAGGGAGACGTGTCCACGTCTGAAAATATTAAAGTTGTCGTTCGTTTGTTGCTCCAGTTTTGAAATGCAGTGACGCTAACCCAGGCATGGGGTCGGGCTGCAAATTTTCAAGATTCAGAGCTCCGTTCATATATACCCAGCAACATTTCCAGCTGCAGGTGAAAGGTACTGTTTCCTTTAAGCGGTTGGGAGTCACATAGTTTATATTTAACACCAGAACGAGGCGATTTGCTTCCTCGACCTTGAGCGGAGCTGTAGCTACAGTAACATCACTGCTGCCTTGTCACGGCTCTTCCTGCTCCTGTAGGATGATGAAGTGACATTTGCAAAGAGAAAGAGACAAAAACTTTCATCTGGAATATGAAATATTTAACTGACTGGGGCTGCAAAATAAAATAAAATGCAAGGAGTAAAAATTTCAACTAAAACGCAGTATCATAATAATCTTCAGGTATTTGCACATTCTGCAGGACTATTAAAAAACACCACACAGTAGGAATGTGGCTTTATTATTTATTATCCTCAACTTCACTGCAGGTTCAAGACCTCACTGTTCTGAGAGGTCCTTTTCCTCCCTTCTGCCCCCCAGGACTCCAGTTATTGCTCCCCCCCCCCCGCCACCTCCTTCATGCTCTCCCATCATGCCCCTGGCTGTGCACGGCTCTTTGACTGCCGTGGCACATCTCTCTTGACTGTGATGCCGTTTGGCAGAAAATCAATACTTCACTTCTGGTGTGATATGGAGATAAGACTGTCATAATCCTGATGTTGTGCCTTTGTGGACTCTCATTCTGCCTCATAATTGAAGTCAGTGATGTCCTTTACTGATATTGTTTTTGTTGTTGGCAGATTGTTTGTTGCACAGGATGGACAGACATGAGGTAGTATAATGGTGTGTGGTCATAAAAACAGTTAAGCTTTTTGTAGACATATTTCACTTTTTTAAATATTAACCTAATGGTCAAATACAGTTTTATCCATCTGAGCTGCAAGAGAGGAAAATAAGTTCCAGCTGCACTTTATTGATCTGTAGGTCTTTGTGCTGTGACCTGAGCATCAATGTGAGTGTAGAGTATTGTAGTACAGATGTGACTCATAATTTTACAATATAACTTGTTATCACAGTGTGTGTGTGTGTGTGTGTGTGTATTGATTTTACCAGCCTTCCACCTAACAACTGTGTGTAGTGCTATTGTCGTGAACACAAATGCACACGTACCTACACACTGGAGAAAGGAGAGATTAAAGAGAATCAGACCTGTAACGTCCTTGTGTTCCCTCATCACGTCCACCAGCCGCTCTCAATTGTGTTTTTGTGTCCGCTTCAGAATTTAAAAAAAAAAAAAAAAAAAGGATCACAAATGAAACTGTTGTCAAAGTAACAGAAAGCTGCGCCATCTTCTGCATTCTCAGACTCACACATTGTGCTTTGATGCACAACAATAATTTTGTGTTTGTTTGACGCTGAGGAAAGTCGAGTGCCATGAAACCGAATGCGTACATTTACATGATGATTACAGTCTGTTCCGGACTGAAAACCCAGACTGGTGCTGAGCGCGACTTTTAGCGGCTACTATCTTTGCACTCGTTGTCAAGGTTAAAGACCGGCCTCGTGTTTCGGGAGGTTGGCTCTGCCGGCTTTCATCGTGGTGGGATATTCTTACTCCTTTGGCTTTGGACAGATGGATTCTTTGTGCCGCTCTTGTGTGGACAGAATTGACTCCCCCTTTCCCTGCCGCCCTCCTCCCGGGCCGGGATCCCTCCGCTGCCTGCCGAACATCTGCAGGTTGCCTCTTTGCTGCGATAAGCTGGGAGCGGAGGCTGTGGGTCACTCAATCAGCACTCTCTGCATGCTTTCAGAGCCCGCGCTCCCTTTTTTCTCCAGAAGCAAAGGAAGCGACCTAAGCTGCCCACCTGCCATGAGGAAATGAGTCACTGGTAACCCTGGACTTTTCCCAAAGGCGATCCTTTGGTCCTGCTCCAAGGCCACCTGCTGCCCTGAAACTCACCTCAAAGCAGTTTCTCTTTGGGGATGGTCTTTAACACTGCCCTCTTTTTCTTTTTTAATATTTTCATTTATATATTTACAGAAAGGCTTGTGCTGACACTGAAGGTTTTTGGCGGGGGGGGGGGTTGCTAATATTTTTTGACAGGCTTATCTACGTATCTATCACACAGATTGCTTACAAACTGGTATTTTGTCTGTTTTTCTTAACCAAGTGGAAATCTGAAGGACAACAAGCAAATAAGAGCTTTCACATTCCAACATCAGTGAAAGTGATTATTCAAGATAATTCAAGATTCAACATAATTCAAGCGGCCAATAAATGTAATAAAATTCAAGGAAAAAAAGAAAAAGAGTTGACCTTGGATAAAATTTGAAGAACGGGGATGTATTGATCGCTGATTTTATCCAATCTGCCTCAGAATGAATAGTCCTTCAGGCAGAATACAGCGAGCCATTCATCACTTTATTGAAATATGTGCGGCCCACTTACTAAAGAGATAACTGCATCAACTCCAAAGTATAAATCCTCAACACCACCATTATTAGTATCAAAATGCCAGAAATGGTGACCTGGTTCAGCGTTTTGGGTTTTGCCCTGATCACAGGCTTTCCTGTCAAAATGAAGAACTTAAAAAGTGCAAAAGCACTGAATTCCTGATGATATAAACCAGAGAAAGTAGAGCAGGCAAGTGTTTCGTATATGTTTTGGTATATTTCCCCCAAAGAACTACTAATATTTCATTATCCAGTTTGTTGACAGTTTAATAATTAAGTGTTTCGGTGCGAGGATGGTGACTGTAGTGCATGAAACGGACCTTAGACAGCAGCGAGGCAGACAGTCTGTGTTGAATAAGACAAATGACCCCCTCCCTGCCGGACTGCAGCTTCTCATCGTCTTTATTAGTCCAATGTTGGTTTTTCTTAATTGTTCCTTTAAGCAGCCGCAGCCTGAGCATCGACTCGAGACCGCTCAGAGGAGCGTAAAAAGGATTCTTTAATTCCGTCAGGTAATCTGGAGGCCGTTGTTCAAACTGGAAAAGTTGACTACTGTAATCTTTGTCCTCTGAGGGTTAATTTAAAAAGTAAAATAAAATAAATGCATGCACCTGAATGTGGACTTTATTGTCAGTACAGCAGCACATAAACGGCCGTCGCCCCAGTCGGCTGCTGTTCTTCACCAGACTTCAGAGTTGGGGGGTCACCTGTCTGCACAGTCCCACACACAGCTGGGGTGTAGCTGTTATCCCAGGCCAGGCTGTGCTCTCCAGGAGAAATCATTTGAGCTTGGCTGGAGATGAGGAGAATGGGAATGGTGGTGTTGGTTGGGGGGGGGGGGGGGGGTACTTAATATTCACAGAGCAGTACCACAGTGAATGGAAATGAGTGAGAGAGGGTGGAAAAAGAGGAAAAAGAAGGGGGTGAAAAGAAGAAACGCCGACTGAGACAGAATACGAATTCTGAAGGGTAGGATTGGCAGCAGTGCGGTGGAAACAATTTATTTTTCCCAAATGCTAATAATTTCGGGGCACTTGTGACGATCTGTGGTCACTTGGAGGTGGAAGACGTGTGTGAAATTGTTGGAAATTGACACAGGATGTGCAAAATGTAGACATAACAGGTTGTGCAGGGAAGTGTGACGGGAATGAAGGAAGCGGTTTCTTCTTTGGCAAACTGGTGCGCAACAGTTAGCGTGGCATTAAAAGGTCTTGATTCCTTTTTTATTTTTTTTTTTTCGGGGGGAGGGGGTTAATTTGTTTGTTTGTTTGTTTTGTTTTGTGTTTTTGTTTTGTTTTTTTTATTCTTCTGTTATACGCAGTGCTGGAGTGAGCTACCGTCTCGGCCGTCTGTGTTCCCGTCACCTGTCTAACCTTCAGGTGGGCATTTGCGCGGTCTCCATGTGACTCATTGGCTGCCATGAGAGCGGAGGGAGATGTGTTCACCCGCCTGCCGCAGACAGGATGCCAGATTCATTGTTGAGGTTGAGGCAGAACAATGCTGGGAAGGATATCCTCTCATTTTCATGGTCACCTAGGGTGCCCAAAAAGCGTGTCTGCACAGAGAAATGAGTCTTGGGGCTCCCACTTGTCCCCAGTACCCCCCTCCACTCCACCCACCTCCACCCGTTGCTACGCTAAATTAGAACTGCCTATCCTCTCCCATCCTGCCTCCCTCCCCTCTCTCTTTCAATCTCCTTCTCTCTCTCTCTCTCCCCCCTACTCCCTCGCTCCATCTCTCCTTCACTCCTGAAGTTACAGAGCAAGAGGAGCAAGAGGAGGTGTCAGCTGACTGCCCCCCTCCAATCAGATAAGTTCTGATGGAAGTGTTTAGCAGCTGCTAAGATCAGATTTAGCCTGAGGGAGGGAGGGAGGGGAGGGGAGGGAAGGAAAGGGAGGGAAGGGGAGGGAGCAGGAAGCTGGAGCGAGGCAGTGCAGCATGGCTCCGTACCGGTAGGGAGGCAGGATAAGTCGGGGCTCCGTACCATGGACGAGTCCAGCATTTTGAGGAGACGAGGGCTACAGGTAGGCAAACAAATGAGCTCAGAGCGGCGTCTGCAGGAGGACTTGGTGCTCCGTGTGTGCTGGTTTCTCTCCTGCATCGGCTGCTCCTTTCAAAAAAAGGAGAGGGCGGGGGGACACAGTCAGGACTTTGAGATCTTTTCGTGTTCACACTTGGCAAAAAACGGAGTGGGCAACGTTTTGGCTCTTACTGCTGATTGTGTGTCTGCCTGTGTGTGTGTGTGTGTGTGTGTGTGTGTGTGTGTGTGAGAGAGAGAGAGAGAGAGAGAGTGCTCGAGTCCTCTTGGGAGAAGTGTGAAGGATGACTAACAGTTTTCATCTTCATTACTTTCTTCCAGATTCTGGAGAGAATAGCTGATGCAGCTACAGATCTGCCTGTAAATTGTGTTACTTTAAAAAAAAAAAAAAAAAAAAAAAAAAAGAAGGACGTGAATCATTTGTCACGTTTTGTCAGCCGGGGGGGACGAGAGCAGAGTGTGTGTGTGTGTGTGTGTGTGTGCGTGCACGCTCTTTGAGACATTATAATAATACAACATTTACTGGGCGCCCAAGGACGCCTGAGAAAACATGACAGTAAAAATCAATCAGTCTGTAAAATACAATCAATTGACAAATGAAAAAAGCAAAAGTGCTGAAAAGTCAAAGCTCTCGAGGTCACGTTGGTTAAGTGAGCAGGTTGGAGGGTGAGTTGGATGGAGGAGTACGGGAAGGTGTGTAGGAATGAGGGAGCGCAGTCAGGTTGGTGCTGGCCTTGAAGGTGACAATCAGGATCTGATAAAAAATTTGCGGTGGTTGATTGGCAGCCAGGTGTCATCCGACTGGACGGGCTTCTGGTTTGAACCAGTTGAAGTTCATGGACAGATTTTTCAGGTTAACCACAGAAAAGAGGAGTTGCAGCCAGCTTGTGGACCAGAATGGCTGTTCTGTTGGCGGAGAGAGACGGACTGATATTATTGATATGGGACTGGGATGACACCCAGCCTCTTAACATTATTGATGTGTTCAACAATGATTTATTGCTAATTGCGTGCTGCGTGATTTTTATTGACTTCTTATGATAATGGGATTCGCCTTTCTGTTGGAAATGTTGATGGAAGTGTGATCCCGGCACGGGACAACTTGTGACAAATGTTGAAATTGATCGTGAGATATAAACGACGGAGCGTTGTGAAAAATCAAACCATTTGTGTTTTATATCTCACTTCACGTTATTTTTAATCCAAGACCTTTCAGACATCAATCATCTGCTCCAGCCGAGCTGGCAAAAGTCTGCGCTGGGTGTTACAGTCAGGTGTAAATTGGATTCATTGTTTTTTGCTTCGTCTCATCTCCGGCCGCACGTCTTCAGAAAGACGCTGCTTTTAAATTCACCTCAAACTCCTGCTTGTGTTTTAATCACAAACTCGCTGTGATCCATTTAATTAGGCTGCGCTATGGCTGATGGATTAAACCATAAATCTGCTTTTATGATCCATCAGTCATTTCACATTAAACAAAGGTAGGTGCTGTTGTTTGTTGCTTTTTGTGTAAAGTTGTATTCATTAATTTTGACTTTCATGTTCACAAACTCTGTCAATGTGTTTCTCTGTGATTAGGAATCTTTGAGATCTAGACAGCAGAAGTGCTGACATTTAATTTACGCTCTCTGAATTGGTTGTAATGGATTTCTCATGACAAACCAATAAAATGTGTTCTTTGTAACTACCTTTATCAGCTGTAACTTTGTGCTCCACCTCCTCCACCGCGCTCTTTCCTAATCACTACAGTTTCTTTTTATGTGGTCGAACACGACGGCTGCTCTTTTGGTCGCAGCCCGTGACGGGCGACCGCTGCGTTTTTTGTTTTTTTTTATCCTTCATATTCAAAAGGGGGAAAATGCGGAAGTTGGTTTGTCAGGCAGCTGGATGTCTCCAGTTCAGCGCCACAATTTCCTCATTCATTCATTCATTCACTCATTCTCAGGCCAGGAAGGGATGACATCATTCCAGCCAGACCTCGTTTGTGTGACAACTGGACTATTTACAGCGTCGGCCGAGGGATGTTTCTGAGCCCACATTTGTCTGCGGAACGTTTCGCCGCCACATAAAATACACTTGTAAACGTTAAATTCAAATTTGGCTTGACTGTTTTACAACATGGTCGAACTTGGGTTGGAAATAATGCTCAAATGTTATTTCTCCCTCTCTAATTTAGATTTTAAGACCTCACTCTTGAGACTTTTAGAAAATCTGTTTATCTTTTCTTGCTAAGAGAGAGAGAGAGAAGAGAATATCAGCAACAGTCACGTCTGTATGATAAATCCAGCAGCTGCTTAGCTTAGCTTAGCATGAAGGCTGGAAACAGCCTGTGCAAATGTTACGAAACCCATCTGCCAGCACTAAACCACGCTAATTAACATGTGACATCCTGTACAAAACACCCCAGTGTGAATCTCACAAGTTGTTTTTGCAGGGATAATGTGTTGTTACATCTTAGCCAGTAGCAAAGCCTCTGGTCCTTATGCTAAGCTAAACTAATCAGCTGTTGGCTGTTATGTTATGTCTGGACAGAAGTTACTTTGGCACCAGTTTTTCTCATCCCTCCCTTGGCGAGAGAGAGAATAAGCATATTTGCCAAAAAATGTGGAACTGCTCCTTCAACAGCACAACCCGGCGTCGTCAAATATTCATCCTGCATCATTAATTACAGATCCAGAGGAACTTAAGTAAACTCGAGAAGCGACCACGGGAAATATAAAAAATAATACCCACAACTGTGGTTTGTGCACGCTTGTAAAATTTTCATAAATTTGGGCAAAAAAAAGACGGCAGGATTTTTCGCCTTGATCATCAATCACAAAGAGGAGAGGAGAGGAGAAGGCTTTAGTGTTGAAGCCTAATGAATGTGACGGTGTGCAGTTTTATTTTTAGACTTTCCAACAACAACAGCAGACTGACTAATAATGCGCAGGAGAATTATTGTTTCCCGGTATCAGACCCATTAACGAGCCCTCTAAGTAAATTACCCAGCATGCTCAGCTCAGTTCATTAATGCATGCATAGGAGCTTAGTAAATACAGATGCTCTTTCTTTTTCTGCTTTTAACTTGGTTTGCTTTTATTCGTTTATTTTTTTTTGTGTGATAATGTTTTAATGGTAATGAACTTAATGCAGACATGAGAATCCTTTTTCGCTGTGTCTCAGTAGATTTCTCTGCTCTGGCCGACCTTGGCGTTGGTCGCTCTCCGTAGTCTGAATGTCTGAATCCCTGGAAATGTGTCAGCGCGCCACATCTGAAGGTGTTTGACTCTCGAGGGAGTGAAGCACCTCCGGATCACATCCAGCTTTTGGTCGCCTCACGAGGCTTGTAGTCCGTTTTTTTATTTTTTTTTTTGGTGTGTGTGTGTGTGTTCCCTCGTTATATAAAATTTGTAGGATTTATATAGATTTTAACGATGGCTGTGATTCACATGCCCTTCGTCTTAATTAGCAGCAGCCTGTCATTTGCTTTGTGAGCTTTACTGTAATTCTGACATCCCTCTGACACCGCCTCACAGTAAAAGGTAGCAAAACCCGACAAGTGTGGTGACATTGTGCGTCTCAAAAGAGCTGTTCGTGTGAAACGGTGTGAGCCAGCTGGTGTGATACAGCCTGGCTGACTAAAACATGATGGTGCGGCTCCAGGAAGAATGTCTACTTTCACATGTTTTAATGGCTCAGCTTTAAATTCTGTTCTCATTAAATGAGCTGTTTTTCAGGGGCAGGTTGGGTTTCAATATTCTTTTAACTAGATCAGTTAGATCAGTAGAGCTGATCTGTCTGATCTTTCGGTGCCTCAGAAAACTATTTGTTTCAGTAATTTTGCTGAAGAACCAAAGAAAAGCCAAACTAAAAGTGAAAAAGGCAACCTTGCATCGGTTTGAAGGGGCAGACAGCCTCTCTGCTGAAGTGTCCTCGTGTTAGATGGTGAGTTTCTATCAGTTCTTCATTGATGTCGAGAAAGGGGTGAGAAGGAAAATATTAAAACTCTCATCAGAGGAAAATTGCTTTGAATGGGTTCCCGGGCGTCTCTGGCTGTTTTGCACGATGAACGTATTTTAAATGAGATATTTTTAAGTGATTATTAAAACTTGTGTTTTTTTTTTTTTTTTTGTAAGCTTCTGCAGAAGAAATGAATGAAATGCACGCAGATCTGTTGGATTGTGTGCAATAGCAGCCTCTGGTGTGGATCCAGGGATCTGCCTCATGTTTGCACTTCCATTAATGTTGTGTATGAACCATTAATTCACAGAGAT